>NC_073305.1:145784060-146533227 GCF_027595985.1 Sorex araneus
TCTTTATCCAGTGTGAATATTTTATTACAGAAAACAAATTGCAAATACATAGAGTTATTTTCCAGTATTTTAGTCCCCTGTGTAGCGAGTATCAAGGCCGAGAGCAGCAGGTGTCTTACCATTTTAAGTCACAGCTAAAACTGAATGTTCTTTTTTTTTTTTTAGTCACACCCGGCAATGCACAGGGGTTACTCCTGGCTCTGCACTCAGGAATTACTCCTGATGGTACTCAGGTACCATATGGGATGCTGGAATCGAACCTGGGTGACAACGTGCAAGGTAAATGCCCTATTTGCTATGTTTTTGACATAGTTGTATAATTGGTGTTTTTTTTTTTTTCATTCTTACCTTCCAAGCAAGACCAAATAAAAAACAAGTCTGTATTTCATTAGTGTAGTTTTCAGAGTTCATTCCTGAAGGAGAAACCTAGAAACCACTCCTTAACTTTAGTTATTTTGTGATCATCTGTCTCCAAGTGCTTTAATTTGTGGCACTGAATTTCAAAATGTGGCCAAAACTCTAAAGAAGGTAAATCATAATTAATATTATTATATTTTATGGTACTTTGTTAAGATGGAATATAAACCTTGGAGTAATACAGGAGTTGTGCTAGGTCATTTTAATTAAGGAATTCAACTAATATGTACCCTACAATATGTATCAAGAGGCTGTAAAGTATCAAAATGTTTATCTGTTTATAGAAGAAATTAGTAACCATAAAACCAAAGGTTTCTGATTATTCCTTGTCAATGGAATCTGGGTGGTATGGGTAGGGTGCAGAATATGGACTTTTCTTGAATATGTTGGGTTCTAATTGTGCAAAACCCAACATATTCATTTTTGCTTCCACACTCTACTTCTGATATTAATTGCCATTTACTAGAATTTTCTGTATCACCTGGGAATTTGAAGTTGCTGATAGAGTTCTGGAAATATTTCTTGCTTTTCCTTTTTTCTTATAAGCAATGTGTCTTGGGAAATTTAAGGTTAAAGGTTTGAAACTGTAAAGGATTGAGCGAATTCTGATCATCATTGGTTATTGCAAGATGCAATCCTGGCATATTCCCTGTAGAAACAAAATTATTTAGTTAGAAAATATGATGATTCTTGAAACATTACAGAAAAGCTCTACATGCAAAATCAACACTTTGGTCTCAATATTTCAAAGTTACTATCTTATCTCAATGTTATCATTAACAATATAGCTGTCTTTAATATCTGTGTCTTTGTGTCTGTTTATGGCAAGTTGTAATGTTTTTATTTAATGAGGAAAATAAGAGTTATAATCAGTGGGTTTATCTAATCAAACATGATAAAATTTTAAGGAAAGAAGTTTCTAATACTAGAACTTTTTGTTTGTTTTTGTGAATGTGGGGATTTAACTCGGGTCTTGCATGCAAAGCATTCACTTTATCACTAAGCCGTGTCTTTAGTTTATTAGTTGTAATTGATGGGCATTGTCAAAATGTTAATAGCAATGAATAAAGTACATATGTTTCCTACCATGTATCAAAATTATGCTGAAAAAGTTTTTATTCGGATTCATGGCACAAGGAAGGAAGGAAGGAAGGAAGGAAGGAAGGAAGGAAGGAAGGAAGGAAGGAAGGAAGGAAGGAAGGAAAGAAAGAAAGAAAGAAAGAAAGAAAGAAAGAAAGAAAGAAAGAAAGAAAGAAAGAAAGAGCAAGAAAGCAAGCAAGAAAGCAAGCAAGCAAGCAAGAAAGAAAGAAAGAAAGAAAGAAAGAAAGAAAGAAAGAAAGAAAACTAATTGTAATGTTGAGAATGCTACTTAACTATCCAGTGACTTTGTTTCATTATTTTTACTTTATTCTTTTGTATTTTGTTTTTTGGTCACAACCAATGATGTTCAGGATCTACTCCCAATTCTGTGTGTCGTGATCACTCCCAGTGGTGCTGAAGAACCATGTGGTGCCAGATCAATCACAGGCAAGACAAGTACCTTAAGTCTTTTACTATCAGCCCTGCCTTATGACATTATTATCTGTTAATGAATTTTTATTTTATTTTATTCCATGATTTTTTTACTATGTATAATGAAATATATAACTATGCAGGTGTTTAAAATGCATTTTTTTTGTAGAAAGAACTTTAAAAATTGTGGTTTTAATGAAACTTTATAATAAAATTATCTTTCTTTTGTAACTTTAAAAAAATGGCTTTAAATAAGGCTTTTTTCCCAGGTGAGTTGAAAGATTGCTTACACATCTGAGAATTTAGAAAATCACATCTTAAAATGATTTTTTATTGATGTCAGAGACATAGAGTCAAGGAAGGCACTTTTCTCACGTATGGCTGACTTGAATTTGATCTCCAGCACCAAAAATGATCCTCCAAGTCCCACAAAGATTGATCTCTGAGCGCAGAGCCAGAACTGAGCCTGAGTTCTGCTGGGTATGGTCCAACCTCCTTCCCTGCCCCCGATGTTTTTATCATCAGTCTATAACTGAAATAAGTATTGGGAAATAGAAAGCAATTCTAAATCCATTGACATGTTTATATGCATCATCTGCAGGCCAATTTCTCTCTTTCTTTCCATTATATATCAAAATTTGGTCTCTGGGGTCAGAGTGATTGTACAATGGGTAAGGCACTTGACTTCCATGCAGCCAACCCAGATTCAATCCTATGCACCACAAATAGTCCCTGGAGACCCACCAGGCGTGATTCCTAAGAACTAGAGGGTGTGGTTCACTCCCCAAATAGCTTTACATCTATCAATAATATCTATAGATTTATATATACATATACATACATATACATGTAAAGAAATAAATCATGTAATAATGATGTGTCATAATAACTTGCAATACCAAACAACATATTCTTTTTTTTTAATTTTTTTATTAATTAGTGAGTCACCATGAGGGTACAGTAACAGATTTACACATTTTCATACTTGTGTTTCCTTCATATAATGTTTGAGCACCCCTTCCTCTACCAGTGTCCATTCTCCACCACCAGTGAACCCAGTATCCCTCCCACCTCCCAATCCCATCCCCCCTGCAACCCCCCGCCTCTGTGGCAGGGCATACCCTTTTGTTCTCTCTCTCTCTCCTTTTGGGTATTGTGGTCCGCAGTGTTCAATCTATAGTCTACTTTCAGCATGCATCTCCCTTCCTGAGCGGGACCCCCAACTAGAGCTTACTTTATGTTCCCTTCTCTATCTAAACTGCCTTTTCCCCCAGCATGTGAGGCCAGCTTCCAAGCCATGGAGCCAACCTACTGGTACTTATTTCTACTATTTTTGGGTGTTATTCTCCTACTCTGTTATTTTATATTCCACAGATGAGGGCAATCTTTCTTGCTCCCTTATCAAAGATTAGATGATCATACATTTGGGGTTGTGTGTAGGGGTATTCCACCCTGTTTCATTGGTCTGCCTCTCCTCCTGTATTCCAGTACCATGCTGTTTTAATTGTTACCTCTTTGTAGTAAAGTTTAAGGTTGGGGAGGGTGATGCCTCACATCATCTTTTTCCCAAGAATTGCCAAACAACATTTTCTTTCCCTGTTTCCTATGACCATCTCTTTTGGAGATGGAAAGGACTGCTGGAGCCACCCACATTTGCTTAGGCAAAGAGCAATAAGATTCCTTCTCACTCCATTCCCATGTATAAAGGATATTGAACATTCTTGCAAAGCATAGAGAGAATTAAGGTTTAGGTGAAGAGGAGGTAGAGAATGCCAGAATGATATTGTTTCACTCCCCCAATTCCTTACATTAAAAACCAAATTGGTAAAAATTATAGAAATATTAGATGGCCCCCAGAGAGTGTACGGAGTCTTCTGGATATGTTTTACAATGGCAGTACAGTGAGTAGGATGTTTGTCTTCATCATTTTTTCCCCATAATTTTGTGAATATCCAGACAACTTCACAATAATTTTTATTATTTAACCAAAAAAGTTATGGCGTTCTGACTGAGACTGGAATAAATTTAAACACTAATTTAATAGATTTACATCTTTATTAAAATATTCTTTCTATGCATATTTTTGTATATATTCTTTTTTTCTATCCTTCTGAATAAAAGTTTATAACTTTATTCAAATAAGTAATCTAACTTCTTGTGAAGTTAATACTCTATTTATTCTACATTTGTTTTTGTTATGTAAAATATTTTTAGTTATGTCTTATAATTTTATAAATGTATTAATGAACTAATTGTCCAATTTAATAAATTTATTTTCTATTTGTAAGAGCTTTTAAGTTGTTTCATATTTTTCTAAGTGATAATTATTGAAATGTTTTACAATATTTTGGTACTTTCATTTAATTTCCTTGTTAAATTGCATTTAGCTATCTTATTAAGGATAATTAGTTATACACTATTTTTAGAGTGAATAATGCTCTTTGACATGCTATTTCTATTGTCTGGCATTAATTGGCATACACTGTTTAAGTCTGTATCTGTTTGGAAGTATTGTGATTGATATTAATATACCCACATGTTTCTATTTGTGGTTTTAAAATAGTTTTATTTAGGAGTAAATGTTAATTCTTTATTAAATGCCTTTTTTTCAAGTATTACAATTGATTTGAATTTTTAAAATTTTTATACATGTGGATTTTATTAATAAATTTCTATGTGTACTGTTTAATAATGGAGTAAATACAAATGAGAATTAAAAAGAAAATTGTTTTCTGGTCGACACCCAGAGATGCTCAGAGGTTACTCCTGGGTCTGCAGTTGACAGATATTTCTGGCTGTGCTTGGGGGATATGAAGTGCTAGGGATCAACCTCAGATTAGATACTTGCAAGGTACTATCTATCCACTGCACTATCTATCCAGTCCCAAAGAATGCGAATTGTTAAAGCAATAGCTGGATCTCATATATTTTTGTAATTTATTTTGGAATTTGTTTCATTTTTTCTCCAATTTGGGACTCTTTTGGTGTCAGGCAAATGAGGACCATTGTTGTTACTGTTTTTGGCATATCGAATATGCCACGGGTAGCTTGCCAGACTCTGTCGTGCAAGCGAGGTACTCTCAGTAGCTTGCTGGGTTCTCCAATAGGGATGGAGGCTCTTAGGGTGGCCTCCAATCACCCTTATAGGTGTTCCCATGGTTCACACCATATTTGAAGCCCATCAAATATGGTGCGAAAATTATGGAAAATGGGTATTAAGTGTCTTATGATGTGTCTGGAAAGCAGCCTGGTGCATGGCAGTGGCTGGGTAGTGGAGCTAGAGGAGGTCTATCGGTGAGGTATTTATCTGATTCCGGTAGAGTGGGTCCTCTGGGTTTGATCCCTGGGGCGGGGTGCCAGAGATTGGATGAGGGAGACAGAGGATGTTGTTTCCAGCTCTCTTGAGTCTGGATTCCAAGTTCAAAAAGTTGTGCTTTACCTGGTTCTGTGGGGCTTCCCTCATGCGTGAGGTTTGGCCTGAGTGTCCGGAAAGTGGCCAAGATTGGACCACTGTCTCCTTCGTGCAAAATTCTACTTCACAGAGCAGGGAGAAAGGTCAGCAAAGTTTAAGTTTAAGAAGAGAATTCCCAGAATGACCACAACTGGGAGCTCTTTGGCACTATTGCAGCAACGTGGGAAGATGCCATCCTTGAGCACATTGATGAGGAATACAATCGACTGGTTCAGCACCTCCATGACAGTACGAAGAATGCAGAGAGTAGGAAAGCCACAAACAGATGCCTGTCTTCCGAATCTCTCGAGCTCATTCACCAACATGGTTTGACACGAGGTTCAGGCAACCACAAGCTAACATACAAGCTCCCAAATCTGTGCAGAGAAGCGATAAAGGAAGACCTCAAAGAGAGAAGAGCATTAGTATTGGCCGATAGAGCAGAAGCCAGGAAGAGTATTCGCAACACTCGCCTGTGCTTTGCCAACTACAAGACCAAGATGATTACCCTCTGGCGTCCTGATGGATCAATCACACCTTCCAGAAGGGCAATAGAGAGGATTATTAACGACATCTACTCAGATTTCTTCAACAGCCATGTCCACCTGCCCACATACCAAATTCCACAGGATGGATATGTCATTCTCAATGTTCTCCCTTCCAAAATCTGACACGCTATTTCGTCAGTAAAGAGGCATACAACACCTGGTACAGACAAGGTCAGACCCGAACACTTAAAGAATCTGCCGCCAGTACTCGTAAATACACTGGCTTGGCTCTTCACACGCTACCTTTCCATATGCAAGGTTCTGTCCCAGTGGAAAACCAGCAGGACCATTTTGTTGTACAAGAAGAGAGACATCCACAGTATTGACAACTATCGCCCAATCTGCCTGTTGTCCATCATCTACAAGTTATTCACTCTAGTCATCCTGAATGGAATAGTCAGAACACTAGATGAAGGACAACCATGTGAGCAAACCGGGTTCTGAAAAGGATTCAGCACCATTGACCATATCCACACAGTAACCAAATTCACTGAAGTTTCATAAGAGTTCAAGATGCCACTCTGTCTAACGTTCATCTATTTAAAGAAGGCCTTTGATTCGGTTAAGACTGAAGTGGTCATCAAAACCGTAGCCAAACAGGGCATTCAAATTCAGTACATCAAGATCCTCCTCGATCTGTATTATGGATTCACCATCAGGATCTCACCATTCTACAAGGAAGTAATCATTGATGTAAAGAGAAGTGTTCGGCAGGGTCATACGATTTCACCAAAACTCTTCAATGCCACCCTCGAGAATGTCATGTAACGACTGGAATGGGAAGGAATGGGAGTTAATATAGATGGTCGGCAACTACACCACCTCCGCTTCGCTGATGCCATTGTTCTCATAACACCAAACATTAGCCAAGCAGCACAAGTGCTGGCGGACTTCGACCGCAAGTGTGGAAAGGTTGGATTGCAGCAGAATCTCAGCAAAACAATGTTCATGAAAAACGAACTAGTCCCTGATGCTCCATTTGCTCTCAATGGAACGAACAGCTCAAAATGCAGCAGCTATGTGTACCTGGGTCTAGAACTCAACATGAGGAACGACTTGGCGCCAGAACTGCACAGGAGGAATAGAGCAGTGTGGAACATCTTCAAGAGCATCAAAGAAGTGGTTCAGAGGACGAAGAAACTCTGGCTCTGGCCACATCTTTTCTACTCCACAGTTCTTCTTGCACTAACATATGCCTCAGAGACCTGGGACCCTATGAAAACAGAATGAGAATGCTACTCAGGTATCCCAAAGAATAATCGAAAGAGCTATGCTTAGAGTATCACATTTCACTTAAGTGAGAGAAGGAATCCGCAGTTCTGACCTCCTTCAATGGTCAAGAATCAGGGACGTTGTCTCCTTTGCCAAGGCATCAAAAATCAGATGGGCCAGACACATAATGTGATTCAGAGATGACCGCTGGACTAGAACTGGACCGCTGGATTCCATGGAAGATCAAAAGACCACGTGGCTGCCCACCTATGAGATGGTCAGACTTCTTTGTCAAAACCCTAAGTGAATGGTTTGAGGATCCTCCTGTTCCTGGAGTGAGCAGACTCCATTGGGCTACACTAGTGTGCTACAGGGATGAATGGAGACATTACTGGCACCCACTGGAGCAAATTGAAGATCAACAGGATGACAAGTGATATTACCCATTCTGGCTGAAAGCTAGGCCCCAGTTCTCTCATAAAATTATATTAGGATGTGGTAATAAAGATAGTGCCCAACAATCATAAGTTTGTGCTTATACTATATAACCTGTTTAGTTCATTTTTTTCCATTTTAATTTTTGTTTTTGGTTTTTGGGATAGCATAGTGGGTAGGTCGTTTGCCTTGCACGCGACCGACCCTATTTCAATTCCTCCGTCCCTCTAGGAGAGCCCAGCGAGCTATTGAGAGTATCTTGCCTGCACAGCAGAGCCTGGGAAGCTACCCATGGTGTATCTGATATGCCAAAAACAGTAACAACAAGTCTTACAATGGAGACGTTACTGGTGCCCACTCGAGCAAATCGATGTGCAATGGAATGACAGTGACAGTGATGGTGTTTGGGCCAACCTGTCAGTGCTCAGCACTCACTTCTGACTCTGTGCACATAAATCTCTCCTGGCAGTGATCTGAGAAACTGTAGGCTGTGCTGGGCATCAAACTAGGGTCTGCCACATGTGAGGCCTTAACCCTGTACTAACTCTCTGGAACATATGCTTAATGTAAATCCCAATGTAGTATCCATTTTTGATAAACAAACAAAAATTTGAAGATTATTTTTTGCATTTACAATTAAATTAGAAAATAATAGCATTCAGCATTTGTTTGGGCAGCTGTTATGGAGGAAGCTTGTGTCTGAGCAACAAGAGTGTCCCACCACATAACACTGAACAAAGGATCACATACACAATGGAAATCCCCAACTTTCGGTTGTGAGGTCATAAAGTTAGAACATTTTACTGTGGCAACAGCCTCAAAAATATCATGTTTACTGTATCTCTTAATGGCATCATTTCTTTACTGTTGTCGATTTAATACCATGTTGTTTTGCTTATCAGGGCTCCTCAGCATACAAAAGCCACTGCTTATGCATTTCAGCAATGACAAAATTCAGAAATTCAAACAATGCATTTCTCAGTGCATAGCCTGTTGTAAAGCAATGCGTGGACACATATTTTAGGTTTTTGTTTTTGAACATACATTTTTAAAGATATTTTATTTATTTATTTTGACTTTTTTGGTCACACATGGCAATTATTGGGGGTTACTCCTGGCTCTGCACTCAGGAATTACTCCTGGCAGTACATGAGGGACCATATGGGATGCCAGGGATCGAACCCAGGTCAGTGGTATCCAAGGCAAATGCACAACTATCATTCTGGCCCCATACTTTAGGTTTCATGTAGGGTTTTTTTTGTTGTTGTTGTTATAATTTGTAGCTACATTTTGGGTTTTGGAGTACAAAAATATTTTTATATAAATTAATAGTAATTGTTTTTTTTTTGTTTTCTTCTGTTTTGATTTAGATGTATTTTATAGCAACTTTCTACTTTGAGATAATGAAGAAAAACCTGTAGTGATTAGTTAAAATTCCTTACTATGGCAGAGTGAACACAAAAGTCTTTAATTATATTTTGGAGCCAAAATAGTACTGTTGCTAGGACTTCATGTTAGTTAGGAAAAAAATACTCTTTGTTACTCTCAAAATCAGCCCCATTCCAGGTGTCAGTTGACAACAGTAATGAGGTTTCCTTACTTGTAAGCACTATGTGGTAAACACAGTTAGAGGGGTTTTGTACTTAAATAAAATCAGGGCTGGGGATATTTCATAAGTGAGCCTACTCTGAGAGGATCTCTTATGGAAGAGCCAATAAAGGACATCCCCAGTAGAAAAGAAATGTTGGTTTGACGAGTAATGAGTGTCTGTGTGTATGTGTGTGTGTGTGTGTGTGTGTGTGTGTGTGTGACAGGTAATGCGTGTGTGCGTGTGTGGGTATAAAAACTCCTCCATTATCTGGGGGCTTGATTATGCAAGTTACATGGAAAATAGCAGCCTATATAGTTATACAAAAGCAAGGTAAGTTGAAAACAAATGAAAGCAAATGTATCACACTGTGTAGCACAGGAGTCAGGGGAACAGATAATGGCATGGACGGTCAGGGAGAGTCTGTCTCTAATTTTCTCTACAAATTCCTCATTCACTGCCAAAGGTAGTATTTTCTTGATTTGGCCATTAACTTGTTTTTGTTTCAGGGAGAATAAAAATAGGTTGTTAGGTTAGTGTGTGATTTACAGCTGCCCTCTGTGTGTTCAAGGGGGAAAAATGATATAGCATATTACATAGAAACTTTGGAAATCAATGCTCCAAATTTGTTCCAGAGTATCTGATTTATGCTAAAAGCCTGTGGCACATTGATGTTGCCTGACCCCATGTGAAGTTGCATTTGCTATTTGGACTGTGAGTAGAATTTCCTTCATTTACAATAACATGAAACTCAGCAGTAAATCTTCACAAGATTATTGTAACTTGGACGATTGGAAGCTATCCTTGGGGTTTACAGAGCAGCATAATAGCAAAATTTCAAATCTTAGGTGATAAATAGCAAAAGAAAAAAAACACCTTATTTTCTTTCCTTAAAAATTCTATACAAATGGAATGAGGCTTCTCGCCTCAGAGTCTAGTCTTTGAATGTTTATAAAATCACCAAGAAATGATGCTTTATTAAGTGTCTAGAGCCTTGAATTTAAGTATCTAAATATCACTAAAAATAGATTAGTGTATATTTTCTAGGTGCAATGCTTTATATCAGCAATGAAATGCAAGCAAAATTCCCCAACTGTAGTAACTTGAAAAATGAAACAAATTTAACCTACCGCAAATGGGCCATGTGGATGCAAGGAAGGACATATTAATCAAACCTTACCAATTAAGAATTTGCTACTTCACTATTAAACTCAGATGAATTTCAAAAGCATGGCTTGATGGAATGGATATTTATGTTATTAAGATTTCATAGCAACCAATCTTTATCTGTTCTGAGTGCTGGATAGAGGTCAAGTTGAAAGTTCTCAGCTGATTACCATCATGACAATTAATAAAAATGATTTAGCTTGTCTCTCCTAACTTCTCTAAAAACATGAATATCTAGAGGTAGGGGGTTACTTCTAACGCTAAGTACTAATGTCTTCTGCTAAATAATTGAGTAATAAATGGATAAAATCTTTGCTAATCATTAGAATAACTTCAAACCAATTTTAATTAAAATAAGAGCTCTTTAAAATTGTGAAATATAAAACTAAAGTCCTACTATTGTCAAATGATTTCAAGCATACTTTAAAAGGATGATTTAAACTCAGGATGCTATTTCCTTCTAGTTCTTGTTCTGATTACTATTGCTACTTTCTAAAATGCTACAGGTTTGGAATTTGAGTCAATGTGCTTATTATCACTTATATAAACAGCTTGCAATGATATTAATTTGTACTTTTCTGTTTTTCAATAACCAAATTAGCATTAATGGAACATCTGTTCTTGGAAGCCCTTTTCTACACTTAGTCCCTAGTTTTCCACTTTTCATACTGCATCAATATTCATTCACCCCTTTTATAATTCTTGATTCTTCACAACTACCAGGCACACCGCTATCAAGTTCTATCTTATGGGTAATCTTTCAAACTTGAAAAAAATTAGTGCCTGGATTATTGTAATATCTCCCAAAGTTCTACTTGCTTCTCTTTTGCAAAATGCTGACCATTTGTCACAGATTTTCCTAAGAAATTATGTTAAAGAACAAATCAAATGTCATTCCTTACTCAATGCCTTTCCTAAGCTTCCCATGGCATTAATATAAATTGTAAACTGCTTGCTCTCATTTATGGAACATCTTAACTTATGAATACTTTTAAGCACTATTTAATACTTCTGCATCTCTTGCTCAACCATCTCTTTCCACACCATTCTTCTGATGTTCTTGTAACTAAGAAGACTCACTTTCCACTTCAGAGTCTTCATACATTTTCTTCACTTTATCTAAAACATTCTTCCACTCACATGCTTTCTTCAAGAATTCAGGTCTTTGTTCAAATGTTTCTCAACTAACTCATCTTAAATAACTCTCATCCTAATCAGTTGCTAAAACTTAGGAGCTATTTTTGTATTGATAACACTTTTTTCAATAGTATTTATATTTATTTAGTTAATTTTGTTCACTATCCTACATCCTACAAAAGCTACCAAGAACATCCTTGCACGGCAGAGCCTGGCAAGCTACCTGTGGCATACTCAATATGCCAAAACCAGTAACAAATGATGGTCCTCATTCCCCTGACCCTGAAAGAGCCCCCAATATGCCATCAGGCTGCACTTGCATGCGACAGAGATGAATGGAGATGTTACTGGTGCTAGCTCAAGCTAATCAATGAGCAATGGGATGACAATGATACAGTGATACAGGAGATAGGATCATTGTATTACTGTCATCCCATTGTTCATTGATTTGCTCGAGTGGGCACCAATAACATCTCTATTGTGAGACTTGTTATTACTGTTTTTGGCATATCAAATACATCACGGGTAGCTCTCCAGGCTCTGCCGTGCGGGCGGAATACTCTTGATAGCTTGCCAGGCTCTCTGAGAGGGGCGGAGGAATCGAACCCAGGTTTGCCGCGTGCAAGGCAAATGCCCTATCTGCTGTGGTATGGCTCCAGTCCGAGATTTGGATAAGTCTATCAAATCTTAAAATGGGTTTCTCTTGCTAATAAGGTCCTATAATTTATGTGACCAGAGATAAAGAGCTTAGTGTATCTCTTTTAAAAAAAATTATAGGGAAATGAATACAGTGGATAGGGCATTTGCCTTGCATGCAGCCAAACTGAGTTCAATCCCTGAAACTCCATATGGTCCCCCAAGCATGACTTGAATGAAGATCCAGAATTAAGCCCTGAGCACTGCTGGGTGTTGTCCAAAAACTTAAAAAATATTTTCACCTATATCACTTTTCATCTCATTGTTCATTGATTTGTTTGAACGGGCACCATTAATGTCTCCATTCATCCCTGTCTCATGCTAGTGTAGCCCCATGGTGTCTGCTTGCTCCAGAAACACGAAGACCCTCAAACCATTCATTAGGGTCTTGACGAAGAAGTCTGACCATCTCATTTGGGTCGGCCACGTATTCTTTTGACTTCCCATGGAATCCAGTCGATAACGGCTCTAGTCCAGTTGTCATCTCTAAATTGCATTACGTGTCTGGCCCATCTGATTTTCGACACCTTGGCAAAGGAGACAGCGTCCCTGATTCTTGATTGTTAATGCAGGTCAGAATTCCGGATTCCTTCTCTCACTTGAGTGAAATGTGATATTCCAAGCATATGTCTTTTGATTCCTCTTTGGGATACCCGAATAGTGTTCTCATCCTGTTTTCATAGGTCCCAGGTCTCTGAGGCTTATGTTAGTGCAGAAAGAATGGTGGAGTCAAAAAGATGTGCTCGGAGCTAGAGCTTCTTTGTCCTCTTAATCAATTCTTTGACGCTCTTGAAGGCTTTCCATGCCTCTCTCTTCCTCCTGTGCAGTTCAGGTGCCAGGTTGTTCGTCATGTTGAGTTCTCAACCTAGGTACACATAGCTGCTGCATTCGGAAATATTTGTTGCACTGAGGGCAAATAAGGAACTAGTCAGCTTCTCATGAACATTGTCTTCGTGAGACTCAGCTGCAGTCCGTCCTTTCTACACTCACGGTCGAAGTCAGCCAGCATTTGTGCAACTTGGCTAATGTTTGGTGTTATGAGAACAATATCATCAGCGAAGTGCTGTAGTTGCCGACTATCTATCTTCACTCCCATTCTTTCCCATTCTGGTGGTCGCATGATGTTCTCGAGGATGGCACTGAAGTTTCGGTGAAATGGTGTCACCCTGCTGAACCCCTCTCTTTATGTATTTATGTCAATGATCACTTCTTTGTAGAATTGTGAGATCTTGGTGGCGAATCTGTAATACAGCTCACGGAGGATTCTGATGTAGTGAGTTTGAACGCCCTGTTTGGCTAGGGCTTTGCTGACTGCTTCAATCTCAACAGAGTTCAAAGGCCTTCTTTCAATCAATGAATCTTAGACTGAGTGGCATCTTGAACTCTTGTGAAACTTCAATGAACTTGGTCACCATGTGGATATGGTCGATCATGCTGAATCCTCTTTGGAATCCAGCTTGTTCGCATGGTTGTCCTTCATCTAATGTTCTGCCAATCCTATTCAGGATGACTCCAGTGAATAACTTGTAGACGACAGACAAAAAATATTTTAATTAAATAAAAATTAATTATAATTTGAGCTACTTCCTTACAATAGGCTACCATTTATGGTTTTAGCATATGCAATTAATGCAGAGATGAAAGAGTACTTTTGTCATGAATAGATTTTATCACATTAATTTATCCCATCATCACTTAACTTTCTGGTTATAATTCCATTTCTCATGTAAGTCTATTTATGGGTAAAATATACTGAACACATAGACTTTCAGCTCTGGTGACAGTGATTTCTTAGAGTGACTGAAAGAATAGCTTTAATTTGTGACTGAATTTCTTGAAGAGGCAGGACCGAGTCGGTTGCAGAGATCAGAAAACAGGAGATTCTGGGAAAAAGTGGATGTCTTGCCAAAACCTTTTAATACTAGAACTTAGTAAGAATTGTAATAATAATAGTTCTAAGAAACTATTCTGAGGAACAACTATGGTGATTTATTATTTTAGATGAAACCTTACCATACAGGACATGATAAAATTTCAATGATATTATTCAATTATTGTTGAATAATACATCCAGTATATACAGTATCTAATATAACTTTATGAAAGTAAACATTTTATACTGTTCCTTACAGGATAGTATAGGTCTAACAATGTGACAACACATAAAAATTGAATTATGAATTAAAATGTTGTGAAAGAAAGACAAATAGCTTAAAAATGAGCTAACTAAAACTCAAGGTGCCTGTTGCTAAAAGTTCATATCCTATCACAGGAAAAGTAACCACTCCTAAAAGAACATAAAGCTCTACAGATTGTATACATAATAGCCACGTAAGGCAGAGAAAAACAGGACATTTTATTATGTATATTACATGAAGCCATCTGTCTGCCTCCTGTTTCTTTTGCATTTCTCCATGCTGCCTAATATGGTTTCTGCTCATAAATGTTGACTATGACTAATCGATTATATTTTAAAATATTCAAGTGCAAGTCAAAAGTAATATTGAAGCAAAGCTAAAGTGAAGGCTGCATCTACTCTGAATTACCTGTTATTTATTTTTCCATGCTTTATAACAAACATAGACAGATATGTACTGACTTTTGTGTACCTCCTAGGTATACATCAGATACATTTTAAGTCATGAAGCAATATTTCCAAGAAAATATTAGTTAAAAAAATGTACACAAAACTTACAATTTCCAATGGTTTACTTTTCCAATAAATTTGGAAATTTGGGGAAGTTAGGTTATATATTTCCCTTGAGGATAAACTTTGGTAATAGTGACTATAATTGTTGAGGACATATTACGAGCAAAAAAAGTACCAGTTTTTTTATGCAAAATAGTATCACTGGAGTGATAGTGCAGTGGGTAGGGTGTGTGCCTTGCACATGGCCGACCTGGGTTTGATCTGTGGCATCCCATATGGTCCCCTGAGAACCATCAGGAGTAACCCCTGAGCATCAGCGAGTGTGACCAAAGAATAAAAAGTAAACATAAAGAAGTTATTTTCATTGAATTGGGTAAAGTGGGCACAACACTGAGTATAATACAGCTAAATTATTTAAGAAGTTAATTTATCTGCTGGTTTTAAACACTTGAGTACTAATAGATTTTAAGCCCTGTTAGAAAACTGAGATGAGATGGTGACTGAGGTTGTAAAGATTCCTACAGTGATAAAAATAAAGATTCCAGGAATTAGAAATGGTACAAATGCCCTCTCAAAAAATTGAAGGGAGAGTACAGACTGAAAGTATATAATTGAGGACACTAACTTTGAGCCTTCATAAAAGGCCTGCCTCAAGAACTGGTCTAGAGAATTTGGTTGGTTGAATCCTTCCTTTCTGCCAACATGATGGAATTATGAACCAAGGTGGGCATGGGAAGTGTGCAGGCAGCACTGAAGAACTGCCTGTGATTCACTCAAGGCATAACAGAGTGTCACTGCTGCAGACCAGCCATTTGCCCTTGCCGGCATGCCATGGTGGGTGAAAAATGGGCACAGTTACATAGAGACAGCTTTATTGTTCTAAACAGCATTGCACTGGGTACTAGTAATAAAAACAAAGAAGCAGGGCTAAAGGTTTCAAAATGTTTAGAAACCAAGTGAGCAGATTATGTCATATAAATGTAGATTATACTGGTGTTATACAACAGTATATAACAGTGTTATGTAACAGCCTTTCTTTCCTTTCATTCTCTTTCCTTTTTTCTTTCCTTCTTTTCTTTTCTTTTCCTTTCTTTTCTTTTCTCTTCTTTTCTTTTTTTTTTTACAAAAAGAGATATAAGCCCTTTCCACTCCAGAGGTGCAGAGGTGCTTACATTTCCACTTAAATATTTATCTTTCTCTCCCCTCACATTTCTCCAAGTTATTTCCCCTAAAACTATTTTTTTTTGAAGAGAGAGATAAAAGAGGGATGGCTAATTATCCCTTTAAAAAGAGTAGTTAACAAAATGGTCAATCTGTTTTGAATGAACACAGACAACCTCAAGAAATTCTTTCATAAATAACAAAATGTATACATAGTATTGACATCCGTTTTTTGTGATCCAATACAGAGCAGTTTGGGAGAAGAAAGATTTGTGAGAATGATCTGAATTCTCACAGGCAGATTTTTTTTAAAGGAATTTTATCTGCTTTAGAGAGTTGTTATTTTAAAGGACTGTGATTTTCTCCATGGTGTCCTGCTTTGAGAACATGGATTTGCTTGGCTGTTATACGCAATTGCTTCCTTCTATGGCTCTCTGAGTAATAGCATTTTTCATATATGCAAAACAGAAGGCAAGTGGGTTTGTGAAATGGTGTCTTGTTGTGTGATTAGCTGTATGAAAGCTGCCATGTCATGAGAGAGCTTAATTGCAATAATTCTTTAGCAGAACTTAGTAATGTCTTTGCTGGCAATGCTACTATTTCAAGCTTCGCTGTGCCCTAGCCAAACAGATGTGTTTATTTACATGACTGATCTAAACAGGAAGACAAAGGGGGTTCTGCCCACAGTCTTATACTTCCTGTAATACAGAAAAAGGGGAGGAGAGATGCAAGCAGTTGGGGCTCAAGGAAATGAGAGTGGGAATAAAGCAAATCCCTGTAGGTGTGAGTCAAACTGAGGCAGCTGTGCTTTTCCTCTGAACAGCTGTGTGTGGGCTGAAGTGAAACAGAGCAAGAGTTAGCTGGTGGCATTGGTCTGGGGCAGGGGGTCTCCTCTCTGTATATGTGAGAGAGGAAATAGATGTTTACTTGTCCTGTCTGAGCAAACATGTTATTGTCAGGGCACTTTTGAATCTGTATGTCTTTAGATATAACTAAAAACGGAGGTATGTCACAGTCGCAAGCTGTCACAGACTGGGACTAAGGCATGCAGAAATATCCAAGTGTGGATGAAAAGATTTGAAGAATTAGAAGAATTATGTTGAACTTTGTAAATAGAGACTGTGGTAATCCAGAGGCTATAAAATGAAGAAGTCAAAGTGACAGTCTTTTAGGAAATAGCTGTGGTGGTGGATAGGGATGTGGGTCCTCCCTCATTCCTGTGAATGAAGGCTGAGTACTAGTGTGTAGGATAACATAGCCTCAGGTAGTTTAGGTTTATTGGGTTACTCCCATTACAGTGCTCCCACTCCTGTGTTTATTTGTAACTTCTTTCTTAGTGTTCTGTTGACTTGCAAATATTGTTTTTCTCTTCTCCTTGAGTCCTTTGCATAGTTTATTCCGAGCAATGTCCTTTTTGTATGGACACAGGAGGACTTAGCAAATGCTATGCTTTTGTAACCTGGGAGTCATTTGACTCTACTTGATATTTTCCTCCTGGGCATCTGTTATTTAGACCTAAGCCTCAGCTGCCCTTACTTCCTAGCACCCCCAAAAGCAGGGTCCCGACGAGGGATGAGACGGAGCCAGGGCAAGCTGTGAGTTGTGTGCTACCCTGGCATCGAGATGGGCCTGGCCAAAGTGCCTAATGCTTAACTATAAGTTAAGAGCTTGACCATGGACAAATGTTGTCATGATCTAAACAGTGATAACTAGATTTGGACCCTGCTAGGGTTAGGAGTGATTAATCTGGCCTGAGTGCTGTGGTCTGAGTCTGTGGCAAGATGTTGCCAGGAGAGCTGCCTTGCAAACCTCAATGTATCTCTTAGTATGTCCATACAAAAATAACTAGTATTAAGATGTTAATATGTGTTTGGACTAAGGAAAGAAAAAAAAAAACCTTAAGAGTGAGGAAGGGCTTTGGAATGCCCTGCCCTCAGGAAGGGCTTTCTTATGTTGATTTTGCTACCTGGCTGGGTGTAGCCTAGAGGGCAAGGTGGGAGAGACAAGCAGGAGGAGAGATGAGAGAAGCAAGAGAGGCGGCAGTTGATCCAGAGAGAGGATGGAGTTGGGAGTGCGGGAGATGAGAAAGATGGAAGATTGAATAAACGGTAACTAATCAGCCACCAGCTTGGTCCTCATTCTTCCTTCGCCTGTCCTTGGCCAACGGCTGTCCCAATCCAGCCCATACACAGTGGTTCCAGAGCACCGAACGTGGGCGGTGAGACACAGCTACCCGGAGAGCCTGCGAGTGCACGCGCCCCTTGGCGAGCCTTAGTTTTTTACACTAGTGAGTTTTGAGTGGCAGCAGAAAAATGACGGAAAGAGTAGTAGTTTCCATTTTCTAAAACTCATTTTTAAAGATATTATGAATGCAGAGTGTTATCTTCCCTCAGTGCTTAATGTCATTCCTTCACACTTAAGAATATTAAACAGTAGTGAAAAATTTAAGCAGAAAGCAATGTCTAATAATTATAGAACAAATATAAGTTTTGGTCTTTTGTCTTGTTACTATTCAGTGATAAAGGATGTTAGCAGTTGCAATTATTCATTGAGAAATATAGTTATCACCATTTTACTCAATGTTTTAGAAAAGAAACTCTACAAAACCACGTACACACAACCACAGTAAAAAGGTAGCCTGTAATTTTGTGAAACATTATTTGATCTTGACTAAGTTTGTGCCCATTGTCAAATTTTGTTCTTTGAAAGTTCATTTTTATAAGAAACAAGGAAAGATATTTACTAAAGAGAATGAATAGTGTCAGTTTTAATCTGATATTTACCTCAGGGTATAAATCATAGGCATTGAAAATCTACCTAGAAGTGAACTTTAAACTAGAGAATTAGTATCAGGTGAAGGTCTTTATTTTATTGTTTTTCTTACTAACATAAGGCCCCGGGATTCTCTAGTTTTTATTCTAATTATAAAGTACTCACTGTGAATAATAAGAACAGGAAACTCCTTTTTGTCTCATTTGTCATGTTTCTCCTGAGGCAAGGCTAAAAGCTCAAAGGTAAATGTGACTTATGTTTCTTATAACTAACTTGGAAAGCAAGCACAGCTTGATACACCAAACACATGTCTGTGCATGGGTTTAAACTGAATGAGCATTCTAAATTTCTGGGCTTTTCTGTAAACTATACACATATTTCCATTGCGTGTAATTGTGACATGGTTGAATACAGAAATGAAGATGTTCTAAGATGAGAACCCCACAAATAAAAAAAATAAACCAAGCATAAAAAGTAGAGGTCCCCAAAAGCAGATTTGGGGAGAAGGTTTGAAACTGCATATCCATAAAAATGTCTGTGGCAGCAAAGAAAAATGTTACCCTTACATCTAGATTTTGTTACTTGATTGTTAGAGGGAAAACCATGAAAGAATGAGTAGTAACATGAAATGGGGCAAGCTAAGATTGCCTTTCTCTGGTAGCAAGGCCACCTGTGCTTACCTTTAGAGTTCTGCCAAGTGTTTACAGTAATATAAATCTGTTTGGATGTTTAATGGAAAATGTGTTTTTCTCAGAGGAAGTGCAGTTAAAATAGGCATTGCTTTCAGTTTCAGTGTGTTTACTTTTAGAGTAAAAGTTCTTTCATACATAGTAGATGTTTTCTAGGTTAGCAAAGCATTCTAACATGAGAAATGTTTTGATCTTTGGCTAGCAGTTCTGTTTACCAGCTGTGTGCGCGGTTACCAGCTGTGTGTGCCAAGAACTGCCAATAAATCATAGCTGTGATTGGTCTCCAGTGGTGGGGCACCAGCACCCTGCCTTGTCTGTGATCATTTCTGCAGTGTGACTCTATCCCTTAAGAGAGTTAGATACACTAATTCTTAGGCTAAAGGATAAATTAGCATTCAGTTATCTCCACTGAAAAAGTGAAGGGATAGAAATAGCTCAACTTGATAATTTTCTGAGTTTGACAACTTCCTGCACATGGCTTTGTGATTATTTAAAATGCTTATATTTGTGCAGAGTAAAGTGCTCTTTTTCTACTGGAATGAAAAACCATGGGAAAGTAGAAGAGTAAGCAGGCAAGGGCTGTACTGGGTTCTATTTTTAGTTCTAAATTCAAATATAAATGTTTTTTTTAATATTGTTTCTTAAATAAAATCATTTGAATTTTAGTAAAAACTGTATACTTAAAGCGAAATAATCTAATACTCTTGGCTTAGCAGGAATTAACTTCTAAGTACAGATGTTCCTCATGCCACTTTAGGTGATATATGTAGTCCATGGGAGTTTTATAGATTGTCTATAAACTTGTTGATTGAATAATTTGGAAATGATAATTTACACCTTAATTTCAGCCCTATTTTTTTTGTTTATCACAGTGAACTGGTTCCATTTTATTTCCATCTGGTACTCACATAGAAGCAAAAATGATTTGGAAATTGAGTACTTGGGGTTATTTCTAAGATCAAGAAAGGAAGTTGGTTTTCATTTCTTCTAAGTGATATATAAACTTTGGAAAATAGGAGAATTATTGAATATGGTCATCATTTAATTAAAATATATTGTAGATGTAGGTAAGGAGAAAATCTTACACATACTGAAAATCTAAATCTTCATTATCAACTAGAGGGCATTATATGATGATCTCCTTTGTAAGTCTTGAAAATTCATTAAATTGCTATCAAAACCTTGTAGAATGTAAATAAAATTCCCCAGAAGCAATTTTGTTGTATTTTGCAAATGAAATTTTCTAAGTTCTCCCCTGGTGTGATGTGATTTTACATGAATGAAGGAAAATATAATGTTGTGATGATTATTGAGACTGTGACTAGAATTAGTCCAGACTTACAGGGTTTGAGAATGGTAAGTGAATATAGATGTCTCAGAATATGGCTTATTTGCCAAATGACAGATGGTCTAAAGTTAGAAAATAAAGACACAAGAAGATGTAGAGGATAAGACTGATTCTAGAAACAGCTGAACAGCTGTTCAGTGGTTATGTGAACACTGATCATTAGTACAGTCCTTTTTAATTCTGCCACATTAATTTGTTACCATTTTTCACTTTTGTGATGATTCAACTAGGCTCATCATTAAAAAGAATGGTATCCACATAAAGGTCCACTGAATAAAAATATTCTGAAACTTGGGGCTGGAGAGATAAACATTGGGTAATCTTGCACACCCCCAACCTGGGTTAAATCCCCAGCATCCCCTATGGTACCCAGAGCAGCTCCAGGAGTGGTAATTCTTGAATGCAGAGTCAGGAGTAACTCAGGAACATTGCCAGGTGTTGTGCGATTTGCAATATTAAAAAATCTGAAGCATCATATTTTATACACATGCACATATTTAAGATGACAAAATAGTAATGTTTTAAGATATATGCTAAATCAGCCTTTAGAAATGGATTTTTGTTGTTCTTCCTAATACAGTTAATACGTACTATTGTGTTTTTCTATTAGAATTATATTTAAAAGAGGGTCCAGAAAGGTAAATCAAAGAAACTTTATTAGATAGTACTAATGACCTTGACAATGCCAAATATTATTTTATGTAATTTTTTTCCATAAACATTATTGACTCAAAGTGTAAAAGGCACCAACTGCAAAATGTAGTTTTTTGACAAATGTCAACTTCCATAGTAAAATTACCACAAACAAGATATAGTTCACATACATTGCCTTCAAAAGGTTTTTGTCTCTTTCCTTTTAATCTGTCCCACCATTTTCTTAATAATTACTGACATGTTTCTATACATTAGATTTGTGATTTTTAGAGTTTCACATTAAATGGAATCATAGGGCAGGCATGCTTTTGTTTATAGCTCTTTTACCTATATCATGTTTTTTTAAAAAAATATATATTTATGTTAAATTGTGTTATTTGAAAGTTCATTTCTTTATATGGGTGCCTAGTATTTTATTGTTTAAATGTTGTTCTGTTTAATTTTGGGAGTTCTTTATATATCTTGGGAAAAATCATTTTCAGATTATACATAGGTATTTCAGGCATGCATACATACATATATACCTATAAGAGAGAGAGTGACAATATTTTCTCCCCATCTGTGACTTGACTTCATTATACTCAGTGATTATTTTAAGAAATTTAAAGCATTGATGATTTTTAATTTACTTTTAATTTTTTTGTGTGCCTGTGTACATAGTCAGATCATCATCATCATCATCATCATCATCATCATCATCATCATCATCATCATCATCATAATCATCCCGTTGATCGTCGAATTTCTCTAGCTGTCTCAGTAACATCTCCATTCATCCAAGCCCTGAGTATTTAGAAGCCTCTCTCTACTCGTCCTTCCAATGATGCCATACTGGAGGTTCTTTCAGGGTCAGGAAAATGAGACCCACTTGTTACTGGTTTTGGCATATTAATACACCATGGGGACCTTGCCAGGCTCTACCATGTGGACAGGAAAGTCCTAGTAATTTGCCAAGTTCTCCCAGAGGGAGAACTTCTCCCTCTGGGAGAAGATATCTGGGAGCTTGCTTTTAAGTCTCTGGATGCTGGCCGTTGACAGGATTAAACAGGCCAGGGGCAGTCCTTGGGTGTGACCGCCTAGCTACTGGGAGATGGGAAATCTGGGTGGAGGAGATTCTGATTTGAGCACCCTTGAAGGCCTCATCCCCGAGTTCCACACACCTGGGTTCTTCTGCCGGGTCCTTCATGTGTGAGGCTCATCTGAATGTGTGGAGAGGGGCCTTGAGTATGGCTGTGGCTAGGCTCCGGAGGTGTTCGGCCGCCGGGAGCTCTGTTTGGGTTTGGGAGGGAAGCTGAAGCCTCTCTCCTCTGAGGAGGCCCCAGGGAAGACAGCCAGGCTCATGGCAAAAGACTCTCTGCCTCATATCTATAGTCAGATATGAGGGAGAAATAATGAGGTAGAGAGTTATGCCTCATAAGAACTATAGGAAACCTACAGAGTATGGATATGTCAAAAGTATACATCTCATGGGGATATGTGATAAATATATTGAATGGGGAAGTGCACAACATACAAGAAAGAAATTATACATTCAGGTAGAGATATGAAAAATATTGGAGAAAAGTCTTTTATTGAGATGCATACCATATTTAATTAAACCAACATGTATATACTCAGAGATCCAAATCAGAAATTTAGTAATCTTTAAGTTACCTCTTACCTTGATAATTTTTATTGGATCTTCCTATGTTCACATCCTTTCTATCTTCACATCCTTTCTGTTTTTCTCCATTGTACTTCATTTACTTAATTTTACCCTTTTACTGGGGATGCTAGAATCATGTTCAAATGGTTTAAAAATTGTTTGTCTGATCACAATATTTGTAGCTTAAAAACTAGCAGTAGATTGCCCCAGAGATTTAGAATAAATTATAAACTTTTTAATATAGCCCCCAATATTCTAAACCATATATTAATTTACAATTTCTTCTATTTCTACTTTATCACTCCTTCCCAGTCCTATCTGAAATACAACTGGAAAACAATCTGGGTATGCTGAAATATTATTATACAATAATGAATGCATTTTGATAAGTCTTCAACTTCTGTAAGGTTTTTCTCCATTGCATATTTTCAGTTAAGCTATTCTGAATTTAATTTGTGTGGGTCTAACTAGGTACTGTGCTATTCCCTTATAATCAAGCTGAATTATGCCATTCTGCATGTGCTATCCTAATCACTGGGGATTGTAAATACATAAGAAATTATGTGTTTTTAAAGAAATGGCAATAGTACTATGTGAAGAATCTCATGAAAAAATACTTTTAAGTTGTGTGTGTGTATTTTGTTTTAATGTCATCTCTGACAGAACAATCTGTACTGTTACATTTATTAATGTCATAGTAAAGTTCCTTTAAAAAATTGTAGCTAGGCAACATGGTTGCAGTGGTGTTAAGGAGGTTCTTAGTGGTTTTGAATGACTATGATTTAAGTGTGTGGAGTAAGCAGAGATATATAGGGTGCAGAAGAGAACTAGATACCAAGGAAGTCATTCGGGGAGGAATGGAGAGTACGGCAAACCTTTGTCTGCAAATTCTTTCATTAGCTAAGAGGTTAAAAAGTTTGCATTTTCCTTATATGTTCATTGCAGCACTGTTTACAATAGCCAGAATCTGGAAAAAACCTGAGTGCCCTAGAACAGATGACTGGTTGAAGAAACTTTGGTACATCTATACAATGGAATACTATGCAGCTGTTAGAAAAAAGGAGGTCATGAAATTTGCATATAAGTGGATCGGCATGGAAAGTATCATGCTAAGTGAAATGAGTCAGAAAGAGAGAGACAGACATAGAAAGATTTCACTCATCTGTGAAATATAGAATAACAGAGCAGGAGACTAACACCCAAGAATAGTAGAAATAAGTACCAGGAGGTTGACTCCATGGCTTGGAGGCTGGCCTCACATTCTGGAGAGAGGGCAACGCAGAGAAGGGATCACCAAGTATAATGTGGTCGGAGGCCATGCAGGGGAAGGGTGATGTGGGCCGAATGCAGACTAGAGACTGAACACAGTGGCCGCTCAACAACTTTATTGCAAACCACAACACCTACTTAGAGAGAGAGAACAAAAGGGAATACCCTGCCACAGTGGCAGGGTGGGGCGGTGGGGGGGGAGATGGGATTAGGGAGGAGGGATGCTGGGTTTATTGGTGGTGGAGAATGGGCACTGGTGAAGGGATGGGTTCTCAAACTTTGTATGAGGGAAACATGAGCACAAAATTGTATAAATCTGTAACTGTACCCTCACGGTGATTCACTAATTAAAAATAAATAAATTTTAAAAAAAGAAAAAAAAGTTTGCATTTTCATTTCTTAATAGTATATAAAAATAAAACTTACGGATATGAAACATAAAACTCAAAATCTTACTCCCTATTGCAGTGTGGCAAGAAATGTTCTTCCATGGTTATGACCAAGTATAAGCCAAAGGTGATCAAAGAGCACACTGCAAATACTTGATCTACCTTATGGCATACAGAAGAATGTAAATTAAACCAAATGCCTTTTCAGCTAATGACTTTGCAGCATCTCTACAGAAGTGCTAAGAATTTGTGACTTTAGGCTGTTATTAGAAAAGGGATGAGGATGACGGAGCTCACTAAGGCAGCAGCACTGAGAACTCCATTTGAAGACTGAGGAGTGGTCAGAATGAGCAGCAAGGCAGAGCTAGAACAAAGCTGTAAATGAGGAAGAATCAGAGCTAAAACAAAGCTATAAACGAGGAAGGACTGAGGTGAGGTTCATTTTATGGGAACCAGATGGGATTGCTAATATGGGAATGCCAACGCTTGATTACTTATTTGGCTTCTGGTGTCTTTAAAAAAATGTATGCATGGTTTCTCTTAATACTTAAAACAGTCCTTGGAGTTATTTTTTTATGTACCAAATTTGCTTTGTTATATTAAAATTGCTATAATCTTCAATATATCGTTTAAGAAAATATCATCTATGTACTGTTGGAACAAGAAAGGTTTAAAAGTTTGTAGGAGTCAGATTCTAAAAATTTAAGAACAATCATCTGTGCTGGCTGCGTAAATTCCTAAGAGACCCCAAAGTAAATCTCTAACAGACCCTGGGATTTACAACAGACTTTGCTGATAAGGAATGGCAGACCTTAATACCAGACTCTGAGTAATTCAAAGAAACAATTAGTTTTGGGAGGTATGGTTGTAGCGTAAATTAAGTCTTATTTATGTATAGCATATTTTAAACATAAGTAAAAATTGTAGCTAATCTTGAAATATTTTTAATTAATACTTTGAAATATTATTTCATTATTTAAATAAAACCTGAGCACTTGAATTATTGGTTGAATGTATTAGAGTTCCATGACACATCATCATCCCTGAGCCCATCATGATGAAATAAATTTATGTCCAACTCCTCTTCTGTGCCTTGGCTATCTTACTGAGTTATGCTGAATTCAGCCAGAACAATGAATTACTATCCTCATTTATACATGGAAAAACTATGTCATCTTGTCTGACTTTATATACAAATCAGGTCTATCTAACTCTAATTTGAAATCTTCAAAGTTTGTGGGGGAATTGGTAAATTGAGACTTAGAAATCAGAAATAGATAAAAAAAAAATGAGACGCTTTTTCACTGGAGTGGTATTCCAGTGCTTCTCAAGATTTAATAAGATATGAATATCTGAGAAACTTGGTAAAATATTGATTCAAATTAAGTGGGTCTGGAATGGTACCTAAAAGCTACATTTTTCATAAGCTCCCCGGTGAAGCCTGTGATACTGCCCTAAGGACAACACTTTGAGAAGCATGGCTTAAGTGACACTTATATAGGTAATCTTAGAATTTATTCTACTTTTCTCTAGCTAGAAAAATAAAAATGTATAAAGGAATATTAATTTTATAAAGACAAAGTTTGCTTAATAATATAGTATCTGAACATAAATTCTGCTTATTTTCTGTCAGAAAACATCTATAAATAGGGAATAATAATTACTATTTAATACTAAATTACTAATTCTCTTTACGAATTTTGATATTTTGTAATGTAAAATAATCTAGTGATAATTTTGGTGCAATGTTTGGCACATAGTTGTTATCAAATGTTTGCTAAATAATATGTAAACCTTGATAAAATTGATAGCATGTAAATGCCTGGTAAAATATTAAATTAAATTTAAACTAATTTGGTCAATATTGTGTAAAAAGGGAATGCTACATTTTATCTAGAGTGTAAAATACTATAAAATAAAAATGGTTTTTTTTTTCATTGTCAGTGATTTTATTTATTTATTTATTTATTTATTTTTTATAATTTATTTATTTTTAATTAGAGAATCACCGTGAGGGTACAGTTACAGATTTATACACTTTTGTGCTTATACTTCCCTCATACAAAGTTCGGGAACCCATCCCTTCACCAGTGCCCATTCTCCACCACCCGTAAACCCGGCGTCCCTCCCACCCTCCCCAATCCCATCTCCCCCCCACCCCACCCTGCCACTGTGGCAGGGCATTCCCTTCTGTTCTCTCTCTCTAATTAGCTGTTGTGGTTTGCAATAAAGGTGTTGAGTGGCCGCTGTGCTCAGTCTCTAGCCCTCATTCAGCCCGCAACTCCCTTCCCCCACATGGCCTTCAACTACAATGTAGTTGGTGATCGCTTCTCTGAGTTGCCCTTTCCCCGGAACGTGAGGTCAGCCGCGAAGCCATGGGGTCAACCTCCTGGTACTTATTTCTACAGTTCTTGGGTATTAGTCTCCCACTCTGATATTCTATATACCATAGATGAGTGCAGTCTTTCTATGTCTGTCTCTCTCTTTCTGACTCATTTCACTCAGCATGAAACTTTTCATGCCCATCCACTTAACTACAAAATTCTTGACCTCCTTTTTTCTAACAGCTGCATAGTATTCCATTGTATAGATGTACCAAAGTTTCCTCAACCAGTCATCCGTTCTGGGGCATTCGGGTTTTTTCCAGATTCTGGCTATTGTAAACAGTGCTGCGATGAACATACATGTGCAGATGTTGTTTCGATTGTACTTTTTTGCCTCTCTGGGATATATTCCCAGCAGTGGTATTGCTGGGTCAAATGGGAGCTCAACCTCTAGTTTTCTGATAATCGTCCATATTGTTTTCCAGAAGGGCTGAACCAGTCGGCATTCCCACCAGCAGTGTAGAAGGGTCCCTTTCTCCCCACATCCTCTCCAACAGCGGTTGCTTTTGTTCTTTTGGATGTGTGCCAGTCTCTGTGGTGTGAGGTGGTATCTCATGGTTGTTTTGATCTGCATCTCTCTGATGATTAGTGATGCAGAGCACTTTTTCATGTGCCTTTTGGCCATTCGTATTTCTTCCTTGGTAAAGTTTCTGTTCATTTCTTCGCCCCATTTTTTGATGGGGTTGGATGTTTTCTTCTTGTAGAGTTCAACCAGTGCTTTATATACCATTGATATCAACCCCTTATCTGATGGGTATTGTGTAAATATCCTTTCCCATTCTGTGGATAGTCTTTGTATTCTGGTCACTGTATATCTTGCGGTGCAGAAGCTTTTTAGTTTAATGTAGTCCCAATTGTTGATCTCTGTTTTTACTAGATTGCTTAGTTCCGTGTCACGTTTGAAGATACCTTTATCTTCAATATCGTGGAGGGTTTTGCCGACCTTGTCTTCAATGTACCTTATGGTTTGTGGTCTAATGTTGAGGTCTTTAATCCATTTTGATCTGACTTTTGTGCATGGTGTCAGGTCAAGGTCTAAACCCATAAAATAAAAATGTTTTACTTTATCTTTCTCTTTAAATAATAAAATGACATTTAAACTCTTAAGTGTATAGTTAGGGCATCTCAATAATAGTATTATAGTATTAATGCTTTTTGAGGGGGGTTACACTGGATCAAGGACTATAGTGAGTGCTTTAGATATTTTGTGAAGTTTAGTTTTTAG
Organism: Sorex araneus; assembly: GCF_027595985.1. Classification (NCBI taxonomy): domain Eukaryota; kingdom Metazoa; phylum Chordata; class Mammalia; order Eulipotyphla; family Soricidae; genus Sorex; species Sorex araneus. The sequence goes on from NC_073305.1 coordinate 145,812,410, forward strand.
CATATTATAATTATTTTTTCCTTAACCAGCAAAGAAATAACATTTAAAAAATCTATTCAAAATCAAGGCTATCTCAGAGAGGATGGAGAAGAGAGGGATATAAAAAGGAGTGAGAATGATGGGGTGAGGGATGCAAAAAGAGAAGGAGGAAGGTGAGAGAAGCTTAGAGAAGGGAGAGTGAAAGAGAAAAGGAGGTAGAAGGAGACAGAGAGGGAGAAAGTGGACAAGGAAGGGAGAGAAAAAGGAGAAGAGAGCGCACAGGGGCAAATACTTCTTGATGGCTGTCTTTTCACATGCATGAGTTGAGATATTTCAGTCACTTAAAAAATCCACTAACTATGATATTTCATACTACAAGGCTAACAACGAATCCCAGAAGGATTGTAGGTTAATTAATTCCTGTGCCTGATATCTTTCAAAGTTTGACTTCTTATCTTCCATCAGATCTCCAGATCTGGATAGTTAACTTCATCACCTACATACAGGGATATTTTTATGATGTGCATATGTGTAACTTCTACTGGATGCACCTGGGTGTAAGGGTAAAAAAAATATTAATCATGCAGAAGGAAAATTAATATCATGTTGACTGTGTCTGTCAGATTTTTACATGTCCCCATCCATGTAATCATTTATATAAAACTTCCTTTAGTGGGCAACAACTCACAGTTGAGGGAATTTGTCTATAATAAACCATTTGGCTTATGTTATATCAAATGAGAACAGATCAATTTCCTTCATTCTTAATTCCTTCCACATCACATCAGAATGCTCCTTAAATGAGATGCCTATAAACAGATCTGGATCCTTAAGGGATATAAAATATATGCACATAAATGTCAAACTGCTTTTTGGGAAAGGCTATTTTCATTTTTCAATGATCAGTTGAGGAGCAACAAAATATAGAACTAAGTTTAGGGGAATGTTTAAAGGGGAAAATAAGCATTCTGGATATACAATTTGTGTTTGCTTCTTTTGAAAATCATTTTATGTAATGAAGTCTGAAAGTTTACTAGGCCTTTATATCTTAATGAAAGGACATTACCGCTTTATAGAATATTTAGAAAAGGAATGACTTATTAATAAAACAAGTGACTCTAAGTGAGCATTATAATATTGAAAGATCTCCTGAGAATACCACCTTTTAATTCTGATATAAGAATATATTGTTCCCATTAATTATGCATAGGTATGCCATATTTTATAACTTTATTTTATTTTATTTATTAATTTTAATTTTTATTTTTTTGCTTCTTGGGTCACACCGGAGATGCACAGGGGTTACTCCTGGCTCTGCACTCAGGAATTACTCCTGGCAGTGCTCAGGTAATTATATGGAATGCTGTGAATCGAACTTGGGTTGGCTGCATGCAAGGCAAACACCCTGTTCATTGTGCTATCGATCCAGCCCCAGCCATCTGTTATAACTTTAGAAGCCAGAACACATTTCTGTGAATTTCCCTCTGTCACACCAGTTTGATATCTATGATCACTTGTATCACTTGTCATCCAGTTGCTCATCGATTTGCTCGAGTGGGAGCCAGTAACATCTCCATTTGTTCCTGTGTCATGCTAGTGTAGCCCGACAGCATCTGCTCCCTCCAGGAACACGAAGAGCCTCAAGCTATTCATTTAGGATCTTGATGAAGAAGTCTGACCATCTCCTAGATGGGCGGCTAGGCATTCTTTTGAAATCCCGTGAAATCCAGTCAGTAATGGCTCTAGTCCAGCGGTCGTCTCCAAATCGCACTATGTGTCCGACCCATCTGATTTTCGACACCTTGGCGAACAAGACAGCGTCCCTGATTCTCAATCGTCGACAGAGATTGGAACTCCGGATTTCTTCTCTCACTTGAGTGAAGCAATATTTAATAAAATTTCTGACCAAACAAATTAAAAAAATGTTAAGTGTACCTCCTCATAAAATATTTTTTTTTCTTTCAGATACTCCTTAAGGCTGGCAAAATAGAACAGCTAGTAAGGTGCTTGCCTTGCACTCAGGAAACCCAAATTTGATCACTGGTGCCCTATATGGTCCCCTAAATTAGACCAGGTATGAGACCTGAGCAAAGAGCCAGGAGTAAGCTCTGAGTACCACAGGGTAAGGATCCTCCCCTTCAAAAAAAAAAAAGATAATGTTTTATGTTTGTCTTTGCTGTCTAATTGTCTTTGAAATTGCAACAAGGCTCATTGTTTCCTATTTTGAATTTTCACTATATTTTGACTTATAATATTTCTTGTATTTTTTTTATTCATGCATTTATCAAAGGAACAAAGACACACATGTCTCTAGAGGTTGAGTAGCTAGATTTTTTTTCTGGCTAGAGAAATAAATTTAAACATCAAGGCATAAATCATATTTCAAATGACTTCTACCAATATGAAACAGTAGGATAAAATATACTGTGGTTGGTAGAAATATTAAGTGAATAGTAATTATAATTATGTATAAATCGTTGATATGTATTTTCTATATATTTACTGCTGAAAGACAAAGAAAGTTTTGTTACTTGGTAACCAGCAGGCTATCTTTAGAGTTTCATCAGACAGACCCGTAAATACATGTTAAAATTTATTAACTAGTTCTTTGACAACTCTGTGATCAACTCAGGAAAAGCAGGAAGCATTAAAATTCTTTTTCTTAGACTCTATCCCACATTCTGAGGACAATTCGTGTATCTTATATCATAGTTATCAGTCACAGGCAATAAAAAGACAAGGGACTTGGTGTATTTGAATCAATAGGTGCATTATTATAAGGAAAATTTTTTTTAACTGGTTGAATGTGTTAATGTTGATATTCATAGACAAAAAATGGGCTGGATTTTTTTGTTTTGAATTGTTTTTGTTTTGTTTTGCTTTGTTTTGTTTCTAAGGTCATTGAGCAGACACTAGATTGTCATGTGTGAGACTGCAAATAATTTTTACTGCAGTTTTCCATTTGTTTTATGTGGGAATGCCCGAGAATGCTCTGAGCCAATGTGGTGTTTAGTATATAGTAAATATTCAGTTAATATTTGGTAATGATGGTGGATTTTTGGCAAAATACATTTTGAAAGCTGGATTCTTTCTGTGACCAGACTAATAAAAATAACAAACACATATATTAGGCAATATGCTGATATTTCACAAGGGTTTAAAATAATCCATTCTTCACCCAATCTAAAAAAATTCTTTCAGAGCTTAAAATAAAACATACCAAATTGAGTATAACTTTTGAAAAATAAAGTAGCTGTAATGTGCAGTGCCTGAGTCTTTTTGGAATCAAGTCATCATTTCTATAGAGCTTAGTCTTGCTTTTGTGTAGGGACGGAAAGGTTGGCCACCACACCACGTGATGATCCGACTTCTGTGTCTGTGTGCCAGAATCATTTCTGGCAGTTTCATCCTCGGCCTCACACAAGGCAATCACCTTAACCTCTGTATTGTCAATCCAGTTTCAGAACCTCATTGTCTTAATGAACAACTATAGTATTTACTTTGCCTGTGATTATTTATAGTTGTGAAAAAAGCCCTCAAAGAAGATTTCAAGGGAAGGATTGACTTCAAGAAAGACAACTAGGGGCCGGAGCTATAGTTCAATCGGTAGGGGGATTGCCTTACATACTGCAGACCTGAGTTCAATCCCCGGCATTCCATATGGTCCCCCAAGCACCGCCAGGAGTAACTCCTGAGTGCAGAGCCAGGAGTAAATAATCCTGAGTGTAGCTGGGTGTGACCCCAAAAAAAGCAAAAAAAAAAAAAAAAAGACAACTACTAGGGCCAGAAGGATATTACAATAGGTAGGGCATAGGGCATTTGCCTTGTACCTGATGACCTGGGTTCAATCCCTGGGACTCTGTGTGGTGTTATAAGCACAACAGAAGTGTTCCCTGAGCATCACGAGGTGTAGCCCCCCCAAAACCAAAAACAACAAACAAAAAAGGAAAGAAAACAACTGTTAAATAAAGTATGTGTTTTTGGAATATTTTGTTACAACAGCAGTATATGTTCATTTGATAGGACATTATTAGATGCTATTTAATTAGCCAATTTCCTCTTGGATCTTGATGTGTTAGTCAACTGATTTTACCATAGCATTATCCCGAAAATTGCGTCCTTGTAACTGACAATGTACCCAGAAAAAATATCAATATAGTAGGTAAATTACTTTCTAAATGTTTTATACCATTTTCAAAAGTCATTTTCTGAATGGAATAAGAGTATGCTAATAAATGAGGAGTGGTGTCAGAGCACAGATAATTTCATTTAGCTGTAATATACTATAATATACATGACATGTAAAATGTTAAATGTAAAAAGGTATATTCTCTTTCACAATCTTTGTATCCTCTATAAGACTGACTAACTAGTTCTTATCAACTTATTAGAGTATAGGGAGATTCTATTTGAGGCCATAATTTATCATGGAATTCATTACAAGATATCGCAGAGGTTCATATTGTTCTCTGCCTGGAGCTGAGAGTAGATTTTTTATATGTGATTTATGTAACTCTTGGGTAGTTCCCAAAGATTGGCTGTGCTCTTATCTAGTCTTCTTCAGCAGAAGTATTATATGACTTTCACTATTAAAGAGCTATGTTTGTCAGATAGTTTTTTCTTATACATTAAACTTATTTCTTGGATGCTAAAATAGTTACAACATGTTTGTAAATGACAAGTATATTTTTTGTCTATTGTGACTGCACTCAGAGTACATGTATGCAAATGAGTAGAATGATGCCATCTTCGTCAGAAAAAATTGAAGAAGTAAATGTCAGACTTTTTAAAATTTGTTTCAAGCCACTGTGAATCAGAGATCTGGCTCTTTATTTTAGCATATTTCAGTGTTCCCAAAATTATTTGATGTTGTATTTTTTACTGTCGAGAAATACTGTAGACTAACATTTTCCAAATTCATCTTTCCTCTTGTTTTTTACCTAATTATTATATTTTGAAACATTAATTAATATTTATTTTATTTTAAGATATGAATCATAAGAACAACACCACTGTATGACAGTGATATAGTGATACAGTGATACAGTGATGTTGTTCTTATGATTCATATCTCATTTTTATTACTGCAGTTTATAAGTTAGATGTATAATAAGGTAGCTTAATTGTGATTTCTATAAGTTAATGGTTGAGTTAAAGCCAAACATCAGAATATTTCTTTTAAGATTCATTATTAGCTTCTTGTTATCTTGTTTGGGACTATGTGTAGACATATAATGATGCTACATATTGAAATCAGTTGTGTCTTGCATAAAAAAAATTAACTTTTGTGCCATTTTAATTATTTTTTTTAAGTACCATGAGAACAGTTACAAATCTTTCTGGTTTAAGTCTCAGTCATGCAATGATCAAACACCCATTCCTTCACCAGTGCACACGTTCCACCAAAAGGAACCCCAGTATATCCCCCATTCCACCTCCTACCCTGCCTGTGTGGCAAATGATTTTCACTTTACTCTCTCTTTACTTTGATTACATTCAATTTTTCAACAGAAAACCCACTATTATTACTTATAATTTTCTCCCAACAATCAGACCTGCCGAAAAGGCATCACTAGATAATTTGTTTTCTATTGCTGATAATGAAGAGCATATGATGTCTCGAGGCGGCCACGCGTTATTGGACTTCTGATATTTTAGTAATTAAGTCCAGAGGGATTTCTGCCAAAAGCCACTGGGTTCTGAGAGTGGTTTTTGTGACTCTGGTATCATGGCCATTCAGGAGTGGAGGGGCCATTCGTGAGTGGTCGCTTGGGGTCTTATCTCGGCGGGGAGCAGGGCCAGTTCCGTCCCCCCTAATCTCGAGATTTCCCTCATGCACTGTCACTGCAAGCTCATACCTCTGTCCAATAGGCTCTGAAAGATGGCGGTCACTATGTTGCCACTGAAGGGAGAAGGTGTTCCGAAGGGACAACGTCCTTTTCCCCCTGGGGCAGCACAGGCCATAGCTTAATTCACAGTCCAGGAACATTTCGCCAAAAGCCATTAGATCCGTGATTGGTTTGTGTATCTCTGGGATCATGGCTGTTCAGGAGTGGAGGAGCCATTTGTGGGCGGCCGCTTGGGGTCTCATCTGGGCAGGGAGCAGGCCATTTTAAATTTTATTTGTTAATTTTTTGTGTTAGAACAGTATCTAACATTTTTTCAGAAAGCAGAAATCACCCAGTCTTTTTCTTTTCAACAGTAGCTGTCTTCTACATATAAATTTTCTCTTTGTTTTCAATCAAGTGTATAGGAAAAGTATTTAAATAATAAATACTTATATATATAATAAATAAATAAAAAAATAAACATTTTTTATTTTGTAAAATAAAACTTGTTTTATGAAATATAACATGAAAGTGTACATACATATACTTTTATGTTATATACATACATATACTTTCATGTAGTGTAAACTCTTTACTTCAGTGATATTTTCTCCTTTGAGAAAATGTCTATCTTTGCCAATTAGTACCCACTGGTGAATTTTACTTGATTTGGATGAAGAGTCTAGAAAATCATCAGTCTTACACAGTTCTCTCAACTGGAATCAGTTCTATTCTTTAATTGTGCTGTCATATCATTAAATGCAGTTTCTTGCTTTTCACTCTTACTTTGCTACAATATCTGCTTACTTTGACTACTCTTGGTAAATGGACCTGTGTATGTCCATTTTTACTGCGTAATTATAAGGCATACATTGCATGTTGATGAGAATCTATTATAATAAAGGGAAATTAAAAAAATTGGTGCTAGAAACCCTAACTTAGTTGTGCCAGTTATTGAACATTTTACATTCGGAATGTTGTTGCTTACCTTTGAACTTCAGTGTCAATGGCAAAATTTATCTCATTAAAATACTTATAAGAAACTTTATTATTGAATATTTTTATATTTTATTTGAGGCTCCAGTATTTATAATACTAATAAATATAGAATTTCATGCATACACCATTCTAACAACACACCCTCCACCAGAGCAGCAAATGTTTTATATAGGTAGAAAATTATATTTAAGTATAATTAAAATTATGTACTTGAATGAGGTATTTAATATGCATAGCATTTTGCATGTATATTCATGTATGATAGTATTACTATTTTTCTTTTAGTTTAACTTAAAAGTCTATGTGCTTCTTCTCAATTGAGTCATTATATTTGCCCCTTATCCTTTCTTGGTCTTAGAAATAATTTGTTCCCCTTTTTATTTAAAATCATAGATTAATAGCTTCAATAGTTTCATGTTTGAAGTCACTGATCATCAACCAATTGGTCTAGAAATGTTTATATGCATTTTACACTAATCCTCAATAATCATAATGTTTCCCATACCTAGCAGATTGTCATCTTAGGTTAAGAAAATTCTTGGTATAATCTCTGAACTATGTTCAATATTCCTGTGACTGTAGTCTATATATCACACTGGTAGGCTGACACAAATATTTTTGTAACCCTAAAAAGGTAAAGTTGATTATGTTTGGGCCATTAGCAAAGATTCCAAAGTTTAGCTCTACTATGATGTAAGGTTATGTCACAGTTGAGGTACAAGTTCTTTTTTTCTATTATTATTATTATTATTATTATTATTATTATTATTATTATTATTATTACTGCTCTTCTGGGTCACAGCCAGTGATGCTCAGGGTTTACTCCTGACTCTGCAATCAGAAATTACTCATGATGGTGCTTGGAGTCCATATGGGATACCAGGAATTGAACCCGGGTTGGCTGTGTACAAGGCAAATTTGTACTATAGCTCCAAGCCACGGGATATAATTTCTAAAATGAGAGAAGAATATAGACAAATATGCAGAGATAGAAATTAGATTGGAGTGCACACTGAAAGAAATGGTAAAAGAATACACATTACAAAGAGCATTCTTTCTGTGTTAAGAAAATAATTCTTGGGGCGGATTATATTTTATTTCTAATCTATTAGCTGTCACCTACAAGGTCATACACTTTTGATACATAAACTCTAATGTTAATAAAGATTATAATGGAACATGCAAAATGGAACATGTATATTTAAATTTGAATTTCTTTAAAATATATCTACAAAAGACTGATAGGATTGGGCTATAGTGGAAAATATTTTACACATTAGTTACACAAACAATTTTATAATTAATTCCCTCTGATTTATTTCTATTATAATTAGTTTTTAAATGTTTGATATAGATATAATATAATGATTTCAACACACATTTTCCTCCAATAATATACTGTTTTTGACCACTAGAACAGAATCTGCACTCATTTGTGTTTGGCACCTATATTGATGAAGTTTAAAATTGAGTGGTTTTTAACCTGCCTGGTGTTACATAAAGGGGAGATTTGTTTATCCACTGTAATATTAGAAAAAAATTAGGATTCAGTTAAATTTCTTTCAAGGAAGCAAGAAAAATTGATTAAAGAACAGTGTTTCAAGAGGACAAGTTAGAACTGAAACAATTTCAATAAAGAATAATGACAGAATGAATGGGTGTAATGCGGACCCTCCAAAAAGATAGTTTAGATATGAAATGTATCAGACTCAAAACAGTTTGTTAGGGGTTGAAGAACATCGATATTATAGAAAGTATCTAATTTTTATAACTGGTCAATGTTAATTCTGATTACTTGAGTAGAAAAAATAATGAACTGAAAATATCTGAAAAATGAATCAGGTAAGAGTGAATGCAGGGGTTAAAATAGTAACAAAGATTTAGAGTAGCTTCTTTAGTTACACAAATAACTTGAATGGTAATATAAAATTATTATGAATTACAAAAATATTATTATATAATAAACTTATTTAACTAGTAGCAAATGAAAATTATTATCCTGGATGAGGTAATAGATAAGGTTGGAAAACAGAAATTGATAATAAAATTTTTCACTCTCCATTGGCTAAAATAGCAATTTTACATATTTTCCCATGCTAAATTCTGAGAGCATAGTATTCACATCATAAATATAATCCAATCAGACTTTGACATAGACTATATTTGTCCTATGTAAAATTGCCTGTTAGCTGTCTATAATTTCACTCTTTTCTATGCTTCTAGTAAATAAGATGCTATTATTATTATAGTGATAAACTTAATATGAGCTCTATTTTATTCTAGGTAGATTTATTTCAAATTTAATAGTTTCAGTCATTATTTGCATAAATTACTTGTAATATGCCTCCCAACTCACATTAACACTGAGATTTAGAACAAGTCCCTATGGAAAAAAATCAATTTATTGGACTAAGATGTATCTCCACAAATATATCCAATCTTAAATTTTATTTTATTTACTTATTTATGTATTTTTTAATAAGGTATGAGTAATGCTATTTGTTCAGCCACTAATTAAGCTGATTGAATTGGGCATAAACTTCACATTACTTTTTTTTTAAATTATATCACTGTGAGATAGAGTTACAAAGCTTTCGTATTTGAGATTTAGCCATACAATGATGGAACACCCATCCCTCCACCAGTGCACATTTTCCACCACCCACATTCTAATCCTCACCCTGCCTCTATGGCAGACAATTTCCCCCATACTATCTCTCTAATTTTTGACATTATGTTTTGCTTGAAATTTCTCAACACCATTCAAGCCTACCTACAAGGGGAATATGCTAGATAATTTATTTTCCATTGCTCATTTTTAATATCACGAGAGCTCACACGGCCAAGACTGTAAATGTAAATTTCTAGATTGTAAATGGTTGGGTTCCAGAGACACCTCCGTATGGCACTAATCCATTTTGGGATTCAGCTGTGAGTCTCTGGGCCAGGGCTATTGGTGCACTAAGATGGCACATGGAGGCAAATTGTGAGCATGACAGCCAATATACTTAGTGAGCAGGGACCTGGGGAGGGGCAGCCCAGGTCCTCTGTCACCATGTAACCTGAAGATTTTGTACTGGAACTCATATGGGGGGAGGAAAGAGCTTGCTTGTGGAAGCTCTTGGTCACCAGGATTCCATGTGGAGAAGGTGGGGAGACTACACCTGCTCCATCTGGGGTGCGCTGGTGAAATTGACTCCTTATGGAATCTGGAGAGATCTCTGGCTCTGTGGTGTCTTCCGGAATTTGCTGCTGTATCTCTGGGTCAGGGCTGATGGTGTGCTAAGATGGTGCCCAGGGGCAAATTGTGGGCATGGCAGCCTTATGCTGGGCAGGCAGGAACCCGGGAAGGGACAGTCCAGGTCGTCTGTTGCAATGCAGCCTGGAGATTCAGCCTGGAACCTGCATACCTGGTCCTGGCTTGTGGAAGCTTTTGGTCCCTGGGATTCCATCTGGAGTAGGTCGGGAGAGCACACCTGCTCCATCTGGGGTGCCCTGGTGAATTTGGCTCAGTATGGGGCCCAGAGAGATCTCTGGCACTCTGGTGTTTTCCAGGACTTTCTGTTGTGTCTTTGGGCTAGGGCTATTGGTGTGCTAAGATCCACATTACAAGATTTTCAGCAGGTCATATCTTGGTGAGGTCCATCCTGAAACGGTGGAGTCAGGCAGGGGCTGTGGCAGCGATTTTAGATTGTGGAAGCAAGTGACTGCTAGGGACTCTACTTGGGCAGGCACAGGCCAACACACCCCACTCCAGTTTACCCCAGTCTGTTCATACATTCATGTGTCTGAGCTTTTCTGTGGCTTTGATCTCTTTCAAGATTTATTTAGGGTTCTCTGAAGCAAGGCCAACAATAGAGCTTACATATTGGCACTGGAGTTGGTTCGTGGGGGTGACTGCCAGTGCTTTCATGTGTATTGAGAAATGGGAGCGGTAGCCCATGCCAACTGTGAGAAATCTGGAGATTTCAGTCACAAAACCCGAATACCCAAATTTTCAGCAGATTATATCTTGGTGAGGTCTGTCCTGAGATGGTGGAGTCAGGCCGGGGATATGGTGGCAATTTTGGATTGTGGAAGCAATCAGATGCTGGGGTCTCTGCTTGGGCAGGCACAGGCCAACCTACCCCCTCTGATTTACCCCAATCTGTTCATCCAGGCATGGGTCCGAGATTAATTGTGGCTTTTGATATCTTTCAAGATTTATCTGTGGATCTCTGAAATAAGCCCAACAGATGTGCTTATATAGCTGAGTTGGAGGTGGTTTGTGGGTGTGGGTCCCATATACCTAACTTTTGGCCATTTAATTTCTTGGTAAACTTGGTCCCAAGTTGGTGGGGTCTGGCCATAGGCACAGCAGCAGTTTTGGAGTATCAGGAAGCCTGAAGGCACTATCAGGCTGCTGATGCACTTGCTCCACAGGTACAGGTTACCTCCTGGCGGCACCATACCCCTGTTAAATTTTATTTTTCAAAAGTGAAAAACACCTTTCACCCTTACATCATTTTAGAATACTTATTTTTATTAATAATCTTATTCCTTTCTGTGGGAATCTAAATGCACTCATTATTTTCAACTGAAGCGATGCAGTAGAGATGATTATACATGGCTTCTGAGGCTAGTTAGATACAATGTGATGTTTACATTATTCACTCTCACATTGGTTTTAGAGTTTCTAGCTACCATGTGCCCTGAGGTTGTCATTCTGTGACTAGAACTAAGTTATCTTATAAACAGAGATAACATGAAAAATTCCTGCGATTGCATGGAGGAAAGATACTCAGCTACTTCCTGGATTCTCCAGTTCCAGTGTTCTAACTTCAGAAGGTCTGAATGTTTATTTTGCCTAAGTTTTTAAAAATTATATAGCAAGATAGCTGAGACAAAATTTTGTATCTAGAAGTGGAATTTTGTTGATTCAAAACATCAAAGTTGTGATAATAGGTTTGAGAAATGTCATCAGCAGACTTGGAAATGATGTTGAGAAGACTTCGAGTGACTTGAGGAGTAGACACAAGAGGTTACCAGAGAGGGTGAGAGAAAGTGAAAAAAAAAATTTTGATGCTGGGGAAAAGAACTTTGTTGTATAGTGTAAAAAAATATAAATGCGCACGCACGGGAGGGGTGTCGTGATGTGTTGTGTTCGTTGTTCGAGGGCTCTCTAAGTGGCGCTCTCTCTCTCACTCTCTCGCCACTTGCATTCAGTGTTCTCGATCTGCTGTGTATAGACCGGATAGGGATGGCTCCTCCTTGTGCTCTGCTTCTGTGTGTGCTGCTGTGCTCTCTTCTGTCTGTCTCTATCTCTGAATCTGTCTCTGTAGTCTCTTCTCTGGTCTTTTCTGACCTAACTCTGTCTCTATAGTCTCTCCTCTGGTCTCTTCCAATCTCTCTCTCCGGAACCCTTCTGCTTCTCTCTCTAGAGCCGCACTTGTTCTCCCTTCTGACTGACCCGATTCTCTCTTGCTCTCCCTTCTGACTATGTCTCTTGTTTCTGACTCTATTTCTTACTTCTGATTCTGTCTCTTCTGACTGTCTCTCACTCTACTTCTCTTACAGTCTTAGTTTATATAGCAATCACATAGGGTGGTGACATAAAGGTGGGTTGAACATTAACAAATCAACATAGAGGGATAAGACCACTCCTCCAGGAGATTAACAAAATCTTGTCTAAAGAGATTACTCCAGATTAGTAGAAGATCCACTTAAGGGCGGGACCCTATCCAGGGTGTATTGCTTTCTTCTTTCCTCAGCTAGTAATTCACTTAATTAGTTGTAGTAAATATACTTTTAATATTTCTAGCAATGTCATTCTATATGAGTGCAGTTAGAAATATATCAGACCTAAAGTTTGGTTCTTCCTGAGGACATTCACTATATATTCCAGACTATAGTCCTCAGGCCAGGTTAGTCTTTCTAACCCCAGCAGGGTCCTAGTCTCCTCGTTACTTCTGTATCATGACAGCATTTGTCTATGACCATGTTCTCAACTTATAGCTGATTATTGTGGTGCTTTGGCCTGGCCCATTTTGATGCCAGGGTAGCTCACAGCTTGCCCTGTGTCCATTCCGTCCCTTGTCCGGACCCTGATTTGGGGGTTCTAGGAATTAAGGGGCAAGTGAGTCAAGAACACAAATGCCCAGGAGTAAATATTATTAGTCAATCAACTCCTAAGTTACAAAGCATAATATTAGCTGTCTTCCTGTGTCCATACAGAAAGGACATTGCTTTAAGGTAAACTAAGTTCCCTGACACAAGGTTGACCCAATTTTATCCTACAGTATAGCAAGAGAAAGTTGAGCTAAACTGCTGCCTGCATCAACAAGGAAAATAAGATAATGAATTTAATGATATACCTAAAAGTTATTTCCATGAATAATCCTAACGTTGCAATCTTGTTTATTTTACTAATAAACTACTACTGATAACAAAATAATGCAACAACAACAAATTATTTTAGAAATGAAGTTTAGGTGAAGTAAAAAGGGTCCACAGTGTTTTGTTTCAGATAAGAGGTTTATCTAAGGAAAGAGCTTGACATAAAGATCAGTCTAGTGTGGAATTACAAAAATCATCATTAAGGTGATGGACATAATTTAATATAGAAAAATATCAGAAATGTTTAGGCAATAAAGAAGATCTCTAAGTTTTACAATATTTAAAATGTTCTTTTAATTTAGTAGTAGTTCTTCTAAGACTGAAGCACATTATCTCACAGTCATATAGGGCCACAGTAGAAAAGGGACAGTCTTGGGTATACTTTTTGAGTATATTTTATTTCTCAGAAGTGTTATTTGCCACAAATGTCAAACAGTAAATATGATAAAACTCAATTACAGACTTAACTACTGGTAACTAATGAAGACTTCTAGATTTCCACTTTGTGAACAAGAGGTCTAATATTGTTATATTGGCAGTCAATTTACCTAGTTCACAAGTTTCCACTTTGGGACAGATAGTACTAAAAGATCTGAAAATCTATGCCTATGAATCCTTATCCATAGAAGGTCTTAATATGGTAATATTCTTATCATTGTGATAACCCCTATTAGCATAGATTTTTTACAAATGGAGAGGAGATAAATGCATCTTGGCCATGGAAGGAATAAGAGTTGCCCATGAAGGGTCATTGACAGATTATGATTTCCAAAGAGGACTGCAACCCTGTGTCTTACTACACTAGGCTACTTTTGTTTGTTTGTTTCTGGGCCACACCCAGTTGTTCTCAGGGCTTACTCCTGGCTATAACACTCGGGGATCACACTTGGTGCTGCTCAGGGGACCATATTTGGTCCTGGAGATTGAATGCATGTTGGCTGCATGCAAAGGAGGTACCCTACCTGCTGTCATATCACTCCAGCCTCACTAACATGTGTTATTTTTGCAGTGAGACTGTTATTTTAAGATTAATTCATTTATATATTTTCAAAGCATGTTTTCCCAAAATGGATTTCATCTTCTCACATGTAAGTCTTCAGTTCTTCAAAGACTCTCAGATTCTCCTTATCTCTCTGCCAGACCAATATAAATTAGCTGTAACTAAAGAGTTTAAGGTTCTTGGTAACAATCTTGTCATTATTTCTTTCAAATTCCTTAGTAATTACACGAGTAAGGTCATTATTCTCCACCTGGATGTTTTCCTCTGTCACCTTGGGTGATATAGTAGGCAGTTCATTAGTACATTGTGTCACTCATACCATGTGGGGTGGGTTTGTTCTTACCTTATGGGCAGTGATTGAAATAGTTCTTTATGGCTATAGCCATCTGTTTTCTCTAGTACTATCTGTGTCAGTTTGAAATTTTTGTGTAACAGATACAAGGTGAGACTAAGCAAGTGAGAAATTTATTAGGTAAGGTGCTTGTGAAGAATAAATGGTGAGGTAGTAGGAATAAATGCTGCCCTAAAACATGTGAAATGAAAGAAGAAAGGAGGGATAGAAAATGTTTCATATCATTACATGGAGCTAAACATGTTCTCCAAGGTGAAAGGAAGGTCTTAAGAAAAGAGCTTATCAGAGGAGTTTTCCAGTTAGTGATTATCAGAGTTTTCTAATGAGATGAATGTGATATTGAATGAATAAGTTCCAGTTATATCATTGCTATACTCTGTTGTTGGCTGGAAAATTGAGTTAAGCACAAAAACCTTGGCTTTTCAAATCAACTGGCCTTTTGAGTGAGAGGACTTTCAAAAGATTGTACTCATAGAGTATGTCAAGTCATCTGATTGACCCCAAATTCTTCACATGAACACTAAATTAGAATTAATAAGTAATAACAAATATTGATTAAAGACATTAAGTTTGGGGGTGGATAACTTTGTTATAGATGTACATGCTATGGTAGAGTATGGTGGATATGCCATATCAGATAACTGAAAAATGCATACTATAATAACACTAGCTATATATTACTTTTTCCTCATGGGATTGGGGTGCTACCACAGAGCTTATACTTTTTCACTAATATAATGAAATAAGTATAATTTATCTCATTTTATCAACTTTCATGAAATAGAAATGAGAATTTAGTGTTAGGGAGATTATGTAACGTTTCCAAGTTCAGAGGGCTTGAAGTAAAAAATATTAAATTCATAAGCACACCATCTGACCAAGATGATCTGATTCTATAACGAAAATACAATTTCCAAAATGATACCTGAGTTCTGTGTATTACCTGATACATATTATCTGTGTATTCTTTAGAGTCTATTTTGTCACTTGCTAAGATTAAGATATTCTAGAAGGAGAGAAAGGATGCCATAGCTTTCTCTTGTGAACTTTCTTGTCGCTATTTAGAGTGCTTTGTGCTATTTGGAGTCCTTACTCTATAAGAAACATGACAAGGCTTTAAGGTAGGAGTAAAGATTATGGTTAATAAACATACTTTTGAACAGTGTATGATTTAAAATGAAATTTATGATTAGGCAGCATAAACTACTTAGTAAACTAATAAAATATTTTAAATTATAGGGTTTGCCAATGAACCAGATCAGATCCTAATTTTATGGGAAGGAAATCAATATGACACACATCTGCATTTAGGAAATAGAAGGAGATGATTCAATTAAGTACTCTAGTAGCAGAAAGGGGACATTTACTGAAAAGGATACTTGCTGAATTATTCCAGACATGCTTCCATAGATAAAATTATACTTTAATTTTTTGGTTTCTATACAAATGACTATATTGTTGTAATGTTCTCTATTCTTTAATTTTAATCCTACACTCATATATTGAATGCAAGATGATTAGTAATGAATCCTGATTTACTTTAGGGAGCCGAATGGTCAAAGATATGTTTGATCACTATTACATGGGACAAAATAATTTTGAAAAAAGTGTCTATTTTTAAATTATTAATTTATCTGTGCATTCATTTTAATTTTTATTATTTATCAAAAAAGTTAAAAGTCTTTGTATTAGTTTCTGTTTGTGTATACATAATACACAAACTATGATCTGCCTATAGAGTTCAAAAATATTTATCTATAAGTCAATTAATTTTTATATTTGACTAAACTTTTTAAGTCTTAATTTTAAAATTGAGCCATTGATTTAAATTATGTAATTGCAGTATTGACATATCTATGATTATGATTGTGTCTAAGAGCTGGTGGTTACCAGAGGGCTAAATTTTCTTCTTGATTTGAAGAGCTCCTGCCTTTTATGGGACAAAAATAATGTTTTTATAGTTATGACATTTGACCTATTTTTATTTAATAGAATCTAAATGGTAAAAGGAATCTGGGAAAGATTTTATTCCTTATAGGAGAGGTGGTGAAATTCTAACTCTTTTTGTTGCTTACATTTTCATGTACTCTATCTAGTAAAATCAGCATAAATTGATGTGCGAAACTCTAAAGTTATACGGAAATGAAAAAAAAATGAGGTTTTTAAAATCACCTATCTACTGAAGATTATTTATTATATAGGAATAATTTCTTCAAATGAAGTGGGATGGATTAGAAAGATTGAAATTACTATGTATAAAGTCTGTGATATGAGACCACAATGGGAAAGTAGTCTTATCAACGTACTGAGGTTAAAATAGCATTAAGGGAGGAAGTACTGGATTCCTAATATCAGAGTGCTGTGGCATCAGCTTGAAATTACCAATGTGGATTTTTGGGTTAGATAATCAATCTGACTGCAGAGATGACTAAGAGGGATGGAATTGATACTTTGCCAAATGTGGAAAAGCCATGATTAATACCCATCACCTTCTTGTCTCTTGAACTCTGCCAGGTATGCTCCCCCCAATGATAACTAATTTGATGAATAAAAATACATTAAATTGAGCAACTCTTTTATCTGCTGCCAAAAGTATCTTATTAATGAGATATACTCATAAGATAACTAGCTGGGATTCAAATTGGTACATATAAATCAAATTGGCACTAACATCTTCAAGTGATCTTTGTATTCATGGAAATTTATTTATTTTAAATTGAATCACCACAAAGTGCAATGGAAGCTCCTCACCCTGTAGCACTACCTCTTTGGCCCCCCAATATTTCATTTTTATGTAGTTCAAATATTTTTAATATGTCTTAAATTTTTCCTGACTTATCTAAAATTTAGTAGCTTATGGTTTACTTTCACATATTTTTCCAATTATATTTATGTTATTGTATTATAGTTGCTTCAAATATCTGGGCACAGACATTGAATATTTTATACTTATTCAAATTCTTTAAGCTTTTTCCTATAATCAGATGTTTCCATTAGTTCTTGCTTCATATATTTTGATGTACTATTTTGAGGTATATACACATTAATTATTCCTGTGCCTTTATAGATAGTTAATCACATTGGAATTATGTAAAGGTCTCTTTTATTTCTGAAAAAATTTTCTTGCTGTGAAGTCTGTTGCTTCCCCACTTTGGAGTCTGGGATTAACAGATTTACTCTGATTGTCCTTTGATTAATTTTATATGGTATATTTTTCTTTCCATTTACTTTTATTCTGTATGCTTTATAGTTTTTTCCATAGCCTTTGGATAAAGCTATTTTTAAGTCTTGGTTTTCTTTGCTTTTCAACATGGAAATTGTTTTAATGATGCAGGCTTTAGGTCAGACATTCTTTCCTCAGATATCTCCAGTCTTCTAATAAACCCATCAGTATTACAATGCTTCATTCTGTTATAATGCTTTTGATGTTTAACATTTTTATTTGTTTCAGTCTTTCCTAGAATTTCCACATTGCTGTTATGTGGCCAACTGCTCTTGTGTATTATTAACACTTTTTTTCTTTTTCATTATAAGAAGCCTCTATAGTAATTTACTACTGCTGATTCTTGGTAGCTCAGCCCTGACTATTTGGTGCTCAGCTTGGCAATGCAATGTTTGGGCCTAAGGCCAGGAATTAGATTCAGAGCTTTTCTCTTATTAGATATGTTTTCTACCACATATTATCTCCAGATCCTGAATCCAGTTGCATTATCCATTGGAATTCTTTTTTTTTTTTTTTTTTTTTTTTGCTTTTTTGGGTTATACCTGGTGGTGCACAAGGGTTATTCCTAGCTCCACACTCAGTAATAAATCCTGGCGGTGCTCATGGACCATATAGGACACTGGGAATCAAACCTGGGTTGGCCACGTGCAAGGCAAATGTCCCATCTCTGTGCTATAGGTCCAGCCCCACCATTGGAATTCTTAGAATATTAATCATAACTGTTTTTAATTCCTAATCTGATCATTTCAAGATATGTTATATTCAGTTTTGATATTTTTTTCTTCATTTTGCATTTTTTTGTTTTTGCCTAGAATTTTTGTGTGTATGTGTGGACTGGTAGATCTATGGCAAACTGTGTGCAAAGAACTGTTATCATTATTTATTTATGTTTATTTATGTTGGAATAAAAGATAGGGCAAAGTGGAAGCATTTTACAGTGTTTTGTGTAAGCGCATGTGTGCGACACATTTGGTATCTGAGAACCTCCTCCCCACTAGATGAACAAAGAGACAGGGGACTCACAGACAGATGGTAATAAAGGCCTGCTTAATGCAGATCTGTGAGCATACTTACAGAACATCTGAAGGGGTTCAAGATACAAGATTTAATGTAGGTGTGATTGATCATTTTCAGAGATAAAGAATTTCAGTGGAGGTGATTCTCCTGGTAGGGGCTAACTCTCAGAGACATCTTTATTGCTTTTATCTTTCCCTTTGTTGTACATATTAAACATTTCACTTTATTGTACATATTAAACAATTAAGTTTATTTCTCATTGATACTTGATATAGATAAACATAGTAAGAGATATAGGTTCCAAAACTTAGTTCTTTGGGCTCTGAGGTCAAACAAATATTTTACCTTGAATCCCAGACTAAGTCTGCAGGCCAGCTGAGTTTGTCCTTCATCTTGGGGTCCTCTCTCTTAAATCATAACTGCATGCTTTTCTGCTTTCTAGACTGTCCCATTTTGATGCTTCGGTAACTTTGCTGCTTGCCCTGGTTCCATCCAATTCCCATGGCAGAATGCCTCTTTTTTGGGGTTGTTAAGAACTACGGCAGCCATAGACTGAGTCAAGAAACTATGATGGATGCCCAGTGATAGATATATTTCAGAGTGAATCAACTCCCAAATATTAGGATCATAGAATTAATGGTCTTTTTGTGGTTAAGCAAAGAACATTGCTCTATAGTCAAATATGAAAAGGGAAATAGGAAAGCAAATAATTGAATAAATATGTAGTCCAGAGTAACCAGGTTTGACATATGAGTAATCAAGCCTGACTTGGGGAGGTATAGCAATCAGAGGTAAAGCACAAAGGAAAGATTAAAGATAAACTCAGGGGATTAAGGGTGCTTGTAAGAGCAATGTAAGTTTCTCTGGGAGAAGGAAAAGGGGAAATACACTAATGAAGCCTAAAAATCTTTGGGTTAATATCCAGCAGTTTTGATTACATCTCTATAATTTAGTGAAATTGTACCTTCAGACATTAGATATCACAAATGTCTTTTAGTATGATTTTCATCCACTTGATGGGGCAGAGTTGGTAGCTCAGGCTGTTAATGGATATTTTCTATCTTCTGTTGAATTTAGGCATGAAAATTATCTCACCAGGTTAGGTTCTGGTTAACTAGGTTCTCTTGAAAGCAAATCTTGTGAATAATAGATAATATGGTATATTTTAAAATGCTTCCTTTCACACTCTATGACTGACAAGATATACGAGGAGATTTCAATTTGATATTTATTTCAAGAATCTAGTTAAGCTCTTAAAGGGAATTCCTTACTACTTTGGAACCTTCTTTGGAACCCACCTCTCCTACCTTTTATGTAATAACTAGTTCTCCCTGAAGTGTTTACCTCTCACCATTTTTTTCACTGATTATGCAGCAATTCCTCAATTACAATTCAATTTTTTCCTATGCAGACTCTCATCCCAATACTGGTTTATATTCATGTGTCTCTTTTTAGACTCATGTATTCTCCTGTCTCCAAAATTGAGGGTGGTTGTTTGCTATGTGTCTCCCCTTTCTGGTGAGTCCAAGGAGAGTGTTTTAGCTTTCAGTGTATTCAGCATTTTACTTGTAGTTAATATGAAGTAGCAACTTTTAATTTCCTTGAATGTGGAAACAAGGACTAATTTTTTTCAGTTTAATTACAGAAACAGACATTTTGCATTTGTTACATATTGATCTGATAAAATGCAATACAATATTTCAATAACTATATTTCAATACCGAGTACTTCACTAATTGTAGTCTAATTTAATCTTTTGTCTAATTTAACTTGATGTCATATAATAAAAATTTGGGAAAAAGAATTTTGGAGTACTCTGGCAAAAGTTTTTTTTTTAGTAAATTTATTTGTTGCTGAACCATTTGGGTGTTCCTAACTCAAAGGAAATCATACTTATTTTTGTTTGTTTTTAGTTTGGGTTATACCAGGCAATGCTCAGGGGTTACTCCTGCTCCATAGTCAGAAATTACTCCTGGAAATTCTCAGGGGACCATATAGGATGTTACATGCAAGGCAAATGCTTTACCTGCTGTACAATCTAACAAAGAACTTTCTTGATGAACTATCAATGTGTCTCTAATACAGAGAAAAATATATATTATTTTGAAAAAAAATGTTATTTGCTTATGAGCTTTTCCTTGCTGAGCTATAGGACTGGAATTCTATAGACTGGAAGATAGAAAACTTACATTTTCTCTGTAACCATCTTAGCTTCTTATCTGGATTGTAACAAGAAGTTGGAAGTTGTCTTCCTTTTGCTGTTGTTTTATGTTTTAACATATAAAGGAATAACGATACGTTTTTTAAGGAAAGATAGTTTGCAGAATAGTAATAGAATGATCACTAAATCCATTGCTGAACTAGTTCCATAAAACCTACTAATCTTATCCTGAAATCTAAGATACAGTTTTTCCTATAGGGTTTCAATGAGTTCTTTGCTTTGGTTTTCAGGAAGATAAGATAAAGACAACTTTCTGTACCCATAATATCTTACCAGTTTTTTAATTTTTCAATTTAACTCTGATTTCTTTTGGACTAGTCAGAATGATTGGTATTTGAGAAAAATAACAAAAATTTTAAGCCAAAATGGTGCTAGTTAATTTACCTCAATACTACTTAGAAAAACATAGTCAGAGTGTGTGAAGTAGTATCTTACTTAATGCATTTTCAGATTTCTTTTGTGGAATAAATTGGATTTCATTTTTAAAAATTCCATTGTGTTGTTTTCACTAATGTAGAAATATTGGCACATTATATAGGCAAACACTAACCAGAGTTTGACCATATTTTTCCCTTGGATTCAATTATATTTAATTGGCAGTATGTAGTTTTTCCTTCAAATAGTACCATGTAGATGTGACTAGATAAGTACATGCAGAAGACACTGTTTTGAAGCAGAGTGATGGTCTCCTGCTTTATAAACTTTAAGAAAAATGTGAATTTTACATTAAATAAACTCTATTGTAAATATAGGAAGAAAAGTAATATTATGTGTTTTTTTTTTGTTTTGTTTTAAATATTTTGCGTGAAATAGTGAATGGGCTAAGACTGACATGGAGTTTATAAATCTAGGAAACCTTTTATTCCTGGGAAATTTACTTCAATAGAATAAGTCCTTGAAAACAAGGAGAATATTTTAATAATTCTATATGTATGTGTAGACATAGTAGATAATCACTGTGTTTTCCTACTCTATTGTAATTTGTCAGATTCTCAAGTTATTCCCAAATATTTTGCATTTACCAGGAAAAGGAATTTATGTTTTATTTATATTTTATAAACTTAGGCATCATAAAAAGAATGGTTATAAAGTACTCTTTAGATATTTTGTGATATGTTAGTGATAGTGAAAAGCAAAAATCAAACACCAAAACAGTCTACTCTAGTAAACAAACACAACAAAACAATATGTAGCTTTGTTTTGTGGTTTTCCTGTGTGTTCTTGTTTAATCATAAAAAATGTCTTGTCTTTGTGCTATTGAAGAAGGAATGAAAAAATATGCCCATTGATTATGTAAAACATAAATGAATTGTGAGTTTTTAAAAATTTATAGATAACACTCAATTTTATTTCACTTCACTTAGTCTGACTTATAAAATCCTACTCTTAATTAAAGGTCTGCTGTCATTTATCTGATGTTTGACTGTGAGGTTCACCGATCCCTGAGGACATCTCTCCCATCAGCATTAGTCAGACATGGTTCCCCTAGTTGTGTTGTACACCCTGGAGTTACTCTGACACTTCATGTACTTGATGTACTTGTTTTCAATTTGGGACTCTGGTTGTGTGAAGTATGAGGATACCTGTCAGAGTGCTGGATGAGGTGCCTATTTATCAAGATTCCTGGTCATCCCGTGTAGGGGAGCAGATTCTGGAGAAACTGAGTACACCAAAAATATCATGTATTGTCTCATTGATTTAAAATTTGAGTCATCCTGAGGGAAATTTTAATGCAACCTGGACAAACTGGAAAATAACTTTCATCCTGTGATCGCAGAACATATCAATTAGTAATTTTTAACTTATTTCTTGAGCCCCAGATAAGCTCAAGATGATGTTTGAGGTCTAGTGAAGTATCTGAAGAAAAATAAGGCCATTTATTACAATGTAAAGTACCATTCAGTGGATGCTTACAGAGAAAACAGCAGAGCAACAGAAGAAGTTTCCGTGACTTTATGATTTTCTTTTTTTTCTTTCTTTCTTTTTTTTTTTTTTTTTTGCTTTTTGGGTCACACCTGGCGATGCACAGGGGTTAGTCCTGGCTCTGCACTCAGGAATTACCCCTGGCCGTGCTCAGGGGACCATATGGGATGCTGGGATTTGAACCCGGGTCGGCAAGGCAAACGCCCTACCCGCTGTGCTATCTCTCCAGCCCCCTTTATGATTTTCTTAATCTCTCCCTCTCTTTTAGGATATTAATTGTAGTAACTACATTTCTAAAAGGTGTTCCATTAAAAAAATACATATTTTTGTCTGAAGTGAAAATCTAGTAACAGAAAGATGTGGGCATGGTATCCTTTTTGTCTCTTTCTGTCCACTTGACCAATTTAACAGGATTTCATCTTCCCTATTTTCAGTATTAATTGGCATTGAATCTTGATTCTGCCTACTTTTGTCTTTTTTTTCAAGACTTACTCTTTACTTAATACTTTATATTCATTCATGTGTTTATTTCTGTGACTGTAGCTTCAACTGTACATACTTATTCGAATGATGTCATAACAGAGTGTAGAAAATGGGATCTAGAAGCTAGCACTGCACTGTAGCTCTGTTATCCCATTGTTTATCAATTTCTCGAGTGGGCACCAGTAATGTCTCCATTGTGAGACTTGTTGTTACTGTTTTTGGCATATCAAATATGCTACGGGGAGCTTGCCAGTCTCTGTCATGTGGGCGGGATACTCTCAGTAGCTTGCCAGGCTCTCCAAGATGGACAGAGGAATCGAACCTGGGTTGGTCACGTGCAAACAAATGCTCTACCCACTGTGCTAATGCTGGGGCATCATTAAATTTCTTCTTAAAAATGTTAAACAATATTACTATTTTAAAATTAGTAGTAATTTCTATATCTAGGCTGCTTCATAATTTACAAATATTTTTATAAATTCTTATCCTAAAATGTGATGATTATATTAAAAATATTTTTCCTACACAATTTATAAGATGGATATAAAAGCAAAGTTTGAGCAGAAGGTATATCATTCAAAATCATTTAAGAAAATAAGTGGTGAATTTAGGAATACAGCCTGGTTCTAAAAAAACATGATGTTGTAAATTTTTGTGTACTTATGAACATGTGCAAAGAATTACTCTGATTATTTCACTCTGTCCAAGACATGTTTGGTGCAGATGTATGTATGCATACATGTCTGTTTGGTAGTTGTAACATGTGGTTTGTTGAATTGAGAAAGGAAAAATCACAGTGAAACTCATCAAGGTCATATATATTGCAGTTTTGAGAATTACATAAATTTCATCATATAGATTAAAATCCTGGCATCAGCAATTTTTCAGTTTATTATATAAAACAATTGCTTGAGCTAGATAGAAGAAAACAAAGCATATTTGCCATTCATTATAAATATGTTTTAATTTCATAAGCAAATCTACTGGTCATCTATCAGATTGACCAGTCTCAAAATTATCTAACCGTAATACAAAATTCTTGTAGAAAGACAGACAGGAACACAATTTCTAGTGGAAAAACGTAACTTTTTAATTTGTTTGGTCCTCACAATTATAAACACCCTTTTCTATTTTATCTCAGATATTTTTAATTGCAACTTGTTCCCCAAGTTTGTAATCAGCATTTAATAGAAAAAGCAACTTCAGAACTAGATAAACATAGTGATTTGACCAAGGTCACAGGAAAGATTGATACTGAAGAAAAGGTCATGTTATTCATTAAGTCATGTAAATCTTAAATCACATGCTCAGTCCTTGACCTACAGATTTTGTATGCTTTCTCCTGGAAGTGAGGTTTAAGTGGCCATTCCCTAGCTATATGAAAAGATTCTAGAGAAGTCAAGGAATGCTTCTTTCTGCAAACAGCTTATATGCCCTGAACTTTAATATGAAACAGGCCATTTACTTTTCTTTAAAAAAAGTGTTTAATAACAGCGAGGTATTATAAATAGGTTTTCCATTTGTACCCAAGAGGGGGATTAAATTTATACAAAAGAGAGGGAAATTTTTGGTTTTGTTACATAGCTCAAAAGAATGGAGCACATATTTGCATGTGTGTATCCAGAGTTCAATCTCTGACATATGTAGTGCTGGGAATCAAATTGGGGTTGTGACTGCTTGCCAGGGCAGCACTTTAACCCTTATATTATTTCTCACCAACCTTTACCTTTTAAATACATTACTAATAAGTAAGCATTAAAAGCTCCTATATGGATTGTAATATACCTTCACATTAGAGAATATAAAGATGAACAAAATAGAATACATGCACTCTGAATTCTCACACCCTCACAAGATAAATGAACAGAATTTTACAAAAGTACATATCAGTGATAAATGTTACTCATATAGTGTATAAATCCAATATCTTCTTGCTTTTGCTCATTTGCATCTGCTGAACCCATTTGTAGCTTATCAGTCTTATGATGCTAAAAACTGATACACTGCTCATCACATCAATAATGATGAACACTATAAAAATTTCCCCAAATTTGACAATACAATAGACTATAGAATTAGGACTAATTACAAATTTTAGATTTTGCTTAAGCTGTAACTATCAGTGAAAAATTCCAACTAAGAACCAGAGAAAGATATTTTTTGCAGTGTAAATGGGATGGTATTGAAATAGTGCTTTTGGTAGTAGCATTACAGTTTTTATAAAAAGCTGAATTATGCAATTTTATTTTCATGGAGCTAGAGTAAACACTTGCTGACTTTATACAGGAACAAGAACAAGAACAACCATTTCAGTATGATCTGTGGGCATCTGAATTCAACAGACTGATTACATAGTAGCAACTTAGAGAAATGAGGTCTCAGATTCAATCTCTTTAGATGTCTTTTATATTTGATTGATTCAATGCTTAAAGACTGATTCTCAAGCATAGGTACTACTGAAACGTGTGTTGAAATCAAAATGAGTGAACATGAGTGACTCAGCACGTGTACATCTGCTCTCTAGGAGATATAATTACAAGTTCATGAACCAGTTATGTTAATTTCTGATAGTCCAATGAAAAGTACTTTCAGTATAAAAGCTCCATCTTGCTTTCACATGAGAGGAAAATTATAGAGTGAAAATTTCACGCACAAAATTATAGCGTGAATTTATGTTGTATACATAAGTTTTAAAAATATTATTTATTTATTTTTTTTTGCTTTTTGGGTCACACCCAGCGATGCACAGGAGTTACATCTGGCACTGCACTCAGGAATTACTCCTGGTGGTGCTTGAGGGACCATATGGGATGCTGGGAATCGAACCCGGGTCAGCCGTGTGCAAGGTAAACTCCTTACCCACTGTGCTATCTCTCCAGCCCCAGTTTTAAAAATATTAACCTAAACATTATTGTCCAGAGAGTGTGCCACTACCCCCTCCTCTTACTATCCATTGGGGATGTCAGGACTCTCAAAACTCCATAAGAGCATCTGCACATCATAAGTGTCGGCCGTTCTGGTCTCTATCATGGTTTTCAGGCTCATTGTCTATGATAGTAGAAAATAATTTCAAAAGACACAGAGTGAAAGAAAGAAATTTTATTTAGGAAATATGTAGGGAGAGATAAAGAAGGGAACACATTCTCGAGTTAATATGACACTCTAGATACCATTATGAAATAGAGGAGTTACACTACTTAAATTGGAATCTGTGTTCAAGAAAAGAGTGTGATCTATAAAGTTAGAGAAAAAACACATGGAAAGCAGCAGATTGTGGACTCTGAGACAAGTAGAAAGTGTAATCCATAAAGGAAACAGTTGTGCACCCACATTAATGGGGGTGTGCAACTCTGTCACACGATGAAGAGTGCACTTCATATCTCCAAAGTGAAGTTTTGGAGATTTACATGCTTCCAAGCTTTGGGGTCTCTTTCAAGCACATTGTAAAGTAGGGGTTTCTAAATCATGTCTTGCTGGTCCCTGATGGGTCTCCTATGGGTCCTTATTAGACTTGAGTTATTTTTGACTTTATAAAATTTATTTTAAGTTCATTGCTAAAAGGCCTCACTACTTGCCTGCCTGTTCTTTCCTATATAGCATAGTATTTTTTTTAAAAGAATGTGTTTAGTTTACATAGTAAATGAATTCTGAGTGCAGAGATTTTTCTGTTTATTTTGCTATGATTTGAAATATATACATGTTACTTTTCAGTGTTGATTTTAATGTGTTTTCAAATAAATAGAATTAAACATATAATTAGTTTTAAAATTTGGTAAATGTGACAAGAGACAAGTTAACAATATAGAATTAAATATGTATAGTATGTATCAAGGACTTTTCAAGTCATATATTTAATACCAGAAGATGATTATACACGATAGGTATTATTGTATCCATTGTAGGCTGGAGCAATAGCATAGCAGTAGGGTGTTTGCCTTGCATGCAGCCAACCCTGGTTCTATTCCTCAGTCCCTCTGGGAGAGCCTGGCAAGCTACTGAGAGTATCCCGCCTGCATGGCAGAAACCTAGAAAACCACCTGTGGCATATTTGATATGCCAAAAACAGTAGCAAGTTTCACAATGGAGACATTACTGGTGCCTGCTCAAGAAATTGATAAACAATGGGACAACAGTGCTACAGTGCAGTGCTAGCTTCTAGATCCCATTCTCTGCACCCTATTACCCTATTATGACATTATTCGAATAAATATGTACAGTTGAAGCTACAGTCACAGAGATAATCACATGACAATGCTACAGTACTACAGTAGTCATGCATATCTTAATAATGGTAAATTCTGGGATTTCACTAGGTAATTCCTTAGTTTGTGAATGTCATGGAATGTAACTATACAATTACAATTATAGCCTATAGCATACCTAGGCAATATGATATAACCTACTGATATCCCAATCTTAGACTTAGGTAATCATTTGACCAAACATAATTAAATGACAATTAAATATTTTATGATATATAATTAGTGAAACAATATATTATACCACATAATATATTATACCATATCACTTCACTCATGTTGATTCTTTCTGTCTGACTTCATAACTATAATAAAACCTCCAATACTTGTGAGGTGCTTTTTTACAACAAGGAGAAACTATATGTGTTTTATAATTGCCACCAGAAAACAACTGTGGAAGGTCAGAAGGGTGAGTATCATTTTTATATTGCAAGTGAATAAAAGAAAGCTCAGAGAGGTTGTGATTTCCCTAGAGTCACAAAGCTTATAACTAGAAGGGCTTCTACTAAAACAATGATCTTGTGATTCTAGCTCTTGTTGGTCCTTAATTTGTATTCTGGGAATAATAATACCTATATCATATTGTTGTGTGAATAGCTGGAGTACCCTTTTCAAAAATGTGTATACAACAAATGTTTCCTTTGCAGCTAGTATTGTACTATACTAGTAGTATAATATACATTAAATGATGATAGGCACTGATTGCATCTATTAAAAAAAGCAAATTTATCTCTTAAGATAGACTTATATTACTCTAATACTTCTGCTTGTGCTGAGCTTTATTTTCTTGAGCATGCCATCTATTTTTATCTCTCCCTATGATCAAGCTTGGCTATTAACGATTCAACTTGATCATTGCTTATATTAGGAATATGCATATAAATTATTGAAATTATACTTACAAATCCCTGTTAGTGTCCAAGTTCTATTTTCTGAAATTAACATTCATAATAACTAGTAAATCTCCCAGAATATATATATAATTTATATATATGTAGCTTGAGATGCTTTTTCTCTTTGTCTTTATACTTAACCATTAGCTACTACATATAAAACATTAGTTTAAAATTTAAGCTAGATTTTTATGTTTATTTGTTGCATTTTATCAAACTTAACTATAGTGTCATCTTTGAGACTTTGATAATCTTCAAAATTTTATTGATTCAATGTATTATCTAATAGTTTTTAGTAACCATCAGATGTGGGTCTTATTAAATGCAGTGTAACTTGGGTCCCATTTTGTGCCATGACATCACAGGGTAAAAATGCTTCCTTTAATTTTTTAGAATTTGGACCACCTAGTGATGTTCAGGATTTGGATCACTTCTGACAATACATGACCTGATGTTGCAGGCTGACTTTGGATCAATCTTTGAGGTTCTGATGCCAGGGATTTAACTACCTCTTTGCGTTATCTCCTAGAACACCTTTAAAACTCAAGTTTACCACTTCTCTTGTTCTTTATCCCAGTTGATGTTTCCTTTGCCTTTTGAACCATGAATGAACACTAAAGAGGGCACTGAAAATATCTGGCAACAACTCCAAATGACTTAAGCAGTCATATTTTAATTTTCCTGTCATCAAAGAAATAAGAGCCCCTAAGTAGAAAAAACAACAAAAAAATAAGGCTCAGCATGAGGCTGGAGCAATAGCACAGCAGGTAGGGTGTTTGCCTTGCACGTGGCCAATCTGGGTTCCATTCCCAGCATCCTATATGGTCCCCTAAGCACCACCAGGAGTGATTCCTGAGTGTAGAGCCAGGAATAACCCCTGAGCATCACCAGGTGCGACCAAAAAGCAAAAAAATAAAAAATAAATAAAAAATTAAAAAATAAAGCTCAGCAGAATCTCAAGGTTTTTAAAAACATAACATCTTTTTTTCTTTCAACAAGTTATAGTTAATAGAAGATTATTACATTTTCCCTTTCTGTTCAGATATCATGGATTCTGTATTTCATTTATATCTGAATCCACATAATTACCTGACTCCATGCCAGGGTGTGGGATTCTGCGCCAGGCTGTTTTCAATAGGGGCGCCCCAGAGTGGGGTGGGTGAGAACCCTCCCTGCCCCGAGGGACCCAGCCCCGGCATCCGACCTCCACTACCAAACCGCCACCACGCTCCAGGTCGCTTTCAGGATGCTCTGGCCGAGCCTCACACATGAATGAAGTAACCAAAAACCAAGAAAACGCAGAACTTTGTGACCTTGGACTCTGGACTCAATGGCATCTGGAAGCAGAGATCCTCTGCTTGCTATCCCCCAATCTCTGGTCACCCAGGGACCACACTCATAAGCCAAACCCTGCCACACCTTGCATCCTCATTGGCCACTCTCTCGATCTCAACGGCTGCTCCTCCAAACGGGAGTATAAAATGAAGTCCCCATAGCCATGCCACTGGACTTTGTGCCAGGCTGTTTTCACTAGGGATGCCCCAGAGGGGGGTAGGTGAGAATGCTCCCCTCCCCAAGGGACCCAGGGATCCAGCCCTGGCAGCGGACCTCCACTACACAACTGCCGCCACACTAAGCGGCTGCGCGACACATTATAAAGACATTTCATACCCAATTTCCAAAATTACCCACCATATTTGATAGAGTTCAGACAGTAGGCAACAAATCAAAGAGAGTAATATATATATATATATATATATATATATATATATATACGTATATATATAATATACATACATACCTCTCGGAGATCCCAGCAAGCTACCGAGAGTATCTCACCCACATGGGCAGAGCCTGGCAAGCTACCCATGGTGTATTCGATATGCCAAAACCAGTAACAATAGATCTCATTCCCCTTACCCTGAAAGAGCCTCCAATCACTGGGAAAAATGAGCAAAGAGAGGCTGCTAAAATTTCAGGGCTGGGAAGAATAGAGATGTTACTGGTGCCTGCTCGAGTAAATTGATAAACAATAGAATGGCAGTGACAATGGTACAGTGATAATTACACTAAGTAGTCTTTTAAGCTAATATAAATCACTGTCACTGTCACTGTCATCCAGTTGTCACTGTCACTGTCATCCAGTTGTTCATCAATTTGCTCGAGCAGGCAGCAGTAACGTCTCCATTTGTCCCTGTCACGTGCCGATGGTGTATTGGTTGCTCTTTCAGGGTCAGAGGAATAAGGACCATCATTGTTACTGTTTTTTGGCATATTGAGTATGCCACAGGTAGCTCTGCTGTGTAGGCAGGATACTCTTGGTAACTTGCCGAACTCTCTGAGAGTTTCAGAGGCTTTTGGGGAGGCCTCTAATCACCTTTACAGGTGTTCCCAGTCTACCAAATGTAAGCTTTTGGTCGACTTGCATGTTTTAATGATCTGCACACTGACAAACACACACCTTCCTGTGTCTCTGGGCAGCACCTGGGACATTTGCGGCCTCAGTTGATCTCCTTGAGGTTGATGAAGTGCACTCGGAGGTTGTTGAGCAGCTGGCAGAGCAGGATCGTATCACAGAGTGTCTGCACTGAGTCCCAGGTCACTTGGCGGTTGGCTGACATCACCCCCCGTAGATGAGCCACCGCTACCATGGCTCTATGTCTAACATAGAAGCTAATATAAATAAACCTTAATTTTTTTTGCTATATTTAAGAAGATATTTTAGAAGTAGTTATTGAGTATTAAGAATTTCTGTATCACTGTATCACTATCATCTCCTTGTTCATTGATTTGCTCAGGCAGGCACCAGTAACAAGTCTCACCTGTGAGACTTGTTGTGTCTGTTTTTGGCATATTGCATACGCCACGGGTAGCCAGACTCTGCTATGCAGGCAGGATACTCTCAGTAGCTTGCCAGGCTTTTCGAGAGGGACAGAGGAATTGGACCCAGGTCAGCTGCGTGCAAGACAAATGCCCTACCTGCTGTGCTATTGCTCCAGCCCATTGAGGATTAAGAATTTATCATAAAATTATTCTCTATCAATTTATCTACAACACACAAACTGCAGTTTGATTTGATTGAGAGTTTAAAACAGGGGTGGTGTACATGCCTGACATCTTCAAAGTCTGGAGTTTGATCACTAGATTGCATACTTCCTTGTGAACCACTGGGTTTGCTTGTCATGACCCAGAATCATGTAACTATTGGATGGAGACCGTGGTATCCCTGCATCATAAAATACAATATTTTTATTGCTCTCAGTTGAAGCTTGCCTCTCACTCCATACCACTGGGTCTATTCCGGAATGGGAGGCAAAACTATCTCTACCAGTGACACCCAGCAGCTTCAAGAATTGACCAACATCATAGTAAGACCCATTCCATAGGTCCTGAAGCGAGTGGTCAATTTTATAACAGCATGACAATTCTACTCAACTCTAAGCATGTTGCTCATAATTTTTCTTCCTGTTATTTTGTGAGAATGGACTGAGATGGCAAAGAAAATTATCCAACTTAATTTCTCAATATCTTCCTGAGAATTAACACACTCACCACTTAACCCCAGCACAACAAAAACTCTAGAAAACTAACGGAGAAAATAAATAG
Organism: Sorex araneus; assembly: GCF_027595985.1. Lineage (NCBI taxonomy): Eukaryota > Metazoa > Chordata > Mammalia > Eulipotyphla > Soricidae > Sorex > Sorex araneus. The sequence continues at coordinate 145,844,568 of NC_073305.1, forward strand.
AAAACCAATCTTGGTGATCAGAAACATCACTGAAGATAAAAATAACACCAGTAAACCTTCAGACAATATCTTTAGCAATACTTTGATGACGATGTTCAGTGAGGCCAAAGGTATGATAAACAGGTAGTCAGCAGAGCACATGAAAGTTTCTGAGTTATAATGAAAAAAAAATACAGTAAGAACTGATAGAAATGAAGAAAATGTTAGGTGATATAAAATGAGTTAATAGAAGCTCTGAACAGCATATTGATAAAAGTTGAGCAAAAAATTAGGAGCACCAAGATGAGAAGGAGGAATCCACTAGGAAACAGCATAAGTGGAAAACAGTCTGAAAAAACAATGAACAGTATGCCAGAGAATTATGGGGCGAGTCAAGAGGAACAATACAAGAATGATCAGAGTCCCCAAAGAACAAGAAGGCAAACAGATGAAGAAATAAGAAATTATCGATAAGAACTTCTCACAGTTGAAGATTATAGGCATGGAGACCCAAGAAGCCTGAAGGACCCTAGTGAAAAATAAACCCAATTAGGAAAACTCCAAGACACATTATACTCAAAATGACAGAATTGAAAGGTAGAGACAGAATATTGAAAAGAGCAAACTCAAAAAAGGAACTTATATACAGAGGACAAAGGAGAGTCCATAAAATGTACAGCAAATCTCTCAAATGAGATTATTAGCCAGAGAATATGAAAAGATATAGAACTTAATGGAGTCAACACCTTACCAAGAATACTCTATATAGCTAGATAATTATTGAGATTTGAAGAAACTGTACAGAGCGTAATGGGTAGGAAACAGTTTGGGGAAATCATAGCTTTGAAACCAGTTTTGTAAGATGAATTAAAATTCCTTTAAAGCATAGCAGAAACTTCCTATCAGGTGACATTAAGTATTGTACTCACTGATGGTACATCTGACTCTTTTCTACTAGATTAGGAATGTTTGGTTAAGAACAATACAATTAGTCATCAAAAATAGACTTTTATTGATTTATTATGATATTTGACATTCCTTTAAGTTTTATTTAACCAAGTAATATGAGATAATTTTTTTAAATGGTTGCCTAGTGATTTAGACTGGGGGTGGGTATGAGGGAACTTGAGAATATTGGTGAGAGAAGGAGACATTGGTGGAGGGAACTACATTGGACATTGTAGTTGTTGGAACATCATATGCCAGAAATAACTCTATTATAAACAACAGTGTTGCAATAAACTTCCTGAAAAAATAAATATAGAATTAAAAACATTTCTTTATTTAGTGTCACTGTCATTATCATCCCGTTGTTCATTGATTTGCTCGAGCAGGCACCAGCAATGTCTCCATCTTGAGACCTGTTGTTACTGTTTTTGGCATATCGAATACGCCATGGGTAGCTTGTCAGGCTCTGCCATATGGGCGAGATACTTTCGGTAGCTTACCTTGCTCTATAAGAGGGGCGGAGAAGTTGAACCTGGGTCGCTGCATGCAAGGCAAACGTCCTGCAACTGTGCTATTGCTCCAGCCCAGTGTGATTGGTAATAATGCCAGAGCAGCAGTTATTAAATATTTATTTATGGGTTTAAAATTTGAAACAAAAATTGTCTTACTAATGTTCAGTTGTATAAAAAGGACATTTTGTGTATTTTTATTTATTTTAGTGAATAAATTAGATTACTTCTAATTTTCCATGTTATTCTGAATATTATGCTTATGTGATGAACAGAAAGCTATTTGAATCACTTCTTATTTAAAGGTATTCGTTTTAGTTTTCCTTTGCTCATATGATCATAGTAATGTTTTTTGTTGTGAGCTATTAATTTTTTGTATCAAAAATTGACTATCTTTGTGATAACCAGTATACAGATATTCGTGATTATTTATTGGTAACTTTAGTGTTGCTTTCTATGGTTTTGTAAATTATGACTTATGTCTTGATAAATGTTAACTTCTTTTTATTACACTTGTAGTAGCTTTGAGACATACACCTATCTTTAAAATAACTAGACATACACAATTAGAAATATAAACTGCATTTCTACGGCAACTTAGATAAGCAACAAATATTAATAAAATATATGGTGAGTTTAATAAGTGTGTAGGCTTTGCCTAAGACCTTGGTCGGGCTGAATTTTATTGGTTATTATTGACAACTGACATGTATCTAACTGATTTGTTACCTTTGGAAAGTTGTCTTCTTGGTGATCTCATTCAGTATACACAAAGAATCAGTTAGTATAAATATTACAAAGTTTATTATAGGTATTCAAGTCTGCAAATTTAAATATTTATAGAGGACCATAGATGGTATTTACCCACCTTAAAGTGGTCTTCTATGTTTTATATTATACTAAATGAATATATATAGAACTTTAAAATGACTATCTTAATTTTTAAAATGATTGCTTTTTTCTGATGTGAGAAAACTGATTTATCACTTTTAATAGCAACTGACATTTATAAAGTTCTTTTAACTTTTTCTTCTGTTGCTATCATTTTTTAAATTCCGAATTCTGTTTTGAAATTCTTGGCAGTATTTTTCAAGTAAAATATTTTCATATGTAATCAAATAAGAACATAATATCCTTATAGCTACCTGATTCCACATATAAAATCTCTGGTAGATTGGAAAATATCTCCAGCGATTAACCTTTGTTTTTTACTATACAACAAATTACAAAGCAGTGGGGAGATGGAGTTGTGAGGAAAAAACTTTGGAATAAAAGGGAAAAAGAGAGAGTAGGAGTTTTATCTAGAGAGAGAGACTTTTATCTAGCATATATAAAGAAGGATTGTTGATGCACCGAAAATCTCATAATATTTTTATTACTTTGGTAATAGCTTCAGTACCTGAGTATATATATCCACACTTGTCCAAGCTCATCAAGTTTTGTGCCTTAACATGCAGTTTATTTTTTCTTTCTGGGTCACATCTGGCAATGCACAGGGGTTATTCCTAGCTCTGCCAGGAATTACTCCTGGCGGTGCTCAGTGGACCATATGGGATGCTGGGAATTAAACCTGGGTCGGCTGCGTGGAAGGCAAACGCCCTACCCACTGTGCTATCGCTCCAGCCCCAGGTGCAGTTTTTAAAATACAAATTATACTGTAAAAAGAGAGAGAGATCCATGGTAACTTCATATTTGAGAGTCTCCTGCCTGTGCGCCTGTCTTTCTGGCTGTCTTCCCTGGGGCACCTAGGAGGGCATGGGCTCCAGCTTCCCTCCCTGGCCCCAGCAGAGCTCCTGGTGGCTGAAGACCTCCGGAACCTAGCCACAGCCATGCTCAAGGCCCCTCTCCACACGTTCAGATGAGCCTCACACATGAAGGTACCGGCAGAGGAACCCAGGTGTGTGGGACCAGGGGCTGAGACCTCCAAGCCTGCTTGGATTAGGACTGGGCCTCCTCCGCCCAGATTTCCCATTTCCCAGTAGCTAGACTGTCATACCCAGGGACTGTCCCAAGTGCCGTGTATCCAGAGACTTAAAAGCAAGCTCCTGGGTATCTTATAGCCTAGTTCTCCTCTGGGAGAACCTGACAAACTACTAGGAGTTTCCTGCCCACATGGGAGAAACTTGCAAGGTCCCCATGAAGTATTAATATGCCAAAACCAGTAACAAGCTGGGTCTCATTCTCCTGACCCTGAAAGAACCTCCAATGCTGCATCATTGGGAAGTACAAGTAAAGAGAGGCTTCTAAAATCTCAGGGATAGGACGAATGGAGACGTTACTGAGACTGCTTGAGAAAATCAACAATCAACGGGGTGATGATGATGATGATATTTGAAACATAAAACATTCTGGGGTTGGGAAGATAGTTCAATGGGCCAGAGCACATATCTATATGCAGGAGGTCTGGCTTTGGGTCTCCACAGAGTCATGCTCCCCTAATCATGGACAGGAGTGACCTCTGAGCCTAAGGTTTGGAGAAGCCCTTAAGGACTTTGATATGTGGCCCCCAAACAGAAAAAGGAAATAAAAATACTAGTCATTCGGATGAATATATTATAGTTTGAGATAGACTTTCATTTTCTGTTTTATTATACTATTTTGTAATCCTTCATCTCCTGTTTTTGTCACCTTCTCTCAAAGAGTCCCTTCTATTCCTATAGTATGTCTTCCTTTTTATAAGACAGCTCCAGTGTGTGTGAGGGAGTTGGGCAAGAGTGGAGTGTATATAAATGTGTGTCTGCATTCATTTATGCCTTTATTTTTTAACAGAATGGACTTTAACCTGTCAAGGGACAATGCAGTAACAGCTCTTTCTGAAATAAAGAGAACACTGGAGCTGGATTTAGTCTTATAATTAAAACAAAGAGTCTGTGAATACCTTTAGTTGAAGTGGGTTCTACTATGTTAATCTTACTAAGCATTACTAGTGAAAATGAAATTGTGCATTAGCTTTTACTCTTAGAGACTTAAACCCCATAGCTAGGAATAAGGAACTGAAAAGATCATTTTCTGAGAATATCAGTACACATTTTATCTAGCCTTTGCAGTTCATCATGTTGTGTTTTATGCTGCCCACATCTACATCCTTTTGTCTCTCTTGAGTGTCTTATTTGGTTGCTCATCAGTAACAAAAGAAATGAACAAGGGTTTCTTGAATTTTTATAGCTATACCCAGCTTTCATTTTTAGTTTTGACATTGTCTTTGAAACAAAATGATGAATTCAAGTGTTAGAATGTTTTGAGTCCCAAACATTCCTGTGAATTTCCTTCCTTGCTTTATTCAAAGCACCAATATTTTCTGTCTATTGTCCTGCTCTATTATGGAGTCTTGATACATTTTCACTCTGTATTTCCCTGTCTATGCTAACTCTTCTTCTGTTTCATCTTCTTTTGTTAAGCTGTTTTATTTTTGAGATTGAATTCTCAACCTTGTGAAGAAGAGGTGCCCCCACACTTATTTCCCTTTATTTTCTTTTGAGAATGGTCACAGCATGCACTTTAGCTGTGTAATATTTGGCAACTGAGTTTGGAATGCAGATAAGTTGTTCTTTTTTATTGCATTATAGTTCTTAGTTACCTAGTTTTGTCTTCATTAGGGAACTTACAAATCAAAGCTTTTGTAAATAAATTTATATTGATTTATTTTAATCAAGGTTACTCTTTGATTACTGTTGGAAACTGATATTTTACTCTACGGATATTCTGTTTACTCAGCATATTTTATTGTACCTTTAATTATAGATGTCTGGCATTAAAAACCTAAGTAAATGGCCTAGATCCCTGCCTAAAAACATCCTGCAGACTTAGGTGTGTAAAAAAATATAAGAAAATATTTTTTTAAACAAAAGGAAAAGCAAATTACCCACAAAAGATGTAAAAGAGGTACCAAATGGAGTGTGTAAGAGTAATTATTAAAATTATGTTGGCAAGTGATATTATAGTTAAGCTATTTGGAGCTTTTAAAACTATAATGATTAAAAGTTTCAGTTGACCTATGAGAGGAGAAAAAGAGATTCCTACATATTTAGAATCAAAAAATCTTGAGACTGGAACTGCTTACAGTAATTAGAATGACTGTAGAGATGAAGAAAAGTAGACTAACATAATGATGTGTTTGAATAGAGTGATTAAAGGGTTCTCAAAGACAAAAATAGGGAATAAATGCAGAATGCAGTTCATAAACCTTGCAAAAGTTCCAACTGTAATTCGTACGTTCAAGGACAGTTTATACAACCCATTATAACTCTTGTAGTATAGAATGTGTCTTCACAATAGAGATTTTTGTTTGTACCAAAGCTCTGCCATTTCTCAACCAATGGTCATGAATTTTTTTTCATAAAATGAGGGTACAAACTATGCAGTTATGTTATAAGTAATAGGACTGCTGATAGATTACATGTACACAAACTATGCATTTTAAATGGTGACTCTAATTCTTGTCATATCTCAGGCAATAGATTCAGTGCATATTAGCATTTGTCATTACAAGCCAATCTTTAATAAAACTTTTATTTATATTTTGGTTTTCATTTAGTATATTAGTTTTATTTCTGGCTCCTTATAAAGGTACAATGCAATATTAAAATTTTTCTTAGTACCATTTCTAAGGAGAAAAATAATTTGCTATCAGAACCCCCAAAAATGAATTGATATTAGAGGAACTATGTAGGAAGGCATCTGGCTGGAAAGGGAGAAATAAAATGACCAGAGGAGAACTTTTCTATTTCAGGTATCCATTTCCTTACACTTTTCCCCTCTCTTTTCCTATGTAATATTTTTTATTACCTGGGAAAGTCAAAATAAAGTAAGATAGTCTTGCTCTTAATGTTTTGGAATTTATGCTCTTGTGTATACACTGGATACACAAGAGAATTGATGGGTTAGGCAAGTATTTTGTGGACAGAATAGTGTGGATTTGGGAGTAAAATTTTAGAGCATGACAGGCAGGGAAGAGAAACCAGTAAAAAAAACACTAAAGTGGTGGTTTTTAACCTTGCAATGTATCACAGTCACTGAAAGTTCTTTGAAAAATTTTGAGGTTTTGTTGGGGTCTTAGCAGCTAGCCTGAGACCCTGGCCAAATCCCCTGCCCTTAGAGACAGAAACAGGCTCTCTTCAAACAGGGCCCTAAGACCCTGTGCCAGCACTCCACCCAGAAGGGCTCCCTGGTCGAGGAAATAGTGTGATGAAACTTGAAAGTCACCACTTGTCTGAGCTAAGCATACCAGGCCTTGAAAGGAGGAAACATAAATCATTAATTGACATCTGTAAAGGGCCTAGCAAAATGATTACTTCAGAGCTGATAACCAGGTGTCCATCCTGCCCACTCCTCCCTAAAATTTCTTCTTTAAATATTGGTATGTGAGCTTAATAAAACCAAGAGTTGTTTGACCTCCAACTCTCACCTCTCTGCGTGGTTCTTTATCGGTGTTGGCGGTACGGGTGACCCAGGTGCGCTGAGGGGCAGGGCAGAGGCTTCTCCCTCTCCCACTCCCTCTCCTATAGGGAGTAAGTCTGGTGGCTGGGGGATCTTACCTCAATTTGTCAGGGTTGACTAGCCAGGACCCTGACAAAGTTTAACTCCTACTTTTATGTATTTTAATATAATAAGACTCAATAGGACCTAGGCATTGATATTAATGAAAAACAATTAAGGTGAATTAAGGTGAATCTAAGGCCCAGCTAGAACTAAAAGTCACTATTGTTTTTTTATTTTTTAATATAAGCATGAATATTTAGAATAGAGATGCTTTCCATATTTGATGCAAGGCCAAGGTTAGTAAAATTAGGGAAATAATAATATGGCTTTAATATAAACACAAATTTGTGCAAACCTGCATAAACACACACATTTAGGAGCATGTTCCTGTTGCTGTTATAAATGCTTTTCCAGATCTTTGGTGAATGATTTGTCGGTGGACTAGCTTTCCTTATAAGAATTATGGTGATATTTTTTTAGAAGTAAACATGTTCGCATTATATTTTTGACCCAATTGAGTATTTAGATGTCAACTTTAGAATCTGAAGAGGATTAGGTGCCATTATTATATATTTTGCATGAACATAGATATTTCTTCATTATCAATTAAAGCTAGAAATATATAATAAAGATGAAGAGACAATAATACGTGAGACTCAGTACTCAGAGATTTAAGTTATAGAGAGGACCAGTCTCAAGGATACTGGGTGGTGTTTAAATAGGCAGCAACCTTGGAAAAGGAAGAGAATCTACAAAAGTTCCTCTCAGCTGGAGAAATGCAGGTTAATCACAATGAAAGTTATAAACCAGAGGAAATCATGTGGTTGACCAGGAACAAATAAGGGCCGTTACACATGAAAAAGAAAAAGACCAACAATCAAGAACAATGGAGAAAGACCAATATCACACTATATGAAGCAAAGAGATGCAAATTAAATAGTTATTAGAAAAACTACTAACATTAGTATTAACTTAAATAAATATTTTATTATTATTATTTATATGTAAGCAATAAGTAAAATGAGAATGCCAGTACACAAATGAAGTTATAAAAGGATCCTAGTGGACTTGCAAGCTAGTTTCCAAAAACAATACTGAAGAAGAAGCTTTAAAATATGTAAATATAATAAGCATTGCAGCGAATGAAAATGACAATGTGATGCAAGCAGAATCAAAACAAAAACAGCTTGAATTCAGAGTTAAAGAAAAATAGTTCAGAATTAGAAAATAGTCCAGAACTGCACAAATCACTGTATCACTGGCATCCCATTGCTCATTGATTTGATCGAGCGAGCACCAGTAACATCTCCATTGTGAGGCTTGTTGCTGAGTTTGGCATATCAAATATGCCTCAGGGAGCTTGCCAGGCTCTGCTGTGTGGGTGAGATACTCTCAGTAGCTTGCTGGGCTAGCCAAGAGGGGCGGAGGAGTAGAACCCGGGCTGGCCGCATGCAAGGCAAACGCCCTACCTGCTGTGCTATCACTTCAACCCACAGAACTGCACAAATAAATGGAATTCATCATGCATATTTCAAGTACCTGAAATGCTTATAATGCTTTGCTTATATGTTTAATTATTTATTTAGATACTTCTTTTTTTAATTAATATTTTATTTTTAATTAGTGAGTCAACGTGAGGGTACAGTTACAGATTTATACATTTTTGTGTTCATGTTTCTCCCTTACAAAGTTTGATAACCCATCCCTTCACCAGTGCCCATTCTCCACCACCAGTAAACCCAACATCCCTCCCCCCCTCCCCAGTCCCGTCTCCCCCCACCCCACACTGCCACTATGGCAGGGTATTCCCTTTTGTTCTCTCTCTCTGATTAGGTGTTGTGGTTTGCAATAAAGGTGTTGAGTGGCCATTGTGTTCAGTCTCTAGTCTATATTTGGCCCGCATCATCTTTCCCCCACATGACCAACAACCACATTTTACTTGCTGTTCCCTTCTCTGAGTTGCCCAGAATGAGAGAACAGCCTCCAAGCCATGGTGACAACCTCCTGGTACTTATTTCTACTATTCTTGGGTGTTCGTCTTATAGTCTATTATTCTATATTCCACAGATGAGTGCAATCTTTCTATGTCTGTCTCTCTCTTTCTGACTCATTTCACTTAGCATGATACTTTCCATGTTGATCCACTTATATGCAAACTTCATGACCTCATTTTTTCTAACAGCTGCATAGTATTCCATTGTATAGATGTACCAGAGTTTCTTCAACCAGTCATCTGTTCTAGGGCACTCGGGTTTTTTCCAGATTCTGCCTATTGTAAACAGTGCTGCGGTGAACATATAAGTGCATATGTCACCTCGACTATACTTTTTGGCTTTTCTGGGATATATTCCCAGCAGTGGTATTGCTGGGTCAAATGGGAGCTCAACCTCAAGTTTTTTGAGAATCGTCCATACTGTTTTCCAAAAGGGCTGAACTAGCCGGCATTCCCACCAGCAGTGTAGAAGGGTCCCTTTCTCCCCACATCCTCTCCAACAGCGGTTGCTTTTGTTCTTTTGGATGTGTGCTAGCCTCTGTGGTGTGAGGTGGTATCTCAAGGTTGTTTTGATTTGCATCTCTCTGATGATTAGTGATGTAGAGCACTTTTTCATGTGTCTTTTGGCCATTCTTATCTCTTCCTTGGTAAAGTTTCTGTTCATTTCTTCGCCCCATTTTTTGATGGGGTTGGATGTTTTCTTCTTGTAGAGTTCGACCAGTGCTTTATATACCCTTGATATCAACCCCTTATCTGATGGGTATTGTGTAAATATCCTTTCCCATTCTGTAGATAGTCTTTGTATTCTGGTCGCTGTTTCTTTTGCGGTGCAGAAGCTTTTTAGTTTAATGTAGTCCCATTTGTTGATCTCTGTTTTTACTAGATTGCTTAGTTCCGTGTCATCTTTGAAGATACCTTTATCTTCAATATCCTGGAAGGTTTTGTCTACCTTGTCTTCAATGTACCTTATGGTTTGTGGTCTGATGTTGAGGTCTTTAATCCATTTTGATCTGACTTTTGTGCATGGTGACAGATCGAGTTCTAAGCCCATTTTTTGCATGTGGTTGTCCAGTTGTGCCAGCACCATTTGTTAAAGAGACTTTCCTTGCTCCACTTCACATCTCTTGCACCTTTATCAAAGATTAGATGATCATACATTTGAGGTTGTGTGTGGGGATATTCCACCCTGTTCCATTGGTCTGCAGTTCTGCCTTTGTTCCAGTACCATGCTGTTTTAATTGTTACCGCTTTGTAGTAGAGTTTAAGGTTGGGAAGGGTGATGCCTCCCATCATCTTTTTCCCAAGAATTGTTTTAGCTATCCGTGGGCGTTTATTGTTCCATATAAATTTCAGGATTGCTTGCTCCGTTTCTTTGAAGAATGCCATGGGTATCCCTATAGGGATTGCGTTAAATCTGTATAATGCTTTTGGGAGTATTGCCATTTTGACAATGTTTATTCTCCCTATCCATGAGCAGGGGATATTTTTCCATTTCCTCATGTCCTCTTTTATTTCATGCAGTATCGTTTTATAGTTTTCTTTGTAGAGGTCCTTTACTTCTTTAGTTAAGCTGATTCCAAGGTATTTGATTTTCTGGGGCACAATTGTGAACGGGATTGCTTTTTTCATGTCCCTTTCCTCTGTCTCATTGTTTGCATATAGGAAGGCCATGGATTTTTGGGTATTGATTTTATAGCCTGTGACTTTACTGTATAGGTCAATTGTTTCTAAGAGTTTCTTACTAGAGCTTTTAGGTTTCTCTAGGTATAGTATCATATCGTCTGCGAATAGTGAGAGCTTGATTTCTTCCTTTCCAATATGAATCCCCTTAATATCTTTTTCTTGCCTGATGGCTATTGCTAATACTTCCAGTACTATATTAAAGAGAAGTGGTGAGATTGGACATCCTTGTCTTGTCCCCGATCTTAGAGGAAAAGCCCTTAGTTTTTCTCCATTGATGATAATGCTTGCCATAGGTTCATGGTAGATGGCTTTGACTATCTTGAGAAAAGTTCCTCCAAAACCCATTTTGGTGAGAGTTTTTATCATGATTGGGTGTTGGATCTTGTCAAATGCTTTTTCTGCATCTATGGATATGATCATATGGTTTTTATCTTTACTTTTGTTGATGTGATGGATTATGTTGATTGATTTCCGAATGTTAAACCAACCTTGAATCCCTGGGATGAATCCCACTTGATCATGGTGTATGATCTTTTTGATGAGTTGTTGGATTCTACTTGCTAGTATTTTGTTGAGAATCTTCGCATCGGTATTCATCAAGGATATTGGTCTATAGTTTTCTTTGTTAGTGGTGTCTTTGTTTGCTTTTGGTATTAGGGAGATATGTGCCTCATAGAAACTGTTCGGAAGGGTTCCTGTCTTTTCGATTTCCTGGAAAAGCTTAAGGAGAACTGGCAACAAGTCTTCTTTGCTCAGAACAACGTGATTGCATCAAACAGACTTGGCTGTATGTATTATCTCTCTCACCCTCAATAAGTCACTCTCTTCTATAATTCATGTATATCAGGGGACTGGAAGTTTTTGTGGTTGGTCCCTGTGTTGCAGGCTGGACAGACCAACCCACTAGTGCTTAGAGAAACATGTAATGGAAGCTGCACTCAGGCCTAAGCACAGGTAGGCATGCCCTCCAGCCCCTTGAATACTCTCTCTCCATATGTATTTACATGAGTCTGGGTGTAAAATGTGTCTTCTATGCCCTTGATATTCTGAGTTCCATTTGGTGCTTCAGTGAGTTGTAGATGGGCAAACTTTATCTTGATAATAATGTTATTCTCATTCAACCCTGCTTCATAACTCTAGTGTCTCCAGTGGTATATATCTGTTCTGAATTATGCATTCTATGTCACCTTTCTCTTCTTCCAGTTTTCTTGAACTTGACATACCATTTCCTACTGACCCCAGTTTAATGACACAGCTAGTTGATGCTGGTAGGATTTGATACTATATTTGACTGAAGCTATATCTTTACTGTAAAGCTACTGATAACAAAACTTTACAGGTCTTTGAAATTTTGTACATAACTTGGTGCAGCTCATGACACAAAGATAATTCATATTGTAGGTACATTTAAATAAATTAGCATAAGATACTTCTTAAATTATGCTACATGTTTTTATTTCCTAAGTATTCCCAGAAATGATAAACCTGAAGTCACCATATTTTTCTCAGAAATAAAAGCTTTTCTATATTCTGGTTTTCTTTGATAGAGCAAAGGAAAATAGTAAAAATAAATAAAAAAATAAGATGCCATTTATTGATGTCTGACGTGCTTTTATGTGCTTAATATATTTTTTGTTATTTAACTTAGAGACTTTTCACGTTTACTACATGGTATATAAATTTAGATTAAAGAATATTTCCAAGATTATTAAAGTAAATATAAGAGCTAGGATGTAGGGTACTAAACATGGTAGAATCATACCACCTAAGTGTATGTTCAATATTTTATAAATAAAACAGAAAACCTTTGAAACAACTTGCTCCAAATTCCTATTCTGAGCCTATGGTTGTATTTAAAATATGATGTAAAATATTTTAATTCAAATATAGACAGATCATGTTTTTTATAGCATAGAAATATATCTTTTTTTACCGAAGAATTCAAATCTACATATTCATTTTACATAAAGAGATTAACTTTTAGAGTTCTATTTATTATCTTATGGTTATTTCATATTTCTGTTTCTCATTTTCAGTTTATGCTGCCTGATGTTTTATTTGCATGGTTTTCCTTAGTGATCCTCTCATTTAATTTTTTTCTATTATCTCTGGTTTCCAAGGCAATAATACAGTGAAAATTTGAGAATTTTTTTATAATGATAAGATAGACATTCAAGCAGAAATATTGGGTCAAAATAAGCACTGCAAGCTGGAGCAACAATATAGCAGGTAAGACTTGCATGTGGCCAGCCCTGGTTCAGTCCCCATCACCACATATGGTCTGCCAAGTCCTGCCAGGAGCGATCCCTCAGCACAAAGATAGGAATAAACTATGTACCATTATGTATATATATATATATACATATATATATAAAAAACGATTGATATGTCAATTCTTCAAGAAGTTATATCAGATGCCAGCACACATATAACCAATTAGGTGCCCCAATACACAAAGTACTTTTGAACAAACCTATAGAGATGGGTTGAAAGTAACATAACTTCAGCAATTAATCCATACAAAATTTGTCAAAGAAATTATGACATAAAATAAAGCAGTTATGAGATGGAATTAATACATATATTCAGAAATTATACTAGAAAATAAATATACATTTTCTTCAAGAGTACATTGTACAGGGGGCTGGAGTGATAGCACAGCGGGTAGGGCGTTTGCCTTGCACGCGGCCGGCCCGGGTTCGATCCCCGGCATCCCATATGGTTCTCCAAGCACCGCCAGGAGTAATTCCTGAGTGCAAAGCCAGGAGTAACCCCTGAGCATCGCTGGGTGTGACCCAAAAAGCCAAAAAAAAAGGAGTACATTGTACAGGGGCTGGAGCAATAGCACAGCAGTTAGGGCGTTAGCCTTGTATGTGACGGACACGGTTTTGATTCCCAGCATCCCATATGGTCCCCAGGAGTAATTCCTGAGTTCATGACCCAGAAGTAATCCCTGTGCATCGCCGGCTGTGACCCAAAAAAAAGCAGAAAAACAAAAAACGAGAACATTGCACATTCTCTATGGTGGATTACATAATGCAGAATGAAGATGTGTTTTGCTTGCTAAAGAGAGTGTATAGCAGCTAATGTGATTGCCTTGAATGTAGTTGACCCTGATTCAATCCTTAACACTACATAAAGTCCTTCAAGCCCTGCCATGAATGACCCTGGGCATAAGCACAGAGCCAGGAGTAATGCCTGAATGCAGCTCAGTGTGGTCCAACTCCCCTGCAAAAAGAAAAAAGAAAAAGAAAACAAAGAAAATTGTTATTTTTTTCCCTTTTGCTGTGTTTGCATTTGTTTGAGTTTATCATGTTTGAAACTTTTAATCTTCAATCTGAATATCTAAATCCTATCTCAACTTAATGTTTTGTTTTGGTGCTTGGGAGACCATATCTATTGCTAGAGAGTCAACTGAGTTCATCCATGTACAAGACAAGCACTGAGCTTATTGTACTCTCTCTGGTCCTCCCAAATGTCTTTGTAAATATATGAAAATTAATATAAACACAGACATTTTCTGACCACCATAGTCTGAGACTAAAATGCAACAAGCACAAAAATGGTTAGAAGCTCAAGGATGTGAATATTAAACAATAAGTTTTTGAAGGGATTGAGTCAACTGAGAAGTAATAAGAATCATAATAAAATCACAAAATAAAAGAGGAGCTATCAGTTCCCTTGGAATATTGGAAAAGTGACATTTCAGAGGCCAACCATCAATTGCTAAGAAAGTTCTTAAATAATCTTACATCTGAATAAACTAGAAAAGGTGGGACAAACAGAACCAAAGTAAGGAAAAGAATAATAAAAAATAGAATTGAAATGGAAAATAAAAAGCAAAAAATGAGTGAAACCAAGATGCTTTTCTCCAAGGATCAAAAAAATTTATAACCTCTTTGATGGATCAAGGGAACATAGGCAGAATTTATATTGCAACAGAGCTATGAAAGCTACTTGAAGAACACTACAAAATAAGAGAAAAACAAACATGCTTACTGAAATGAGATCAATTGAAGAGAAAACAAAAAAAAATGAGAGAAAAATATAAGAGAAATTTTAAGTAAAGCCTAAACAGAAAAGTAGAAGTACATAGCAGTTGAGCTAAAATGAATGAATAAATAAATAAATAAATAAAAAGATTATTGCAGCTTAACAGCAAAATGAAAGAAGTGAAAAAAATAATGAAACATTAAGTTCAAAAAAATTTAGTGGAACCACACAAACACATAAAACAGCAAAAAAGAAAGAATATAAAACAATAAAGATATGAGATTTTGGGAACAGTATCAAAGGGACAACCATTACATCATGAGAGTCCAAAAGAAAAAGACAAAGAGAAGGGGGCAGAACTCTATTTGAAGAAGTAATACACAAGAAGTTAATATAGGATTAAGTCATTCAGATTAAAAATGAAAGAATTATGGACAAAATAAACTCAAATGCAAACAAAGTCCTACCATAATTTGCAGCCAATTCTCATGTAAATAATGAAATATGAGGAGAGAAATCTAGACTGAGAGTGGAACTAGTGCCCAGTATCCACAGGTATCATTAGCATAATTAAAGAGAGTAAGGGAAGAGAGAATCCTAAAAGCAAGAAAGAGTTGTGTAAAATGGATTTGCCTTAAGACTATGAGCAGCTTTCTCAAGATAAACTCTATAAGCCTAAAGGGAATGACTATATATATATATGTATCAATATATACACACATATATATATATACATATATACATATATATATAAACATATATGTAGCACTGTAGCACTGTTATCCCGTTGTTCATCGGTTTGCTCGAGCGAGCACCAGTAACATCTCCATTTCTGATGTGTATATATATATATATGTATATGTGTGTGTATATATATATGGAGAGAGAGAGAGAGAGAGAGAGAGAGAGAGAGAGAGAGAGAGAGAGAGAGGAAACAACTTCCAATCAAGAACACTTACTCAGCAAGTTACCATGTAGATTTACAGGAGAAATAAAGAACTTTTCAGAAAAACAATTTTTTTCAGTATAAGTCAGTTTGCCATATAAATTCGAACCTGAGTCAGCTGCACACAAAGCACTCATCTCATCCACCATTCTACCTCTTTAGCCTCAAACCTCCATTTTTAATACTGATCCTTAGGTCTGGGGCTCACAGAAGTGCCACATAACCATCCCCCACAACACTTAGCTCCATTATTACCGTTCTATTTTTTTCAATTGTTTATGATGATGTTTAGACTGGAGCGATAGCACAGCGGGTAGGGCGCTTGACTCGCACACTGCCGACCTGGGTTCAATTCCTCCATCCCTGTTGGAGAGACCAGCAAGATACCGAGAGTATCCCGCCTGCAGGGCAGAGCCTGTCAAGCTACCTGCAGTGTATTCGATAGGTCAAAAATAGTAACAACAAGTCTCACAATGGAGACATTACTGGTGCCTGCTTGAACAAATAAGCCAGTTTACTGAATCATATCAAGTTACTAGCACAAGGCTATATAAGATCAGTTTTTATATTTTATATTTGTTTCTTCCTAAAATTAAAAAGAAGTATGTATTTTAAAATAAATACAATGTTATCTATGTTAACATAGATAACTGGAGCAATAACACAGCGGGTAAGGCATTTGCCTTGCATGTGGTTGACCTGGATTCGATTCCTCTGTTCATCTTGGACAACCTGGCAAGCTACCAAGAGTATCCCTCCCACATGGCAGAGCCTGGCAAGCTCCCTGTGGCGTATTAGATATGCCCAAACCAGTAACAAGTTCACAATAGAGATGTTACTGGTGCCCGCTTGAACAAATCGATAGACAATAGGATGGCAGTGCTACAGTGCTATCTATTTTAACATAGAGAAAATTTACAACTATTGATACAATTCTAGAGGTAAATTTGATCAGATAACAAAGTTCTGATATTAAAGTTGATATGATACAATTCTAGAATTGAATTTGATTAGATAACCAAACTCTAATATCAAAACTGATAAATATAAAAATTATTTTTAATGTGAATATTCTGACACACCAGTCACATAATTAATAAGGAAATGACAACCTAAATAAGGAGTTTTATCTCATGGTCTAAACAAAATTTCATTGGCAGTTCATACACTAAAATTCAAATACAGGGGCTGGAGTGATAGCACAGCGGGTAGGGCGTTTGCCTTGCATGCGGCCGACCTGGGTTCGATTCCCAGCTTCCCATATGGTCCCCTGAGCACCGCCAGGAGTAATTCCTGAGTGCCGAGCCAGGAGTAACCCCTGAGCATCGCCGGGTGTGATCCAAAAAATAAAAATAAAAATAAAATAAAATTCAAATACATGTTCTCAAATGCATTTGAATTATTCTCCAGAATAAACTGCTTATTGGGGCACAAAGCATCTATAGATACTTTAAAATCATATCAAACAAAGTTTTTGCTGATAATGTTGTATAAAACTAGAAATCAGTCTTCAGCTGGGCCCTCCTCCTACCCTCCCAAAATATATAAAGACTGAACAACTTACTACTGATCAAGTTTTGAGTCAAGGCATCTTTATTGCAGTATGTGAAGACTGATCTTTTAAGTATATTGACATTTGTACCAATAATGAAAAGGTCATATCTTTGCCAGACACATTCTGGAGTGCATATTTTTTGTGCTTTCTGTTCCATGTAATCTATTTTTTTTTACTCCAATAACAAAGATTTTAGTTGTTGAAGATTTTCAATTATTTTGAAAACAAAAACTGTTCACTTGTTCTTTGAGAGTGATAATCTTGATTCTTTGCCTTTGTATTTTCATTTACATTTACAGTCAGATTACTAATATTCTTAACAAATCTCTTCTTACTTCGATTTGAGTTATATTGTCTTTGACATGAATGTGAAAGAAATTGAATGACTGAGAATAATTTATTTTATGAAGTAAACATATAAATTGCCATTTAGATCTTTCCATTAATGTATTATGTTTTGTGAGTAAAGATTTTATGTATTTAAAAATTGCTTCTTAACAGAGATTCAGCATTGAATTCCAGAAAACAGCAGCTTGCAGGAGATCTCTCCTGATCCTGTCTCGATTCCACAGGGTGAGGGGGACACCTCATATGGAGCGGGTGTGCCTTCTTTGCCCACTCCAGATGAGACCCTGGTGGCCACAGGCTTCTAGAAGAAAATCCCAGGTATGCGGGAGCAAGGACTGAAGATTCCAGGCCCCATGGAGGCGGCCGGGACAAGACATCACTTCCTATCTCCTCGACTGCTCAGAGTCCTGGCTGTCATCGCCACAAACTACCTCTGGACACCATCTCAGCACATTAATGACCTTGATCCAAAGATTCACAAATGAATCTCAAAATGCATTAGCTCTCCAGAGATGTCTCTGGACCCCAATCATTTATTATTTTGGAGCATTAGGACCTCTGGAAATCAGGCAGATGCTTGAATGGTGGTGGGGAAATTTGAAATAATGGTGATGGGAAGGTGTAATGGTGGTGAGATTGGTGTTGAAATATTGAATGTAATTAATTAATGTGAACAATCTTATGAAAATAAAATTTAAAATTAAAAAAAATTACTACCTAAAATCCAATTGTTTTGGCAATATATAGTTGCTTTTAGGGCATATTTCTGTTCTACACTTGGGGTTCACTCCTTGCAGTACTGGAGACCATATAGGTCTTGGTATAAAATTCAGATAGGCTGCATACAACACAAGTGCCCTACCAGCTGCACTTTATCTTTGGCCTTTTAAAATTATTTTTTAATGCAGAAAAATTAAATTGGTTGTTAATGTGCACCCATTATATGGTGCTGTAAAGATGTGTTTTATGTCTGGTGGCTCATTATATGTTCATTACTAATTATTTTAATTAAATGATATTCATACATATAAACTTAAAATTTAAAATACTAAACAAAAATCTTTATAGAAATTTGTTCTTGTGTTTTAAACTTTGTGTATTTAGTTGTTTTGATATTATTCAACATTTTTTTACTTCTGGCTTTTCAGTCTTAAATTATATTCTGTTCATGCCTGGTAATTAGAACCCAGCTATGAAATTCTAGGAAGCCAAAAAAGTTAAAGAATTGTCTAATCACACTATTTGACCTCCAGTTGAAGTTTTTTATCTCAGGTCATGGGGATTTTTGTTGTCATTTATTTCATTTCTCTTGGTTATAATACATTTTGTTTGTGACACTGATCAAGAAGTAGTGTATTTTTTAATATATTTTTTAAGTATTACATGAAATTGTACTAAATCAGTATGCCATATTATTAGTATATGAATTGAAAATAATATTTTCAACATGTTGTTATTTCCCTTCTCTAAAAATTCTAGATAATATGATTGTGAGAAATATAGATTATAATTTATATTTTATAAATATATTTTATATCATATGCTAAATTTATCTAACTTTTAATTTTTTAAATGAAAGATATCTTTTCTATTTCCAGGTATGTGATCATGTTAAAACTATTGAAATGGTTGTACCAGATGAAAATTTAAATAATAGATTAAAAATAAAAAAAATTAAAATTTCTACACCGTTGCAGAATACGAAGTTAATACTCATGTTATATATTTTTCTTTGTATATGTAATATAAAATATTTTAAGAAAAGAGGTAACTGACCTAATTTTCAGATATATTGTTTATGAGTTTCACACATTTTCTTTGAGAGGTTCCAAGAGTTTTTAAATTCAGATGTTAATTTCATCCCTCATTATTTCAATTCAGAAAAGTTTGGATTATATGCCATTCAAGTTTCTTTAAAAGCTATTATGAATCTATCATAGAAAATTTATAGAAAGTTGTATTTTTGGCTTATGCCACCAGTTAGCAGAATAAGTTTCATGAGTTTACTGCCTGCTGTGTAAATTAGCACTTAACTTTTGTTGTTTTATAACTATAGCTTTTAGGCTGCCTAGGGTGTCCTTTAATTCCTCCATTATGGAATTTGGTAAGAAAGATTGCAGTGCATGAAATGTAGCTTTTTTAGACTCAAACAATGTGAAGAACCGGCCATACGCATATGAAAATTGATTATATTGCATTTAAGTCTATATTTAAACTGCTGGAAAGAGGTATGACTACTTGGAAATTTTTATTTTCTGGCATAAAATATTCAGTTATATATCCAAACTTCCCGAGATGAGATGATATACTACACTCTTGAGTGTTTTGTTTGATCAGAAATTGATGCCCTTTAGCTTTGGTTGGTCCTTCTGTGTGACACAACTTAATAGAGTTAAAATTAACTCTGTCTTTATTTCTTTCTGAGGTCCTATTTTCACACTCAGAAAATTTCTCCCTCTATCAGAATTTGGAGGTTTCACTGAATCATACCTCTGATACTTCTGATCTTTTCTCTTTTACCTTCTACTCTTTTTCTTATTTTGTCTGTGCTCTGTGTAATAGATATTTTATCCTGTAGAAGATATTATGTCTATGAATTATGTAGAACACAAGTTCGAGTTACATAGAATTGTCACTCTGTCCAACTCTCACACTCTTTCGTAGCCAATTTAAAATTTAGTTTCAGTATTTCATTTTTGTTTTTTGGGGGGGACACGTGGAGTGCTCGGGGCTTACTCCTAGCTTTGTGTTCAGGAATTACTCTTTGCTGTGCTCAGGAGACCATATGAAATGCTGTGATTGGATCAACAAGGGATGGTCCTAATCTCTGTTTTATATCTCTGGACCACCTATTTTATTTTTATGATTACCTTATTATGACTATTCTCACCAATTTCGTTGTCCTTTCTTTCATATGCACTTGTACAAGATCTAACTTTATTTGTTCCAATCATCTGTGTTTTCTAGTCTCACAGCAGAGGCATTGACTTTTCTGGGGGAAATATCATGCACCTGGAGTAACTGATTTTGCTTTGATTCTTCCAGACTTGAAATATATTTAATATGCATTGCAACATATTCAGGTTTTGGTAATAAAGTTGCGCTCTATTCCTTAAAATATTTAACATGTTTTTCCCCCCTTAACTTTCTCACACTCTTATGTACTCCACAAGTTCTAAATTGATAAATTTTCTCATAATTTATGAATGAAATGAAAACAGCAAATTTTTCTTTTAAACAACCTGTCAACAAACTTCTCAGCATCTCTCACTATCCTTGCTCCTATTTCACTCTTTTTATAATTGTAAAATGTTCTTATCCTTTTTTGGTGTGTCTAAATTTCTGAGTCTGAATAATTTGGACAGCGAGTTCAAGAATGCCCTGCTATAGGAAGGAAGAAAGGATCCACATAGATAGCTTGACTTCACGACTCAAGACCTTAGAAAAGGACCAGAAAAAGGACCCCAAACCAGACCGAAGGAAAGAAATAATAAAAATTAGAGCAGAAATTAATGACATCGAAACCAAAAAAACAATCCGAAAGATCAATGAAACAAAGAGTTGGTTCTTTGAGAAAATAAATAAGATTGATAAACCGCTAGCAAGTCTCACAAAGAAAGAAAGAGAGAAAACTCTAATAAATCGAATCAGAAATGAAAAGGGGGACATCATAACAGAAACCAGTGAGATTCAAAAGATCATTAGAGACTACTTTGAAAGTCTTTACGCCACAAAAAAGGAGAACCTAAAAGAAATGGATGGATTCCTTGATTCCTATAATCTCCCAACACTGAAGAAAGAAGACCTGGAATACCTGAATAGACCCATCAATGTTAAGGAAATTGAAACGGTAATCAAAAACCTCCCCAAAAACAAAAGCCCAGGCCCAGATGGTTTCACTGGCGAATTCTTCCAAACATTTAAAGAAGACCTATTGCCTGTTTTCCTCAAACTTTTCCAGGAAATTGAAAAAACAGGAACTCTCCCAAACAGTTTCTATGAAGCACATATCTCCCTAATACCAAAAGCAAACAAAGACACCACTAAGAAAGAAAATTACAGACCAATTTCCCTGATGAACACCGATGCGAAGATCCTCAACAAAATACTAGCAAATAGGATCCAACAACTCATCAAAAAGATCATATACATCACGACCAAGTGGGATTCATCCCAGGGATGCAAGGATGGTTTAACATTCGGAAATCAATCAACATAATCCAGCATATCAACAAAAGTAAAGATAAAAACCATATGATCATATCAATAGATGCAGAGAAAGCATTTGACAAGATCCAACATCCTTTCATGATGAAAACCCTCGCCAAAATGGGGTTTGGAGGAACTTTCCTCAAGATAGTCGAAGCCATCTATCACAAGCCTACGGCAAGCATTATCCTCAACGGGGAAAAACTAAGGGTCTTTCCTCTGAGATCAGGCACAAGACAAGGATGCCCACTCTCACCACTCCTCTTTAATATAGTACTGGAAGTACTTGCGATAGCTATTAGACAAGAAAAAGAGATTAAGGGCATCCAGATAGGAAGGGAAGAAATCAAACTCTCACTATTTGCAGACGACATGATACTATATCTAGAGAAGCCTAAAACCTCTACTAAGAAACTCTTAGAAACAATAGACTTATACAGTAAAGTTGCAGGCTACAAAATCAATACCCAAAAATCCATGGCCTTCATATATGCAAACAATGAGGCAGAGGAAAGGGACATGAAAAAAGCAATCCCATTCACAATCGTGCCCCAGAAAATCAGGTACCTCGGAATCAGCTTAACCAAGGAAGTAAAAGACCTTTACAAAGAAAACTACATAACGCTACTCCATGAAATCAAAGAGGACATGAGGAAATGGAAACATATACCCTGCACGTGGATAGGGAGAATCAATGTTGTCAAAATGGCAATACTCCCTAAAGCATTATACAGATTCAATGCGATCCCTATAAGTATACCCATGACATTCTTCAAAGAAATGGATCAAGCAATCCTAAAATTCATATGGAATAACAAACGTCCAAGGATAGCTAAAACAATTCTTGGGAAAAAGATGATGGGAGGCATCACCATCCCCAACCTCAAACTTTACTACAAAGCAGTAACAATTAAAACAGCATGGTACTGGAACAAAGGCAGAGCCGTAGACCAATGGAACAGGGTGGAATATCCCTACACACAACCCCAAATGTATGACCATCTAATCTTTGATAAGGGAGCAAGAGAAGTGAAGTGGAGCAAGGAAAGCCTCTTTAACAAATGGTGCTGGCACAACTGGACAACCACATGCAAAAAAATGGGTTTAGACCTTGACCTGACACCATGCACAAAAGTCAGATCAAAATGGATTAAAGACCTCAACATTAGACCACAAACCATAAGGTACATTGAAGACAAGGTCGGCGAAACCCTCCACGATATTGAAGATAAAGGTATCTTCAAACGTGACACGGAACTAAGCAATCTAGTAAAAACAGAGATCAACAAATGGGACTACATTAAACTAAAAAGCTTCTGCACCGCAAGAGATACAGTGACCAGAATACAAAGACTATCCACAGAATGGGAAAGGATATTTACACAATACCCATCAGATAAGGGGTTGATATCAATGGTATATAAAGCACTGGTTGAACTCTACAAGAAGAAAACATCCAACCCCATCAAAAAATGGGGCGAAGAAATGAACAGAAACTTTACCAAGGAAGAAATACGAATGGCCAAAAGGCACATGAAAAAGTGCTCTGCATCACTAATCATCAGAGAGATGCAGATCAAAACAACTTTGAGATACCACCTCACACCACTGAGACTAGCACACATCCAAAAGAACAAAAGCAACCGCTGTTGGAGAGGATGTGGGGAGAAAGGGACCCTTCTTCACTGCTGGTGGGAATGCCGACTGGTTCAGCCCTTCTGGAAAACAATTTGGACGACTCTCAAAAAATTAGATATTGAATTCCCTTTTGACCCAGCAATACCACTGCTGGGAATATATCCCAGAGAGGCAAAAAAGTACAATCGAAACAACATCTGCACATGTATGTTCATCGCAGCACTGTTTACAATAGCCAGAATCTGGAAAAAACCCGAATGCTCCAGAACGGATGACTGGTTGAGGAAACTTTGGTACATCTATACAATGGAATACTATGCAGCTGTTAGAAAAAAGGAGGTCAAGAATTTTGTAGTCAAGTGGATGGGCATGAAAAGTTTCATGCTGAGTGAAATGAGTCAGAAAGAGAGAGACAGACATAGAAAGACTGCACTCATCTATGGTATATAGAATATCAGAGTGGGAGACTAACACCCAAGAACTGTAGAAATAAGTACCAGGAGGTTGACTCCATGGCTTCGAGGCTGGCCTCACGTTCCGGGGAAAGGTCAACTCAGAGAAGCGATCACCAACTACATTGTAGTCGAAGGCCATGTGGGGGAAGGGAGTTGCGGGCTGAATGAGGGCTAGAGACTGAGCACAGCGGCCACTCAACACCTTTATTGCAAACCACAACAGCTAATTAGAGAGAGAAAACAGAAGGGAATGCCTTGCCACAGTGGCAGGGTGGGGTGGGTGGGAGATGGGATTGGGGAGGGTGGGAGGGACACTGGGTTTACGGGTGGTGGAGAATGGGCACTGGTGAAGGGATGGGTTCCAAACTTTGTATGAGGGAAGTATAAGCACAAAAGTGTATAAATCTGTAACTGTACCCTCACGGTGATTCTCTAATTAAAAATAAATAAATTTAAAAAAAAAAAAAAAAAAAAGAATGCCCTGCTATAGAAGCTATCCTAGGTTGGCTCCTAACTAGTGTCTCAAACTGTGTGTATTAGACTCCAGCTGCATACATTGCTGAACTGAAATAAGGAATCTGGAAGACGTATTAATTTAAGTAACCGTTTAAATATTGCAATTGCCTGGTGCCTTTGTTTAAAATTTTGGTGATTTTTATTTTATTTTTTTTGTGTGTGATCAGAACTACACCATAGGAACTTAACTCTTATTTACATAAATTATCCATGATCCATTAGGTTTCATTAAATGTTTTGTTTTGCTTAATGTTGCAGTTTCCAAGAATCTGTTGACAATGCTAAGTGGGAATTTATTGTATCTTCTATTTACTCTTCAACCCGCTCTAGTTTGAGTTCTTTTCTTACTCTCCTACTGCCATGCAGTGGCAGTCATCAGCTGCCAAATTATGAAGCAAATGGGGAAGTTCTCTGTTTTCATTTTACTTGACATACTAGAGGCACTTATAACAGTTGACTACTCTGTCACTGTGAAAAAGTATCCTCTTTAGGCTTGCATGAAATTATTTTCTTCTGAATGACTGTGTTTTCTGTTCTTACTGCACTGTATCTTTAATTGTAACCTTCACTTATTCTCACCTCAAATATTTTGAGAGCTCCAGAACTCACATGCAACCTAGTTTTACTTCTTGCATGATTTTTTTTTTAAATATTCTGGCCAAACTTTGCAGTGCTCAGGCTTAATACTCCTGGTTCTTTGCTGAAAACACACTCCAGGTGGGGCTTGGGGGAACTGTATCCTTACAGTGGTCTTACTGCAAGGCAGTTACCTTAATCCACTATCTCTTCTGCCATCTTTTGAACTATTCTTTTATTTAACTACCTTTAATTTTAGTTAATTTTTTTACTGAATCATCGTGAGATATTTACAAAGCTTTCATTCTTGAGGTTAAGTCATAAAATGATTGAACACCCATCCCTCCACCAGTGCACATTTTCCTCTACCAATTTCCCCAGTATCCCTCCCCATCCCACCCATCTCCCTGCCTGCCTCTATGGGAAAAAATTTTCTCCATACTCTCTCTCTATTTGGGGGGATTATGGTTTGCAATACAGATACTGAGAGGCTATCATGTTTGGTCCTTTATGTACTTTCAGCACACATCTCCCATGCTGAACAATCCCTCCAATCATCATTAATTCCATCATTAGTGATCCCTTCTCTGTTCCAGCTGCCTTCTCCCCCAGTCATGATGAAGGCTTCCAACCATGGAACAATACTCCTGGCCCTTAATTATACTGTCCTTGGGTGTTATTCTCATATTATGTTATTTTCACGATCACGAAATCCCATTAATCACTGATTTCTCGTGCAGGCTCAGTAACCTCTCATTTCGTCCTTTCCCTGAGATCTTAGAAGTCTATCTTGACTTGGCCCTCCCAATGGATGTCTCACTGGGGGCTCTTTCAGGGTCAGGGGAATGAGATCCAGTTTGTTACTGGATTTAGCATATGAATGCACCATGGGAAACTCGCAAGGCTGTCCCATGTGGGCATGAAACTCTCAGAAGCTTGCCAGTTTCTCCCAGAGGGAGAAGTAGGCTACAAGATATCTTCTGGGAGCTCACTTTTAAGTCTCTGGATGTTGGCCGTTGATAGAATTACACACACTTGTGTTCCTCTGCCAGTACCTTCATGCATGAAGCCCATCCGAATGATTGGAGTGGGTCCTTGAGCATGGCTGTAGCTAGGTTCCGGTGATATTCAGCCACTGGGAGCTCTGCTCAGAGTGGGGAGGGAAGCTGGAGCCCATCCCCTCTGAGGGGTCCTGGGGAAGACAGCTAGGCATGCGGGCAAGAGACTCTCAAGAGTGTCTCATGTTATTTTATATTCTAAAAATGAGTTCAGTTATTCTATGGCTGTCTCTCTCTCTTTCTGACTCATTTCACTTAACATGATACTCTCCATGTCCATCCACTTATAAGCAAATTTTATGACTTCATCTTTCCTAACAGCTGCATTAGTATTCCATTGTGTAGATGTGTCAAAGTTTGCTTAACCGGTTGCCTGTTCTCGGGTACTTGGGTTGTTTCCAATTCTGGCTATTGTGAACAATGCTGCAATGAACATACAAGTGCAGACGTCATTTCTACTGTGCTTTTTTCTTTTTGCACGCTTGGGATATATTCCCAGAAGTAGTATTGTGGGGTCATATGGAAGCTCAATTTCTATTTTTTTAAGGAATACCCATATTGTTTTCCAAAAAGGCTAGACCAATTGGCAATCCCACCAACAATGAAAGAGAGTCGCTTTCTCCCCACATCTGCAGAGCACTAGTTTTTCTTGTTCTTTTTGATGTGTGCTAGTCTCTATGGTGTAAGATATCTCATTGTTGTTTTGATTTGCATCTTCCTGATCATTTTGAACTATTCTTAAGTGACACAGCTATTGACATAGTTTTAATACTACCTAAAAATGGATAACTTATATACACTCCTAAACCCTTGTTCTTGTTCTGTGCTATAGATTTAAATATACAACAATCAAATTGACATCCTCTCTTGGTTATCTGAAGTTATTCAAATACAAGTTATTCAAACTGCCACTTTATACATGTTCCACAATTCTGACATGTTATTTACAATAGTTATAAGAAAACCACAGAGTATTTCAAGCATAACTATGACTCTTGCTTGATAACATACTCTAGTGTATCCTTATTTCTTTCATCCATCAGCAAGTTTTATTGATAGAAACATACAGCACTCTTGTGTCTATTATGTTGGCAATATTCTCTTGACTGTGATATCCTTATGCATGTATAACCTGCACAATCATGCTTGATGATTTTCTTGTATTCACTAACATTTATCGGAAAATAAACTTCTTTCCTACCTTGCTAAGGAAAATCATTATTTTTTTTCATTTGGATGACTACTATAGCTTCCCAATTAACCTACCATATTTTACTTTATTTATTGTATAATTTTCACATATATTGATATCTTAAAAATACAGATAGAATCATGTTGCTTTCTTGATTAGATGC
The DNA here is from genome assembly GCF_027595985.1 of Sorex araneus. NCBI lineage: Eukaryota > Metazoa > Chordata > Mammalia > Eulipotyphla > Soricidae > Sorex > Sorex araneus. The sequence continues at coordinate 145,871,807 of NC_073305.1, forward strand.
TTAAATTTGTTCAAATTTTCTTGCATGATCTTGCCCTTATCTGTATATCAGATATCTTGGCCACTATCTAGTTGCTTGCCTCTTTCCAAGTTCTCTCCTATTGTCAACCTATTTTGTCCATTCCTAAAGAATCCATTCTCTTTCTTAATGTCTGATTACCTGGTGTCCTTCAGTTAATTGCCAGAATAACACTTCTGAGAGAACATTCTTCCCCCAAACATCTAAAGCAGCATTCCCTTTTCTTTTGGCATATCTCTTTTCTATTGAAAAAATGACTGTTCATTTCATAGAACTTATTATAACTTGTTAATTGGAAATATCATGAATTTTTGTTTGTTGTATATCTTCTGTAACTCTCTAAGATAAAAAATATCAACTTTACATTTTTTATGTTCAAGACTCATGTCATAGGACAATATCTAGGATAGCTGCTCACCAGATATTGTGTTAGATACTTCACTGTATCACTGTCATCCCATTGCTCATCGATTTGCTCTAGTGGGCAACCAGTACCATGTCCATTGTAAGACTTGTTGTTACTGTGTTTGGCATATCGAATACACCATAGTTAGCTTTCCAGGCTTTGCCACGTGGGAGGGATACTCTCGGTAGCTTGCCTCTGAAACAGACGGAGGAATCGAACCCGTGTCAGCTGAGTGCTAGGCAAACACCCTACCCACTGTGCTATTGTTAGTTAAAGAAACTAACTTTTTTAAAAATAACAAAGTTAGGTACTTATTGAATAAAATATAGCATTGCACAATAATCACTAAGGTATTATTTTATCCTATTTAAAATTTAGACTCAGAAAAATTAGGTCATGCTCAAAGACATATAATTGGACCGCATTTTGCCTGATTCAGGTTCTAAGAGTCAAAGGTTTTTTCTTTCTTTTTTTTTTTGATATAATTTCCAGTGACAGTGATAATTTCCAGAGTAGTTCAGGAAAATCATGTCAATGTCATAGAATCATCCATTTTCAAAGGAAAAATGGCAAATTAGGATTTAAAATGTAATATATGCTTTTAACTATATTGACAATTGTGTATAACAAGACAGCTGGTTTACTTTAAGCAGAGTAATACCTTTCTCTAGGAAACAGTCAAGGAAGGCATTGGGGAGGGCTTGCTAGATAACTGTCATTAGCATAAGTAACAATTCACTAGGTCATTAAAGTATGCAGTTAGAAATAGGGGAGGAAAAAAAAAAGAAAAAGCTATTTGGACCAGGACTAGAAGTCAATTGAATTTAAATGGTCTTGGCAAGTACTCAAGAGCAGAAAATTAGTTATTATAATCAAGAACAGAAAGATATGCAGTAAGTTTAAGTTAAGGTCAATATTTCCTTCAACAGCTGAGGGTCAGTGGTAAAGAACTCACCTTGCACATGTAAGATCCTCAGTTTATGTCAGGCTGCATAACATCCAGAGCAACACTAGGAATGGTGCTAGAGAACTAAGCTAAAAGCATCCCGAGCACCATCATTCAAGAAAATGAAAAGAGAAGGAAAAAGTTTCTTTCAAGTTTAGCGAAGTTCTGGAGAAAGGAATGATTATATTTTAATAGTTGAATTAGAAAAGAAACTAACAACTAAACTAATGTAAAGTAAATGAGTATAGCAGAAGCAGTAATAGGAATGGAACTATGACTTTCTATGATTTGTTGGAAAAATTTTGTCTATTTTGAAAATTCTGGTGTGCAGACAAATTTTAAAGAATTCCAGAATCAAGTCTTGCAGATTTTTAACAAAGCCACAAAATTAGTACTTTCAGCAACAGCTAATTGAAGAAAACAGAATCTTTGGAATATTAGAATATTCTTACTTTAAATGAATAGCATATTTACAGTGAATATTTTAAGAATTTATTTTTTATTATGGTGATTTTGAATTACAGGTTACCTTAGTTAAACTAATCATTAAATTTTTCAATTAATATCAACTTAATAAGATTGCAAGAGGCATAAAATTCTAAAGGATAGTATTAAAAACTGCATAAAGCTATATGTCATACTTATTTTCCAAAATTCTCCATTCCTTTTGGTAATTCTCATAAAGTAAATATTTAATTATCTTTGCTATCTCTGATGGCTAATTTTATGTGTAAGCTGGGATGGACTACAATACCCAGGTTGGTTTAATCAAAGTCCTGCCTAGATGTTTCTTTGAAGGCATTTTGGTGGTCTGATTGATACTTATAATCAGCTAATTTTATTTAAATAATGGAGATTACTCTAATTAGTTGATTGGCTTCATCTAATTAGTTTAAAACTTTAAGGACAATAAAATTATGGTTTACTAGTGAAGGAATTCTTTCTCAAAAGTGTGAAATAGAAATTCTTCCTGAGTTTCTAGACTGCCTTCTCAGTTCAGAATTGAGAACCTCCACAATTGCATAAGCTGATTCCTTCTTTGGAAAAGTCTGATTTACTACATTTGTGTAGATCTTACAGGCACTTGTAATTATTTGGACATTTAAATATGGATGCATTAAAGGTTTCTGTAGAGGTAAATGTATTTTTCTGTGTTTTTCTGATGGTTTTAATAAACTTCCTAAGGCCTATATTTTAGGCCTTCTGTTAGTAATGCTAGATTGGATGAATATTAACCACAGTAGACTTTTTTTTGAGGAACAGTTAAAGGTAATTTCAGTAGGGATGATGACATTATCTAAGTTATAAACAGGAATTTGTACTCATTTTTCTCATAGATGAATTATTCTCAGTTGCCTCCAATGGTATTGGTACACGGAAAAATGCAAGTCAAGCATCCAAGGAACTCTGAATTAAAATGTACAGTTTCCACATTTAATTGATTGTGGCTTGCCTAAATTGTGGTTTGCATAAATTGTTGCTATTTATTTTGCTATACTGGCACACAAAATAAAATAGTTGCATAAATTTCACACACACACACACACACACACACACACAAATACATGCAATGTAGGTAGGTTCCTAGACAGGGAGGGGTTCCTTCCACAAGGCAATGACACTAAATTTCCTGGGAAATAATGATATCAGTTCCTCAGAAGTTGCAAAAAGCCAACCTTGCAGAAAACAGGACCTAAGTTCTGATAAGACATTTACTTGGCCAGCAACAGACACAGAGAAGGCTGGGACTTTCTGGGACAGAAGCTCCAGCAGAAACAAAAGGCCAGGAAAGAAATTTCAAAGAAGACCATTGACCACTCCCAGTTCTATCCCTCCCCCCACCAGGTGCCCCTCCCTACCCCCACCCCAACCTCCTTAGCAATGGATGGACTTTTACAGAGATAGAAGCCCCACGGTGGGGACAGGTTGGATAAACCCTATAATGCCCACTTTGAACAGAGAAAGGTTGTATATATGCTGCCCGAGCCCATGTGCTGCTGGTGCTCATGTGGACAAGCACATGTGTCTCCTGCATGTCCCCTCTTGAGATGGGTACTTTCATGCTTTCTTGCCTAATGCTGGAATGTGTGTAGGGGCTCTCTGTACCCTTGGAAAAGCCCAGGTTCTCTCTTATACACATTACTCTTCACTCTCCCAGTTTTCTCTCCTTCCTCCCCTTCAAAACCTTCAAGTAAAATCTATTTTACTTTGCTGCTTGTCCACTCCTGAAATTCTTTCCTGTGAGGTGAAGAACTCAGTTAACCCTGGGTCCCAGTTGGCAGAGGCGGATCTGGAGAAAGTGACCGAATTTCTCCTCCTACTTCATATAAATCATCTGTGGGTCCGACTGACATCACACATCTCTCTGTCTCACACACACACACACACACACACACACACACACACACTTTCATTAATTCATGAAATTTTACTATGTAAAAGCCATCTCAAAATTTTGTAGCATTGTAGCACTGTCATCTCTTTGCTCATCAATTTGTTTGAGCATGCACCTGTAACAACTTCATTGTGAGACTTGTTGTTATTGTTTTTGGCATATCAGATATGCCACAGCTAGCTTGCCAGGCTCTGCCATGCAGATGGGATACTCTCAAGTAGCTTACTGGGCTCTCCAAGAGGGACAGAGGAATCAAGCTCAGGTTGGCTGCATGCAAGGCAAATGCCCTACCTGCTGTGCTACTGCTCCAGCAATAGCAAAATTTTGTAGTTCATTATATATTGTTTCATCAGTTATTTATAACATTCTGTTTCCTTGTGGATCCAGTGATTTTAACTTCCTTTTCCAAAGGAACCACTGATTTTTTCACACTACTATTTTTTTATAACAATTCTTTGTTTATGACAAGAAACCAACAAAGATCCTCAAAATTCTAGAATGATTTGATTATATTTATATTAGTGTGGTTTATTTTTCAATGAACTTTTTACCACCAATAACTGTCAGTTATTACGGTTATATAGAAATATATATATAGGAATATAGAAATATTTTTATATTTAGAATATAGAAAGATAGAATATAGAAATATAGAAAGATAGGCAGGAACTAAAACACAATCACATACTAGTTTTAAGTTACCATATTATAATTTTTTGTTTGTATGCTTAAGCATAAGCTCAGAGCTCATACATGTGAACTATTGCTCTGCCACTTAGCCACATATCCTACCTCAAAATTGTGTTTTAAAGGATCTAAAGAATTAAACCACACTAATTGGTTTTAACATACTTATTTTAATATATCAAATATATTTGGACTTTATATCTTGTCATGTATTCTTTCCTTTTGGAATTATAATTCAGCACATACAAAATTTGCATTTAGTAAAAAAACGTAACAGATTTTCTAGTATGAAAGTAAACTTATTGGGCTATACTTCCCTCCAGTTTCTAAAATGTTTATGGACAAACTGATCATCCAGTTTAGACAAATATTTGTTCTTATGCTTAACATTATAAATAAAAATAGCATGCTTTAGGTGATTTTTAATTATTAAAGCACTCTCTCTTGAAAAAGTAACATTCATATGTTGTGATGTAATATACTAAGAACATTAATTTCATATTTATATGATTATATACATATGTCACTGTTACTGTCATCCCGTTGCTCATCGATTTGTTCAAGCGGGCACCAGTAACTTCTCTCATTGAGAGACTTATTGTTACTGTTTTTGGCATATCCAATACCCACGGGTAGCTTGCCAGGCTCTGCCGTGCGGGCTTGATATAAATATGTAATATACATAAAGTTTATGAATACTGGCTGCTAGTTTTATCTGTAAATTAGAACAATCAATTAAGGTAGAAAACTAATCTTTCATAAAAAGGGTTTACATACAAATTTTTAAAAATCAGGTTTGCTATGCAAGGGAGAGTAATAGAGAAAATACATTGCATATTTCACAAAATTGAAATATAGTGCCATTGATTTAGTCTAAGTGAGAGAGAATTAAAGGTGGCAATTTATACCAAAATATTTACTAAATCGCTGAGTCCCTTTGAAATATACAAAATGGAGAAAATAATATGAACAAATTCTATAAGTGAAATTAAATATTCAGCTTGCCTATATTGAGTTTATTTTCTTTAAATAATGGCCTTTTTGATTATTTTTGAAGACTCCATTTTTTGTTTTCCAGATACTTCTTAGAGTAATTGAATGGACTGAAATCATAATAGATCACTATTTGAAGAAAGCCCTATTTACAAAAAGAGATGATTTTGCTTCCAATGTGGTTCTAAATATGTGGCTTCCTTTAATTATTATGGTAATTGTGAGGGTGTGAGTTGCTTCAGGCCTTTATCACTTATCTCTCAAATACTCAAATTTAACCTTCCTGCAGATTGGTCTCTCCAAATCCTTTAACTGCCTTCATTGATCAAATGGCATACTTTAGCTCAGCATTCTTCTATGTCTGAGGTATCTCTAGTTTTAATTGGAAGTTTTAAAATCCTATTCCCTTTCCAAACTAAGTTTTATATCCCTCCTTGTGAGCCTCATAGTAATCTCTCTTTACTGTCTTCCATCACCTTCTGTTCTACCTGATCTCATAAAATTTAAAAGTATGGATTGCTGCCTATTTGTAATATGAGTCTTAATGGTACAAAAAGCAAAAGAATTAGACTGGGAAGCAAAGCTGAAAATGTAGAAAATGTTTCCCTATCTGAATGTAGAGTTTTTGTCAAATGTTTTAAAGTTTGAAAGTCTGAAATAAAGCAAGGGAACAATTATCATTAATTCATTCGGATATTTTTAGTATCCCAATACCAATGAATAATCTGCAAAACCATATTAAAGAACACTTAAAACCTAACATAGCAATTATATATAGTAAAGACAAAAATAATGTCAAATACATATAACTTCATCTTAACAAAGGGACTTGTTATTATCACTTTTGGAATTTCTATAATATCTGATGAAAAACAAATGCTGATCACTAATTTTGTTGTATTTTGTTTTAAAGGAAAAATACTCTTATGATTTATATCAGTTGCCAAAAGCAGATATAAATGTCTTCCATAAAAATGATATTACTTAGCAAAAAATAAAATTTGAAATCTAATGGATTTGTATATTTATTAAATATGGAAGTAAAAGAAGCTGGAGAGAAAGTGCAACAGACAAGGAACTTGCAATTGGAGACCTGGGTTGGATCCCAGGAACATACTGTTCCTTAAGCCCTACTAGGAATGATCTCCGAGTGCACAGAATCAGGAGAAATCCCTGAGCACCGCTAGGTGTGCGCCCCCCATCCAAATTAAAAAAAAATACAATAACATGGAGGTAGAGGTAAGGATGTATAGGTAAATAGATTTACACACAGAGACAAGAAGAGTAAGGCAGTAAGTTCAAAGTACACATATAAACAACTGTAAGAACAGCAAGATATGAAAGAGGAAGTCAGTGCAGCTGTTAACAGTGGCAGGAGAATTTGTCTTGGAAAATCTTTTCAAAATTTTTCTAGAGGTAATTTTTAAAACCTTGTAAGTCATGATTTTTGTGACCACAAATTATTCAGCACCAGTAGTTTACTTTGATTTTGAATGAATGAATAAATCAATTCATTTCTGTGTGCAGAATGACAACCATTCAGAATAATCAAATGTAGACCAATTCTATTCTCCTTTGGATTCTAAACTTTCTGATTGGCTCGCTTGTAGTAACATTTTTCATGAAATCATCAATATTAGAAGTTGAATAAAATACAATTTTTAATCCAAGTTTTTCATTCTAGAAGTAAAAGCATTTTATAGGGCCAGTGATGAAGAATATTTAAAAGGACATAAAAAGTCCAAGCTTAATAATGTGTTTATGGAAAAATATATGGTAATTTAGTCTAACAAAAGAAAATTTTATATATATATATATATATACATGTAGCACTGCACTGTCATCCTTTTGTTCATCGATTTGCTCACAACGTCTCCATTGTGGGACTTGTTACTGTTTTTGGAGTATCCAATATGCCACGGGGTAGCTTGCCAGGCTCTGCTGTGGGGACGGGATACTGTCAGTAGCTTGCCGGGCTCTCCAAGAGGGACAGAGGAATAAAACCTGGGTCAGCTGCATGCAAGGTAAATGCTCTACCCACTGTGCTGTTGCTCTAGTACAGTCATATATATATTTATATACATATATATGTATATATATGTAAATATATGTATATATATACACACAAATGTTCAAATATTTTAAAATATTTTAGTTATGAATGTGAAAAGAAACTGTGCAAGATGCTAGGTATAAAGATATTCAGGGTTTTAAAGGATAACACAATGGGCAAGAGCATATTTCTTGCATGCATGTGGCCCAAATTTGATTCCCAGCACTGTGTATTTTCTTCAGTACTACCAGAAGTAGTTCTGAAAGTTCTTGAACCACCAGGTGAAACTGGTGTCCCCAGTACTTCTGACCTGAGCAGCACCACAATCCAGGGGCTGAATATTGAGCTATCTCAACTAACTGGCATTATTACTGGAGATGACTCCAAGACTCCCTGAACATTGCTTGAGAAGCCATCCATCCTCCCCTCAAACTCCCCCAACTGTCCACCTCCCATCCCCCCAAAAATGAAAAATGATATACAAGACGCATACTATTAAGTTTCTTCTGGCTAGTATTTTGCAAGTATTATTACCCTCAACAGTAATAGTTATGGAGATATTCGATGACCGAAATGTGTTGGTTTATAATTTATGTCACAAAGGAACTGGACCAGGAAAGTGTCAGGAACTGCATTCTGTTATGTGCTGTCATTCTGTATGATCCAGATTCTTTCTGAAAAAACAACTTTGTTGTTAATCAAAGTGTGTTTGGGCTTCTGTTGGGTTTTGTTTTTGTGTTTAGAGGGATAGGGTCTTGGGTCACACTCAGCAGTGCTTCAATGGTACTCCTGACTTTATGCTCAGGGATCACTCCTGGTGGTCCTTGGTGATTTGGGGAACATTTCTGGGGATTGAAGCAGGATCAACCACAAGCAAGACAAGTGCCTAATTCCATGTATTATCTCCCTGATTCCTGTTGGTTTTATTTGACTGAGTTGTCTCCAAATGCCTACAGATTTTCTGCATGACTCGTTATACTGTAATAGGAATTTCTGCTCCTCAGGGTTCCACTCTTCATCACATTAACAAAATTATGAAAGATTTTAATCATATTTGTTAAGAGTTACAAAATCAACACCCACTAACTAAAAAATGAATATTAAAATGTGTTTGAATCTTTGCATATGTTTTCTACAAAACACTAATTGATAAAACAAGATGTAAAATTAAATCCACTACAAAAACACATTGTTAGAATAAACATCAAACACTGCTGGAGTCTATTTTGTCTTAGGCATTGGAGTAACAGAAACAATTGGTATTTATCCTATGACCTCCTAACTGACTTGTTAAGACAAACCTGCAGGAGGTATATTAAAAATTTAGGGTTGTAAAATAGGTTTCACATGGTCTTCTCCATAACTGTGATAAAAGATTCACCCAATGGGTCAACAAAAGAAAATGTCAAGAATAGCTATTTTAGAAGTTTTAAGCAAATTTATCATACAAGGACAGGAAATATAACTTGAACTGCTTAAAACACAAAGTTTAATTGAGTCTTTTTTTATCTAAGTTCTTCTACAGCAAGAACAAAATAAAGACTAAAACTGAAATAATTGTATCAAATATACACCCTTATCCCAAATTAATGTTAACAGTTCTTGGCAGTAAGAAGAATGCTGAGTGATTCTCTGTCTTACTCCTGCTCTAAAGGATAAGAAACTTCGGACTGTTTCCTCTCCTCTTCACAAGTTATAGGGACTTTAGTCAACCACAGAGCTTTATTTGAGGTTTGGCAACTCTGATACTATTAATCAAGCTGTGGGGTATCCAAATGTGATTTTTATGGCAGGTTGGAAATTCTGTAGGTTGTTTGGGGACCATGGAGGGCAGGTGTTAGAAACACTGAGAAATATAAAGATGAGTGATTGGAGTTTATTTTTTGGACAGTTAAAACACATTTGTGACTCTACTTTTTCAACATACTCTCACTCTCACAATTTGCTGGGCGTGAAATTTATATGAATATTTTCCAGTGCTAACAAGAGGCTAGATGGAACTCTGGAGAGTTGTATTTACCTTATAAACAGAAGTGGAGGTGAGAAATTCTCAGTTAGGAAGGGAAGGTCTTTGAGGAACACTCCGTATTTCTATTGGTCAGACTTCTTCATTGCAAAATCAAGCAAACAGGAATTGTATTGCAGTTATTTTTGTAGCCAGGAAGGCAGTTTTGAATAACACAAACCTAGGAATATCAGCAGTGAGGGAAAAATAACCAGTGTCATCACAGAACTGACTGGTTCTGAATCAGAAAAATAACTGCTGTTGCCTCATGTATTCTGAATCATAAAACATCAGAGCAAATTCTAGAACCTCTGCAGGCTATTCTGAACAATCATAGCCTCTGCTTGCAGAAGGAGCCCATCTCACAATGACTGCTATTTCCTGATCTCTCTGACAGAACCAAGGACTCATGTACCATACTATGAACAGTCATGCAGCTGTGAGTGTTCTAGTCTGCTTGTGTTTGATGGTATGGATTAGTAAAGGAAGGACAATTGAAAAAGTTTGTTGGCACAGAATCTGAGTTAATAAAATGCCTGTGTCTACCGAGTACTAAGAAAGTCAGCTCCAGACATTTTAACAAGAGGAGACCACTGGCAAATCACAATGCTTGTGAGGTCAGAGAAGCAGTAACTTTATGTTACCGATGCTAATACACTTGAACCAAAATATAAGCTCTGCATGATCTGAGTACCCTTACATTTTTTCTTCTTCCTTTTATGGCACTGCATTTTGTTCAGAGTTGAAACATTTTATATTTAACGTAGTTGGTTGGGTTTAATTTGGTCAACCAGCTGCACTTTGTTTTCCATTTGTATCATCTGTAATTTTCTCTTTATCCTCTTTTCCTGTGCTCTTCATTAACTGATTTTTTTCTTGTCCATCCTGTGCCCTCCCTTCTATTCTCTCCACTCCCCTTTCTTCTCTACCTTAAACTTTCTTCCCCTTTCATTCCCAAGAGCTGGAGGGAGACAGAAATGGGAAGTAGTGTTTGTTTTTGTTTTGTTTTGTTTTTCATTTGTCGTGGTGCCAGGTTTCAAACCTAAAGTGTCAGGTACACACACATTTGAACGCTGAGGCATATAATCACTGCCTCTTTGTTATTAATATATTTAGTTTTATATTATATCTCATCTCTACTATTGGTATATGGTCATAGATTTTAATTTTATTTATTATAAATTTTACACACTATGGCTTATAACCCCACACTGCAGAGTCTGGTAAGCTACCTGTGGTGTATTTGATATGCCAAAAACAGTAATAACAAGTCTCACAATAGAGACATTACTGTGGTACCCATTCAAGCAAATCGATGAGCAACCGGATGACAATGACAGTGACAGTGGTTTATAATATGCATTGGAACTTATCACAGTCCACTTTCAAATGATATGCCACTGACTTAATAACCTTGTATCCCTTGTATCACTTGTGATCCCGTTGCTCATTGATTTGCTCGAGTGGGCACAGTAATGTCTTCATTCATTCCTGTCGAATGCTAGTGTAGTCTAATGGTATCTGTTTGCTCCACTCCAGGAACACAAAGAGCCTCAAACCATTCGTTCAGGGTTTAGAAAAAGAAGTCTGACCATGTTGTGGGTGGGCGGCCATGCGGAATTTTGATGTCCCGTGGAAATCCAGTTAGTAACAGCTCTAGTCCAGCAGTCATCTCTAAATCCCATTACGTGTCTGGCCCATCTGATTTTCGACGCTTTGGCAAATGAGACAGCATCCCTGATTCTTAATCATCGATGGAGTTTGGAAGTCTGGATTCCTTCCTCACTTGAGTAAAACATGATATTCTAAGCATAGCTCTTTCGATTCCTCTTTGAGATACCAGAATAGAGTTCTCATCCTATTTTCATAGGGCTCTGATCTCTGAGGCATATGTTAGTGCAGGAAGAACAGTGGAGTTGAAAAGATGTGCCTGGAGCCAGAAGTTCTTCATCCTTTTAACAACTTCTTCAATGTTCTTGAAGGCAATCCATGCAACTCTCTTCCTCATCTGCAGTTCAGGTGGCAGGTCATTCATCATATTGGGTTCTCGACCTAGGAACACATAACTGCTACATCCAGAGATGTTTGTTTTGTTGAGAGCAAATGGAATGTCAGAAACTAGTCCGTTTCTCATGAACATTGTCTTCGTGAGATTCAGCTGCAGCCTGAACTTTCCACACTCACGGTCGAAGGCACTCATGGTCAAAGTCAGCCAGCATTAGTACCGCTTGGCTAATGTTTGATGCTATGAGAATGATGTCATCAGCGAAGCAGAGGTGGTGCAGTTGCCAACTGTCTATCTTCACTCCCATTCCTTCCCATTCAAGTCGTTGCATGACTTTCTCGAGGGTAGCACTGAAGAGTTTTGGTGAAATGGTATCGCCCTGTCGAACCCCATTCTTTACATTGATGATCACTTCCTTGAAGAATCCTGAGACCCTGGTGGTAAATCCATAATACAGCTCATGAGGATCCTGATGTACTGAGTTGGAATGCCCTGTTTGGCTAGGGCTTTGTTGACCACTTCAGTCTCAACAGAGTCCAAGGCCTTCTTTAAATCGATGAATGTTAGACAGAGCGGTATCTTGAACTCTCATGAAACTTCAATGAGCTTGGTCACTGTGTGGATGTGGTTGATTGTGCTGAATTCTTTTCAGAACCCAGCTTGCTTGCATGGTTGTCCTTCATCTAGTGTTCTGCCAATCCTATTCAGGAAGACTTGAGTGAATAATTTGTAAATGACGGACAACAGGCACATCGGGTAATATTTGTCGATGTTGTGGATGTCTCCCTTCTTGTACAGAAGGCTGCTGCTGGTTTTCTATTGTGACAGAACTTTACATGCAGACATGTAGCTTGGGAAGAGCCTAGCCAGTGAGTAGATGAGTACTGGCAGCAGATTCTTTAGGTATTCAGGTCTGACCTTGTCTGGACTGGGTGCTGTACACTTCTTTACCAACAAAATGGCATGTTGAATTTCAGAAGGGAGAACGCTGGGAATGACATATCCATCCTGCAGAATTTGGTATGTGGGCAGGTGGACGTGGCTATCAAAGAAATCTGAGTAGAAGTCATAGATAACCTTTTCCATTGCCCTTCTGGAAGATGTGATAGATACATCAGAACGTCAGAGGGCAGTCTTCTTGGTCTTGTAGTTGGCGAAGGACAGGCGGGCATTATGAATACTTTTCCCAGATTCTGCTGCATTGGACAATACTGCTATTCTTCTCTCTTTGAGGTCTATCTTTATTGCTTCTCTCCATAGCTTTGCAAGCTTGGACATTAGCTTGTGATTGCCTGCGGCTCAAGCTCAGACTATATTGGTGAATGAGCTTGAGAGTTTCCTAAGACAGGCGTCTTTTTGTGGTTTTCTCTCTCTTGGCATTCCTTGCACAATCATGGAGTTGCTGAACCAGTAGATAGTATTCCTTTTCAATGTTGTCAACAATAGCATCTTCCCATATTGCTGCAACAGTGCCAAAGAGCTCCCAGTTGGTGGTCATTCTGGGAGTTGTCTTCTTAAACTTTGCAGTCCTTTCTCCCCACTCTGTCAAGTAGAATTTCACATGAAGGAAATGGTGGTCTGATCCCGTTTAGAATTTTGGGACAGCAACGACATTGGTCAGGCAAAACCATTGATTGACTGTGATGTGATCAATTTTGTTGTGGAACTGTTCACAGGAAGATTCCCATGTCCAACGTTCAGATTCAGCCTTCTGGATCTGTGAGTTACCAAGGATGGCCTTGGTCAACATGATAAACTCAAACAGTCTCTTACCCTGTTCATTCCATTCTAGGAAGTGGGTCCCAATGTGACCTAATAAACTTACAGAATTTTATTTTCTCCTCCTGTCCTTTGTTTTATTAAAATTAGTTTGTATAGGAGTCAGAACAACAGTAGAAGTAATAAGGCAACTTGCACATGAGTGTCTTTGTACAAGACACTCATGTGAAAGTTTGATACAAGACCCAATAATAATAATTAGTAGAAGTAATAAGGCAACTTGCACATGAGTGTCTTTGTGCAAGACACTCATGTGCAAGTTTGATCCAAGACCAAATAATAATAATTTGTCTACATTTGAAATTATTTATATGAAACTTATCACACTATTTTGGCTTTCAAGAGTATTTTTAATTTTTGATTATATATGGTAAGCTAATTTTAGGGCTGGAATGATAGCACGGCAGGTAGGGCATTAGCCTTGCACGTGGCTGACCCGGGTTTGATTCCCCCACTGCTCTCAGAGAGCCCGGCAAGCTACCAAGTGTATCTCGCCCACATGGCAGAGCCTGGCAAGCTACCCATGGTGTATTCAATATGCCAAAAACAGTAACAACAAGTCTCACAATGAAGACATTACTGGTAGCTGCTCGAACAAATTGATGAACAAAGGGATGACAGTGATAGAGGGACAATGATTCAGTGAAGCTAATTTTAAATTTATTGAAGTGTTGCAAAATTCTTTAGATCTTTCTGTATTTCCTTCCCTAGGTTTTCCATAATATTAACATCTTGTACACCATGGCAGATATTTCAAGACCAGGAAAATTTAGAGTTTAGGAAAGGTATAAATCATCAACCTTTAGCACATATTTTGGTCACTTCCAGTGCATATATATGCATGCATACACACATATATATTAAAATGTCTGATTGTTATGTGTGATAAAATTCCTTTATAATTTCTGTGTGATCAAATTCCTTTATAATTTCTAAGAGTTCATATCTTTTCAGAATGAATTTTGAATTTTGAAGGTTCAAAACATTTTAAAATTTACTTTGTATATGGAACAATATTTTATATGGGGACTATTTCTATTTTATATGTAATTCTAGATCAGCCAATGGTCTTTTTTGGGGGTGAGGATATTAAAAATTGTCATACTTACACTGAATTTTAGATTTAATTTATTATTCAATTTCCTTGTCTTTGTTTTCATGAAATGTGATAACTTTTCGTTGTTCCTCTATATACGGAAATTTTATCACCCTTGAGAGTTTCTCTTTTTCACTGGTTGTCAATAGTCTATTATTTATTTATTTTAGTGAAGCAGAATAGTTGTCACTGAAATAAATTGAGGAGGGGTATTTTTCAGAGGGGGAAAGAAACAAAGAATGGCTTTGGGGAGCAGTTTATAGACAATTCTCCAAATTGTCTTTCCCTAAAGTTTTCTACATACATAAAAGTTAAACTGGATGTTGTCTCAGGGAAACCCGTGGACTCTTGATGGTTCTTTCATAATCTTATCACTACCTTTAGATTCTTCTGTGACTTCTCCTTTGCTGAGGGGGTCCATCTTTCTTTAGTTGGTGACTATGTTTCTTCATTCCCATCCACCAAAAACTCAAAAATTTGCATCTCAGAGGGATGCATTCTTCAAGCCACTGAGCTACTTCAGCAATAGACAGTTTCTTTTTAAGTTTTATTTTTTCAAAAAGCCTCATTAGTAAGCCCTCAGTCTATCTACCTGCAATATCCCTCCCCTCACCGCCTCCCCAGAAATTTTATTCCCTTAAATTCTTAAGTACACGAGTGAAGGTCTGTCTTTTGTAACTTTTAATGCTGACTAAAGAGAACATATGAATATGGAAGGGAGTGAAATCCCATGCTAATTGTATATTAATGGAGCCTAGGCATTGTTTTATTTGAGTTTCAGAGTTGTCAGTTTGAAAGAGCCGCCAGATAACTGTTTAAAACATCACATCTTGGAGGAGAAAATCTTTCCCACCTTTAAGGAGGACAAACTGTTTAAGGAAATTAAAATAATATTCAGGGCATAAGCTTACTTTTTTTCCTTCAAAATATTTTATTTAAGCCCTGTGAGGTACAAAGTTATTCATATTGGGTTTGTCTTTAATATACAATGTTCCATTACCAATCCTGTAACCAGAGTCAATTTACCACCACCAGTGTTCCCAGCTTCCCTTTTCTACTCTTCCTTCCCCAGCCAGTCTCACCCCTAGACTACCATATTGACAGGACCTTTTAAATCTATTTTTTAAAGTTTAGTTATCATAAATTTTCAGTGTTGTCAACTCAGTTGTTTGGATATTTAGCTCTATCACTTTTAAATACTGAGTCCCCTTGACCTCTGCCACATACGGTTTACATCTCTCATTTCTCTCCTTCATCTTTACTTTAAATTTCCTCTCCTCCATCTACTGCAACACAGATGGAACTGGAAGATATTGTGCTAAATGAAGTAAACCAGAAGAAGTAGGATGAACTAAAGATGATATGATATCACTTATAGGTGGCATTTAGAATAACTAGATGAGAAAATACAATGGCTTAAACGGGGGGATGCCTAGAACATACTTTTTCGATCCTTTCTTTTGCATTCTGATGAGTCTGCTGTGAAACAAATGGTTAGTTTCGGCTATTACTGGTCATCTGTAAAGATATGTTCAAAAATAAACAGACATATAACTTAACTTTTAACTTTTTTTAAAAAAAAATTTTTAACTTAAAAAGTTTTAAGTTAAACCTTAAAAGAGAAGGTTTAATTTCTTGACTAGTTCAAAGCACTAGTTTGTTTTGCTGTCTATTGAGCATGGTCATGGGATCATGTAGATGCAACACATTTTACCTTAGAAACATGTATGCAACTAGAAATTCCATTGTTTGACCACAATGAGAGTCCTTAAAATAATGTCATTAGTTCCCTTCCGTTTAGTCAGCAGTTGATCAGAAGGGGATTGGTTTTCAGGTTTTTAGAATCACCCAACTTGTAGTCTGAGTTTTGGCTTGGTTACTTCTTTATTTGGGTGATGTAAAACAGCCTTTCTATATTCTTGAAATACCTGTTCTACCTATGCTGAGTTAATAACATACTAAAGTAATATTAGACTCTGTATTTTTCAAAGGGCCTACCATACTATAGCTTAAGGGTTTAAGTTTTGACATAGGAGCTATTCTGTATTTTAGAAGGACTGTAGGCAAGAGTGAAAGCCAAGAGTGAGAATCTTCTTGACATAAATTTTCTAATATCTTTTTTAGGGTGAGATTAAATTCATCCACTTTTCCTGATGATTGGTGTTGTCTGTATGGAGTTGGCTGAATGGAGTTAAAATTTATTTCTAAAGCAGAGACTAAATCTTGAGTGACTTTTGAAATGAGAGATAATTATTGTCACTTTGTAGTGATCTGATAACACAAAATATATAATTATTTCCTTAACTAACATTTTGGAAACTTCTCTGGCTTTCTCAGAACAGGTAGGTGATGCTTCTATCCACCCAGATACTGATGGAGGCATCAGTAAGAACCAATAAACATTTAGTCATTTGTATGATATCAAGTCTCCAGACCTCCTGCATAGATTCTTTATTGATGAACTGTTGGTGTCAGATGAGGAGGCTCAAGATTATTCACAACTCTGAATTACTTCTCTTGCTGTCCTATTTAACCTTATTCCAAGGAGTATTGTTTTTATAGTCCTGAGTATATGAGCCAGGAGTAACCCCTGTGCATCTCCAGGTTTGACCCCCAAAAAACAAAACCAAAACAAAAAAAAAGTGTTATTAAAAGATCTTTACTGTATGCTTCTTTACTGATGAAATGGCATGTCGGATTTCCGAAGGGAGAACTCTGGGAACGACATATCCATCCTGTGGAATTTGGTATGTGGGCAGGTGGACATGGCTATCAAAGAAATCTGAGTAGAAGTCATGGATAACCTTTTCCATTGCCCTTCTAGAAGATGTGATAGATCCATCAGGTCATCGGAGGGCAGTCATCTTGGTCTTGTAGTTGGCGAAGGACAGGCGAGCATTGCAAATACTTTTCCAGCTTCTGCTGCATCAGCCAACACTACTGCTCTTCTCTCTTTGAGGTCTTTCTTTATCACTTCTCTGTCCAGTTTTGCAAGGTCAGACATTAACTTCTGGTTGCTTGAGGCTTGTGCCAAACCACGTTGGTGAATAAGCTCGAGAGTTTCTGAAGACAGGCTTCTGTTTGTGGCTTTTCCTCTCTTGGCGTTCCTCGTGCAGTCATGGAGGTGCTGAACCTAGTTGATCGTATTCCTCATCGATATTGTCAATGACAGAAAATGTGTAGGAAGTGTTTATGATGTGTCGAAGCCTCTGCACAGTCTAGAAAGTGGCTGGAGCGTGGCGGCAGTTGGGTAGTGCAGGTCGGCCTCTGAGGAATTTATCCTGTGGAAGCAGGGTGGGTCTTATGGGTGTGAGCCCTGGGTCGCCGGAGATTGGTGGAAGCAGGCAGAGGTTCACTCTTCTTGGGTCCCATTGAGCCTAGATTCTAAGGTCACAAAGTTCTGTATTACCTGGTTCTGTGGGACTTCACTCATGTGTGAGGCTCGGCCTGAGCATCCAGAAAGCAGCCTGGAACATGGCAGCAGTTGGGTAGCAGAGGTCGGCTGATGAGGAATTTATCTTGCTCCGGCAGGGTGGATCTTATGAGTGTGAGTAAAGAAGCCTACAGCACCTGATACAGACAAGGTCAGACCCAAACACCTGAAGAATCGGCTGCCAGTACTCATTAATACACTGGCTCGGCTCTTCACATGCTACCTGTTTGAATGCAAGGTTCCGTCCCAGTGGAAAACCAACAGGACCATCCTGTTGTACAAAAAAACGAAACATCCATGACATCAGCAACTATTGCCCAATCTGCCTGTTGTCTGTCATCTACAAGTTTTTCTCTGGAGTCATCCTGAATAGGATTGGCAGAACACTAGACAAAAGACAGCCATTCGAGCAAGCCAGGTTCCAATAAGGATTCAGCACGATTGGCCATATCCACACAGTGACCAAGTTGATTGAGGTTTTGCAAGAGTTCAAGATGCTGCTCTGTCTAACGTTCATCGATTTAAAGAAGGCCTTTGATTCTGTTGAGAGTGAAGTGGTCATCAAAGCCCTAGCCAAACAGGGCATTCAAACTCAGTACATGAGGATCCTCATGAGCTATTATGGATTCACCACCATGTTCTCGCCATTCCACAAAGAATGGTGATCATCAATGTAAAGAGAGGGGTTCGGCAGGATGATACCATTTCACCAAAACTCTTCAGTGCCACCCTCGAGAACATCATGCCATGACTGGAATGGGAAGGAATGGGAGCAATGATAGATAGTTGGCAACTACACCACATCTGTTTCACTGATGATATTGTTCTAATAGCACCAAATATCAGCCAAACAACATGAATGCTGGCAGACTCTATTTTGGCTGATGGGACTTGAATTCTCCCAACCATATATGAGCTTTGAGAATTATTTAACTTGCAGCATAGTTTTTGTTTGCTCAGTTTTATTACATTTCATTCTGGGCACATGCATATTAATATTAAACACTAGACATAAGGGCAATGCCAAGCATATCTTTGAAACTCTTTTTCTACCCATATTTCCAATTCTGAAACCTTTCCATACAATATAATAAATCTCTTCTATCTCCTGGAACTCTGTTCTTTGTTTTATCAACCCAACATGACTACTAGATCTTTCTTTGTTCATAGAAAGTTCCTCCAGGAAGAAAGAATGCTCTCTCTCTCTCTCTCTCTCTCCCTTTCATAAATCTAAACCACATACAATTTTGTAAAAATATTATCAATTTTGAAATTCATTTCTTTGCCTTTCTGACCAGTTTTATGTCTGTTTATAGTGAGAAGTTCAGACTGATCGTATTTACTCTATATGTAAGAAGAATAATTCCAGTAGATAATGTTATATAATGAAGTTATATATTTTTAAAATCTTCCTTTTATATTTTGGTGGACATTAGGCTTTTGATGAATGGTATTGATGGAGAGAGAACATTCAGAAAACTTTTAGAGTTATGGACGTGTAATAAAATAAATCATAATGATTCTTTGGGATACTATGTTTTTAGCATGTTTTGTACAAAGAATTGGTTGGCTTTAGGATGAGTTCATGAGATGGCACTGAGAGTTCACTGATGGTTTTAGTATGGCAGAAAGAAGTATAAGGAATATCAACAATTATTTCTGAGATTTTATTATGAGCTATTGGAGGCATGATAAAGGAGTGGGTTTAAGGAAGGTAGACAATTTGAAGTTCTTATGAGCTTGCTAGGTCTATTTAAACAGACAGGTCTAGTTAAATATTCAACTGGTCTAGTAACTATTTAATTATACCCATCTAGTTAAATAGACCAACAAAAAATAACAGAAAGAGAACCAAAGAATATTAATGTGGTGCTAGGGCAAGATGGCGCCAACACCACCTGAGCCCCTCATGCTCTCCTGAACCCAGCTCACCATCTCACCTTGGACAATGCGAGGGTCAGCATGCCAGGCATGGAACTCTACGCATGATCCCTGCTGGAATGCTATGCATGTTTTCTGCTGAACATCGCTGGCTGTTTTGCAAGATTCGGACAGATGCATCAGCAGGGCATGGAGAAATCGAGGTGGCAGCCACAGCGTCACCACTTGCCCCAGCCTGGCCAAGTTGAAGCACTATTGGACACAGAGCCATGGCGGCAGTGCGCACAGTGGCTCATCCACTGTGGGATGCTGTCAGCCTACCACTTGTGACCTGGGACTCAGCGCAGGTGTTTGACCTGACACAGACCCTCTGAGATAGGGCCCTGCTCTGTCAGCTACTCAACACCTGGGAGCACTCCATCAACCTCAAGGAGATCAACCTGAGGCCACAGGTGTTCCAGGTGCTGCCCAAAGACACAGGCAGGTGCATATTTGTCAGTGTGCAGATCGTTGTAACATGCCAGTCGACCAAATGCTTACATTTGGTAGACTCGGAACACCTGTAAAGGCAATTAGAGGCCGTCCCAAATGCCTCCATCCCTCTTGGAGAGCCCGGCAAGCTACCAAGAATATCCCGCTCACATGGTAGAGCCTGGTAAGCTACCTGTGGCCTACTTGATATGCCAAAAACAGTAACAACGATGGTCCTCATTCCCTTGATCCTGAAAGAGCCCCCAGTATGCCATCAGGCTACACTAGCAAGCAATAGGGATGAATGGAGATGTTATTGGTGCCTGCTTGAGCACATCAATAAACAATGGGATGACAGTGATACAGTGATACAGTGATTTCATACAGCTTAATTTTACTGAGTATACCTGAAACCCTAATTATATAGGTAAATTATAGTTCTTATACAAATATTTATTCTGAAGAAAAATATTTTTGGAATCTTTCTTCATACTGATTTTAATAGTGAATTTTCAGATGGAAGATACTGTTTGTCTGCTTTCCAATTTGTTCCAATTGTTTCTAAGGTGCATCTTGGGGGACAAGTATTCTGTGGACTATTTTTGCAATTTTGCTGTGGGCAAAGGGAAGTCAGTGAATGTTTTAAGGAGAGTTACATAGTATAATATTTTAGAAGGGCTATTTTGGCAGGACTTTGATTTGATGAGAAAGAAGCTGGAGGCCTGGAGAACAGATGGGAGCCCATTGATATCAGCACTTAGACATTTGGGGATAAGGGACCAGATGAGGGATGACAGTAGGGATCAAAATAAATATATTGATGCAAGAGAACATGTGAAAGATAAAAACACCAGAGAAATGATTTTTTTAAATATAAAATATAAGTGAGGCAGATTATGTAAAGGTTTAATTTTAAAAAAACAACATAGGTCTCATTTACTATGTTATAGTCTAATTGCAATTGTTTCTTAACTGATTCTATTTATCTATTGCACTGTAACAAAACAAAGTAATTTCACTAGCATTACATGGCTAAAATAAATATACAATGAATAAATAGCATTATATTTAATAGCTTTCTGATATAAATACCTGAATTGAGAGACTATGAGCAATTTGACATCTTGATGCTACTTTCCAATGACATGATTGGAATGGGAATTAAAAGAATATTCATTTAAACTTGATAATTGAGAATTCAGAAGAAATTATGGGGCGAATATTTATGTTAGATAACATAACTAGGTCATGCCATCCCCATCTCTGCTTATTTCCCAGGTGAGCCTTAAGCAGTATCAGCAGGGAGCCTGGGTGGGAAATCAGGCCTGAAGTTCCCAGCCCAATCCCACCCTAGAGAAGCCTTGGGTGTCAGTATCTGCATGCAGCCTCATCACCTCATCTCCAATGCTGCCAAAAGCCGTAAAGTAACCAAGTGGAGCCCTACGTTCATTCTTCACTGCTTGAATTCTATAAAGTCTGGCAGTATGCTGCTGCTATGGGAGTATTCTACTGATCCAACTTCATTCTGAAGTTACCAATCTTCGTGTGGAAGTCCACAATCCTAGGGTATCCCCTTCTGTCTCTAGAAGTTGAGTGTATAAGAACATCGTTACGGGAGTGAGGCACAAAAATTCACCCCAAAGAACTGCAGACACATGGGGAAATTGCATAACTTCCCAACAACCCTGGGAATTAAAGATTTCTCTGCCAGTAATTACAAGCTCTTTAACTTCTCAGATAAAGACTTTAGAGACACTATGATGCAGATGTTTAATGAGCTCAAGAAAACAATGGTATACACACACACACACACACACACACACACACACACACACACACACATATATATATATATACATACATACCTATAAAGCATGCACACAGAAGTAAGCAAATGATAAACTAAAGAGTATCACTATCACTATCATCATATCATCACTATCATCCCATTGATCCTTGATTTTCTTAAGCGGTCTCAGTAACGTCTCCACTCGTCTTAGCCCTGAGATTTTCGCCATCTCTCTTTACTTGTCCTTCCCAACGGTGCTGCATTAGAGGCTCTTTCAGGTTCAGAAGAATGAGACCCATCATTGTTACTGTATTTGGCATATGAATATGCCACAGAGAGCTTGCCAGGCTCTCCCGAAAGAGTATGGTAAGTAAAATTATATATACATATATAATTTAATATATACTAAAATATATAAATCTATCTATATTTTACAGTGTGTCACACAACAGAAGTATAACAACAGCTGAAGGAAAATTTGGTGAGCTCTATGATGGATTGTAGAAAACTTCTATAAATAGAAGTTGGGAAAAAACTGAACATAAATGCACAGTACACTAGAGAACTAGGGGGTGATTCAACAGGAATAATATAAGAATCATCTGAGTCTATGAGGAATATGAAAGAGAAACTTACAAAGAATCAGTAGTTCAAGGAATCAGAAAATATTTTTCCAGAGCTGAAGACTACATACACATGTATCCAAGAGGCCTAGAGGATTCCAGACAGGACAATATGTTTGCATAATTAAATTAAGTATTGTATAAATTGATATAATATAGACAAAATAACTACCAAACACAATTTCATCATCTACAGAGTTTTACTTCTGAAAGCTACAGCTTCTAACTCTAGCTGGACTTTTTTTTTTGCATCACACCCAGCAATGCTCAGGGGTTACTCCTGCCTTTGCACTCAGAAATTATTCCTGGTGGTGCTTGGGGACCATATGGGATTCTGGGGATTGAACCTGGGTTGGCCATGTACAAGGCAAATGCCTTACCCACTGTGCTACCGCTCTGGCCCCTCTAGATAGACTTTTAAGAACAAAATAATGAAGCAAATGATGATATAAAATTTAAAATGTTAGGGTCTTCATGGTAGATTATTCTCCTATAGTAATAAAATAAAATGATAATGACACAGAGGCCAAACACAGCATAGACATCTCCAAGTAATTAAAAAATAATAACCAACTTCCTCATGTGATACACTATATTTTATCTATATAATTCCCCTTACTTCATAATAACCATAGAAGGTAAATATAGTATACTTGTTTGCTCCATGAAGAAATTGAGATTTCAATGTTATCACATCAAATAATCATATTGTTATCTGCAGATTTGTGCAAAATGACAACTTGAATTTGGGTGACTTTTGTTACTCTGCTTCACCGAGACTTGAAAAAAAAATTACATTCTTAAGTTTGATGAAATAGTTTAAGTGGTAGAATGCATGCACAGCTTGTGCAGGTCCCCTGTTTTTGAAGCCCGACTTGCATCCTGGCATGTGCAGCTGGATGAGTCCCATGAACTCCCCACTTCCATGTCAAGCAGTGCATATCAGTGGTTGAGCACCAAAATATTAGGTTTCACTGCCAGTCTGATCATTTCCCAAAATGACCCTGCCCCCCAAGGACCATTGGGTATCTTAATTTAAATAAAACATTGAAAATTAACAGTCCTTATATCAGTTATTTTCACCTGATCTGCTAGAGCAGTGTCAATCTACATTAATTTCATGAAGCCGTGGTAAAAGTCAATCCATGGTATGGGTTAACCAATAATATGCTTGGGTTAAATGTTAAAAAAAAAATTATATGAGAAAATTTATAATGAGGCTTACAAAATCATTGCTTTGCATTGATACTCATTTTAAAAATGTTTCCTCAATAACGTATAGACACAGCATCTTGTTTATTTCAGATTTTTTACAATTGCATTTGGTTTTGTACTTTTCCTAAGTAAAAGACATATACATGCTTTTTATTTTCCTATATAACAATGAATACTTGTTTTCCAAGTGTTTATTCTGAGCCTACTGTATTATTGCTTAACTATATTACTCATCTGACTAGGTTCGCTGTTTATAGAAGGAGTTCTCAAAATAAAATTAGGAGGACATTGAGATCACTTAACGGTTTCAAACTTATGATTAGTGTTGAACAAAAAATTAAAAATACATCAACATCTTCAGTCTTCAGAATTAGTAACAGTGATAAAAGAAACAAAAAATAATGGGAGCTCTTCATAAGTATCCCTATGAATAAAAACAATTCAAGCACTGATGAGTAGAAGGAAGTCTGAAGAGATAATTTTGTGATAGGAAATGTGGAAAAGCACCAGAAATAAATTCTGTGTGGAAAGGAGGAGGCTCATAAGTCTTAGTAAAATAATTAAAAACAAAATGTTTCCAGGGAAAAATAACCTGGAAATAGTATTATCAGAAAGACTTATGGTAATAGAGAAAAACAGATTAGAAATGAAGTTGAAATGTGATGGTACATGAGAATATTATTGTGATTTTACAACTGTCTATGGAAGCATCCCATTATGAAGCAGGAGAGAGCTGTGCCTCTTCACAGGACAGAAACAATCACAATTGGAATAATAAATGACACTTTTGTTTGGGAGATCTCATTATCAGAAAATTCTAGTTAAATGCAAGAAGTACAGAGAAGAATAATAATAGTGGTTAGGAAACTGCCAGTATTACTTCAAGAAGAAATGATTAAAAGAGTTAAATAGTTTGGTAAGGAGCAACTAAGAAGATGGGCATGTTTACAATCGTATGCATATTGGAGATTGTTAACCCTACAAAAAGGGATGTCAACTAGTATCACTGTATCACTGTCATCCCATTGCTCATTGATTTGCTTGAGTGGGCATCAGTAATGTCTCCATTGTGAGACTTGTTACTACTTTTAGCATATTGAATAGACCATGGGTCCCTTGCCAGTCTCTGCTGTGCGGGCGAGACACTCTCAGTAGCTTGTTGGGACCTCTGAGAGGGACAGAGGAATCAAACCCAGGTCAGCTGCATGTAAAGCAAACGCCCTACCTGCTGTGCTATGGCTGTAATTAAAAACAGTTTTGTCAGAAAGAATAAAAGGATTGAGGCAATGGACATAAAACCCATTAGGGCATAGCCAAGTTTACAGTTTTCTGTTTTAGCTTCTAAAATTCTAAGCATTTCTAAGAATTTCATATATTTTTTCCCTTATTCCCTTACCTGCTTATAGTTTTTATCCATTGCTTTTGAACCATAGTTCTATATTCCTTTGTGTCAATACATTTTATGTATCATCTGTGGGCCTTACCCACTTATATACACTAACTTCAAAAATTTATGTTTCAGCCTTGAGCTAGCAATCATTTTGTAAGCACTGAAAGCAACCTTTTCTTAACAAATGTACCTTCTTTTAATCCACAGGGATGTCATCGTTTCAGGTGCTCTGTAGGGATTTCTGTAACCAGAATTTCTCAAGTGTTCTAATAAAAGGTTTAAAGAGAGGCATGGCCATTGGTAACTCATTTTAAATGCCTAATCATGACATTCAATGTTTCATGCACACCAATTTTGTCTTAAACTGAACTTTTAAAAGGCTTGGATTTGAGTTATGAATATAGTGAGATGTAGGAAAATAAAATAAAGAATCCAACAGTTGGGGCACAATATAATTGAGGGACATTTCCTTCTTTTGAAAAAGCAGCATGAGTTTTATGAAATCCTATCATCTCAGTTTTATTAAAAAACAACTCTGAGAAACAAAAGTGGAAAGATGCTTTGGAAAAAAATGCTATTATCCTCAGTGGCACCCAGAAATAGATCTCCAAAGAAGATGAAAATGAGAATAATGAGGACAGCAACACTCAAGGAAGGCTGAAGTACCTTTACTTTGCCTGTGTTCATAACTCTTTGATCCCTCAGGAAGAATGTTCTCTTAATCAAGAATTAAAATATTCCATGTTTATAAAATCCAATGTCATTTTCAGGAAGTCTGAAGGGTGATGTGGGAGAACTCATTCCACAACTAAGAGCAACAGAGAAATAACATTTTGATTGCTTCCTTTATGCCTTAGAAAAATATTACATTTACAGAGAGAAGTTATTTTCTTCCTTCCACAAAATCTTATTTTTCCTTTCTTTGCTGGTTCAATTAATGTTACTAGTTTAAGATATTGAATTCTTTTGACTGGTGAAAATGCTACTCCTCTGTGGGATCTAGGGTATAATGCCCTTTCTTGGTTCAGATGATACTTGTAATACACAGATGGTGCCTGTGGCCTCTTCTCTGAGTGGAGATAATGAGGACAAGGAGTTCTTAGTTGGAAACAGAAACCCTTTTGGCTCTTGTGGCAAGTTCTATTGAGCTCTACCCTTATATTAGGCTGGCCTTTTCCAAAGAGAACTTCATATACCTTTAAGTTTTCGGTGGTGCCCAACTGTATGATGATAGATAGAGATATAACCAACTATTCCTGATTTTCGAGAAATATCCTCTTACCTGGTCATATACTTATTATCTCAGGTTCTACTTCAGTTCATTATAATTACATAGAATGAGCCTGTGTCTTAAAATTTTTGCTTGGTATTGCCTGGTACGAGATCTCACCATTTTTGCTTAAGCCAGATTAAATTGTATTTTGGAATTAAGAAAACCCATTCAAAAACTCTTTTTTTTAAAAAAGTCAATTTCAATTTTAGAATTTTATTTTTTTAAATTTGTAATATTTTTTTAATTTTTAAAATTTCATTGAATCACCGTGAGATAGTTACAAGCTTTCATGTTTGGGTTACAATCTCACAATGATCAAACACCCATCCCTCCACCAGTGCACATTCACCACCACCAATATACCAGGTATATTCCCCTTTCCCACCCTCTCCCTGCCTCTGAGGCAGACAATATTCCCCATACTCTTTCTCTATTTTTGGGCATTTTAGCTTGTAACACAGACACTGAGAGGTCATCATGCTTGGTCCATTATCAACTTTCGGCATGCGTCTCCCATCCCAACTAGTTCCACCAGCCATCATTTTCTTAGTGATTCCTTCTCTATTCCATTGGCCTTCTCCCTTCAGCTCATGAAGCAGTCTTCCAGCTATGGGGAAATCCCCCTGGCCCTTGTATCTACTGTCCTTGGGTGTCAGCCTCATGTGATGCTACCCTACACTCCACAAATGAGTGCAGTCCCTCTATATCTGTCCCTCACTTTTTGACTCATTTCACTTAGCATGATACTCTCTATGTTTATCCATTTATAAGCAAATTTCATGACTTCATCTCTCCTAACAGCTGCATAGTATTCCATCGTGTAGATGTAACAACTTTCTTTAACCAGTCATCTGTTTTAGGGCACTCGGGTTTTTTCCAGATTTTGGCTATTGTGAACAGTGCTGCAATAAATATATAGGTACAGATGTCATTTCTACTGTGCTGTTTTGCATCCGCGGGATATATTCCCAGAAGTGGTATTGTGGGGTCATATGGAAGCTCAATTTCTAGTTTTTGAAGTACTGTCCATATTGTTTTCCAGAAAGGCTGGACCAGTTGGCATTCCCACCAACAGTAAAGGAGCGTCCCTTTTTCCCCACATCCATGCCACCACTGGTTGCTTTTGTTTTTTTGAGTGTGTCTCAGTCTCTGTAGTGTAAGATGATATCTCATTGTTGTTTTGATTTGCATCTCCCTGATGACTAGTGATGTGGAGAATTTTTTCATGTGCCTTTTGGCCATTTGTATTTCTTTTTTGAGAAAACTTCTGTTCATTTTTTCTCCCCATTTTTTTATGGGGTTGGAGTTTTTCTTCTTATACAATTATACAAGTATCTTGTATATCCTGGATATTAATCCCTTATCAGATGAGTATTGGGTAAATATTCTTTGTCGTTCTGTTGGCTTTTTCTGTATTTTGGTCACTGTTTCTTTTGAAGTGCAGAAGCTTCTTAGTTTGAAAGATCCTCAACAAAATATTACAAATAGAATCCAAGGACTCATCAAAAAGATTACATACCACGACCAAGTAGGATTCATCCCAGGGATGCAAGGATGGTTTAACATTCGCAAGTCAATCAACATCATTCATCATATTAATAAAAGAAATAATAAAAACCATATGATCATTTTAATAGATGCAGAGAAAGCATTTGACAAGATTCAGCGCCCGTTTATGATGAAAACTCAGCAGAATAGGCATCAAAGGAACTTTCCTCAATACAGTCAAAGCCATCTACTAAAAGTCCAAGGCAAGTATCATTCTCAATGGGGAAAAACTGAAAGCTTTCCTTCTAAGATCGCGCACAAGGCAAGGTTGCCTGCTTTCGCCACTCCTATTCAATATAGTACTGGAAGTCCTTGCCATAGCAGTTAGACAAGAAAAAGATATCAAGGGCATACAGATAGAAAAGGAAGAGATCAAGTTATCACTATTTGCAGATGATATGATACTATACTTGTAAAACCCTAAAGACTACAGAAAGGCTCCTAGAAACAATAAGTCAATACAATAAAGTGGCAGGCTCCAAAATCAACACCCAAAAGTCCATGGCTTTCTTATATACAAATAATGAAAGAGAAGAAAGAGACATTAAAAAACAATCCCATTCACAATAGTACCTCAGAAAAATCAAGTATCTTGGAATCAGCTTAACCAAAGAGGTGAAGAACCTATACAAGGAAAATTACAAAACATGACTTTAAGAAATAAAGGAGGGCACTAGGAAGTAGAGACACATCCCCTCTCATGGATAGGGAGAATTAACGTTATCAAAATGGCAATACTTCCCAAAGCACTATACAAATTTAATGTGATCCCTATCAGGATATCCATGACATTTTTCAAAGAAATAGACAAAACACTCTTGAAATTTATATGAAACAATAAACCCCCATGAATAGCTAAAGCAACCCTTGGAAAAAAGAAGATGGGTGTCTTCACCATCCCCAACTTCAAAGTCTACTACAAAGCAGTAGTAATTAAAACAGCATGGTATTAGGATAAAGACCCGCAGACCAATGGAACAGAGTTGAATTTCCTGTCACAGACCCCCATATATATACGGCCACTTAATCTTTTACAAAGAAGCAAGAAATGCAAAGTGGAACAAGGAAAGCCTTTTCAGCAAGTGGTGCTGGGAAAACTGGATAGCTACCTGCAAAAAAATGAACTCTGACCTCTGTCTAATGGCAGGCACAAAAGTCAGATCTAAGTGGGTTAAATATCTCAATATCAGACATGAATCTATAAGGTTCATAGAAGAAAATGTAGGCAGAACTCTCCATGACTTCGAAGCTAAAAGCATCTTTAAGGACAAAACAGCACTAGCCATCCAAGTGGAAGCAACCTTCACAAACTCTTGATCTACCTGTTTTACTCTGCTAGAACTTCCATGATGAAAGATTGAAGAAGTATGACATTGAAATAGCCTTTTTATTTGTACACAAATCATGATTTTATGTATTTCTTGACTAAAGTAAATGAGGCCTAAATCTAAGAATGGCTCTGGTAGTTAAAATGAGGACCACTGAGACAGTGGCATTAAAGTTAATGACTCAGGAGTTAGATGCCATGGGAATCAGTCCAAAAGCCTTTATTGTAAATAAATTTTTATATAAGCATTATATATTATTATATAACATAATATATAGACACAGTGTCCAATGGATCTTCTTTTATTAATTTGATGTTATCATATTATTATTATACCGTAAAACATAATTATGGAAAATAAGTGTTCATACTCTCGTGGTTCATTACTCATGTCCATACATACATGCGTGATATATTTTAAAAATTGATACTTTAAAAATTGAGTTGTCAGAAAATTTAAAAATTGTATTTGTATAATCCAAATTGGAATGTTACTATTATTATGTTTTTAAGCCTTTCCCTTAAATTTATATTTAATCTAGTGGTGATTACCCTAATTTTCTCTATTTTTAATATTATTTTTGTATTTTAAAATAATAAAAAATATTTCATGTTTTTCTAGAAGGTTTGTATATACATTATTTAAAATATTTTCAGAGTCGACAAATAGTTTTATAATTTAATTAGTAATTAGAGGTTTCTATTTCTGTTATTTTAATAGTTTTCTGCCAAACCATTGAGAGGTAGTTACATTTTTTAATTTCTGGTGATATTTATTTCAGGGAAGTATGTAAGATTATTAATTTTGGCATTAAGAGCATGAATCAAATAAAACAGTGTCAGTACAACAATTTCCCTCCCAAAGAAAATTTTGAATTATGAGTACACATGTCTTTGGGTATGTGTATATGTGTATATGAACATGTGTTTGTTTATATAAATATTTGTATATCTTATTTTCAGTATTAGTGTGTATATATGTTTTCAAATATATGTGTTTGTTAAATACATTATAGATAGAAGGATTTAAGGTAGGAACATACAAGACAATTACCATGCTTGTGTTCACAGGCAGGTGAAGAGGTTCACTAAGTTGAATCTTTAAAATGTATTCATTATTCCTTGATAGATTGACACCAATATAGTTTATAAATGAAGTGGTGTATATGCCACCAAAACAAACCTATTTCTAGGCTATAAGTTCTTAAAAACTAATATTTAATAATTAATATTTAAACTTTATGATTTCTATTTTTGCAATAAAATATCCTCTTATAAATATAAATTTCAAGATAAAAAATGTATTTGTTATTTAGCAGACTTGACAATGTGACATTATGGTTTGAATTTTAAAAATTAACACTTCTATAACCCAAATTGTGTCATTACTATTATTGTCTTATTATTTTTATTATTATCAAGTATATGTGACACTTGTCATGGACTCCTTTTGGTATCCAGTTTTATTGACAAATGATTGACATATAACTGTAAGGTTAAAATATAAAATATTATTTCACACACAGACACACATATATATGCATATATTGCCTGGTGATTATGGTGTGAACACTTTAGAGTAGATATTTTGATGTATCTGTGCTTAATAGAGATAAGATGAAAATTATGCACTTAAATATCAAAGCTCTATTGCTAGTTATTTGATTGCCAGAAGATATCTCTGAAACCCCATAATAAGTATAGCATAAGAGTAAATGAACTTCCTAACATCAAGAGGTTGCTAAGAAGAAACAGCTTCTATCAGCAATGTTAGTGCAGCACAGCTAGGTTTCTGAGTTCAGGGTGGTGAAAACCAGAAGTAAAGGTAGAGGTTTTACATAGTGACTGTGATTTGGAGGCAAGTCTAAGGTATTGCTTGTAGACTTTCAAAACTATTGTAGGAATGCTCAAAATCAGTACAGTTTAGGATTCAGAAACTGAGACTGATGTGACCTCACTGATAACTTTCAGGAAATTTGGGTCCTGTGACCAAAACTATAGTAATCCACCTTTTGTTCATAATAGTGTCCTTGAATAATACTTATAATTTTATTATTATCAACATTCAAAGGATAATTTATCATGATTTCCAGATGGGTGTGCCTCTAAACAAATGATGAAACAAATATTTGCACACAAGTAGTTTATTTGGAAGATTCCAAAATGCCCAAGGGAGGAGCCAGGGAAAATGAGATGCATAAAGAAGAAAAGCCAATTAAGGGGCTGAACCATGCAGATTACCCAGTGGAGGCTCAATTCTACTTTGAGGACTCTGAGAAAGCCACCTACAGGAGCCAGTAAGCCGGTCGAGATAAAAGTGCATATCTTTTTTTCTTTGAGTGGTGCTCCAGGCTCATTAACTTTTCTGTGCCTCCAGAAAATACTCTTGCAGCTGAGCAGAATGATAAGGACAGAAGTGAGGGCATTTGAGGTGTAAAATTGTTAGATGATTGAAAATTACACATCACGACTGCTGAGCTACTCGTGGGGACCATGTGGTAAAGAATAAAGAGACAGAAACCATCTCACTTGCTATTTCACAAGAATGCTATCATGCTGGTGTTCATAATTAGGATTGTCATTCTTTTGCTTCTTTCTATCTAAAAATGACTAATTTTACAGTGATACAGAATAAAATTATTCAAAACTTTGCTCCATCTTTGTCCCATAGTATCTCTCAAATAATCTAGTGAACAAGGTAGTAGGGAGATACAATTACCTTGTGGCGGAGGTGGTGGTATTCTACAAAGATAAAGATCACCTCTGATATCTCCATTTCCTCCTGTCCTCTTCTATTTGTTTGATTAGCGTTTTGTAGTTTTCTTTGTAGAGTTCCTTTAATTCCTTGGTTAAGCTGATACCCCAGAAAACTTAATTTTCTGGGGTATGATTGTGAATGGGATTTTTTTTATGTCACTTTCCTCTGTTTTGATATTTGCGTATAGGAAGGACATGGATTTTTGGGTATTGATTTTATAACCTGCGACTTTACTATACAAGTCTATTGTTTCTAAGAGTTTCTTGGTAGAGGTTTTGGGTTTCTCTAGGTATAGTATCATATCATCTGCGAATAGTGAGAGCTTGATTTCTTTCTTCCCTATATGTATGCCCTTAATGTCTTTTTCTTGCCTAATTGCTATTGCAAGAACCTCCAGTACTATGTTAAACAGAAGTGGTGAGAGTGGGCATCCTTTTCTCATCCCTGATCTTAGAAGGAAGGCCCTTAGTTTTTCTCCATTGAGGATGATGCTTGCTGTAGGCTTGTGGTAGATGGCTTTGACTATCTTGAGGAAAGTTCCTTCTAAACCCATTTTGGTCAGAGTTTTCATCATAAATGGGTGCTGGATCTTGTCAATGCTTTTTCTGCATCTATTGAAATGATCACGGTTTTTGGTTTTTATCTTTGCTTTCCTTGTGATTGAGAACTCTGGGTTCAACAGGATGGAATATGGAGATCTTCTGCCTGTACCCCCCTGTCTCCGGGAACTCAGTCACCCTCATAAGCCACCTCTGATTGGTGCCAGATATTCTCATCATTGTCCACCATCCAGATCACATGTCCTTCTCTCCTGGAAGGGAACATAACATGACTTTTGCCATAACCATGCCACTGGACCCTGCACCAGGCTTTCACTGGGAGCATCCCAGAAGGTGGTGGGTGAGACCCCAAGGGACCTATCCTTGGCAGCCTACAACCTCCAGACCCCAGCCGCTACTGTGCTCATGGCCACTGTCCTCACGCTCAGGCAGAGCATCATCTAGGGGTGAATCTATTCCCGGATTGCGCAGCCACATTTGCGGCCAAATTTCAAAGTGTTCAAAGTAGAAGGCAACCAATCTTACAGAGAAAATATACATTTTTTTCAGATACATTA
This sequence comes from Sorex araneus, assembly GCF_027595985.1. Taxonomy (NCBI): domain Eukaryota; kingdom Metazoa; phylum Chordata; class Mammalia; order Eulipotyphla; family Soricidae; genus Sorex; species Sorex araneus. The sequence continues at coordinate 145,905,015 of NC_073305.1, forward strand.
TAAAAAGCATACAAGTTTCAACCTTTAACAACATATTAGTGATCTCTTATAGGAGGGCTTAATGTTTCCTGTATGGAATACAACAATCTTCATATTCTTTCCTCTAAATATACTTTTTTGTAGCATTTTAGCATTTTTTCATAACAAACAATACAAAATATATTATTTTGGTTCTGCTTTGGGTCAGGAATTGAAGTATGGGATGGAAAAACCCAAAATATGGTGGTGGGAAGGTGTAATGGAGATGGGATTGGTGTTTGAATATTAAATATAACCAAATATTGTGAACTGGGCTGGAGCGATAGTGCAGTGGGTAGGGCATTCACCTTGCATGTGGCTGACCCGGGTTCGATTCCTCCACCCCTCTCGGAGAGCCCGGCAAGCTACCAAGAGTATCTCACCTGCACGGCAGAGCCTAGCAAGCTACCCATGGCATGTTCGATATGCCGAAAACAGTAACAACAGGTTTACAATGAAGATGTTACTGGTGCCCGCTCAAGGAAATCAATGAGCAATGGGATAACAGTGATACAGTGATTGTGAACTACTTTATGAAATAAAAATAAAAAAATATTCTGAAATAAAAAAGATCACCTCTGATGTCAATTCTTCCTGTAAGCAAGAAGAAATATTGAAACAGATATAGACATGGATTGTGAAAATAAATGATGTACCTTGGGTAGTCTCATTCTGCTGGTGTTTAAATGACTGTGCATTTTGACTCATAGTTTTGGAAAGTTTCATATAAGCTTCAAGTCAGTTCTGAATGTCATTACCTATTTGCTTACATAGGTTTTTGCTTGTTTGCTTAATTTTTTGGGGGGTTCACATCCAACTATGCACAGGGGTTACTCCTGGCTTTGCACTCAGGAATTACTCATGGCGGTGCTCAGGGGACCATATGGGATGCTGGGAATTGAACCCGGGTCGGCCGCGTGCAAGGCAAATGCCCTACCCACTGTGCTGTCACTCCAGCCTGAGTTTGCTTAATTTTATACTTCCCATTCAGTATACCTTTAATAAATTACCCAATAAATTGTTTTAAATTTTTCATGTAATATCTTTATTTTAGCTTACTCTATTTCAACAAGAATTTTTAAGAAAAAATAGAGAACTTAGTTTATACTTTTTCATCAAATAGTCAAACCTCAATGCATAAAATTCAGCTTCTATCTCTAACATTTGGCTGAAAATATGTCTAGAATATTTACCAAATATATACTGGTAGAGTTGATCAGCTTCTTTTATTTTTATCCACTTACTGATTTTTCTGCTGAGATGAACTGCTATATTGCGCATAATGAACAACTCCAACTCCAATTTATAATACACAGATCTCAAGCTAAAAGTCAAATTAATAATCTCTCAAATCAGTCACATACCTAATAATACCACCCTCAAATTTGTTGTTTCTATAACAAAATAATAGACTAACATCACTATCTCCCTATAGCCTACATAAAAAAATAGTCATTACATTGTATCATTACATTACATATAATTCTTACCACATTTCATCCTATATTCAAAAATCTTCTAATTTTTTTTCTACAAAATATGTTCCTGAGGGTACATAATCTATCTAAAAACTATATTTCTCTCCCTGTTTTTTTGGGGGGTTGGACACACCTGGTAGTTACTTTTGGGTCACTCTTGGCTCTCCTTTAGAAGTCACTCCTGGCAGGCTTAGGGAACATATGGTGCTCTAAGCACCTTACACACTGTACTAGCTCTGACCCCAATTCCTCTAATAGACAGGTTGGCCAAACCTTCTAATCTTTAGAAGTTGTAATATTCCTAAAGTTTTTCTAATATTTTGCTGGTATTTTGTAATGGATATCTCCTTTATCTCCAAAACTTGTTATCTCTGAGGTTATCAAACTCTTTATATTGTATCTTCAACTATTTCCGCAATCAATGGTGATACCAAGTCTATTACATTAGAGAAGTCCCTCAGAACTAATGCTGCTGCTGCAAAAAAAGAAATGTTCCTGTTAATTCTTACTTTTTCTGCTTTATATTTAGGCTGTGGGAATCCAAAATGAAGTTGTTTAAGAATACAGATTCCTGGTGCTTAGAGCACTAGCAAGATCATGATCTTAGTTACTGTGGCCACTGCTGCTGAAGCTGAGGCCGCGCTGCATCTCTCCAATTATTTTTTTTCTTGTTATATATTCTGATCACTTGTTAAATTAAACTCTTGATCATGTATGGCAACCTGTGTTTCAGAAAAAATTGTATAGAGATAATACTGAGACAAATACTTTTTAAGCTTCAGGTTAGACCTCTGTTATATTCTGTTTTCAGTAGAATACTTGAACTTTTTATAAGTGTCCCATTTGAAAATCACAACTTGGTAGGAAAGAAATCTGTAAAGTTATTTATTGGAACCACTCAACATTTATTAAGAGAGAATCTCAGATTCAAGGATAGGCTGTGGATGTGACACCTTTTCCTGCCATGCCAGGGATACAGAAGAAAATGAACATCTCAGCAGTACTTCATACACTTCGTATGTATGGCAGTATTTGGTTATTTCTGAAGATGACAGTCTTTGCTTATATCACCTACTTTATCACATCTGACAACAAAATCAAAATTCTTGGAGTCTTTACTCACCTCTAGTTTTGCTTGGAGAAGCAACAAGTGTAAAAGACTCTATGCAGATATTATTTTCAATAAATATGGAAGTCTGAGAAGCTCAAAAGAGCTCATGATTTTTCCCAATTCTCTATGTGTTTTTAGTGGGTGTTATCTAAAAGATTGCACATAATGGTCTCCACAAGCTCTTAAACTTCTTACCTTAACACTGACTACTTGATCCAGGAAAAAGGAGATTACAATCCCCACTGATCATTTTGTGGCTTCACCATACTGTGTAACTTTCAGTATTCAGACTCAATGCTGGGAAATAGCTGTAAATTAATCACTGTCAGTCTTTCCATCATCTCCCACAAGGTCATTGTAGCAAACTATTCCTTTAGTAAATTAGGTGCCCTCAGAGTCAATGCTTCTCTCATCTCTCTTGGCACACTATCATCTGTCTTGGCACACTACCAGGAACAGGACTGGGGCATGGACAACTGAAACTAGGGTTTTCTGTGAAGACATGGAAGGACACTCCTTTTCCTCATGTCATTAGGGCTAATCTGAAGAAAATGTAAGTAATATCTCTCTGGTGGTTTTTATAATCAATTAATATATTACTCTATTGATTTCCTGCATGGCAGAGCCTGGCAAGTTACCTGTGGCGTATTCGATATGCCAAAAAGCAGTAACAAGTCTCACAATGGAGACATTACTGGTGCCCGTTTCAGCAAATCAATGAACAATGGGATGACAGTGCTACTCTATTGATTTACTATGTTAGCCTTGAGACAAAGTTCCAATTTGGTTTATAGTTCTCCTAGAGTGAACTTTTAGGCAATTTCTGAGATGCCTCAAATTTTCATAAAACTGACATTGGAAGTCTATTTTGTTAGTTTTCTTGATATGTCCTGCCATCCAGATTTATAACACATTGACAATATTGAAATTTCTGATAGGTATTACTTTTATTAAATCTCCATAATTATTCTTTGGGCTGGAGCGATAGCACAGCAGTAGGGCGTTCAACTTTCACGCAGCCGACCCATGTTCGATTTCTCTCCCCTTCTTGGAGAGCCCAGCAAGCTACCGAGAGTATCTAGCCTGCACGGCAGAGCCTGGCAAACTACCCATGTCGTATTGGATATGCCAAAAACAGTAACAATAAGTCTCACAATGAGAGACGTTACTGTGCCCGCTCGAACGAATCAATGAGCAATGAGATGGCAGTGACAGTGAATCATTCTTTAAGGTCATACTCTAAATCCTAGAGTATGATGAAGAAAATCTAGGCTCAAAAGTTCATATCCCCTCTGGGCCACTTATTAATTATATCGTTCTTGGCATAATTCTTATAGTTCTCTTTTATCCAAAATAGACTCCTCTTTAACATAAAATTAAGAACAGTATGTGCTTTTTAGGGTAATAGTTGGACTAAATGAGCTCATGCATAAAAAGTACTAAGAATAAAAATTGGCGCGTAATGCATGCTCCATAAATGTTAGCTGCTATTATTTTTACTACTTTTGCGTGGATTACTGCAGAATTATCTTAACTGGTCTTCTAATCTTTATGTAGAACTTTTACATCCTATTTTCCAACTGCTATCAGAGAGTTCCTTTGTAAAATTTAACTGTGATTATATTGGTTGTTCTGCTTAAAACCTTCATTTTGCAGACGCCTAGGTTTAATCCCTAGCATCACATGTTTTTTTGAACACTGAACCGTAGTAGACCCTGAGCACTGCAGGTATAGCTCATAGACAAAATGGAAAAACTAAAAGACTAAGTATGCATGTGCATTGGGAAGGGGCTAGTGAAAGACCATACATACCACAGCATGCACTGATACAAAAGTTATGTCTTGGCACAAGCTGTTCTTCATTGTTCTTAAAATGTTCATTTCAATGCATCTAACTTGCTTCTGTCTTCTATACCAAATACTATCCCATGCGCTGGAAACAAATTATTTAAGTTTTGAGTCTATGGATGTCACACCTTTTCCTGCCATGCCAGGGATGTAGGAGAAAATGAACTTCTTTGTCTTTAAGTCTCCGGAACATAAAAATGAAATTAACTAATGGTGTTATTTACATCCGTGGAATGGGCCCAATTGTCACTGAAACCTGTACTAATTACGATATGCTGTAATGTGTCTGCTATGTTGAAATTTTCTGGTATTATCTATTAATTAAGATTCAGAATAAATGAAAACATTGCACAGCAGGTAGGAAGTCTGCCTTACATGTAGCTGACCCGGGTTCGATTCCTCTGTCCCTGTCAGAGAGCTCAGCAAGCTAACGAGAGTATCCCACCCATAGGGCAGAGCCTGGCATGCTATCTGTGGCATATTCGATATGCCAAAAAGAGTTAACAACAAATATCACAATGAAGACATTACTGGTGCCCGCTCGAGCAAATCGAAGAACAATGGGACTACAGTGTTACAGTGCTGCAGATATTCATTGCTTTTATCAAGGTCTTTCAATTCCTTATGTTAGCACACAGCCCAGAATTATCTTGTGCTATTTATCTAGTATTGTCCTCTGCCTTTCCAAAACTTCTGTTGATCTGAAGGAAAAATGTGTTCTTGTAAAGCATCATACTCTTTGCTTCTCTTTAGGGTTATACATGTTCCTGTTTATAAAACATATTTTTTATTTAGGCTTATTGAGAATTTGATCCATTTCATTGTGAAAGTCTAAGACATATATCACGATGATTTAATTTATATTTATTACAACATGATTGTTTCAATAGGTTCAGCTAGCATTCATCTTCTCTTAGAAAATAAAAGAAAAAGGGAAGAAAATCATAAAATGAAAACAATAAGGGCTTAATAACTTTTCTATAGACAAGTGATTTCATGCAGGATATTATCAGCTATAGTCATCATACTATATGTTATACACATCAGTAACCACAAATCTGATCTTTGCTTATGAGTTTGAAAGTATTTTAATTCAGATCCTATATTTGAGTGTAAACATATAGTATTTAACTTTATTTTACTATTCATATATCATAATGGCTTAAAGGTTAATCCATGTCACAAATCGCAGGATGTCCTTGTGTGTTTTATTATGACTGGATAATGGTGTGTGTGTGTGTGTGTGTGTGTGTGTGTGTGTGTGTGTGTGTGTGTCACAGTTTCCTAGATCATTTATTTATCCATGGACATCCTGTTATTTCCTTGAAATACTTTTGACCTCACTTTCCTCTGTTTAATTTTTGTTCAGTTTCAAATTAATCAAAAACATCACAACCTCCAGGAAACTCCCAGGAAACTCTGCCTCATTAGCCCTCTTAAAAAGGCTTATGCTACTGCGTATCATGTGGTACTATAATTGTCCCATTCCTATCCATTGGCTTGTCAATTCATAGTTCTCCCAAGGACAAAGAACATGTAATGATCTGTGGTGCTCATAAGGTTTAGAAAATATGAATAATGGATGTTTATAGAAAAATATCTGCGATAATATAAATGAATTAGCAGGACCACCACAAAAAGGTATGAAATGCAGGAGCAGAGAAGTGGCTGAAAATTTTTCTCCCCACTTGGACTCCGCTTTGATAGGAGGATTAAGTGGATCTTAGAGTAATAAGGCTTTTCTAAGCAATTTGGAGAGTAAGTACAAAAAAAGGGTTTGGAATTCTCAGATGTTGCTGGCATAAATTTATATTTTGGTGGAGCTGTAGAAGATAATTAATGGTCTGAAACTGACTCACATTCAGGGTTTGGAAACTAGCCAGTTTACTTATTTGTACTCCAGAATATCTTTGGAGTTTGTGTTGATTGTCAATTTTACTCACTGGGAAACAAAGGAGTTTATAGTTTCTTTCCCTTATACCATTCAACAAATGAATGACTCAGATTTATATGTTTAATAGCTATGTTACACAATATAATGATTAAGAAAAAACAGCTGCAGTCTATAAAAAGGGACCTTCAATTCATATTATCTGAAGGTTATTTGCATGATTCAATATCTTTTATCTTACAGAAATTTGTTATATTGCATAGTAGTTTATTTATGATAGAAAACATATTATTTAGTGGAATAAAGAAAATATGAGAAATTACGAAATATAAACCTTTCTTCTAAGCCTAATTTCCAAGGTCATATTTTACCTACTGATCACTTTATTTAAAAAACTTAAAACTTCAATAATAAAAAATAATTTACTACATTGTATATTATCCAAATTGACTGAATAGCTTTATGCTCTTCCTTTAAACATAATAAAATGCTTTATGATATATGCTTCTGAAACATAATTACCAACTTTTTAATAATACACAGAATTTGTAAATTGGAGAAATGGTTTAAGGGAAAACATTTAAAAGAATACCATACACATTTGTAAGTATAAAGTTGTAAACATGCAAATTTTAAATAGAACTTTGTTGAAATCCAATTCAACTTCTTAATCTTGTTAAATTTGTGGTATTTGGTGCTAGTAACAATAATTAAAGTACATCTGATGCTACCTGTATTTATTGGAGTAATTTATGTTGATATCACATTAAATTAAAAATAAGGCATGATGAATTCAGAAGGCAGTATCAGGCAATTTTCAATTTTACCTTTTCATTTTCAATTTTCAATGCAATTTTCAGTTTTTCAATTTTCAATTTTACTTTCTCTTTTTAAATGGTATTCAATGAATGGAACTTTAAGAATACAAATACTAAAAAAAAAGAATACAATTACTAAAGAAACATTCTGTATGTAGATATATTCCTAGACTGGGAAATTGAAGTTGCTTTTAGAAGGAAGCAGTTCTAAATATTACAACACCATTACACAGGACATGTGTTTTAAGTATTTGGGTTAAGATTTCAGAAACATAATTTGTTGCAGAGGGAGTGAGAATTACCATTACTAAATTTTTGATTGTGGTATACATGGATTCTACGTCTTGGATTCATTGAGATGATACAGCAAGTGTGGTATTGAAGAGCTACCAATTTATGTGTGAGTTTTCAATTGAAGTCTTTGTATTTGCCCAAAATTCAGACTTGATGGATGAAAGCTGACACTGGTAGTGGATTTTGAGTTGAAAAAATGGACCTATGTAATGTTATTAAAAGCTTTGTGGTGCCTACTTTTTTAAAAATAAACTATAATGAATACTGGGAGAAATATATGATAATAACAGACACCATCTAAATTTAATATTTAGAATACAATAAAGAGGACAAACTTTATCCTTCCCTCAAACAACTTTCAGTATAGAGGAATAGAGGAATAGACACAAAATTGACATATATAAAAAAATAGCTTCACTTTAAAAGAAGTGCTAAAATGGATATTCTACTTTGGTAGATAAGGAATAATGATAATGTCATTGTTTGGACTAGTCAGGAATCTATAGGAAGAATAGGAGTTACATGAGTCAGAGTGATAGTACAGTGGGTGGGGAACTTGCCTTGCATCATCATCATCATCATCATCATCATCATCATCATCATCATCATCATCATCATCATCATCCTACTGATCTTTGATTTTCTTGAGCGGTCTAAGTAATGTCTCCACTGTCGTAGCCCTGAGATTTTAGAAGCCTCTCTTTACTTGTCCTTCTCAATGGTGCCACATTGGAGGCTCTTTCATGGTCAGGGGAATGAGACCCATCATTGTTACTGGTTTTGGCATTTGAATATGCCACGGGGAGTTTTCAAGGCTCTCCCATGGAAGCAGGAAACTCTTGGTAGCTTGCCAGGTTCTCTGAGAGGGAGAACTAGGCTATCAGATGTTGTGTGGCCACTTTGTGGCTGACCGCTTCCGAGAGTTTTGTTTTATAGTCTCTGGATGTTGGCCATTGATGGGATTACACATGGCTGGGTACAGTTTCTGGGTGTGACTGCCTAGCTACTGGAAAACTGGGGATCTGGGTGGAAGAAGCCCAGTCCTGATCTGAGCAGGCTTGGAGATCTCAGCCCCAGGTCCCACACACCTGGGTTCCTCTGCTGGTTCCTTCATCCATGAGGCTTGTCCGAACATGTAGAGAGAGGTCTTGAGCATGACTGTTGCTGGGCTTCAGTGATCTTCGGCTGCAGGGGCTCTGCTTGGGGCGGGGAAGGAAACCTACCCCCTCCAAGGGGCCCCGGTGAAGACAGTCAGACATGAACACTAGAGACTCTCTGCCATGCATACAGGGGTTTAATCCCCAGAAATCCATATGATCCCTAGGGCCTGCTAGGTGTGAGCCCTAAGCACAGAACCAGGAATATATAGAGTATCACAGGGTGTGGTGCAAAAAAAAAGAAGAAAAAGAAAAGAAGTTACATAGATTCTATCCTAAAGACAGTAACAGAATTGTATAAATGGTGAAATAGAAAATTCACTGTCTGAGATTTATTGAGAGATGAGCAAGGTTATGATACTTCATCATACTATCTGCATGATAGTAAATTGGAATGGAAATATGAGGTTGTTTGTTTTAACACCTTTCATTAATGCCTTACTAATATTCTGGATTTTATTTTATCTTAAATTTTTGGGGGCGGAGGGGAAACACCCATTATTACTAGTGGGTTACTTCTGGCTCTGTGCTGAGGAATTGCTCCTGGCAGAGTTTGGAAGACCATCTGGGATGCAGGGGATTAAACTGGGTTGGCCACATGCAAGGGGAGCAACCCATCCACTGTACTATCTCGTCAGCCCCAGATTCTGTATTTTAAATCAATGCAGAGTAATTGGAGGGACTTTTAAAATTAATATCTTGATTAGAATAATATTCAGTATCAGCAAATACTGGACTAAGCCTGAGTACTTGAATTGTCTATAAAAGAGTAACAGTCTAAAGGCAATCATTGTTGGTAGAGAAGTACTCATCTATTCCTTCAGTTTGATAGTATCTTTCATAGCAGATTTCCAGAGTCTTACTGAATCTTCACTGCTTCTTGCCTGCAACTTCTTTCATCAGTTTTTATGTGACAGACAGTGAAACAGAATTCATTTTTAGGTAAATGAAATATTTTCTCTTTCCCTGTAGAATAATAGCATTTGTTTTAATTATTGAAGACCACAAAGAACAATTTTCTATAAGAATGTCTTTTTTCTAATACCTACCTAGTAAAATCAAGGTATTTTACTACAGCTATTTTTTACACTACCATACCTCTAATATTAATCTTTATATTCCTGAGATCAGTTTCATCTAGAAATTTCAGTGATTCATAATATGGTTGGGCTGGAGTGATAGCACAGTGGGTAGGGCATTTACCTTACATGCAGCCAACCCGGGTTTGATTCCTCCACCCCTCTCAGAGAGCCCAGGAAGCTGCTGAGAGCATCTTGCCTGCACGTCAGAGTCTGGCAAGCTCCCTGTGGCATGTTCAATATGCCAAAAACAGTAACAAGTCTCACAATGAAGACATTACTGGTGCCTACTCGAGCAAATCAATGAGCAACAGAATGATGGTGATACGGTGATATCTGAGAGCATCAAATATATATGTGTCATTAATGCACACATTGGCACAGTTCATATTTTTATTCTCTAAGAATAATACATTTTTAACAGGCATACTAAATGTTTCCTATAATAATAAAAGCTGGAGCGATAGCACAGCGGGTAGGACGTTTGCCTTGCACACAGCTGAGCCGGGTTCGATTCCTCCATCCCTCTCGGAGAGCCCAGAAAGCTACCAAGAGTATCCTGCCCGCAGGGCAGAGCCTGGCAAGCTACCCGTTATGTATTTGATATGCCCAAAAGAGTAACAACATGTCTCACAATGGAAACGTTACTGGTGCCCGCTCGAGCAAATCGATAAACAATGGGACAATGGGACGACAGTGCTACAGCGCGACAGTGCAACAGTGCTACAATAGTACAAGGCTGACATATTTCCTAGAAATTACAGTATAAGCTAAATAGGGGTAATTGACACATTTTTTAAATTTAAATATTTTAAAGTTGAGATAATTATGGTTTATGATGCTGTATAAGTGTCATGTGTCATTTCTACCTCAGCAATTTTATTTAATAAATATGTCCTCTACCATGTCTTATCAAAAGTATCTTGGAATGCACTATGTGCTCCAATTCTTTTCGCACCCATCTTTTATGGTATCACTATTTTAATTTCAGAGTGTAGGCTTGCTTTGCTCATTTTTGCTCTGATTTTTTTTATATTACACAAATTACTGAAATTACATTTTTTTTTACTAACTCTGACTTATTTCCATTAGCAAATCCTCTCAAGTTACATTCATATTGTCACAAATTGAAATTTTTATCCTCTTTATGATGCAATATTTTTCCATTCTTTATGCATATATATGTGTAGCTATATATGTATAAATATGTGTGTATGTGTGTATATACACACATATATAGGTAACCAAAATAGAAGCAAATAAAAATAATAAAGGGTTTAGAAAGGCATTTCAACAAAGACTTCAGATGACCAATAGACGCATAAAGGATGTTCTACATAGTTTATTTTATAATTTAATATTTTAGTTAAGCCACTTATGCAATTTGAATTGATTTTAGTATATAGTGTAAAATATTGGTTTATTTTCCTTTTCATCTCATGGCTGTCCAGTTTTCTCAGCTTCATTTATTGAAGAGAATTTAGTTTCTTCACTTATTTTTTAGGTCCTTTGTCATAAGTTGTTCACATATACGCAAGTTTTAATTTTAATTCTCAGTTCCCTACCATTTTTTTCTATCTGTTCATAGTTAAGCACTGCATTGTCCTGATACATAGCTTTATAGTTTGAAATCAAGAAGCAGTATTTCTCAATTTTGTCCTTTTTTCAGCAGCATTAATTTCTGTATTTGTTTTCATACAAGTTAGAATTTGTGTTCTATTTCTGTGAAGAATGACATTAATATTTCGGTGGAAATTGAATCAATTAGTTCTTTTTGGGGGGGCAACATGGTTATTTTGACAATATTGACTTCTTATTTACCATGAAGTAATAATATTTTTTCATTTCTTGCATCTTCTTCAATTTCATTGTGTCTTATAGTCTACAGATTCATCAGTTGTTTGGTTAAATGTGAGTTTCAAAAGAAAAACGTGAGGACGTGGGGACATGGGGGACTCAAGTGTTCGGTGGCCAAGAGCCGCCTTCTCAGGCCAAATGACGACAGTGCAATGGATGGATGAAGGGCTGGGGGAATGGAGAAAGAGGACCTGGGCCCCAGGTTGGTTGCTAGTCTGTTTATTTCTCTCTCCTTTCCCGTATAGTCCAATATCTCCTCTTATGGCACAATCGTAGATGTAGTTTGGTTGTAGTCCCAGTCATCATAGTTCCATCATCCTAGTTTCCTTATAGATCTCAAAGTCCTCAATCTTGTTACATTTCCTTCCTTGTCTTGTCATAGTCTCATAGTCTGTTGCGCGCCGCTTCGACCAGCAAAGAAACACGCAACCCGGAGATTCTTCTTACAGTGATTTATTCAGGAACCTTCCCATGCATGGGGAAGAAGAGGAACCCCTACCTAGGCGGCTTCCCCCCTTTTTATCCCTCTCGCTGATGGTTATGCCCAAGTGTCTGCAGCTGATAGGCTAGTTATAACCCGTGGGCGTGGCAGGACATCCTGTTTCCTTATTAGGAGTTGTTTATGAAGCACAGATGCAATAACAGGAAACAGGCACCATCTGTTAGGCGCAGTCCCATGGAGGCTCTCCACAATAGTCCTCTACTTCCAGTTATTGTCATCATCTAGTCCTTGTATTTCATCATGGTCCTTGTATTGTTGTTCCCAATATCCCAAAGTCTCCAAAGTCTCAGTTCTCATTCTCTTTCTAGATGTCGACTTTCTAGTCCCCTCTTACTTCTTACAGCATAGTTACATAGAAATCACGAAGGGTGGGGATACACAAAGGTGGGGTTGAACACAATCATAACAACAAAGTGTTGTAAAGCCATTCCTTCAGGAGTTTAACTCAAGGACAAAATCTCATCTGAGGGTTCAGCACTCCAGATTACTAGATGATCCTCTCAAAGAAGGGATGCCATCTAGGTATATTGCTTTATTCTTTCCTCAGCTAATAGTCCATTTAAACAGTCATAGTAAATTTACTTATAATATTTCTAGTCATTTTGTATGAACACAGTAAGACGTATTAAGCTTAAAGTTTGACTCCTCCTTGGAAACATCTTGCTATATATCCCAGTCCACAGTCTTCAGACCAGGTTAGTCTTTCCTAACCTCAGCAGGATGCTTATTTAGTTACTCTTTTTTTTTTCATTTTGGGTCACACCCGGCGATACACAGGGATTACTCCTGGCTCTGCACTCAGGAATTACCCCTGGTGGTGCTCAGAGGACCATATGGGGTGCTGAGAATTGAACCCGGGTCGACCGCATGCAAGGTAAACGCCCTCCCCGCTGTGCTATCGCTCCAGCCCCTAGTTACTCTTTTTTTTGGTTCATGACAGAGTTTGTTCCATGACAGTGCTCTTAACTTATTATACTTATCCCTTTTCAATGCCAGTGTAGCTTACAGCTTACCGTGTGTCCATTCAGTCCCTTCGTCAGGACCCTGCTTTTGGAGTGCTAAAAACTAAGGGCAACTGAGGCGTAAGTTGAGTAAATATAGGTGCCCAGGAGTAAACATTATGAAGCCAATTGACTCCCATGTTACAAAAGTATAGCATAAACTATCTTCTTGTGTCTATACAAAAAGAACATCGATAAATAATCCATGCAAATTACATAAAGGAAAGGGAAAAGCAATATAGGATTATTAGTGCTTGATGGAATTGGGTGTGTTTCAGGGGCACTCTTGTGGGAGTAACTCAATAAACCTTAAGCTGCCTGCAGGAGAAGCAAGGACAAACCAATGTTATCCAACATTTAAATATATTCCTTAATATTTTAAAATGTAATTGTAACTTGTGTTGTTACACATTGCTCTTGATATTAACTATGGATTTGCTACATACACTCTTAATTATTTTCAGTTTGTTCTTTCTATTATATCTTTAAATTATAAATATATGCCAAATCTTATGAAATGCTTTCCCCTGCATTCACTGAAATAGGTTATATTATTTTTATCCTCCATCAACAGTTTGTATATGTTGGAACCTTGTTATATGGTCCTTTGAATAAAATACATTTGATTATGGTATATTATATTTTTATGTATTATTGAACTCAATTTTCTGTGTATTGATTTATAGAATATGAAAATTCCATATACTCAAGTATGCAATTGTACATTTTCATTTTTTAATTTTAGTATTTCCTATGTAAGAGTGTGAAATTAGAAAATATGGACACCAGATTAGAGGTTAGACTAAAATTTACTTAAGGGAATGAATGGAGAATCTTGGTCACTTTAGTGGTAGTGAGGTAAAGTAAGGGACCAGTGTATGATTTGAGGTCATTATCTCTGAAATCAAGTCTGAAAACAAGTCTCTGAAATCACTTGAGGCTCTAACCAGTCACAACTTGAAAATAAGTGTGTAATCACTAAAAAGGGGCAGCAACGCTTTCTCTCCCACTGCCTACATGCCGCGTCTCCCACCCAGGGGAGGTGGATGGCGATGGACAGGTGAAGGAAGGAACGGGAGCCAGGCTAGTTGGTCTCAATTGCCATTTACTCCAATCTCATCTCCATCTACTCCTGTCTCTCTCCCTCTGCTTCTCCCCTCCCACCATGCTACTTTATTCTCCTTCTCAATCCCTCATCAATCTCCTGCCTCTCTCATTTTCCTTCTCTTCCTGGCTCTCGATCTGAACCTTGATTCCCCAGCCCACTCTTACAGCCTAGTTAAATCCCCAAGCATGAAGGGTTGGGGCTTACACGTAAGTGTCATCATATAATCAGCAGATGCAAGGTCTTTCCCTCCGGGGAAGCTACTTACAGGACAGATTCTTATCCAGCAAGACGACTGGTGATAAAGGTAAAAATGGGTATGTTTCTCCTCTCCTTTGTCCAAAAAGCATACTTTCATAACATTAGTCATTTTGTATGGACACAGATACATTAAGATACATTAAACTTATAGAATTACTCTCCTGGGGTCATCTCGATCTCAGATGACAGTGCTCAGGCCAGATTAGTCTTTCCTATCCCTAGCAGGCTAGTCTACCTTTGGATAATGACAGCATTTGTCCATGATCAAGCTCTTAACTTATAGTTAAGAATCGTGGCACTTTGGTCTGATCCATATCAATGCCAGGGTAGCTCAGAGCTTGCCCTGGGTCCCTTCTCTCCCTCGTCAGAACCCTGCTTTTGGGGTGCTAGGAACTAAGGGCAACTGAGACTTAAGTCAAGAAAGCAGATGCCTGGGAGGAAATAATATTCAAAGCCAATTAAATCCCAAGTTATAAAGCACAATATGATTGTCTTCCTATGTCTATACAAAAGGGGTATTGTTTTAAAGTAAACTGTTCAGAAGTAGAGGAGAAAGACAGCATTTCACTCATACATATGAAATTATGGATTTCTGAGGACTGACCTTACAAGTTAACAGAGTCTGATTAGGGGGAAAAGGTGATAGACCGGTTGGGGAAGAAAGCACAGAGAGGAGTTTACAGATAAACGCAGTGGAATGGAAGTGCTTCAGAAGCAATGTGATAAACTTAAGCTTCCTGTGTTAAGGGGAACAGGACATACCAGTGTTGTCCTAAAATGTTTAGAGCTACATTCCAATAAACACAGAGGAATGGGGGTGCTTCAGGAGCACTGTTATGGGTATTACCAGATAAACCTAACTTTTTTTTGGCAAGGGAGAAAGGACAAACCAATGTTATTCTACAAATAAGTTTATCCGTTTCTTATATTTGAGACTATTCTATCCCATTGTTCATTATCATCACTCGATATACAAATGATCATCTTATTTTCTCTCCCACTTCTTCTTTTCAATTATTTTCCTACTTGTCTTTCATTGTAAACAATTTCCAGTATTTTCAATCATTTGAGAAAATCTTTCTGTTTCCTTGTTCCTCAAATCGAACCTGATAATATTCTTTGAGCTCCAAAACAAGGATGCTCATATAATCTCCCCTAACTACAATTATGGATATAGTAGGTAAAAACATTACTTCCCTTAGTTGTCAATGCTTTGTCATTCTACATTCCATGCAAGCATTGTTTGCTTCGATATTCAGATCACCTGTTCCATACCTAGTTTTATATCATCCACATTCACATATTCAGTCAGTTGACATTTAACTCTTAGCCTCTTTTTTTGACTAACAAAATACATTTCACATTTTTTACTGTTCACCTATTTTACCTCCTTGAACATGTATGAGGACAAGGATTTCTTTTTCTGCTGGACCTCGAAGAGTAACATTAAATAACAGTGAGGTATTGATCAATTCTATTGTTCCATTCCAAGCTATCAATCATTAGAAGAAATATCTGTAAGATAAAAGATGTTCATAAACTTCTTATAAGTTAATTACATATACCCTTATTAGTGTCCTGTGAGGATAAATATGCTATCCTTTAAGGTTAATATACTATTGTTTGTCTCTTCTTCTACATTTAAAGGAGAAAATTTGAGGCACAAAGAGAACAATTGGTATTTTCTAGTTGTACTAGATGATAGAAGTTGTACTAGATGATAAATTACACATATTTTTCTGATACTTATACTAGTGAATCAAGATACATTAATAAAAGAATTACAAGAGTATTAAAAAAGTCCTGTAGGTGGAATTTAAATTTGTCATTTATATTTATTATTTAATAGCATTTGACAAAAGTTGTATATGTACTGTAAAGAATGAATTCTATGTAAAATTTCTTGGATGATCATGCCATTCAGAAAATTGTTTCAAAGCTTACTTAAATGAAGTTAAATGGCTGACATGAGTTTCCATCTGCAATTTCTAGTGTGTTTTGATATGCAAAGAACTGCCATGTGAAACTTGCAATTAAAAGAAAGTAGAATAATATTTTTTATGTAAGCTCTGTAGCAGAAGAATCTTAATGGTGGGTAATAAAATGTTGAAATGAGATATATTTTAATTAGGTAATAATACCAAGCTTTGTTTATTAACTACTCTGAAGGTTCTAATGAGCTGTGAATTTCTGAGGGCTCTTTGGCAAGAAAATGAGAACATTTAACAATTTCCACAACTAATCTCATTATGGTGAAGTCAGCCTTGCACATACTTATTTAAAAATGGAAGAGAAAATGAAACTTTTTCACTGAAGAGTTCAGTACAACTGCTTGTGTTCTTTCCTGTTTGAAAAGCTCTGATTTTATGCATCAGTATAAATATTTGGTCACAGGACCAAGATAATCAAGAAGAATAATATCACTCGGAAATAATTTTTTAAAAATCTTGCTGAATTAGATGTTGTTTCAAATAGTTTCTCCCTATACATTACTTAGGAGAAGTATATGATGACTGATATATATTATTCCTTGTACCATGGAACTGTAAATGTATCTTCCATACTTCTAATTCAAAAAAGGAAAGCTGGAAATGCTGTTTTGACGGTGATCAGAACCATACAGATCACAGAGCTATATATGCAGGTACAGGATTTTAACTGACACAGGTCAGCATCTTTCAACACTTTTATGTACTTTCAGCTACATAATGGAAGTTAATATCAGTTAATCCTACTTAAACTATATACACAATATTTCACTGTCACTGTCATCCCTTTGCTCATCAATTTGTTGGAGCGGGTACCAGTAACATCTCTCATTGTGAAACTTATTGTTACTGTGTTTGTTAGCTTGCCAGGCTCTGCCATGTGGGCACAATACTCTCGGTAGCTTGCCAGGCTCTCCAAGAGGGGCAGAGGAATCAAACACAGGTCAGCCGCATGAAAGGCGAACGCACTACCACTGTGCTATCGCTCCAGCCCTATTTACAATGTTTAGTTATCTATTTGCTTTTCCAACTTTGAGAAAAATAAATCTTAGGGAAAAAAGGGATATACACTGAAGAAATACAATAAAGAAATAGCAAATGACATTTGTTGAATTAATTTTAGTAAATATTGTATATTCACTAAATATATTTACTAAAATATATTTTTATTTATACAATATTTGCACTGTAGTACTGTCATCCCGTTGCTCATCGATTTGCTCGAGCAGGCACCAGTAACGTCTCCATCGTGAGACTTGTTGTTACTGTTTTTGGCATGTGGAATATGCCACGGGTAGCTTGCCAGGCTCTGCTGTGTGAGCGAGATACTCTCGGTAGCTTACCAGGCTCTCCAAGAGGGACAGAGGAATCAAACCCGGGTTGGCTGCGTGCAAGGCAAACGCCCTACCTGCTGTGCTGATAAATAGATAAAGTGAG
Source organism: Sorex araneus (assembly GCF_027595985.1). Classification (NCBI taxonomy): domain Eukaryota; kingdom Metazoa; phylum Chordata; class Mammalia; order Eulipotyphla; family Soricidae; genus Sorex; species Sorex araneus. Next base: position 145,922,860 of record NC_073305.1, read on the forward strand.
AATTCAAGTCCAAAATCCTCAATAAAACGCAATTCTACTTGGACCCAGCCCTCTCTTAAACGCCTCCCCACATCGACACACAGACACACAGATACACATACACACACACTCGCCCACGCGCACACACACACACACACACACAAGAAGCCCGTTGTGGTCCATTGTAGCCCAATTACATCAAATATGAGCATAAACTGACAAAGACTCCTGCAACCATTGAAAACCACTTTCTCAGAAATGTGTACCAAGGAACAGAAATCTGCTCAGGCAGGACAGGGCTGGAGGATGCACAGAATCCTGGAAACAACCTGTGATCCACCTCCCAGACACTTTACCTAAGTTCATGGTTCTTTCTCTGTCCTCTGCATCCCTCTCCCGGGCATTTCTGTGCATCCCTGACAACAGCCCTGTGGAACTGGACAGTTCAACACTGCGGGGTTTTCCAGGCTGCTCAGTGCCCGTTCTTTAGGAGACTCTGATTGGATGCTGGGCAGCCAGTGAATTAGTGGCGCTATACAATATTTACTAAAATTAATTCAATAAATGTCATTTGCTATTTCTTCAATGTATTTCTTCAGTGTATAATCCTTTTTTTCCTAAGATTTATTTTTCTCAAAGTTGGAAAAGCAAATGTATAACTATATCTTCTCTTTCCACGTGGGCTATTGAGATATAATTTTGTTTAAAGACTTTTCTCCCCAGATTATTGCTGAATGAGTAATAGTCATATAATAATTCTAACAAAGTATTTTTACCTGTTCTTTTAGTTGATGTTATAGCTGAAAAAATAAAACCTGCATTGTCGTGAAATGCATCCACTGTTGTTTCCCACATTCATACTTTTCTTTATTGTCAGTGATTTTACTAGAAATAAAAGAAGTTTAACTGTTGATCTTAAAATAATGGTTCCACGATTATACGACATAGAAACAAAATATCACTTGTGCTCTTCATAATACAGATATTTATACAACATAACATTTTAACATGTGTATTCATCTCTCTCCCTCTCTCTCTTAATCACTCTCTACATATTGTTATATTTAGCATTTTATATTGTCATTTATTTTATAGAAGTTTAAACTGAAGTAATGATATTCCATTAGCATTTCATCAGTAAAATATCATTGAGAGATAGCTTTCTCAGGAAATATTTTTTCTGGAAGTAGTTGCAAGATTATATAAGAAAACATGTACTTTTCCCCATGGATTGCTTTGGAGAGAGTATGGGGAATATTGTTTACCATGGAGGCATGATGAGGGTGAGAAAGGGGGGAGTTATACTGGGAATATTAGTGGTGGGGAATGTGCACTGGAAGAGGGATTGTTGTTTGATTGTTGTGTGATTGTAATACAAATAGGAAAGCTTGTAACTATCTCATGGTGATTCAATAAAATAAAATTAAAAAGACAGTACCAGGATGGAAACAGGGTGGCTACATGCAAGGCAAGCCCTTTAACCATGTTTTATCTCTCTGAACCTACTAATACACATTCTTTATTTGAAATGCATGCTTTATGTTATGCTGACAGACAACTATGACTTTTATACTTCCCACATTTAGTACAGCTCTTCAGAGTCTATTTGAACTGAATCAGGATTTTAAGAAGCTGAGATAGAAGTAAAATTATAACTTTATGAAAAGGTCCATGTTAATTATATAATGAGTTATTTATTAAGTAAATTTATACTCAGAGATGTAATAGACAAAAATAATGTCTACAGTATCTGCTTTAGATGCTATTAGGCATTGCTGTTAATAGACCACATCAGTTGATTATGGTTTACACAGATTGCTAATTTCCCTATTAATTTGGATTCTTGGTGTAATTCAGAATATAATTTGAGGTGATAGTTAATTTTTTAGGTTTTTGCATATCATAAAATAATACAACAACATAATTACCCATGTTACCCAGATGTAACTTTAAATATAGTTCTATGACTTATGTAAAATACAATAACTTTCTAACACATAGTTTATTATTCACACACATTGTTAATTGGGAATTGTAATGCCTATCCTATAATATTGTGAGAAACTAATAATATACTAAATGGAATAATTAAAAGTAATATATTAAAATATATTCATTATATTGGAATTCAACAAGTGATAATGTCCTTCAGTGACAAGTAGAAAATGACACAGAATTGTGACATTGTGCAGTGTGTTGGAGAAAAATGTGTTTGTTTATTTTGTAGCCACCAATTCTGTCAGACATTTCAGACGGAATAGTTTGGCCTCAAATTTCATAAACTTATGTTTTCTAGCCAACAAAGAGAGGATCTAAAGACATAGATCTGACTTTTTTCTGGAGCATGTACTTAGCACATATGATGATCTGAGTTTTATCCTTGGGTAACACACAGAAAAATTAAAAATTAAACGGTTTGTGATACAAACTACATACTTAGAAGGGAGCCCAGCAAGGAAGAGAGGATATAAACTTTAAAACTGTTAAAGACTTTTGAAAATACTGATTCAAATTTTAAGTTATGTTTTTAGTAAAATCAACACAGAGAAACTGCAATCATTATATTTCCTGTATCTTACATAAGAAAGCATGGATAATTTAAAAACTATACCCGGACATATAAAATGTAATGATTTTCATATACTTGAGAGTCATTCACTAGGATAAAGCAAAGTTATTTGATTCACTTATCTTTTGGAAGAAAATCTGAGAATTTTGATCTTTGCTTCATTTAAGTTCATTTGTGTTGTAAAAAATAAATTTTGTGCATTATCAAAGGAAAACACACACATAATTAAAGTGTATAGACACGGTTTTTATCTGCTAAAGGAATTACCCTATATGTTTTGTAATCTCAACTTCATAGGATATGGAATTTAGAGTATCAGATTTAAATTGGAATTCCACAAGTGTAACATTTTAGTGGTTCTAATGATCATAAAAAACTGTGGATGTTTTTTAATTTTTGGTCCTATTGATTATCACTAAATTTTATTTTGTATTGTTGAGTTTGACCTTTATGGAACTTCTCTGGCTCCATGTAAAATTTCCCAATTTCTTCTTCGTCATAGATCGAAGTGTTAGTGAGTACATGAAGATAGAAACTGCCAGCAATGAGCCACGCTTTCGCGCTTTCTCAAATGTAAGCGTGAGATTTGGGTTGTTAGGCATTCGAACAAATCAATGCTCACGGCCAACTTCGTGTTGAAAAGGACACTGACACCACTGACACCTATATTGTCACATGTTCAGAGGAGGAGTTCTTCTCCAGTGTCAAAAACAGCGTGATGTGTTCAATGCCTTCTCGTCTCAGTCACTCCAATGATGTTCTACTTGATCTTCCATGCTTGCACCATCAGGTTCTCAATGGATGCTTCCGATGCCAGCATACATGTGAAAAAAGTGGAAACAGTCATTTTAGTCCTTCTTTGTTTTGGCAGCCTAGTTCAGCCCTGAGATTTTATCTGCCTATTCTTGTTTGTTCGTCTTAAGGCCGCTGTACTGGGGGCTTGTTCAGTGTCAGGGGAAAGAGACCCATTGTTGTTACTGTTTTTGGCATATCCAATATACCATGGCAAAGCTTGCCAGGCTTTTTGACAGGGATGGAGACTTTTAGGGAGGCCTATAGTTGCTATTATAGGTATACCTATGGTTCACAACATATTTGAACCCCATCAAATATGGTGCGGTAATTATGGAAAATGGACAAGAAGTATTATGATGTGTTGTGTGGCTGTGAAGGCAGCATTCCTGGGTCCTATTGAGCCTAGAATTCAAGGTCACAGAGTTCCCCATTACCTGGTTCTGTGGGACTTTACTCAAACATGTACATGTATACCCGATCTGCCTGTTGTCCATCATCTACAAGTTATTCACTCAAGTCATCCTGAGTAGGATTGGCAGAACACTAGATGAAGGACAACCATGCGAGAAAGCCAAGATCCGAAAAGGATTCAGCATGATTGACCATATCCACATGGTGACCAAGCTCATTGAGGTTTTGTGAGAGTTCAAGATGCTGCTCTGTCTAATGTTCATCGATTTAAAGAAGGCCTTTGATTCTGTTGAGACTGAAGCGGTCATCAAAGCCCTAGACAAACAGAGCATTCAAACTCAGTACATCAGGATCCTCCGTGAACTTTATTATGGATTCACTACCAGGATCTCACCATTCTACAAAGAAGTGATCATTGACGTAAAGAGAGGGATTCAGCACGGCAACATCATTTCAATGAAACTCTTCAGTGCCACCCTTGAGAACATCATGCAATGACTGGAATGGGAAGTAATGGGAGTGAAGATAGATGGTCGGCAACAATGCTACCTCTGCTTCGCTTATCACATTGCTCTAATAACACCAAATATCAGCCAAGTGGCATGAATGGTGGATGACTTTGACCGCGAGTGTGGAAAGGTTGGACTGCAGCTGAATCTCACCAAGAAAATGTTCTTGAGAAATTGTCTAGTTCCTGATGTTTCATTTGCCCTCAATGGAACGAACATCTCTGAATGCAGCAGTTATGTTTACCTAGGTCGAGAACTCAACATGACAAACGATGTGGTACTGAACTGTGCAGGAGGAAGAGAGCAGCATGGAACATCTTCAAGAGCTTTGAAGAAGTTGTTAAGAGGATGAAGAACCTCTGGCTCTGGGCACATCTTTTCAATTCCACCATTCTTCTTGCACTAACATACACCTCAGAGCCCTGGGCCCGACAAAAACAGGATAAGAATGCTATTGGGGTATCCCAAATAGGAATCAAAAGAGCTATGACTGGAATATCACTTTTCACTCAAGTGAGAAAAGGAATCTGGAGTTCCTACCTCAGTCAACGATCAAGAATCAGGGGAGCTGTCTCTTTTTGCCAAGGCATTGAAAATCAGATGGGCCAGACTCATAATGTAATTTGGAGATGACTGCTGGATTAGAGCTATTACTGACTGGATTCCACAAGACATCAAAAGATCACATGGCTGCCCACCTACGAGATGGTCAGACTTTTTCATCAAGACCCTGAGTGAACGGTTTGAGGCTCTTTGTGTTCCTGAAATGAGCAGATGCCATTGGGCTACACTAGCATGAGAAAGTGACATATGGAGACGTTACTGGTGCCTGCTCAAGCAAATCGATGATCAGTGATACAAGAGATAAAAGTGAGTTTAACCTAAGTTACCTAAACTAGAATTCAGAGTGAGTCTGGATTTAAAAAACTAAAAATTTATCCTGCATTAGCAAGTTTGAAAGCTATACTAATGCAGCAGACATCTTTTTGTTTTTTCAATAATTTGTAGCATCCTTGTCAGAGACCAATTGGTAGATGTCTGAAAACAACCTTCATACTAGAAGATTAAGAGTTATTTTAAAGTAAAATTTAAGTTGATTGATATCACATTACCTAATTGGAGTTTGGAATTTAGTTGAAAAATGAAGAAATATACTTAAGTGTATTCAGTTTTCAGTTTATGTACAATTCTAGGAGAAATCATTGATTAGAATAGAATTTTTTTACCTCATTACTTGAATGGAGTGACAATGATTGAATTAAAATTATTGTAGTATCTATTAGCTACATTACTTTATGTATGATTTATTGATATAATTTCAATAGGTTTAAGGTAATGTTGAACAATGCTCTCCTGTTGTGTAATTGAAGGGGTGATTGCAAAGTCACATGTTGCCAAACTAAGTAAGGGAATATATTTTTAAATAAGAATATAAATAAGAAGTATTTTTCCTGTAAAGTAACAAAAACATGTTACCCTCAATTTTTCTCAGTGTAGAAATATTTATTTTGCCATTGCAAAAGGTTACTTATTTTATCTCTCAAAATAGAAAGAACATGAATAAATTTACATTCTTTGTTTTAAAAAAATCTTATTTAGACTAATGCAATCAGAGCAAAACAAGACTTGGAAACTTACAGTGTATATAATGAGCAATATTTTCTAGGAAAATGTCTATTAATTTAGTCATTTATTCAGTCAATATATTAGTCATTCACTCATAAAATATTTATCAGATAGCTGCTTTGGACAAAACATGTGGTAACTCTGAATCATATGAACAATAAGTAAAAGACTTTATAAAACTTATAACAGGAAAGAGACAATAAGTAATATATATATATAGATAAGATTGATTGCAAGAGGTAACAAAAAATTCAGCACACATTTTATAAAGCAATAATATGAGTAGTAATAACTGGAAAAAAAATGAAGTGGTTAGTTACTTTAGAAATAAGTAGATCTGACCGGCCCCACTCTGCCGAGATGTGATCCCGGGGCCGCACGTCGGCCCCACTGCAGCTGCACGAGCACGATTCCAGAGGCTAGCTAAACTACTTTTGATACCGGCGGCTCCTTGCAAAAAGACTGAGAACTAAGTTGTGGCCCCATGCCTGCCCAGGAGGCAGGCATGGGGCCTGCCTTTTCCTTGCCCGGGGCGGGGGGAGGGCTTGGTGACTGTCATATTATGAGGACCACAGATGAGAGTTACAAGCTTGCAATGATCCAATTTCCAGAAGAAATTTCCCTGCACTTAATTGCTAAAATACAGAAATCCAAAACCGCGCGGACACAGTTGCGGCTGCGCAACCTCATTTCTCTTCACAGCAGGTCTGACTCTAGTGGGGAACTCCTAACAATAATAGTGAGTTTTTTGTTGAAATATTTAATGTAACCAAAGTAAAGAGAAATTAAAGTGAAATTTATCAGTTACACAGGCAGGGGGAGGGGTGGGAGGTATACTGGGGTTATTTTTGGTGGTGGAATATGTGCACTGGTGAAGGGATGGTTGTTTCCGCATTGTATAACTGAGAGTTAAGCCTGAAAGCATTGTTATTTTCCACATGGTGATTCAATAAAATAAAAGAAATAAGGAGATCTAAGAACAGAAAATTTCTCTAAAAGTAGGTATTACTTGGGAGTTTAAAGACTGAGGAATCTTAGCTCTTCTCCATATTTTTTCACTTAAATGACAGACAAAAGTTTTTTCTGTCATGATTTTTGTTCTGTTTCCAAGTGAAAAATAAAATTAAAAAATTAAAATGCATAGTCATTTTCCCCCCAATTAACCAATGGTGAATCTTTTTTTATTTTTAAAAAATTTTTAAATGAATCACTGTGAGGTACAGTTACAGACTTACAAACTTTCGTGCTTATGTTAAAGTGATACAATGATTGAGTAACCATCCCTCCATCAGTGCCCATTCTCCACCACCAATGATCCAAATATCCCTCCCCCCACCCCCACCCACAACCCCGCCCCTCCTCTGTGGCAGAGCATTCCCTTTTGCCCTCTCTCTTTTTGGATGTTGTGGTTTGCAATATTGGTATTGAGTGGCCATCATGTTAGATCTATAGTCTATTTTCAGCTCTCATCTTCTATCCAGAGAAGGACCTCCAAACACCCTTTACTTGGTGGTCCCTTCTCTATTTGAGCTGCCTTTTCCCTCAGCATGAGAAGTCAGTATCCAAGTCCTGGAGCAATCCTCCTGGTATACATCTCTACTATTCTTGGGTATAAGTCTCGCATTCTGTTACTTTATATTCCACAAATGAGTGCAATCCTTCTATGTCTGTCCCTCTCTTTCTAACTCATTTCACTTAACATGATACTCTCCATGTTGATCCACTTATATGCAAATTTCATGACTTCATCCTTTCTAACAGCTGCATAGTATTCCATTGTGTAGATGTACCAAAGTTTCTTTAACAAGCAATCTGTTCTCTGGCACTTGGGTTTTTTCCAGATCCTGGCTATTGTAAACAGTGCTTCAATGAACACACAAGTTCAGATGTCATTTCCACTATACTTTTTTCATCTGTGGGATATATTCCCAGAAGTGGCATTGCTGGGTCAAATGGAAGCTCAATTTCTAATTTTTTGAGAAGCATCATAAGGTTTTCCAAAAGGGTTGAACCAGTCAGCATTCTCACCAGTAGTGAAGGAGGGTCTCTTATCCCCACATCCATGCCAATACAGGGTGCTTTATATCTTTTAGATGTGGGCTAGTCTCTGTGGTGTGGGATGACATATCATTGTTGTTTTGATCTTCATCTCCCTGATGGTTATTTATGAAGAATATTTATTCATGTACATTTTGGCCATTTGGGTTTATCCTTTAAGAAAGTTTCTGTTCATTTCATCACCCCATTTTTCTGATGGGGTTTGATGTTTTCTTTTTCTAGAATTCAACTAGTGTCTTGTATATCCTTGAAATCAGCCCCTTATTAGATGGGTATTGAGTTAATATACTTTACTATTATGTAGATTGTTTTTGTATTCTGGTCACGGTATCTTTTGATGCACAGAAGCTTCTTAGTTTAAGATAGTCCCATTTTTTTATCTCTCTTTCCACTTGTTTGGTCATTGGTGTGTCATCTTTGAAGATAACTTTAGCTTAAGTGTCATGGAGGGTTTTGCCAACCTTGTCATCAATGTACCTGAAAGATTCTGGTCTGATGTTGAGGTCTTTAGTCCATTGTGATCTGAGTTTTGTACATGATGTTAGGTAGAGGTCTGAGCCCATAGTTTTGCATGTAGCTGTCCAGTTTTGCCAGCACTATTTGTTAAAAGAGGCTTTCCTTGCTCTACTTCACATTTCTTGCTCCCTTATCAAAGATTAGATGATCATATATTTGAGGGTGTGTGTAAAGATATTCCACTGGTCTTTGACTCTACCTTTGTTCCTGTACCATGCTGTTTTAATTATTACCAATCTTACCATCAGTTTTCCTATATTCTATTCTTCCCCTCTGATTCCTCTCTCTCTGATCTCACCCATGTCTGCCACCTTGACAGGCACATTTCAGGGTTAAGTGTTCGTAGTCCAGATTATGCTTTGGTGTTGAGTCTGGACTTGGATATATAGCTAAACCACTTTCCCACTTTCCCACTCAAATAGCATAATGAAGCTCCTCAACCCTGAACCCCACCTTATTTTCCTTTCTCATTTTCCTTCTCCCTCAATTTCTTGTCTTCTCTGTCCTTCTCCCTATTGTCTGGAGTCAAGAATGATCTAGGCATCTTCCTTTCATTGCATTACATAACTTCGTAAGTTATTCTATACATATTCTATATAACACAGAATATGTATAGAATAACTTATTCTGTGTTATAAGTTATAACACAGAGAGATCCTGTGAACAGGATGATCTTCTGGCTTCTTCTGGCTTACTTTACCCAACATGATATCTTCCAGTTCCCAAAAGCTTGCACCATATTGCATGATTTCATTGTTTCATTAATCTTTATATTATTTCATTGTGACTATTTTTCATACCTCCATAATCCATTCATCTGTTATTGGAAAACTCAGTTTATTCCATATATTAGTTACTGTACTAAGTGCTACAGATACTGTTTTTGCTCATTGAGCTTAATGGGCTTTCAGCCTGGGGTACTTATGCTTCCAGAAGCCAGGTTTTGGCCTCCCTCCATTGCCAAGTCACCCAAGTAGTGGGAGCATAAGAGGTGTCCTGGTGCCTGCCCAAACAAATCGGAGCAACGGGATGACAGTGATACAGTGATACAGTGATGTTTAGGGTGACTACTTTTGGTTTTGTTTCTGTCTGGCTTCTGGCTCTGTGCACAGTGAGCACTCTTAGCAGTTCTCAGGAAACCATATGTGTTTCTGAGGTCCAAATCTAGGTTTGTCATGCTCAAGTCAAGAGACTTACTGTAGTACTATCTCTCTGAACTCTGAAATTTACTTTTTCTAATTGTAATTATACAGTGGAAAAGTTATAATTAATGAAATAAATGTAATCAGTGGATGGATTCTATAGTAATTTTCTGTTGACAAGAAAAATATTAATAAATTTTAAATGAATAAAAAGAAATAATAAAGTCAAAATAAAGTAAAATCCTTTTTCGCCGCCGCCGTCGGATCCTGACCAATCTCCATCCTGCAGGTAAACAGGCAATCCCTTGGAGAGCCTGCCTCAGCGCAGAGAAGCCCCCCTCCCCGCCCCCTGCCCGCCGCGGCTCGGGGCTTCTCCTGAAGCCCCTGCCTGGCACCTTTCCGCCGCCGCCGTCCAATCCTGACCAATCCCCACTCTGCTGCTTAGGGGCGTGTCCTCATCTCAGGGGGCGTGGCCTAAAAGTGGGCGTGGCCTCTTTCCGGAGCACAGGCCGCTAACGCGGCCGCAGTTATTTTTTTTTTTAACATTCCATGCCTTCTCCTTTGGCCACAATTGATAGAATTCATTCTATCTGTCTCTTAGTGGGCGTGGTCTAAAGTGGGCATGGCCTCCTCTCAGAGCGGCCAACGCTAACGCGGCCGCAGTTATTCTTTGCTACATCAGCTCAATCCGTACTGTGTATTGCTTTGAAAACTCACTTTTGCGATCTCAAACATTTACGCAAAATAGCCATTAGCTTAGGCTGACAGTATAAAAGCTATCAGTGAAGAAGGGAAGTTTAGCACAATCGGACCCCCTTCTTCCCACAAAAAGGAAGAGGAATAAATAACTACAAGGTTCCAACTCTGCACTTCCGTGACAATATGAAGAAACAGCGAAAATCCCCTCCACCAAGAGAGGGAGAAGAAAAGATACTAGAAACCTCAAAAGAGTCTCCCAACATCTACGACCTCTCAGATAAACAATTCAGAGAGGAAATATGGAGGAGAGTCGACCTACTCCAAGCAACTATGGAACACACATCCAATAAATTAAGGGAGGAGATGAATCAAGCGCTGGAACGGTCTACCAAGAAAATACAGGAAGAAATGAGAGCAGAAATGAGAGCAGAAATTTCAAACCTTCGAACCGAAGTCTCACAAATAAAGCAATCAGTAGATGAAATAAAAATCTCACTAGATGCCCTCAACAGCAGAATGACTACAGCCGAAGACAGAATCAGCGAGCTTGAGGATGAGCTGCAGAAAGCTTACAGACAGCAACAAATCATGGCCAAAGACCTCAAAATGGCTATAGAGCGAATCAGAGCCCTGGGGGATGACTTCAAGAGGAACAACATAAGAATCATTGGACTACCAGAACCACAGGGAAGTAACCCCAATGAAAAAAACATAGTCAAAGACATCATCACTAAGAAATTCCCAGAGCTGGAGAAGGCAGGCGTCCAGATACAAGAAGTCCGAAGAGTGCCACCAAAAAGAGACCCAAATAAAAAGACTCCAAGGCATATCATAGTCAGAATGGCGGATGCTGTAGATAGAGACACAATTCTACAAGTAGCAAGGTCAAAGAGGGAAATCACATACAAAGGAGCACCCCTCAGATTTACGGCCGATCTGTCAGAAGAAACCCTCCGAGCCCGAAGACAATGGTGGGACATAGTGAAAAAACTCAACGAAATGAATGCCTCACCAAGAATACTTTATCCAGCTAAACTCTCACTCAAACTCGAAGGAACCATACACTATTTCTCGGATAAACAACAGCTCAGGAACTTCATAGACTCAAAACCAATCTTGAAAGAAGGTCTAAAGGGGCTACTGTAAGACAAGGAGGAGCCCCATAAGAACAACAAATCCCACAGAAAGATGACACAAAACCACATCACAATAGTCTCTCTCAATGTCAATGGCCTAAATGCACCTATCAAGAGACACAGAGTGGCTAAATGGATCCGGAAATTAAACCCAACATTCTGTTGCCTGCAAGAAACACACCTGAACAAACAGAGTAAACATAGACTCAAAGTCAAAGGATGGAAAACAATCCTCCAAGCAAACAACCCCCTTAAAAAAGCTGGAGTGGCCATCCTGGTATCCGACAACATAGATTTCAGGATGAAAAAGATCAAAAGGGACAGCGAAGGTCATTTTCTGTTTATCAAGGGATATGTACAACAGGAAGAAATCACACTCTTAAACGTATATGCTCCTAACAAACGACCGGCTAAATATTTAAAACGACTCCTAACAGACTTCAAAGAGGACATCACTAACAGCACAATTGTAGTCGGAGACTTCAATATGGCCTTATCACCTCTAGATAGATCCACAAGAACAAAACTCAACAAGGAAACACTGACTCTGAATGAAGAAATTGAAGAGAGAGGCCTAATAGACCTATACAGGGCCTTACACCCCAAAAAGAAAGAATACACATTCTTTTCCAGTGCACATGGAACATTTTCAAAAATAGACCATGTACTGGGCCCCAGAACATACCTCAATCGAATCGGAAAAATAGAAATTGTATCAACCATCTTTTCAGACCACGATGCGCTGAAGATAGAAGCTAACCACCCACAAATACGGAAAATCAAATCAAACACCTGGAAATTAAACAATTCCATGTTGAACAATGAGTGGGTCAAGAAGGAAATCAAGGAAGAAATCAAAAGATACTTAGAAACAAATGAGAATGAAGACACGAGCTACCAAAACCTATGGGACGCAGCTAAAGCCGTGTTAAGGGGAAAATTTATAGCTCTCCAAGCATTCCTCAGGAAGGAAGAAAGGACCCACATAGATAGCTTGACTTCACGACTCAAGACCTTAGAAAAGGACCAGAAAAAGGACCCCAAACCAGACCGAAGGAAAGAAATAATAAAAATTAGAGCAGAAATTAATGACATCGAAACCAAAAAAACAATCCGAAAGATCAATGAAACAAAGAGTTGGTTCTTTGAGAAAATAAATAAGATTGATAAACCGCTAGCAAGACTCACAAAGAAAGAAAGAGAGAAAACTCTAATAAATCGAATCAGAAATGAAAAGGGGGACATCATAACAGAAACCAGTGAGATTCAAAAGATCATTAGAGACTACTTTGAAGGTCTTTACGCCACAAAAAAGGAGAACCTAAAAGAAATGGATGGATTCCTTGATTCCTACAATCTCCCAACACTGAAGAAAGAAGACCTGGAATACCTGAATAGACCCATCAATGTTAAGGAAATTGAAACGGTAATCAAAAACCTCCCGAAAAACAAAAGCCCAGGCCCAGATGGTTTCACTGGCGAATTCTTCCAAACATTTAAAGAAGACCTATTGCCTGTTTTCCTCAAACTTTTCCAGGAAATTGAAAAAACAGGAACTCTCCCAAACAGTTTCTATGAAGCACATATCTCCCTAATACCAAAAGCAAACAAAGACACCACTAAGAAAGAAAATTACAGACCAATTTCCCTGATGAACACCGATGCGAAGATCCTCAACAAAATACTAGCAAATAGGATCCAACAACTCATCAAAAAGATCATACATCACGACCAAGTGGGATTCATCCCAGGGATGCAAGGATGGTTTAACATTCGGAAATCAATCAACATAATCCAGCATATCAACAAAAGTAAAGATAAAAACCATATGATCATATCCATAGATGCAGAGAAAGCATTTGACAAGATCCAACATCCTTTCATGATGAAAACCCTCGCCAAAATGGGGTTTGGAGGAACTTTCCTCAAGATAGTCGAAGCCATCTATCACAAGCCTACGGCAAGCATTATCCTCAACGGGGAAAAACTAAGGGCCTTTCCTCTGAGATCAGGCACAAGACAAGGATGCCCACTCTCACCACTCCTCTTCAATATAGTACTGGAAGTACTTGCGATAGCTATTAGACAAGAAAAAGAGATTAAGGGCATCCAGATAGGAAGGGAAGAAATCAAACTCTCACTATTTGCAGACGACATGATACTATATCTAGAGAAGCCTAAAACCTCTACTAAGAAACTCTTAGAAACAATAGACTTATACAGTAAAGTTGCAGGCTACAAAATCAATACCCAAAAATCCATGGCCTTCATATATGCAAACAATGAGGCAGAGGAAAGGGACATGAAAAAAGCAATCCCATTCACAATCATGCCCCAGAAAATCAGGTACCTCGGAATCAGCTTAACCAAGGAAGTAAAAGACCTTTACAAAGAAAACTACATAACGCTACTCCATGAAATCAAAGAGGACATGAGGAAATGGAAACATATACCCTGCTCGTGGATAGGGAGAATCAATGTTGTCAAAATGGCAATACTCCCTAAAGCATTATACAGATTCAATGCGATCCCTATAAGTATACCCATGACATTCTTCAAAGAAATGGATCAAGCAATCCTAAAATTCATATGGAATAACAAACGTCCAAGGATAGCTAAAACAATTCTTGGGAAAAAGATGATGGGAGGCATCACCATCCCCAACCTCAAACTTTACTACAAAGCAGTAACAATTAAAACAGCATGGTACTGGAACAAAGGCAGAGCCGTAGACCAATGGAACAGGGTGGAATATCCCTACACACAACCCCAAATGTATGACCATCTAATCTTTGATAAGGGAGCAAGAGATGTGAAGTGGAGCAAGGAAAGCCTCTTTAACAAATGGTGCTGGCACAACTGGACAACCACATGCAAAAAAATGGGTTTAGACCTTGACCTGACACCATGCACAAAAGTCAGATCAAAATGGATTAAAGACCTCAACATTAGACCACAAACCATAAGGTACATTGAAGACAAGGTCGGCGAAACCCTCCACGATATTGAAGATAAAGGTATCTTCAAACGTGACACGGAACTAAGCAATCTAGTAAAAACAGAGATCAACAAATGGGACTACATTAAACTAAAAAGCTTCTGCACCGCAAGAGATACAGTGACCAGAATACAAAGACTATCCACAGAATGGGAAAGGATATTTACACAATACCCATCAGATAAGGGGTCGATATCAATGGTATATAAAGCACTGGTTGAACTCTACAAGAAGAAAACATCCAACCCCATCAAAAAATGGGGCGAAGAAATGAACAGAAACTTTACCAAGGAAGAAATACGAATGGCCAAAAGGCACATGAAAAAGTGCTCTGCATCACTAATCATCAGAGAGATGCAGATCAAAACAACTTTGAGATACCACCTCACACCACAGAGACTAGCACACATCCAAAAGAACAAAAGCAACCGCTGTTGGAGAGGATGTGGGGAGAAAGGGACCCTTCTTCACTGCTGGTGGGAATGCCGACTGGTTCAGCCCTTCTGGAAAACAATATGGACGACTCTCAAAAAATTAGATATTGAATTCCCATTTGACCCAGCAATACCACTGCTGGGAATATATCCAAGAGAGGCAAAAAAGTACAATCGAAACAACATCTGCACATGTATGTTCATCGCAGCACTGTTTACAATAGCCAGAATCTGGAAAAAACCCGAATGCCCCAGAACGGATGACTGGTTGAGGAAACTTTGGTACATCTATACAATGGAATACTATGCAGCTGTTAGAAAAAAGGAGGTCAAGAATTTTGTAGTCAAGTGGATGGGCATGAAAAGTTTCATGCTGAGTGAAATGAGTCAGAAAGAGAGAGACAGACATAGAAAGATTGCACTCATCTATGGTATATAGAATAACAGAGTGGGAGACTAACACCCAAGAACTGTAGAAATAAGTACCAGGAGGTTGACTCCATGGCTTCGAGGCTGGCCTCACGTTCCGGGGAAAGGTCAACTCAGAGAAGCGATCACCAACTACATTGTAGTTGAAGGCCATGTGGGGGAAGGGAGTTGCGGGCTGAATGAGGGCTAGAGACTGAGCACAGTGGCCACTCAACACCTTTATTGCAAACCACAACAGCTAATTAGAGAGAGAAAACAGAAGGGAATGCCTTGCCACAGTGGCAGGGTGGGGTGGGGGGGAGATGGGATTGGGGAGGGTGGGAGGGACACTGGGTTCACGGGTGGTGGAGAATGGGCACTGGTGAAGGGATGGGTTCCAAACTTTGTATGAGGGAAGTATAAGCACAAAAGTGTATAAATCTGTAACTGTACCCTCACGGTGATTCTCTAATTAAAAATAAATAAATTAAAAAAAAAATAAAATAAAGTAAAATAAGCTGAATGTTAATTACCTGAGGAAAAATATCAAATGAAAAGATATTTGAAGAGACACATAGTTAATTGAAATCACCAAAGGAAAATGGTACGTTGTATAACTGAGATTTAAGCCTGAAAGCTTTGTAACTTTCCACATGGTGATTCAATAAAAAATTTTTTTAAAAATAAAGAAAAAAGATACAGGAAAAAGCAGTTAAAATTAAACATTGAAGATATATTAAGTCCAAGGAGCTCCAAATCTGAGAAAAAAAACTACTATACCTAAGAACTTAAAGGAACCCTGTGTTAATCATAAATAAAATACTCCTTGACACATCATGATCAGATGTCGAAATTTATGGCAAAAATTATAATTTATAAAGCAATAGGGAAAGTGATATATTATATACTAGGGAACTATAGTATGATTAATTCCTGACTATTTATCAGATTATAAAAACTTGAGGACATCAGAAGACCATATTTAAAGTGCTAGAAGAAAATATAATCAATAATCTATATCCAGTGAAGCTATCCTTCAAAATAAAGATATTATATTATTTTTTAGTAAAGAATTAACTGTCTGCTAGCCTTCTTTGTAAATAGTCCAAAAATCTTCAGATTTTAGAGAAGCCATATTAGGTAGCAACATGAATCAGTGTAGGAATAACATGCATAGCTGAAGATTGAATATTATCTGAATTATTATATCAAATTCTGGACCGTAGTTACTCAAAGAACATCAATGTGCTAAAGTGGCATTGACATTAGTGTCAAAGATAGTTGCATTTAACATGTTAAATCATGCATTTAAAATTCTATTTTTTATAAAATATATAATGATTACAGTAACAAATAGCCTTACTGTTACCAGTTAGGTTTCAACATGTAATATCCCATCTACTAAGAAAACATATGTATATATTGAATCATATAAGCATATGTATCATCCTTGAAAAATATTTATATTACTCATTTTATGTAAATATATTTTATTATATTTATTGGGAAATACTAGTTGAAATATTTATTCTCAAACATAGTATTATTTCATTTTTATCAAAAAACTGATTTACAAAGTTATTGACATTTGAGTCTTAGGCAAACGATATTTCAACACCAATCCTACCACCAGTGTCAACTTCCCTCCACCAGTTTTCCTATATTCTATTCTTCCTCTCTCTTCCCTCCCTCTCTGATCTTACCCATGCCTGCCACATTGACAGGCACATTTCAGAGTTAAATGTTCGTAGTCCAGATCTTATGCTTTGCTGTTGAGTCTGGACTTTGGATAAATAACTAAACCACTTTCCCACTTTCCCACTTCAATAGCATAATGAGGCTCCTGAACCCTGTTCCCCACTTTATTTCCCTTTCTCATTTTCCTTCTCCCTCAATTTCTTGTCTTCTCTGTCCTTCTTCTCCTTATTGTCTGGGGTCAAGGCATCTTCCCTTCACTGCATTATATAACTTTGTAAGTTATTCTATATAACACAGGTAAGTGAGATCCTGTGAGCAGGATGATCTTCTGGCTTCTTCTGGCTTACTTTACCCAACATGATATCTTCCAGTTCCCAAAAGCTTGCACCATATTGCATGATTTCATTGTTCCATTAATCTTCATATCATTTCATTGTGACTATTTTCCATACCTCCATAATCTATTCATTTGGAAAACTCAGTTTATTCCATATCTTAGTTACTACTATCTTAGTTACTAAGTGCTACAGTGAATAATGGTGTTAATATATCCTTTTGAATTTTATTTTTTTATCTTTTGGATAGATACCACAAAGTGGAATTGCTGGGTCATATGACAGTTCAATTCTAAGTTTACTAAGAAGTCTCCATAATATTTTCTACATAATTTGAATGAGACAACATTCCCACTAGCAACAGATTATATTCACGTTTTACCACATATCTGTCAGTATAGATTGTTCTCACGATCTCTGGTTTGTATCATTCTCAGTGGACTGAGATGATACTGTATTGTCTTCTTAATTTAGATTTCCCAAATTGTCAGTGATTCTGAGTACTTTTTCACGTGTCTACTGGTTATCCACCTGTTTTCCTCTGCATCATCTTTTAAATTAGATGGTGATTCATCACAAAACTAATTCTATTAGTGCCAGCTAAAAACATCACTGACCTGTAATAAGGATAAACAGTTACTGGGCAAAAATTCCAGTTTCCCCCATTGGTTTTTCTGAAACCTGCCACAAGTTATTAAACTTTAATCTCAGTCTGATTTACTGCTTAAATGAAGAACCAGTGATTGGCTCCATAGAAATACTATTAAAAAGAAGATGTTAATGGATATAAGCTACTCAGATAAGTACCTAACAGAAAGCCATCATGCAATAAAATTATCTGCTGTGTTATTTGTAGCACCAAATTTTTTTTAAAAAATTTATTGAATCACCATGAGATAGCTTTTATGTTTGGGTTAAAATCACACAATGATTAAACACCCATCCCTCCACCAGTGCACATACCCCACCACCAATATCCCCAGTATATCCCCACTTTCTCACCCTCCCCCTGCCTCCATGGTAGACAATATTCCCCATAGTCTCTCCCTACTTTTGGACATTATGACTTATAACACAGACACTGAGTGGTCATCATGTTTGGTCCATTATCTACTTTCAGCATGCATCTCCCATCCAGACTTATTCCTCCAGCCATCATTTTCTTAGTGATACCTTCTCTATTCCATCTGCCTTTTCCCCGCAACTCATAAAGCAGCTTCCAGCTATGGGGCAATCCTCCTGACCCTTGTATCTACTGCCCTTGGGTATCAGCCTCATGTGATATTATTCTATACTCCAATAATGAGTGCAGTTCTCCTATGTCTGTCCCTCAATTTCTGACTCATTTTACTTAGCATGATACTCTCCATGTCTATCCATTTATAAGCAAATTTCATGACTTCATTTCTCCTAACAGTTCAATAGTATTCCATTGTGTAGATGTACCACAGTTTCTTTAACCAGTCATCTGTTCTAGGACATTTGGGTTATTTCCAGATTCTGGCTATTGTGAAAAGTGCTACAATGAACATATAGGTACAGATGTCATTTCTACTGTGCTTTTTTGCATGCTTGGGATATATTACCAGAAGCATAAGTAGTATTGCAGGGTAATATGGAAGACTAGTTTTAGAAGGACTGTCCATATTGTTTGCCAGAAGGGCTGGATGAGTTGCATTCCCATAAACAGTGAAAGAGCGTCCTTTTCCCCCACATTCACGCCAGCATTTGCTGCTTTTGTTCTTTTGAATGTGTGCCAATCTCTGTGGTGTGAGATGATATCTCATTGTTGTTTTGATTTGCATCTCACTGATGACTAGCGATATGGAACATTTTTTCATGTGCCTTTTGGCCATTTGTATTTCTTTTTTGAGGAAACTTCTGTTCATTTCTTCTCCCCATTTTTGATGGGGTTGGAGGGTTTTTTTCTTATACAATTCTATAAGTGTCTTGTATATGCTGGATATTGATCCATTATCAGATGGGTACTGGGTGAATATTCTTTTCCATTCTGTGGGCTCTTTCTGTATTTGATCACTGTTTCTTTTGAGGTGCAGAAGCTTCTTAGTTTGATGTAGTCACGTTTATGTTTGCTTCCACTTGCATGGTCAATGCTGTTTCATCCGTAAAGATGCTTTTACTTTCAATGTCATGGAGAGTTCTGCCTACATTTCCCTCTATGTACCCTATAGATTCATGTCTGATATTGAGGTCTTTACTCCACTTTGATCTGACTTTTGTGCCTGGCATCAGACAGAGGTCAGAGTTCATTTTTTTGCAGGTAGTTAACCAGTTTTCCCAGCACCACTTGTTGAAGAGGCTTTCCTTGTTCCACTTCAAATTTCTTTCTCCTTTGTCAAAGATTAAGTGGCCATATAT
Organism: Sorex araneus; assembly: GCF_027595985.1. Classification (NCBI taxonomy): domain Eukaryota; kingdom Metazoa; phylum Chordata; class Mammalia; order Eulipotyphla; family Soricidae; genus Sorex; species Sorex araneus. The sequence continues at coordinate 145,942,552 of NC_073305.1, forward strand.
TTGGGGGTCTGTGACAGGATATTCATCTCTGTTCCATTGGTCTGCAGGTCTGTTTTTATCCCAATATCATGCTGTTTTAATTACTACTGCTTTGTAGTAGAGTTGGAAGTTGGGGAAGGTGATGCCACCCATCTTCTTTTTCTCAAGGATTGCTTTATCTTTTTGTGGGGGTTTATTGATCCATATGAATTTCAAAAGTGTATTATCTATTTCCTTGAAAAATGGCATGGGTATCCTGATAGGGACCACATTAAATTTGCACAGTGGTTTGGGCAGTATTGTCATTTTGATAATGCTAATTCTCCCTATCCATAAGCAGGGGATGTGTTTCCATTTTCTAGTGTCCTCTTTTATTTCTTGAAGTAGTGTTTTGTAATTTTCCTTGTATAGGTCCTTCACCTTTTTGGTTAAACTGATTCCAAGATACTTGATTTTCTGAGGTACTATTATAAATGGGATTGTTTTTAAATGTCTCTTTCTTCTCTTTTATTATTTGTATATAAGAAAGCCACGGACTTTTGGGTGTTGATTTTGTAGCCTGTCACTTTACTATATCAGCCTATTGTTTGTAGGAGCTTTTCTGAAGAGTCTTTAGGGTTATTCAAGTATAGCATCATATCGTCTACAAATAGTGATTGCTTGACCTCTTCCTTTCCTATCTGTATGCCCTTGATATCTTTTTCTTGTCTAACTGCTAGGGCCAGTACTTCCAGTACTATATTGAATAGGAGTAGTGAAAGCGGGCAACCTTGTCTTGTGCCCAATCTTAAAGGGAAGGCTTTTAATTTTTCCCCATTCAGAATGATAGTTTTGGTGGGCTTGTGGCATATGGATTTGACTATGTTGAGGAAAGTTCCTTCGATGCCCATTTTGCCTCAGCAAAATTTTCATCATAAATGGGTGCTTATCAAATGCTTTCTTATCAAATGCTTTCTCTGCATCTATTGATATTATCATATGGATTTTATTATTTTTTATTGATATGATGAATTATGTTGATTGACTTGCGAATGTTAAACCATCCTTGCATCCCTGGGATGAATCCTATTTGGTCATGGTGTGTAATCTTTTTGATGAGTCGTTGGATTCTATTTGCTAATATTTTCTTGAGGATCTTTGCAACTGTGTTCATTAGGGATATTGGTCTGTAATTCTCTTTCTTTGTGGTACCTCTATCTGCTTTTGGTATGAGGGTGATATTTGCTTCATAGAAACTGTCTGGAAGTGTTTTGATACTTCAATTTCCTGGAAAAGCTTAACGAGGATTGAGAATAAGTCCTCTTTAATGATCTTGAAGAATTCACTAGTGAATCCATCATAGTCAGGACTTTTGTGTTTGGGGAGACTTTTTATTACCTTTTTAATTTCCTTGATGGTGATAGGTCTGTTCAGGTGTTCCAGGTCTTATTGGTTAAGCCTTGGGAGGCTATAGCAATCTAGGAATTTATCCATTTCCTTGAGGTTTTCATGATTTGTGGCATAAAGATTCTCAAAGTAATCTCTGAGAATTCTTTGAATTTCTGTAGTTTCTAGTGTATTGTCCCCATTTTCATTTCTGATTTAGTTTATTAGCGTTGTATCTCTCTTTTTTGTGTGTGTCTTGCTAGAAGTTTATCGATCTTGTTTATTTTCTCAAAGAATAAGCACTTGGTTTCGTTGGTCTTTCAGATTGTTTTTTTTGTTTCCATCCTGTTAATTTCTGCTTTGAGTTTTATTATTTCCTTCCTCCTGTTCTGATTGGGCTCCTTTTGTTGGTCATTCTCCAAGCTTTTTAGCTGTGAAGTTAGGTTACTATGTGGGCTCGCTCTTTCTTCCTGAGAAATGCTTGCAGAGCTATAAACTTTCCTCTCAACACAGCTTTTGCTATGTCCTATAAGTTTTAGTAACTCGTGTCCTCATTTTCATTCATTTCCAGGAATCTTTTGATTTCTTCTTTGATTTCTTTTCTAAGCCATTCATTGTCCTATAATGAGTTGTTTCCAGGTGTTTTATCTAGTTTTCTGTTTGTGTGTGTGATTTATTTCTAATTTCAGTGCATCATGGTCTGAGAAGATTGTCGATATAATTTCTATTTTATTAATTTTATGGAGGTATGTTTTGTGGCTCAGCATATGGTCTATCTTGGATATTGTTCTATGCACACTTGAGAAGAATTTATATTCAGCTTTTTGAGGATGAAGTGTCCTGTATATATCTACTAAGTCCCTTTCTTCCATTTCTTCCCTCAGATGAAATATGTCCTTGCTAAGCTTGAGTATGGTTGATCTATCATGAGGTGATAAAGCGGTGTTGAAATTTCCCACTAGTATTGTGTTGCTATTGATACTTTCTTCAAGTCTATGAGTAGTTTGCTGGTTTCTCATTAGGTGCATATATGTTTAGTATTGTAAGTTCTTCCTGTTGTACAGATCCCTTGATCAATAAGAAATGACCTCCACTGTCTCTTGTGACCTTCTTCAGTCTGAAATCAATGTGGTCTAATACTAGGATGGCTACCCCAGCTTTTTTATGGGAGTTGTTTGCCTGTAGGATTGTTTTCCTGCTTTTGACTTTGAGCTTGTGTTTGCTCTGACTGTTGATATGTGTTTCTTGCAGGCAGTATAATGTTGGGTTCAATTTTCTAATCCATCCTGCCATTCTTTGTCTTTTAATTGTGCACCAAATAATTTTATTAAAACATAAAACATATTATTGGAACAGTGACCTTTCATCATAGTTGTTGATCAATAATATAATAGTATTATACTTATCCTAAAATATTTTTGAGCATGACAAAAAGCCTCAAGAATAATCAGAAGCGTGTTATAAGAGAAATACAATACTAATATTACAATAATTAATGTGACTTATGTGAAATTTTTATTGAAAATTCTTTACAAGATCAATTATTTTTCTACCTACCTGCCAAAAGCATGTAATTCTGTATCTCAGTGCATCCCTCTCACCCATTTCTCTCTTCTATTATCTATGATATATAATCAGTTCCCCTAATATCAGTTTATTTTTTATTTCTACAGCTAGAGATTCTACTTCTAAACTAATATCAGGGGCTCAGGTGAAAAGAGTGGAGATATTTTTCTAGGAGATATCTCTTTAAATAAAGATATTTCTTTATTCAAAGAATTCAAAGACATTTCTTTGAATAAAGAAAAGAACTTGAGAAATACTTGAGAGGAAATGCATAAGGGAGATAAGTATTCATTCAGAAGAGGCTTGGAATAAATTCACTCAAAGAGCAGATCAGGTAATAACAGAGGGAAGAGGAAGAATAAAACTTAGGTATATTGGTAGAATGCCACCTGTAAGCTTAGGTCTAAGAACTATCATAAAGATTAACTTTTTTTTCATTATTAGTTATCTAGAAATATTTACTAGTGGAAAGGATGTGTCAGATTGCTTTGAGAAGTGCAGTTTTTCTTGTGGCTGGAAGAGTTGAAGTAGAAAAAATCTATACAGAGAAAACTACTACACTGCTGGTAGAAATGGGAGAGCTATTAAGGAAGAACATATGAAAACTCAGTCTGTATGTTGAGTGATAAAGATTACTAATATTAAAGAAAATGTATATAGGATCTATAACACTGTAGCACTGTAGCACTGTAGAACCGTTGTTCATCGATTTTCTCAAACAGGCACCAGTAATGTCTCCATTGTGAGACTTGTTGTTACTGTTTTTGACATATTGAATACACCACAGGTAGCTTGCCAGGCTCTGCCGTTCGAGCAGGATACTCTTGGTAGCTGGCTGGGCTTTCTGAGAGGGACAGAAGAATCGAATGCTGGTTGGCTGCGTGCAAGGCAGCTGTGCTATCACTCCAGTCTATATAGGAACTACAAAATAAATAAATAATAAGTGAAAATATGTATAACTGTTTACTTTTTAAGTGTGATAGATCAAGAGATTAATGTTAGTGTATGTATATCTAAATATTTTACAATAACGCTTTCAATTTGGATCAATGTGCCCAGTACACTTGATGGTTTCACACACTAGACCTTTTCTAATAAACTTCAAAACATATTTTGCTTACTATATGTTTTACTAGGCAAAAAAACAGAAATAAAATCACATTGCATTTTTTCCATTACCTATTGTAATTATATCTGTTAGAATAAGAATTTTCTTAAATATCCTTTAAAGTAAGAAAGAGCTCTTCCTTTAAGCTCCACAAAAGTTTCATCTTTATCTTAATCTGAAACAGAATGAGAATTTTTTTCAAATTGCCCTAAAATTAAGATAGGGCTTTTCTTTTCCTTTATAATGCACAAAAGTTTCATCTTATCTTAATCTAACAGTTCAAATAGACATAGAAAAATGTGTGTGGGGAGGGAAAATGGCAAACAAAAATTAATTACAATTGTGCAGAATAAACTCAATTCACATCATTTTTTTCCTTGAAGGTAGATATTAAAGAAAGAATCAGTAAAAGATCATCCTATTAATGCAATTACTATTTTTATGAGACATCTGCTACCCAGAATGCCTCAGGGCTTTCTTTATTTAAGAAAAGCTACACAAAGACTTGAAGTTGGTGAGTCCCCCATAGATGGCTTATGTGAAGCAGAGAGGAGAAAGACAGTCACCTTTTCCCAATCCACCTCTGCACTGGGACCAGCTGGGAAGGTGGGAAGGTTAGGGCTGTTCAAGTCTAGAAAGTCAGTTCTAGGCCTTAGCCAGGGTTTCCAGTATTTTGTCCTGTCTCCCAGAAAAGAATTTCAGGAGGAAACAAGCAATGAAGTTAAAAGACTTTATTTTGAAGTTCTATTTGGAGGGAGAGATAAAGAGAGAGAGAGAGATAAAGAGAGAGAGAGAGAGAGAGACTGGCTCAAGGGAATAAGCGGGCTTCTACAAAAGCAGAGAGCCCCTACACACACACCCAGCATTAGATATGAAAGCATGAAAGTACACATCTCAAATGGGGAGATGTGGGAGACACATGTGTTTGGGCACCACATATGTTGGGCCATATGGGCACAAGCAGCTCATGGAGTCGGGCAGCATATGCACACCCTTCCTCTGCTCAAGGTGGCTTTTATTTTTTTCATGTTTTTGTATGTTTTTTATTGATTTGGGGCTTGAAACATTACTTTATAGATCCTTAATAAGAATCCCTGTTTTGTTCACAAGCGTGGTACCTAATACACTGTTTTATATTTCCAATGATGTACTGAGATCATTAAATCATTTCTGACACCACACAGCTTAAAGCAACAAATACACAGTCTTCTACTTTATTTTGAATATAGAATTTATTTTGAAAGTAGAATATAGAATATATATTACATAACTCCAAATCGAATAGGAGTTATGTAATCACATGATCTGAATTATTTTCTATAAAGATTTCTGATCATATTTATTTATTAATTTATTTATTTATTATTATTTTTTTAATTTTTATTTTACCACCATGTGGAAAGTTACAAAGTTTTCAGGTTTATGTCTCAGTTATACAATATTCAAACACTATCCCTTCACCAGTGCCCATATTCCACCACAAAATCCCCAGTATACCCCCATCCCCGCCCCCCACACCCAACTGTATAACTGATGAATTTCACTTCATTTTTCTCTTTACCTTGATTACGTTCCATATTGCAAAACAAAACTCACTATTTTTGTTGGAGTTTCCACCCAAGAAAGACAGCCCTACTAAGGAAGCATTTTTTCCTATTTGGCTGCACTGGAGTGATAGCACAGCAGGTAGGGAGTTTGCCTTGCACACGGTTGACCAGGGTACAATTCCTCTGTCTCTCTCAGAGAGCCAGGCAAACTACCAAGAGTATCCCGCCCACACAGCACAGCTTGGCAAGCTACCCTTGGCATATTCAATGTACCAAAAACAGTGACAACAAGTCTCACAATGGAGACATTACTGGTGACTGATCAAGCAAATCGATGAACAATAGTGTTACAGTGCTATTTATTTTTTAAATCTTCCATATTTACAACATTAATAAATATATTTGTTTATTCTACCAAAACATAAAATAAGTGTTATTTGAAAAATTCCTTTTTCCCAATAATAATATATTTCTAAATCAAGTTTTCTTTTAATCCTAAGATTAAATAGCTCTCTAAGTGCTGATAAAATATCAGAGTATTGCAGCTAGAACTAACTTATAACCATAAGAAGTGCATCCCATGATGAAAAAGAACAAGATGATTTAAAGGAAGGTTTAAATATCCCAGGGGAGCAAAAAAGTATAGTCGAAATGACATCTGCACTTATATGTTCATTGCAGCACTGTTTACAATAGCCAGAATCTGGAAAAAACCCGAGTGCCCTAGAACAGATGACTGGTTGAAGAAACTTTGGTACATCTATACAATGGAATACTATGCAGCTGTTAGAAAAAATGAGGTCATGAAGTTTGCATAGAAGTGGATCAACATGGAAAGTATCATGCTAAGTGAAATGAGTCAGAAAGAGAGAGACAGACATAGAAAGATTGCACTCATCTGTGGAATATATAATAATAGACTAGTAGTCTAACACCCAAGAATAGTAGAAATAAGTACTAGGAGGTTGACTTCATGGCTTGGAGGCTGGTCTCTCATTCTGGGCAACTCAGAGAAGGGAACACCAAGTAAAATGTGGTTGGAGGTCATGTGGAAGAGGGGTGACGCGTGCCGAATGTAGACTAGAGACTAAACACAATGGCCACTCAACACCTTTATTGCAAACCACACCTAATCAGAGAGAGAGAATGAAAGGGAATACCCTGCCATAGTGGCAGTCTGGGGTGGGCGGAGACGGGACTGGGTAGGGTGGGAGGGATGCTGGGTTTACTGGTGGTGGAGAATGGGCACTGGTGAAGGGATGGGTTCTCGAACTTTGTATGGGGGAAACATGAGCACAAAAATGTATAAATCTGTAACTGTACCCTCACGGTGATTCACTAATTAAAAATAAAAATTAAAAAAAATAAATAAAGGAAGGTTTAAATAAGAAATGCAGTGGGGCTCAAAGAAGTTGAAAGCCAAATTACAAGACATATATAGGCTACCATTTCTCTGCACCTCCACCATTTCCTACCAGTGTCATGATGTATTTGTATGCAATTTTTTTCTTATTTATGGAAGTCATTATATAAGACAAACCACATTGTTACGTGAATTCATATTACTTAGACTTGTGTCACTTGAAGAAAGTCTAGGCCCTTAAGTTTACTCATTTATTTTTTTTTCTAGCTACTTTTATTGAGACAGCATGCTTACAAACGTTCCTATATTATTATTATTTTTTAACTACGCTGTTACTACATCATCCCCACAACTACAGTGTCAATAAATCGACCACTGTTCCGAGGTCTCTTTCAAAGACATCACTGCCTCTCCCCATGTCCACGTAATCTTCAGCTCACTGTTGTGTTGGCTATAACTCAGGGTTCTTTTTTTCACTGGGTATTGTCTAGTAGCTTGTTTTGTTGCTTTATACTCCACCTATTAGTGAGCTTATCCAGTTTTTGTCTTTTTCCTTCTTGGACATCACTTAGCATGATACCTTCCAAGCATGATACCTTCATCCAGTTTGTAGTGTTAAGTTATATATATATATATATATATATATATATATATATATTTGAAGTAAATAGATTTTATTTAGAGGTTTCTGAGGGAAGGAGGAAGGGATAAGTGGAAAAGAAAAAACAGTAGGAGTAACACGCTCAAGAAAGAAGGTGGGCTTCTCCAAGGGTGGAGGAAGCTCTACACACATCCTAGCACTGGACTCGAAAGCATGAAAGTACACATCTCAAGGGGGGGAGATGCGGGCGACACATGTGCTCGGGCACCACATGTGCTCAGCCACGTGGGCACAAGCAGTACATGAGCTCAGGCAGCATATGCGCGTGTTAGGTATATTTTTATCTTTTCTCAAAGTTGAGTAGAATTTTCTTTTTTGACGTGGTGGATGTATTAATTTTCTTTTTCTTTTAATTGTTTATAAATTTTATTGCATCACTGTGAGATAGTTACAGGATTTCATGTTTGGGTTACAATTACACAATGATCAAACACCCATCCCTCCACCAGTATACATTCCCCACCACCAATATCCCCAGTATACATCCTCCCCCTGCCTCCCTGACAGACAATATTCCCCATACTCTCGCTGTACTTTGGGTATTATGACTTGCAACACAGAAACTGAGAGGTCATAATGTTTGGTCCATTATCTGCTTTCGGCATGCATCTCCAATCCAGCATGCAACTGGTTCCTCCAGCCATTATTTTCTCAGTGATCCCTTCTCTATTCCATATGACTTTTCCCTTCCACTCATGAAGCAGTCTTCCAACTATGGGGCAATCCCCCTGACCCTCATAACCACTGTCCTTGGGTGTCAGCTTCATGTGATGTTATTCTATACTCCACAAATGAGTGCAGCTGAGTAGAATTACTTTGTATCTATATACCACAATTTCATTATCCACTCATCTGTTGTTGGGCACTTTGGCTATTGTATTAGCACTGTAATGAACATAGGTCTGCATTTATTCTTGTGAATTAGTGTGTTCATGTTCTTGGGTAGATGCCCAGGAGGCAATTAATGGGCCATATGGAATTTCTGGTCTTTGTTTTTGGAGAAGTCTCCACACCACTTTCCATTATAAGACTGAAGCAAACAACAATCCATCAACAGTAAATTAAGTTCCCTTTTTCTATAGCAGAGGCAAAGTGTTAGGTGGTAACATAGAACTTTACTTTGAAGTGTCTGCAACAGAGTATTTAAGGTCCTAGAGATATTTTCTTTTTAATAGTAGGAACATTAGAATGCAAGAAAAGCCTGACTGGAGATATTTTCTTTTTAATAGTAGGAACATTAGAATACAAGAAAAGCCTGACTGATTTTCACTTAAAATTATAGGTAGGCCTATGAGGACAACTGTGTATCCCAAAGTGATTCGATCAAAATGGGGTAGAGGCTCTAAGAATAACCTAATTAAAAAAAAAACTGTTTCCTTGAAAAAAAATCACCATAAAAATTACAGGCCTAGCTTACCCATAATCAGAAAAACACTAGAAAAGGCAGCATAACTTTTAGTTTTTTCTAAATAATGGTACCTTTCTATCTGTCTATTGGTCAGGGATACTGAAATCTCAAACAAAACAAATTATGAATTCTTGAATGTCAGTGGTTAATATATTGCTGCAGAGTGTTTTCAATAAGAGTTCAAACATTTCCTTCAGATGGGGAGACAACAAAAGGTAAGTGACAGAAGCAAGATAAATATGTAAGATAAAGCTAAGGAGGAATATGTCAAGTTTTTACTTAAAAGTCAGAACTGTCTTTAAAGATGCTTTGAAAAATTATCTTGACTGGGGAAAAATTTGAGTATAGTAAGGATGATGTATACTAAAGTTTAATTAAGCTTATTAAATATTGTCATAACTTGTTTTCTAGCTTTGTAATTTTAGTTCTGACTTTTAGTTTGTTTCTTTTATTCTTAATTACAGAAGAATATGTCAGAACTTTCTTGGCATTCAGAGAAGAAAGTTTTGTTGACTGAATGCTAAGCCTTCTCTTTTGGATTTGCTCTTGTGTGTCACAGCCTTCTTTAAAGGTCAGACCAATATTGTTTCTGGGGTTTTATGGTACTTGGCACCTACACATTTTCTCCAGACACCCCTGTTAAAAGAGAGAAAACATTCAATATCACACTATAGTCAGATGGTTATTAGAAAATACAACTCATAACAAATAGTTTTTTCTGTGATGTTTAATAAATTGTTGCATGGTAGAAAGTAGTCTTAGCCTGTTGCTGGAACAATAATTTTTTCTCTTCTCAAAATAAATACAATTGAATCATTTATACATATTTCCATATTGAGTATAAACTTTGATTATGGTGCTTCAAAACATCCCTTTTTAACTAAGAACTCTGTCTGGTCATAAAACTTGATATTTTAATTTATAAAACATCCTTGAAGAGCTAGATTTACCTCTTTTTTATTTATAATATGTAAATGAATCAGAAGTGTTATTAAATTGATTATTTATTTTCTCAACTATCTATAATCCTCATTACAACATCAATCATTTACAGTTTTTTCTTTGTTATTGTATTTTTCTCTTGCATTTTGTTATTTTGGCCTGGACCTATAGCATAGTGGGTAGGGCGCTTGACTTGCATGCAGCCAACCCCAGTTCAATTGCTCTGTTCCTCTTGGAGAGCCTGGCAAGCTATCAAGAGTATGTAGCCCACATGGCAGAACCTGGCAAGCTACCCATGGCATATTTGATATGCCAAAACCAGTAACAACAAGTCTCACAATAGAGATATTACTGGTGCCCACCTGAGCAAATTGATGAGAACGGGATGACAGTCACAATGACAGTTTATTATTTTATATGCATTATATATGGGTAAAATCAAGCAGTGAAAAACAAAATGTCTTTGAGGATAAAGATAGATTACAGCTGGTTGACTATTTGCCTTGCATGTGGCAAGGCAAAACTTGGGTTTTGATCCTGGTATCCTTATGGTCCCTCAAACACTGAAAGCAGTAAACCCTGAGTACTACTGACTGTGGCTCAAAATCAAAAGGAACAAAGGAAAAGGAAGGAAGGAAGGGATGAAGGAAAGGAGGGAGGGAGGGATGGAGGGAATAAGGAAGAGTGAGGGAGAGCAGGAGGGAAGAAATACTTATGTTGATGTGAACTCTTACCCTTTTTTCCTTTTTTATAGATTAAAGCCTCATATCTCTGTTAAAGTATCAACATTGTTGAAATTCAACTACAGCAATATACATACTGCCAGAACTAGACTTTTAATACACTGGGGACTTCATTAGTAGATGTCTTCTTCTTTAGTTCAAAATGGCAATGGAGAACTTTAATACTCTCTAGTTTACTAATTAGCTTACCTCCAAGGACCATGTTTAACACTGCTCAAACCTTTCTTACTTTTATTGATATGGGCATTTGTTACATAACTGTTTTCAGTTTAATGTATCAAATCCCTAGTTAGATTTAAAGATTTGTACTTTAGATCATATAGGAAATTGTGCTTAATGATTTCCTTTGTCATATTTATGTATCTTATTTATAAGTAAATATTTTGATTTTCTTCTACTTTTCATCCAACCGAGCATATTCTCCCATTCCCTTAAGTTTAGAGCACAGTACAATATAAAAATAAAGTTGCAATGAACTGGTAAATTCTGAAATTAATTCCACCTAGTGGAATATTAATCACAATAGAAACTTTTGACATTAAACTATATTTATCACATAGCATTCAAGGAATGGAAAGTTTTCCCAATAGGCAAATAGACACACATTTCATTTATATGCTCAATGTCACTATTTGGTTTTGTATAAAGTATTACTATAAAGTGGTTCATTTAAAGTACTTTTTCAAAGTATTGCCAACATTTTATTATGAATCATAAAGAAACAACTGACATTTATTTCCTAAAATTAGATTTAGAAATACTATAACATCACACTGAATATGTTGCAGAGCTTTCTTTTTTTGTTCCATCTTCAGTGTCACCACCTCAGTCTTAGTTGCATTATATCAGATGTTTAATAGCCTCTTATAAAACCTCAGAGAGAAATTAGTTTTACAAAAAAATTCCTCATTAATTTTTATTTGCTTAAGAAAAGTTATTTGTTTATGTTACTGTGCATCAGCATAGGGAAAGAATACAATGGATTAATATGAATAAAATTATATGATTGAGATTTAACCAGTGTGTCTGTTGGATAATATTTTTGTTATGTACAGAGTACATGATATAATAAAATAATCTAATCATCTAGACTTTCTTTTTTTTTTTTTGGCTTTTTGGGTCACACCTGGCGATGCACAGGAGTTATTCCTGGTAGTACTCAGGGGACCATATGGGAAGCTGGGAATTGAACCCAGATCGGCCACAAGCAAGGCAAACACCCTACCTGCTGTGCTATTGCTCCAGTCCCCTCTAATCATCTAGAAAGATCAATCAGAATACATATTTTACTCCTATATCTTTAGAAAACGCTGACAATTATATAAATCAGTCCATTTGGTCTTTATATATTTATACAATAAAAATACAGGAGTTCCATTCTATGTTTTTATATATTTCCCCTTATGAAATAATTTGCAGTCTCTTGTCCCTGCGCCTGGCTGTCTTCATCGGGGCCTCTTGGAGGAGGTGGGTTTCCTGCATGCCCTGAGCAGAGCCCCACACCGGAATAGCTCCGGAGCCGAGATTCCCCATTTTCCAGTAGCTAGGTGGTCACATGAAGAATTGGCCAACATCCAGAGACTATAAAACCAAGCTCCCTGGATCTTGTAGCCTAGTTATCCCTCTTGGAGAACCTGGCAAGCTACCAAGAGTTTCCTGCTCTCATGGGAGAGCCTGGCAAACTCCCCGTGGTGTATTCATATGACAAAACCAGTAAGAGTGATGGGTCTCATTCCCCTGACTCTGAAAGAGCCTTCAATGCAGCACTGTTGGGAAGGACGAGTAAAGAGAGCCTTCTAAAATCTCAGGGCTAGGATGAAGGGAGGAAGTTACTGAGACCGCTCGAGAAAATCATGATCAACGAGATGAAGATGATGATAAAGTAATTTACCAAATTTGAATATTTTAATTTAATAAACTTTGAGTAGAGTTAATAACAACACACAGAATTTATAAAATTCTCTAAATTATGAGCATAAAGTAAACTCACTAATTTTCTTCATGAAAGCTTAAGTATGTTTGAAAATATTTCCCTTAATTACAATTCTACAATGAATCTAAACTCTACTAAGTACAATAAGTTACTTTGAAAGGAATAAAATAATTAGAGCAATATATTTTATATTTGTTCGAAATTTCTAGTTCTAAGTTTTATTCCCATTCTAGTTTCTTTATGGAACAAGATGAAATATACTGGAAAAAGTAATTAGTTACTTCTGTGTATATTTCCAGGTCAGAAAGAAATATTTGAAGATTTATTAGGTATTACAGTGTTGATAAAATTTCTCTGAAGTACATGACATAAAAATATGATTAGTAACTGTTTCTTATGGAAGACTTTGACTATCTAATGTTCCCTTTTTATATATTTTACTTTGATTCAACAATCCCATTCCCAGAAAATTACCTACTGCATTTGGTACCCATTTACTTGCCTTATGGATTGCATTTGTGGTTGATAGTCTATTAAATTACTGTGCAGATTGGATTCAGGCCAGTGGTTAAAATATTTCTATTAGACTCCAACATGATACGTGTATCTCTTACAGATTCACATCACTCTCTTATCGTTCACAGTGAATCCTTCTGTCTGGCAAAGTTGAATTAGGTGCATACTCAATTTCACAGGTGAACAACATCCAGCAGGTTTTTTTTTTTTGACAGAATGTTTAGGAACAGAACAGTACAAAGAGTTAGTATAAAAGGCTAGTATGTCAACCATAATTGTATCTAAAATGTCTTACGTATCACTGATGAGGCACAAAAGAGAATTTCCCCTATCTTAATCGTTAAAAGCCCTTCAATGTAACTGAAGAGATAGCACAAAGGGAATCCAGTTCCTCTCCCACTACCACATGGCCTGTGAATTTTGGGGGCATGGCCTCTGGTGGTCTTCATTTCCTAAGGGTGGGAGAAATACTACATTCTCAGGAGCTAACATTAAGTCTTTCCACACTCATTGGCTTATCAGTCAGCATGACCTTAAAGCCCCTTGAACACTGAGAGCTCCCTCCACAAAACAGAACCAAACAAAACAAAAACAGTAGGATGTCCTAATCAACTCTTCGAAAAGTCATCAAATATTTTGCTCTCTCTTGTTTAGACTACTTCTTTTCCTGTTGTATGTGATTGTGGAATAAATTGAAAGAATGCATGGAATAGATAAAGTCTAGGTTCAGGCTCAGTTTTATACAGACGGGACATATCAAGCTATGACTATGCTTTCTTTACATTTGATGACCTGAAACCTCTGATTTTTTTCAATTGAGGGGGATGTGTGATGAATAAAGTAAGATTACCACGTTTTTGTCTTTTTAATTCGCATATACTTTTTGACCTTGGGATGCCTCATGCTTTGATACGAAATAAACTATCTTTAATTTGATGTGTGAATCCTAGGGGATTAGGAAAAAACTTGACAAAAGTTTCTGTGTGTGTATTACTATAAATCATTTCATTATTAGTAGTCTTCAAGGAGACCAGAAAGGTAGAGATATGAGAGTTAAAGATTTATCATAGCCAGCTTCATCATGTGGGTGACCTTAGCCTCATCTTGTTTTTTTTTTATCTTCACTTATATGATACACTTTTATTTACCTTGAGTAATCTTGCACCTTTTTCTTTTTTTAATTTTTTAATTTTATAAGTTAGTTCACAATATTTGAATTACATTTAATATTCAAACAGCAATCCCACCACCATTACACCTTCCCACCACCAAATTCGGGGTGTTTCCATCCCAAGGCCCAATCTCTGTCCCAAAATACAACCAAAAGAATATATTTTATGGGGCTGGAGCAATAGCACAGCAGGTAGGGCGTTTGCCTTGCATGCGGCCGACCCGGATTCGATTCCCAGCATCCCATATGGTCCCATGAGCACTGCCAGGAGTGATTCCTGAGTGAAGAGCCAGGAGTAACCCCTGTGCATCACCAGGTATGACCCAAAAAGCAAAAAAAAAAAAAAGAATATATTTTATATTGTTTGTTGTGAAGAATTGCTGAACATGCTTACAAAAAAGTGTTCATATAGGAAACAGTGTGAAGATTGTTCTATTTTTGCAGGTGCCATTAAGACATTCTAAAGGTTATCACTAACATGTTAAAGTTTGGGTGATGTGAGCTTTGGTATATTTTCAGTCTTTCTTCGTTTTGGCAGTCTAGTTTGTCCCTGAGATATTTTCAGCCTCTCCTTGCTCATCTTTCTTAACACTGCCGTATTGGGGGCTCTTTCGGTGACAAGTGAATGAGGCCAATTGTTGTTACTGTTGATGGCATATGGAATACACCACGGGTAGCTTGCTAGGCTCTGCCTTGTGATCAGGATACTCTCGGTAGCTTGCCGGGCTCTCCGAGAGGGACGGAGGCTTTTAGGGCGGCCTCCAATCGCCCTTAGAGGTGTTGCCGCGGTTCACACAAAATTTGAACCCTATCAAATATGGTGTGGGAATAATAGGTATTAAGTGTTTATGGTGTGTAGTGGGGCTCGGCCAGTGAGGTATTTATCTGGCTTGGGTAGGGTGGGGTGTCTGTGTTTGACCCCTCCCTCAGATGCGGGACATTGGAGGAGGCAGACAGAGGATCTTGTTTCCAGGTCTCATTGGACCTAGAGTTTTAGATTGCAAAATTCTGCTTACCTGGTTTTGCGGGGCTTCACTTGTGTGTGAAGAACTTGGCAGTGGCTGGGTAATGGATGTAGTGGGGTTTGTACCAATAAACCTTTGGTATATATGTCTGAAAATATGTATATATATGTGTGTATGTATGTATTTCCCTCTATGATTTGTTGCCTACTGCCTGAACCCCATTAAATATGGTGTAGTAATTATGGAGAATGGGTAGGGAGTGTCTTATGATGGGTCTCGATCCAGGAATATGTTTATTCATATGTGAGGTTTGGCCCGAACCTGTGAGGGGTGGCCTTGAGTGTGGTGGCAGTTGGGTTGTGGAGGTTGGCTGCTGGGGCTGTGTCCCTT
Source organism: Sorex araneus (assembly GCF_027595985.1). Lineage (NCBI taxonomy): Eukaryota > Metazoa > Chordata > Mammalia > Eulipotyphla > Soricidae > Sorex > Sorex araneus. The sequence goes on from NC_073305.1 coordinate 145,958,209, forward strand.
GAGGCGGGGCTCTCACTTGCCATCCTATGGGATGCCCTGAGTGAAAACAGCCTGTTGAGGAGTCCAGTGGCATGGCTATTGGGGCCTCATTTTATGCTCCCTTCCAGGAAAAGCAGCCATGTTGAGGGTGGCCGACAACAAGATTATCTGGCTCTTACACTTTTTTCTAAGTAATGAGAATAACAGAAATTTTCATAAATGTATTGTTTCAATTCAGTGATTATTTTGAATACATATTATTATTGAATATATATATACATATACATCATTCAGAATGAAACAGGGATAGCTTTAAAGGTGCAGTTATAAGAAAACTAATATTTGACACTCCAGTGTATATATAAGTATGGTTTATATCGGCCTTAATTCTAAAAATAAACCCTGGAGAAGGATTTTTTATTTATATTCAAATTAGTTGCCCAAAGCGTTAAAAATTTAAATTAGTGTCAGAAGTATGATTCCAATCCAGATTTGTCTGTTTCTATAACATTTCTCTTTTGGCCATGTTTAATATCTTAATAAGGAAGAACACAAATATCATAGAGGGAGTAGAAATTCAGCATGGGGAAATTCAAGAAATTTTATAAATAAAGTAAAAATAAAGTAAAAATCCACTTGGCTCTGAAAAACTTTTGTTAGGTCAAAAAGAGTTAAAGAAAGCTTTAGAGAACAATAAGATTAAAGATTTGGAAGCAAAAGGGGCCATTGGTATGTTTGGTAATGGAGAACAATTTTTTGTAAGGGCTATGACATATGCCAAGAAATGCAGTGTTCTCTGTGTCTTAGCTCAGTGGAATCTTGAGTGTAATGACAGGGAGTTGTACTATTACTCTCGAGGCTGTGCTTCCCAACAAGAAACTTATGAAGATTTTTTTTTTATACAGATTTTGCCCTATCATACCAACTATGGCTTTCTCTTATTTTCCTGGTCTCAATGGCTTTGAAATAATAGAGAAAAGCACATATAGAGGGAGTCTCTTTGCAGTGACACTGTACATAGAAATCATCATAAGTCAGATGTTTTAATCTAAATAGTAAGTAAAGGTATTCATATGAATCTATTAGATGAAGCAACTTGTGGCAGTAATTTTTAAAACGTGAAGAATACTTTAAGGGCCTTAATTTACCATCTGCATTTGGTCATTATTCTATACCTTCTTCCCTTTTTTAATAGAAGAAACCTCAATTTTTTTTACTCCTAAATTACAGGGAGTAATGAATTCTTTTCTACTCCATAGAAATTTTTTAAGTAAGTTTTATTTAACCTACTACAATAGGTCTAGTTTTAAAATAGCCTTCTTCTATTTTTAACAATTCAAAAATATTTCTGAATTAATTTTCTCGATCTCTTTGGAATTCACACACATTTTTATTCATCCTAAATAAAATACAATACATATTTAGGTTCATTGAACTTGCCTCGAAAATTTACTGTATTGACTAATATTTATAAATGTTTATATCGCTTTTGTCCATCAATATAATCTAAGTAATATCTACAGAATAATTTAAGCTTACTGCACAAATAGATATTACTATGAAATAAGTAGATAATATTTAAAATGTGGGTTATCATCACTACTTCTAAATATAATTTTAATCATAACTTTTTGAGGAATAATCAAACTTTTGAAAATATGCTTTAGTAGGAAATGGAGACATCTATATTTGAAAAATAAATAACCTTTCTTGTACTCTGAACTTGTTAACACATTGGAAAAGTGAGGATTTTGCACAGCCTCCAGGGTTCATGAAGGATGAACTCTCAATAACTATCTGCTTAGAAATGACAAAGAGTTGAATACACAGTTTAAGTCTTGGCAAGGAAACCAGGCTCATCCATTCATATTTTTTTCAATAAAATAATATAAAAGAATAGCTGAAAATGTTTAATGGACAACTTACATTTTCTATGGCACTTAGAATTATTCTTTATTTCAAAAATATTTACTACCAGGTATGGTGCTTGTCTTTCAGAAGTTTGACCCAAGTTTGTACTCCTGAACCACATATTAATTTTTACGCCCCAAATACAGGCAGGAATGACCCTCAAACAAAGAGTTAGAAATAATCCCCGAGCACAGTTAGGTGTTCCTATCCCCACCCCAACCCCATCGCAGAAAAAGAATATTTACTGTTATGTTTATACTTAGATTAATCTATATTTATTTCAACTCTAGGTGCTGAATTAAGTTCATCATATGTCATTCTATTCTATTGTTTTTCTTATAACAAACTATAAGTTTATGTAGCAATCATTTAAAACAAATTAAATCAGAATCCTAGAGATGCACAGAAAGCTCATATTAAATTTATTTCTGATTTCATTTATATCTCGAACAGATTCTTTCTTAAGTTCATCTTTATTTCCAAATTAAGAAACACTTGGCAGATTTGGAAACCTAGTAAGAAAAAAATGTGTAAGAGGACTTTCACAGAGCATTATTATTCCATGAGAGAAAAATGAATTTATTGTTTTTGTTGGTGCTACTGATGTTTGTGGTTACATCTGCCAATGCTTCTGTACAACTTCCAGCTCACTGATAGGATTAGAGTTCTCTCCTTTTTAGGGTCCATATGCTACTGAAGAGTGAACAAGCCATGCACATGCAAAGTATGTGCTCCACCCCTTTGAACTGTCCCTCTGACCCCAAAAGTGAGGATTTTTAAACTGCCAGTTTCAGAAAATAAAAGAGTTTTATTAAGATTTAAAAACTTCATGGCACTATTTAATCAGATAGTAAAGAGATGTGGGATAGGAAAATATTCATGAATTACAAGGTGGTGAGAGGTTGGAATATAGTATTTTTATATGTAAATATTACATTTTTTACAATGTGGTACAAAAAGAGTGAGAGCATGCAAGGTAGGTGACTTACATTCTATACTCTCTGGCCCTAATTCCTTTCTCTTAAAACACTAAATTTAATTTAATGCTTTTCTTATTGAGGCAATATTAGTTTGCTCAACTGTATATGCTTTGCAGCTTAAATTTCATACCATTCAAAAATGCATGTTACTATATGACAACCAGTGTCATTATGATGGCAACCATTATGAGAAAAAAACTGGAATTAAGTACTCATTGGGCTGGAGCGGTAGCACAGCGGGTAGGGCATTTACCTTGCACGAGGCCGATCTGGGTTCAGTTCCTACATCTCTCTCAGAGAGCCCGGCAAGCTACTCAAAGTATCCCGCCAGCATGGCATAGCCTGGCAAGCTACCCGTGTTGTATTCTATATGCCAAAAACAGTAACAAGTCTCACTATGGAGACATTACTGGTGCCCGCTCGAGCAAATAGATGAACAACGGGACAACAGTGCTACAGTGACAGTAAGTACTCATTAAGTTTGTTTTTTTCTATCTTGTTAGTTTTTCTTTTGCTTTTTTTCCGGGGGGACATTATAATCCCATGGAGCTGCTCAGGGCTTACTCCTAGTTTTCATGCTCAGGAATTATTCCTGATGGTGCTCAGAGGACCTTGTATAATGACAGGCTGGTTGACCCAGAGTCAGAAAATACACAGGCAAGAGCTTTTAATCCTTGTACTATCTCTTCATCTCCGATATCTTATAATTTGAGCTGCTTTAAATGTTTTATATTTCTCAATTATTATATGATCGGACTCCAAGCCAGGCCATTTTCACTCAGGGCGCCCCAGAGTGGGGCGGGCGAAAGCCCTTACTGCCCCAATGAACCCTGCCCCGGCAGCCTATCTTCACTACCCAACCACGCCACGCTCCAGGCCACTTTCTACACACTTGAGCTGAGTCTCACACATGAGCGAAGTCCTACAGAACCCAGGTAATGCAGAACATCGTGATCTTGGGCTCTGGCTTCAACAGTACCCCAGAGCAGAGAACCTCTGCTTGCTTCCCCAAGCCTCCAATTACCCAGGGGTCACACCCATAAGCAACCTCCTATGGGCACCAGATAATCTCCTCATTGGCCAACTTCCAGAACTCATGGCTGCTTCTCTCGGAAGGGAGCATAAAATGAGGCCCCCGTAACCATGCCACCAGACTCTGCGCCAGCCTGTCCACTTGGGGCACCCCAGAGGGGGTCAGATAAGAGCCATCCCTGCCCCAAGGGACCCAGCCCCCCTGGCAGCTAACCTCCACTACCCAACTGCCACCATGCTTCAGGTCGTTTTCCACATGCTCAGGCCGAGTCTCACACATGAGTGAACATATTCCTGGACCGGATGACTGCTTCACACCAGCACAGAGGGAAATAAAAATATATTCCTCTCGGAGAACCTGGCAAACTACCCATGGTATCCTGCCCACACAGCAGAGCCTGGCAAGCTCCCTGTGGTGTATTCAATATGCCAAAAACAGGAACAATAACAGCTCTCATTCCCCTGACCCTGAAAGAAGCTTCTAATGGTTGGGAAAGATGAGTAAGGAGACACTACTAAAATCTCAGGGCTGGGGCGAATGGAGATGTTACTGGCACCCACTTGAGTAAATTGATGAACAATGGTATGAAAGTGATATAGTGACAGAATTACTATACAAATTCTGTTAGTATCATAATATACACAATGATGCAAACATAGTTATAAAGCAATTAAGTATCAAATGAAGCTCACCAGCTTTACTGGTCTGCTTCAGAAAAGCAAAACTCTCCTTAAAGAATGATTTCTCATTTTCAAGAGAACAATTTATCACTATCTTGGAAAGGCCAAACTGAATTTCATACTAATAGTTTTATGTAGCCCAAATATTTGTTACTGATTATATGCAAAAGGGCTAACAAAATATTACATTTATCATTTTCTTTAAAATCATTGATTGCATGAGATATTTTCATTTCACCTTGAGTTTTCCTGTTTGTCTTTTGCTTCATAAAAACTTACTATAGTTTTCTTTTATATCATCAAAGTCTATCACTATACCTTAGACTTGATTTGTGCAATTTAAGATAGAAAAAAAGAGAACTATAGAAATTTCTCTGACTTGATTCTTTTTTGTTTTTTGTGTGCTATTATTTATTTAATTGAGATTTGTTGACTTCTACCTTATATCCTATCCTAGGTGTGCTACTCCTGCTACATCAGTGGTTTAGAGTACGAGAATTCTCCAAAATTCTAAGAATTCTATTTTTTTAATAAGGTGATACAGCTGGTGTTAAAATTTTAACTTGTGACTTGGGGGTCTGAAGCATCTCTGCAGCTTATTAATCTCTTCCAAGATTTATTTGTGCCTCTGAATCATGACTGATTAATGAGCTTATAAGGCACCAGAGGCACTTCAAGGAGGAATAGGGGGTGGGGGGAGGTTTCCCATCCCACGCTCCATGAGAGATTGAAGATTTCTATCCTGATATTTAATCTTGACTGCGCTCTTAGTGATCATATGCCTATAAATTTGCCATAGTATACTCACCTGTAATATGAAGGGCTATTTAGAAATAATTATTGCTAATCTTTGATTCTATAATATATGACTTTGTGATTCCTCTTTTTAATATTTTATGAATAAATGGTTTTTTTTATTTTACTGTTTTATTTCGGGGAGTGGTTCAGGTCAATATCACTGTGCTTATGACTTACTCCTGGCTCTATGTTCAGGGATCACTCTTAGGGGTGCTTATGTGACCATATGGGGTGCCTGGTATCTAACATGGATTACTGTGTACAAGGCAAATGACTTACCTACTGTACTATATCTTCATCCCTGGTTCCTCCTTTTTTTAATACCAAATTGAATTTAATGTTTTTCTTATTGATACACTGTTAGTTTTCACAGCTATATGTCATAAGGCTAAAATTTCATGTTTTTCAAAATCGATTTAACTATACAACAACCACAACATAAGTATCAGTATCCCCTCATCACTCTATAGGGGACCTCCTCCCCTTTAATCCCTCTTCTAAAATATAATATAAGCCAATAAAATTTCAAAATATTTATGACTTTTCACCTATTTAAATAAGATTGACATTTTAACTGAAAGTATCAGAAGAAGGAACATAATTTTATTTGAAATGTTTCAGTTCCGTTATTGCTTTAGTGAGTAAGCCAAGTTGAGACTTTATTTGGGACTTACTTGTGATATAAATATCTGCAATATAAAAATACACTTATAGCTATTTAATAGTAAAATTACTGATAAAATCTTTGAGCGACTTAATACATTAAACATCCTAAATGTTAACGGTGGACAAGATGAATTGGGTATAATCTCAATGAATAATAACTGCCAATTAGTGAGTACCATTGACAGGCCTATTTGTGTACATTGTAACACTGTTTCTTAGCAGCATCTCTGTATAGTTTACATTGCTTTAGAGAACACATGAGAAAATGATGATCGATAGCACAGCATATAGGGTGTTTGCCTTGCATGCAGCAAACCCAGGTTCGATTCTTCCTCTCCTCTTGGAGAGACTGGCAAGAGATACCAAGAGTATCTCTCCCACACGGCAGAGCCTGGCAAGCTACGTGTGGCGTATTTGATATGCCAAAAACAGTAACAAGTCTCACAATGGAGATGTTACTGGAGTCAGCTCAAGCAAATTGTTGAGCAACGGGATGACAGTGACAGTGACAGTGACGTACAGATATCAGTGACATAAAACTTTTAATTCTTATTAAAAATAATTAAGAATAAAACCTTTATATGCAAACCTTGTATTTTGGTTATTATAACATATAATCTCTTCTAAATATATGCATATCCCCCTTCCTTATTTGCTCTAAGGAGCCCTGAGAACTCCCTGAATAATTTAGCCTAATTTTTGTAATGTGAACAATTATATTACAAAAGGTAAACAATTACATTTTACATGATTTAATTTTAAAACAAATAGAACAAAAGCTAAATAAAAGTTATGCTCTGAGAAATTGTGTTTAAGTTGAAGGAGAGATCAGTCAAGGAGAATCTGTCATTCATTTTTTGACAGCTGGCTTCTTGAATTCCTCCTACTTGCCTGGGTGTGAATCCATCTGTGTCTGTTGAGATGTCTGTTTAAATCTTCCATTTTCCAGGTCAACTAGTATGTCACAATCCAAAGGAAGTTGTCTGGCTCCATAATGTGACTTGGCAGAAAGCGCCAAGAAATATTCTGTGAGCTACATATGGTTTGAGGGTTGTAGAATGAATATCATTCACTGTGTAATTCTGGAAGCAATGATATTGAAAAAATGTCTCCCTTTCCAATTATGTGTGTTTTCAAAGACTTGAACAAAATTGTTTGGTTTTCAAGTTGATAATATAAAAGTTATTTCTTTATGTTTTCAGTATAATAAATGTGATGAGAGAAAATAATCTCATAAATATATAAGCCCATAAGTTTTACTTGTAGGAAAACTTTAACCAAAGAAATTTGAAACATAAGGATGTCTCAATTCCTATTCCTCTTAGTGTATATAAAATATAACCACTTTGAGTGGTAATACATTTTATATACCATCATTGAGCAGTTTGCAAGGATATAGATCTAAAACAGCTTCTTTCTCATTATTTCTATTACACAATGCTCACAATAATGATGAAATCAGAAGCACATATTATTTTGTCCTTTTCCTTTGTGTCTTTCTTTTGAGAAAATATTTTGAATAAATGAAAATACTGATTTTAATTTGAGAAAAATATTCAGAATTTTCATAGTCTTTGATAGTTACATATGATATGCCTTTGTCAAAGTAGATACCATTAGCCATCTAATTATGACATAGTTCCTTATAAGGTGAAAGACCCAGTGGATTACAGCAGAGTTTCAGAGGAGAATTGAGAGAATGTTCTTCTCTCAGGAGATGAATATTCAGAGAACTATAAATTGAGATTACTTAGTTACATTTTTAGTACAATTGTAGAAAAATCTCATTTGCTCTGTTGACTTACTATTTTAGGAGTAGATATAAACCTTGACTCCTAATTAAACTAGTGAAGTTGTTAATATAATACAACTTCCTGATAAATTTGCTATCAAAAATAAAGAAGTTTTCAAAGTGCAATTTCTCATCAGTTAGAAAAACATACAAGCATTACATAAACATTTATCAAAGTTTCTTCTTTTCATCCTTTCAGTAGTTATTTTCCATACCTCCTACTCTCCTCGCATTGTTGGATGAAGAGTAAGATTTATATCATCATCCTGTTCTCTTAGATATTAATCATATAAAATTGAGAATGGTGCTGAGTGGGTCAGGAAATGATGCATTTCTTTAAGACCTGTTTCTTTATTCCCTTCAAGTTCTTTCTACTTGAGAAAATTGCTATTCTGTAAGCAAAATATAAGGAATTTAGTTGATAGAGGCTGCATAATCAGATTAGAAATAAATTTGAGGAAATTTTCTTTTATCTTAGGTGAAGTCTGGATCAGAGGACAAAATCACAGCATTGTCATCATATAATTATAATGCCCAGTCAGATCTTTGTTCTGGGTCCTTATATTCTAATTTCAAGTTTTTATTGCCTTTTAAAACCCCTTTATCCATTTTAAGCTCTTCATAATCAAAAGACTAAATCCAATCTTGTCCCACAAGAAAAAACAGAGATCTACTGAAAGGATTCTCAACTACTGAGATCGCCATATCTAAAATCATTTTTATTTGGTCATATGTATGAGGAATACTTCTAACCAGATATTTATACTCTTCTATCTTCACTAGAACTGTGATAGCTTCCTCCTTTCTGGTTTATATCTCTGGTCTCTGGTCTAGGTCCAGCTTCTACAACTAATACATTCAACTAATTTATGTAGTACAAACATGTAGTACAAGCCATATCTAATGAAAAAACAGGCAAACAAATAAAAACAACAAAAACTTAATTTTGACAGAAGAGCCCCTTAGTCACTTGCTCTCTTGTTTTCCTTTTGCCAAAGAAGTTTTACAAATTGTCTGAACTCATTCTCCCTGTTATGCCTTCATTAAGGATTAATTTAGCAATGGCCACAGGTCTTAGTAGATAGTTTATAGGTTTTGAAATTTACATGTATACCAAACTAATTCAATAAGTACTAGTAATTATACAAGTATACATACTACAATATATCTATTTATCTACATATCCATCTCTCTTTCTCTACACACACACATACACAAAGACATTAAATCTGTAGAACATTTCTACCATTCCAGAAAATTTGTTTATGCTGTTACTTAATAAATCTCTCATATGCCCTTTTTTATATTTACTTGATTGCAAATTGCATTTTACTGTCTTTTATTCTTTTGGTTTTAGAACATTCACTGTACCACTGTAGCACTGTCATCACATTGTTGATCGATTTGCTCCAGTGGGCACCAGTAATGTCTCCATTGTGAGACTTGCTGTTATTCTTTTTGGCATATGAAATATGCCACGGATAGCTTGCCAGGCTTTGTCTTGAGGGCGGAATACTCTCGTTAGCTTGCCAGGCTCTCCAAGAGGGGCAGAGGAATTGAACCCAGGTTGGCCATGTACAAGGCAAATACTCTACCCGCTGTGCTATTGCTCTGGTCCTGCTGGAGTGATAGCACCCTCCCCGATGTGTATACATATATGGCAAAAACTTTCCAAGAGTCTATATATTTGTATTTGGAAGCGGAGGTTGGTGTGTGCCATGGGATACCCATAGGGTTTCATACATGCAAATCATACAATCGTTCTACCAATGAGTTATTTCTGTAACCCCAGTCCCTGGTGTTTTTTACTGCCAGTTACATCGTGAATTTGATTTTAAGATATGTATTCAGCTCCCCGCCCAACTTTTTTAAAATGTGGGCCTGCAAGATAACACACATAACAGAACACATGCTTAATGGGTGAAAAACCCTGAGACTAATTCCTAGCACTGTCCACAAGCAGTGCAGTGTATAACCTTCGTGAACCATAAGTACTCCACTTTCAAGATCACAAGGAGTGGTTATTTCTTTTAAAAGTACAGTATGATTTTGAATAAAGGCTTATTCTTTGTTTACTACTTATAATATTAAAAATTTAAATTTTAATTAAACTTAATTAAATCAATTAAGTGTAATTAATTTAATTTATTACTTAGAACATTAAATTTAATTAATTAATTTAATTTACTACTTAAAACATTAAAAAAAAAGAAGTGCAAACACTGTCAAAAAATCGTACCTGAACCAGTTCCAATTAAATTGATAATCTGTTGCCCACCAAATCTCAGAATTTGAGAGTGCAATTCCATCTTCAAAGATAGTTTCCTATAATACCAAATTGAAGCCTTATATAATAGTAGATCAGTACCGAAACAAAGATGCATTCTCAGGGCCCATTCAAGAATTGCCTGTAAAAGTCTATGATAGCAAAAGAATCCAGTTAAGAATCACATATTAACCTCTAGTTTTTTGAGAATCGTCCATATTGTTTTCCAAAAGGGCTGAACTAGCCGGCATTCCCACCAGCAGTGAAGAAGGGTCCCTTTCTCCCCACATCCTCTCCAACAGCGGTTGCTTTTGTTCTTTTGGATGTGTGCCAGTCTCTGTGGTGTGAGGTGGTATCACGTGGTTGTTTTGATCTGCATCTCTCTGACGATTAGTGATGTAGAGCACTTTTTCATGTGCCTTTTGGCCATTCGTATCTCTTCCTTGGTAAAGTTTCTGTTCATTTCTTTGCCCCATTTTTTGATGGGGTTGGATGTTTTCTTCTTGTATAGTTCAACCAGTGCTTTATATACCATTGATATTAAACCCTTATCTGATGGGTATTGTGTAAATATCCTTTCCCATTCTGTGGATAGTCTTTGTTTTCTGGTCACTGTATCTTTTGCGGTGCAGAAGCTTTTTAGTTTAATGTTGTCCCATTTGTTGATCTCTGTTTTTACTAGATTACTTAGTTCCGTGTCATCTTTGAAGATACCTTTATCTTCAATATCGTAGAGGGTTTTGCCGACCTTGTCTTCAATGTACCTTATGGTTTGTGGTCTGATGTTGAGGTCTTTAATCCATTTTGATCTGACTTTTGTGCATGGTGTCAGGTCAAGGTATACGCCCATTTTTTTGCATGTGGTTGTCCAGTTGTGCCAGCACCATTTGTTAAAGAGGCTTTTCTTGCTCCACTTCACATCTCTTGCTCCTTTATCAAAGATTAGATGATCATATTTTTGCCCATTTGACCCAGCAATACCACTGCTGGGAATATATCCCAGAAAAGCCAAAAAGTATAGTCGAAGTGACATATGCACTTATGTGTTCACCGCAGAACTGTTTACAATAGCCAGAATCTGGAAAAAACCCGAGTGCCCTAGAACAGATGACTGGTTGAAGAAACTCTGGTACATCTATACAATGAATACTATGCAGCTGTTAGAAAAAATGAGGTCATGACGTTTGCATATAAGTGGATCAACATGGAAAGTATCATGCTAAGTGAAATGAGTCAGAAAGAGAGAGACAGACATAGAAAGATTGCACTCATCTGTGGAATATAGAATAATAGACTATAAGACTAACGTCCAAGAATAGTAGAAATAAGTACCAGGAGGTTGTCTCCATGGCTTGGAAGCTGGTCTCTCATTCTGGGTAACTCAGGGAAGGGACCACCAAGTAAAATGTGGTCGGAGGTCATGTGGGGGAAGGGTGATGCGGGCCGAATACAGACTAGAGACTGAACACAATGGTCACTCAACACCTTTATTGCAAACCACAACACCTAATCAGAGAGAGAGAACAAAAGGGAATACCCTGCCATAGTGGCAGCGTGGGGTGGGAGGAGACGGGACTGGGGAGGGGGGGGAGGGATGTTGGGTTTGGTGGTGGAGAATGGGCACTGGTGAAGGGATGGGTTCTCGAACTTTGTATGGGGGAAACATGAGCACAAAGATGTGTGGATCTGTAACTGTACCCTCACGATGACTCTCTAATTAAAAATAAACTAATAAAAATAATAATAAATAAATAAATAATAAAAAAGAATCACATATCATATTTAAAGTATTTAGTTTCCAAAGTGAAAGCCAGCGGCCAGAAACATGACTCAATTGGGAGAGGACATGTCTTTCTTATGCAAGTTTAATTCCTGAACCCCACTGGCCACTTATCAGTACCAGCCAGAGACAAAGCTGGAAATTACCATATATAGTCCCATGCCCAACACACTAAAGACACTATTAGGATTTTCAAGACATACAGGACAATTGTTGTTTTATTGGGACAACATTATCTCATTGAGCTGTATATGTTTTAAGTACACAAAATCATGTTTCTTCTAAGTACTTTTTATCCTACTATGTTCTACTTGGCTTCCATCTCTCACACATGTGAGTGAGGTTAATCGATATTTGGTTTTCCTCTTTATCATTTATTACACTTAGCATGGTCCCCTTAAATTTCATGCATGTTATCGTCAAAGTCAAGATTTTCACTTTTCTTATAATGGAGTGATATTTATGTGTATATATTTTATTTATGAAACTTATTCATCTATTTGCCTTTTGTTGGACATTATGTTGTTTTCACATTTTGTCTATTTTAAATACTGCTTCAATAAACATAGTTCTTCATGTACCTTTTTGAGTTATTGCTTTTGTATTCTTTAGAGTCAATGCCTAGAAATAGAATTTCCGGATATTATGGTAAATCCAACAAGTCTCACAATGGTGTCTGCTAGAGCAAATCGATGAGCAACAGGATGACAGTGATACAGTGATGGTAAATCCACTTCTAGGGGTGGTTTTTTGGCCCTACCTGGTTGTATTCTGGGCTTCCTCTTGGCTCTGCATTCAGAAATCATTCCAATCAGTTTGGTGGAACATGCGTGGAGCCAGGGATCATAGCAGAGTTGGCTGCATGCATTACAAGCACCTTACCCAGTGTATTACTCACTGTATTATTATTTCAGCCCCTTGAAAATATAATCTTAAGAGTTGGCTTCCTTCTAATGTTGATAAGTTATTATTTTTAACTTTTATTGCATCACCACAAATCACTAAGTTATTTATGATTGAATTTCAGGCAACCAATGTTCCAATCCCTCCAACAGTCCCACTTCCCTCCACCAATGTCCTCAGTTTCTCTCCCATCCCCCTACCTAACCCAATGTTAGAAACCTATTGTTTCTTAATTTTCTTTTATTTTTTGTGGCTTAAAATACATTTACTGTAGGATATCATGCCTATGTGTGCACACCAGAAGTGCCCCAGAGGTGGGTGGGTGAGAGCCGTCCCTGCCCCAAGGGACCCAGCCCCGGCAGCCCGCCTCCATTACCCCACCGCCGCTTCATTAGAATTTTGTTTCGCTTTTCCTGTGTCCCCAACATTTGTGATGGGCTATTTTCCCTAACACTGTCAATATGTATTTTTTCCCCTTAGTTAGCTTTTGAGATCTCTATTGCTTGTGTTCTCTTATAATAACACCGTGTTCTTGTCCTTTCTCTCAGCATTGGGGTCTGATATAATATGCTTGTCCACTGCAATTCATCCTTACCAAAATCTGAGGCCTACATACCTTGTTCAATGTTCAAGATGAGGCTTTTGGATGAAGAACGGGAAAGGGCATAAGGGAAATAAAATAACTTAATTGTGACTCTACAGTTTGTACTTTGAAGCTCTGAACTTCAATGTGACTGAATATGAGATTACACATTTCCTTTAAGTGAGTTAAGTGAACTATAATCTAAGACTGATATCGTTAAAAGAGTAGAGGGTCTCTCAGGAGAAAAATCAAACCTTCCTATATATGCTCGTAGACTCCCAGCCTCTTATAACTTTGAGAAAAAGATTTTTGTTAAGTCATTAATTTGTGTCAGTTCATTTCAACAGCCTAGTCAACTGAAGCGAGGAAGGAAAAGATAGAGCTTCTTCCATGTACTGTTCTATTTATTTTTATTTGAAAGTTGGTTAATTCCTCTTGATGGTACTAGCCTGGTTTTGTTAAAGTCATTAAGTATTTTCAGGAAAAATAGATTATAAAGACTGTTACTTTTTTACTCAATACCTCAACTGTTATCTCTAATTGTAAAAATGTGTATGCATGTGCATGCTTCTTTTATTTTATTTTTTATTCTTTAAAAATATTTAATATTCCTCGGACCCTGGCTCCACCTTTCCTGAGCACCGCCCATCTAGACCCTCACCACCTTCCAGCGCCGGCCCACTGCTCCGCTCCACTTTTCAGGTTAGTGGAGTGAACGGGCGCCATCCCATCTGCGCCTGCACCTCCCCACCCCCTGAGGTCACCCAGCCACATTTTGTTAGTGGGCGTGGCCTCAACAAAGTGGGCGTGGCTTCAAAAAGTGGGCGTGGCCTCCTCCAGAGCCGTGTACGCTAAGGCGGCCGAAGTAATTTTTTTTTTAAATACCAAGCAATTATTTGGTACTTCTCAATATTCATCACCTATATCCCTGATTATCATCTTTGAGGGCCTTAAAATACTTCCTAAATACGTTCCAAGCTAATTCCAAATTTCAAAAACTACCAATGAGTAGAAGCAGGTATTCAAGCCAAACCTAACGGACCTCACTCTCAAATAGTATTGCGTGAAGTTTCACATAAATAATAGAGGGACATTTTGTAGAGGGAGTACAGAAGAAATTGATCACCACTGACCAATCCCATTTAGAATCATTTTCCACAACCAGAGGTGAACTTTAAGGCTCCTTTGCCATACTACCACAGCAATATGAAGAAATAGCACAAATCACCGCCACAAGGGGAGGACGAAGAAAAGAGTCTTGATGCATCACTGGACCTTACCTACAAACTGGAGCTCTCCAATAAAGAATTCAGAGCTGAAATCCTCAAGATGTTCAATCAACTCAATCTAAAGTTTGACATGGTATTCGTTACATTAAAGGCGGACCTCACAGAAACGATACAACAGACAGCTGAGAAATTACGGGAAGAAATGAGAACAGAAAGAAAAATCCTACAGAAGGAAATGTCACAAATCAAGGATTCCATAGATGAATTAAAAATCTCAGTGGGTGCCCTCAACAATAGAATGACTGCAGCAGAGGACAGAATCAGTGAGCTTGAAGATCAGCTCCAGGAAGCCTATAGGCAATAACAATCAATGGGGAGAGACCTCAAAATAGCTCTAGGGAGAATTAGAGTCCTAGGGGATGAATTCAAGAGGAACAACATTAGAATTATTGGACTACCAGAACCACAGGGAACCAACCCCAATGAAAAAGCCAGTCAAAAAAATCATTGCTGAAAAATTGCCAGAGCTGGACAATGCAGACATCCAGATTCAAGGAGCGAGAAGGGCACCAGCTAAAAGAGACCCTAACAGAAAAACTCCAAGACATATCATAGTTAGGATGATGGACATAACAGATAGAGACACATTACTGCAAGCCGCAAGGTCGAAGAAGGAAATCACATACAATGGAGCAACCCTTAGGTTCACAGCAGACCTATCGGAGGAAACCCTTCAAGCTCGAAGGCAGTGGTGGGATATAGTGAAAAAACTCAGTGAGATGAATGCTTCACCAAGAATACTTTATCCGGCCAAACTCTCATTCTAACTCGAATGAATTATACTCTATTTTGGGGATAAACAACAACTCAGGAACTTCATAGACTCTAAACCAAACCTAAAAGAAGTTCTAAAGGGGATACTATAAGACAAGAAAAACCCCTACAAGCACAAAAAATATATACAGAAAGATGGCACAAAACTCTATGACAATAATCTCTCTCAATGTCAATGGTCTTAATTCACCAATTAAGAGACACAGACTGGCAAAATGGATTCAGAGACTCAACCCAACATTCTGTTGCCTGCAAGAAACACATCTGAATCTCCAGAACAAACACAGACTCAAAGTCAAAGGATGGAAAACAATTCTGCAAGCAAACAACTCCCTCAAAAAAGCTGGGGTGGCTTTACTAGTATCAAAAAACATAGACTTCAGGTTGAAAAAGATTAGAAGGGATAGTGAAGGACACTTTTTATTAATCAAGCGATATGTACAGCAGGAAGAAATCACACTCCTAAACGTGTATGCACCCAATGAGGGACCAGCTAAATACCTACAACAGCTGCTAACAGACCTTAAGAAGGACATTGTGGGCAACACGATAGTAGTTGGAGACTTCAACACCACCCTATCACCTCTGGACAGATCAAGAAGATTAAAACTCACCAAGGAAATAATGGATTTGAAGGAAGAAATAGAAGAGAGAGGGCTAATAGATCTATACAGGGCTCTATATCCAAAAGAAAAGGGAATACACTTTCTTTTCCAGCGCACATGGAACATTTTCCAGAATAGACCATGCACTGGGCCACGCAACATACCTCAACAGAATCAACAAAATAGATGTTGTACCAGCTACTTTTTCAGACCATGATGCACTGAAAATAAAAGTTAATTGTGGTCAGATGCAGAAAAATAAATCAAACACCTGGAAATTAAATAGCTCGATGTTGAACAATGAGTGGGTCAGGAAGGAAATCAAGGAAGAAATCAAAAGGTACCTGGAAACAAACGAGAATGAAGACACAAGCTACCAGAACCTGTGGGACGCAGCTAAAGCCGTTTTAAGGGGAAAATTCATAGCTCTGCAAGCATATCTCAGGAAGGAAGACAGGGCCCGCATAAATAACTTGACTTCACAGCTCAAGACCTTAGAAAAGGACCAACAAAAGAAGCCCAAACCAGGCAGAAGGAAAGAGATAATAAAACTTAGAGCAGAAATTAACGACATGGAAACCCAAAAGACAATTCGAAAGATCAATGAAACCAAGAGCTGTTTTTTTGAGAAAATAAATGAGACTGATAAACCACTAGCAAGACTCACAAAGAAAGAGCGAGCAAGAACACTTATAAGTCGAATCAGAAATGAAAAGGGGGACATCGCAACAGAAACCAATGAAATTCAAAAGATCATCAGAGACTACTTTGAAAATTTGTATGCCACGAAACAAGAGAACCTAGAAGAAATGGATAAGTTCCTGGAATCCTGTAATCTCCCAAGGCTGAACCAAGAAGACCGGGAGTTCCTGAATAGTCCTATTAACATCAAGGAAATTGAAACGGTAATCAAAAGTCTTCGCAAAAACAAAAGCCAATGAATCCCAGACGGATTCACTAGCGAATTCTTCCAAACATTTAAAGAGGACCTATTGCCAGTTCTTCTCAAGCTTTTCCAGGAAATTGAAGAAACAGAAACCCTCCCAAACAGTTTCTATGAGGCTCACATCTCCCTAATACCAAAAAGAAACAAGGACACCACAAAAAAAGAAAACTACAGGCCAATATCCCTGATGAACACAGATGTGAAGATTCTCAACAAAATATTAGCAAACAGAATTCACCAACTCATCAAAAAGATCATACACAACGACCAAGTGGGATTCATCCCGGGGATGCAAGGATGGTTTAACATCCGGAAATCAATCAGCATAATCCATCATAACAAAAGAAAAGATAAAAATCATATAATCATATCAATAGATGCAGAGAAAGCATTTGACAAGATCCAGCACCCCTTTATGATGAAAACTCTCGCCAAAATGGGTATAGAAGGGACCTTTCTCAATATAGTCAAAGCCATCTACCACAAGCCTCCGGGAAGCATCATCCTCAATGGGGAAAAACTAAGACCCTTCCCTCTGAGAACAGGGACAAGACAAGGATGCCCACTCTCTCCTCTTCTGTTCAATATAGTACTGGAAGTATTTGCAATAGCGATTAGGCAAGAAAAAGATATTAAGGGCATTCAGGGAGGAAAGGAAGAAATCAAGCTCTCACTATTCGCTGATGATATGATATTATACTTAGAAAACCCTAATACCTCTACCAAGAAACTTCTAGAAACAGTAGACTCGTATAGTAAAGTTGCAGGCTATAAAATCAATACCCAAAAATCCATGGCTTTCTTATATGCAAATAGTGAGAGAGAAGAAAGCGACATGATAAAAGCTATCCCGTTCACAATTGTGCCTCAAAAAATCAAATACCTCAGAATCAGCTTAACTAAGGAGGTAAAGGACTTGTATAATGAAAACTACAAAACGCTACTTCAGGAAATAAAAGAAGACATGAGGAAATGGAAAAATATCCCCTGCACATGGATTGGAAGAATTAATATTGTCAAAATGGCAATTCTCCCCAAAGCATTGTACAAATTCAATGCGATCCCTATAGGGATACCCTTGTCATTCTTCAAAGAAATGGAACAAGCGCTCCTGAAATTCATATGGAACAATAAGCCCTCACGAATAGTTAAAGCAATTCTTGGGAAAAAGAAAATGGGAGGAATCAACCTCCCCAACTTCCAACTCTACTACAAAGCGGTAGTCACTAAAACAGCTTGGTACTGGAACAAAGGCAGAGCCGCAGACCAATGGAACAGGGTTGAATACTCTGACACATCCCCCCAAATATATGACCATCTAATCTTTGATAAGGGAGCAAAAAAGGCGAAGTGGAGCAAGGAAAACATGTTTAACAAATTGTGCTGGCAAAACTGGACAGCTACATGCAAAAAAATGGGCTTAGACCTCCACCAATCACCAGGTAGAAAAGTAAGATCAAAATGGATTAAGGACCTCAACATCAGACCAGAATACCTAAGGTACATTGAAGACAAGGTCGGCAAAACCCTCCACCACATTGAAGCCAAAGGTATCTTCAAAGCTGACACGCCACTGGCCAAGCAAGTGAAAACAGAGATAAATGAATGGGACTATCTCAAACTAAGAAGCTTCTGCACCTGAAGAGAAACAGTGACCAAAGTACAAAGACAATCTACAGAATGGGAAAGGGTATTTATGCAGTACCCATCCGATAAAGGGTTGATAACAAGGATATACAATGCACTGGTTGAACTCCACAAGAAGAAAACTGCCAACCCGATCAAAAAATGGGCTGATGAAATGAACAGAAGCTTTCCTAAAGAAGAAATCCGAATGGCTCAGAGGCATATGAGAAAATGTTCCACATCACTAATCATCAGGGAAATACAGATCAAAACAACCATGAGATATCATCTCACACCAGAGACTGGCCCACATCCCAAAAAACAAAAGCAACCAGTGTTGGCATGGATGCGGGGAGAAAGGGACTCTTCTTCACGCTGGTGGGAATGCCGACTGGTTCAGCCCTTTTGGAAAACAATATGGACGATTCTCAAAAAATTAGAAATTGAGCTTCCATTTGACCCAGCAATACCACTCCTGGGAATATATCCTGGAGAGGCAAAACGGTATAGTAGAGATGGCATATGTATTTCTATGTTCATTGCAGCACTGTTCACAATAGCCAGAATCTGGAAAAAACCAGAGTGCCCCAAAACAGATGACTGGCTAAAGAAACTCTGGTACATCTACACAATGGAATACTATGTAGCTGTCAGAAAACATGAAGTCATGAAATTTGCATATAAATGGATCAACATGGAAAGTATCATGTTGAGTGAAATGAGTCAGAAAGAAACAGACAGACAATGAAAGATTGCACTCATATGTGGAATATAATGTAACTGAGAAGTACAAATTGGCAACGATGCAACTTCTGGCAGATATCTCTCTGGACTTAGTTACTAAAATACTAAATTACAGAAACCCAAAACTGAGGGGAGAGACTCACAAAACAATAATAGTGAGTTTTGTTAAAATATTGTATGCAATCAAAGTGAAAGTAAAGTGAAATTTATTAGTTACACAGGCGGGGGGGGCTAAGTGTGGGGGGGCTAGGGATGTGGGGGGGTTAGGGGTGTGGGGGGGCGTGGTGGAGCTATACTGGGATTCTTGGTGGTGGAATATGAGCACTGGTGAAGGGATGGGTATTCGAGCCTTGTATAACTGAGATTTAAACCTGAAAACTTTGTAACTTTCCACATGGTGACTCAATAAAAAATTTAAAACAATAAAAAAATATTTAATAAATATTTAATAAATAATTGTATTTATTAAAATAAATAAAAATATTTTATTTTATTCTTTTCTATAATTTAAAACAATACATACGTGTTTTATGCTTTTTTGATGTATAATTGACAAAAACATATAATTTTGTTATGCAGTGTTTTTAGTTGATATTATGATATATTGCAAAATTATTACCAATGATTAACAACAACTTTATTATATCAGTTATTATTAATTCGTTATTATTACTTATTAGTGGTCTGAACATTTGAGAACCATTGTATAGCAACCTTTAAATATTTCATGCACAACTATTAAGTAAAATAAGCATGCTATACATTATTGCTCAATAATTAATTTATTTTTGAAATGGAAATCTATATACTTTGATTATAACCTGTTCAGTTTCCTAATATCTAGATCTTTATAACTACTATTTCTATCTTAGCTTATAAAGCTTAAATTGAAATGTATTAAAGAATTAGGCCCAAGACATAAAACCATAAAAGTAGAGGAAGCCATATATAGTAAGAAACTTATTGAACTGATCATTTTTCTCTTGCTCCAAATACAGTACAGATGCACACATACACGCACACACATACATGCATACACACATACATATTCATACAAACATACATATGTATGTATTTTATATACAGTCACATATATGTATATAATATGACACTCAAGAACCATGTGTGCATGTTGGATTTGACAATTAAAGAAAAGTCTAAACAAAATGAAAATGTAACTTACAGAATAGTGGAAATGATTGCAAATCACATATCCAATGGTGCTTAATATCCAAAATGTTTAAAATACTAACACAATTTAATAGAAAAAAAGCCAAGCAATATAATTTATGGATATTCAAGCAACTTAATAAACAACTCCTGAATAAGACATACAAAGGGCAAAAAAGTTACTTGAAAAGTGCTAATTATCTCAAATCAACAGGGAAATGCAAATCTAACCATAGTGATATATCACCTCATATACATTGAAATAGTTGTCATAAAAAAAGACAGGAAGTAACAATTGTTGGTGAGAACTTAGAGAAAGTGCAATATTTATGCACTGTTAGTTAACATTCAAATGCTATGGAACACAGCATGGGGAGAAACAAAACTACAATGTACTTTAGCAATCACTTCCGAGTATATTCAAAGAAAAGAGAAACTATATATTAAGAGATATCTGCAGATTCATGGTTATTTAAGCATTATCAAAATAGCTAAGATTTGGAGATAAGTTAGGTTTTATAAACATATAAACAGATAAAGAATATGTGATATATATATCTATATACTATATATTTTATATATACACACATACATATATATGTATATATAAAATTACATATAATGGCTATTATTCAGCTCTGGAAATAAAAATCCATTTGGGACAATATATATGGATTTTACTAAGAGAGTGATATTATTAATATCACTGATGTTACTCATATCTGAATTAAAGTGCTTCCTTTTTCTTAGGTTATATTAGTATTGTCACTTTTTTTGTCAAATATCCTGATCTCCAAAGAACACATGTTCCTCTATTATTTCTGTCTCTTGTGAATCCTGAACTTACCTTTTAGCTTCTGAGAATAACAGTGTTTTAATGGCACCTCTCTTTCCTACCTCCCCACCTCTATGGTGTGTTAAATGAATTGTGTATGGACCCTACAGAATAACTGCACATATTTTAAAAGGATTTTTGATAGAATCAAACACCTGCATGTTGTTGTCTTCTAGTACTGGCTCTAAGTGTCATTACATCCTGGCCAGACACTTCAGTCTTCTTGAAGAGTGTCAGTACAAAATTGGGATCTCGAGAGTCTTAAGGCACGGGTGATGATTATTGCTATGAGTACTGAGTAAGGTAAAAAATAGCACCATAAATGTTAAATAATGTTGTACATTTAGGGAGAAAGCTATTAATTTAAGATTTGGCTACTATTAGGAGTCTATAAATATTACAGTGATAGTGAGTAGGTTTAGAAATGTTGCTGAGATGGAGCACTATACTAAATGAGGAGTGGTGTGAACTGACAAGGTTGTCAAGGTTGTCAGAGTTGGAAGAAGTTATTTCCTAGGTGGACTAGCCTAAAAATCTGTCATTGTATAGCCATCCATGCATCTGTTCCTTCATAACATACGGTCTAATTCAACTGTTAGCTGAAAGTGTGGAGCCATTTACAAATACTTCAAAGATAATTCTCATTGAATTTGTATTCATTTTTTCCATTTTTCCTTCTCTGTTCATTGACAAGTGAGAATGTCACTTTCTCTCATCCCTTGTTTCTGTGGAAATTCCCTAACATGGGTGGAAAACTATGTATGCATGCATTTGTAATCTCATATGTGAGAGAGATACCTTTTTATGATGACAATGTTCACAGTTGATATTTGGCTTGAATTTTAGCCTTCATATCAGTTGTTTATTTCCAAATGAATCTAGCTTCTGGATTTAACCAACATTACAAAGCCCCTATAACAGTGTTCCTGGCAACTGAGTAAATGCACAATTATGTTCCCCTTCCCCATATTTTGGCCAATTTTGAAGAGCAGCTTGTTAGGAGGAGTTTGCGTTCCAATTCTGGTCCAGGCAAAATGGAGGCATCAACAGAGGTCTTACAACTTGTTCATCTGCGCTCATCACTTTATGACACCTAAACCCTAAGGCAAGGAAGCAACTGACTTCTTGTATATTTTTCACTTTCTGAGCAGATGGGTGTGATCTTCAGCAGCCAGCAGTGCACATATGTTCATAATGTTGAAAGGAGAATCCTGAGCCAAGAATGACTGTAAAAGCCAATCTCTTCATACTTTCTCTCTCAGGTGGCAGCAGTAAATATATGGCCCTCTGTAGGATTAATCACATAAAATGAAAAGCACAGTTGTACATGAGGGGATTAAAAGGAGGATGCCATGTGGAAGAGAGTCTGATATAGATTCAATCTCAGTGGGAAATGTTGGAGAAAATCCTGGACAAAATTTTCATTAGGATACTATCAAATTGATCAGCATGCATTTTCAACTGCATTGCCTGACTAGCACTAATTGAAACCCCACATGACCAAGATTAAAGCCTATGAATGTAGATATTAAAACAATGTTATTTTCAACTTTTATCTGCCTACTACATATAGTACTCAAACTTCTAAAAGTGACTTCTTTAAGTGATTTTTTTCCCCCAGAGTGTTTCAACTCGTAAATACTTTGTTTGGTTTTTAGTGACAGTGTTTATTTATAAAAGTTGTGCAAAGACTAGAATGTAGTTATTCTTTTAAAACTTAAACTCTATAATTACACAAGTTTGTATATTACAATCGTATTGAATATTTTGCTGGTATAAGAATGCTCCATTAGGCTTTCAATAATAATGAGGTTGCTGCTATGTGTTAGTTGAGTAAGAATATAAAGGTCTTTTATTGAGACTAAAAAATAAGCCATTTGTTATAGACATATACTCCAACAGGTAACATAAAACTGACATTATAAATCTGGTTTCACTTTAAAAATAAGAAATACAGGGCGATAATTAAAGGGCTGTAGCTCTTGCCTTCCATGCATGAAGTTTGAAGTTTAACCCCCAGCACTGTCTGACCCCTAGCCCATGTACCACATGGACTAACACTATTGGGTCCTAGCACCACTGAGATCAAGCAGTATGACATTGTCAGGGCCAGTACTAAATGTTAGATCCACACCTACAGGCTCACTATGGCTTGAGTTTGGATGTGAGCCCTGAACATCACTATTGAGACCCTACCCCCCAAATTGACCAAAAATTAATTACAAATATAATCTTTGTTATTTACTCAATTTTATGTCCTTGTAACAGTTTAATTTTTAAAAGTTTTTGTATTTTAAAATCAAAAATACTTCCTGTTATTTAAAGATCGTGTTTTAATTACACTAAAAACCAAGTATATACTTTGACTCCTGCAATATAGGGAAGAGATTGAATGACAGATTCCAGTCTTTATAAAACTTAGTTTTCTTCTATGAAAAATGAAAGTAAGCCCTAGCTGAAATTATGTAACTATTATTGTCCACAGAGTACATAGAATTAGGGATATCACAGTTTTACATAACTTTGAATCACAGCAGTTACTGTCAACCTTTTTTTTCTTCACTTTGCAAAGGAGCTGGCCAACAATCTGGAGTGCATGCAGTTTGGCACAAATGTTTACTAGGATATCCACCTCACTAAATGAGAAATTACTTCTATCAGAAGCCATCTCAGATGATCAATCCACACATTTTAAGGTATAATGCATTATATATTTAAATGTAGTTTCATTCATATGTTGATTAAAGTTTGGTTAAGGTAGCCAGGAGTCATACAACTAGACTTGGTAATTATCATTGGAAATTGCTGTTGCTTGCCCATCACAAACTCTTTTCAAAGTTCTATTTCTAGTCTTTATATGAGATGGCAAAACCAGCTCTGCTCAAAGACAAATTGTTGCAGTAATATGTGTCTGAAATGCTTGGTAAGATTTTAAGTGGCTTTATTATATGTATCATTATGGACTGAATGCATGTATCCTACTAAAATTCATGTGTTTGTATCCCAAGGCCCACTGTGATAGTGTTCAAAGATGGGATTTTTGTAAGGTTAGTATATTATGAGGATGAAGCCCTAAGAATGCTATTAGTGCCCTTATAAGAAAAGACATGGAGCTGGAGAGATAGTGCAGTGGTAGGGCATTTGTCTCACACATGACCAACCTCAGATTAACCCCTGGTATCCCAGATGGTCCTTTGAGCATGGCCAGGAGTAACCCCTGAGCATCGCCAGGTATTGCCCCTGCAAAAAATATAAAAGACATGAAAGAATTGGCTTTTGGCTTCTTTCTTCTTTCACTCTCTGTTTCATTTGGTCTTAGTCTGTTTCTCTTTTTTTCTGCCTATCATACATGAAAATCAGAAAAACACCTTTCACTAAAATACATCCAATATGATATCTCTCCTAATATTGGACTTCTTACTTCCAAAACTTCATAAATAAATGTCATTTGAACAGTGCAATGCATGGCAGTCACATAACAAACCAAATTCATAGTACACTTGTTTTTCTTCATTAAAGAAAAATAGTTCTTAGTTGAAAGAAATTTAGAGAAATGTGAAGGGAGGAAAATACAGATAAGTGCTCAAAAGAAAGATACTCAGAGGGGAGAGAGTAGAGAATGCCTTTTATCACTTTAGCAAACTGCTGTGGCCTGGTGCTCTCTGAATACATAAAAGTCAATCTAGGCATTGTCCCAGAACAACAAAGGACCCTCAAGTCTTGATCTCTTTATGGTCATTTCATAGTCTTTCTCTTTTCTTTTTTTCTCAGTGAATCACTGTGTGATACACAATTACTCTCAAAGTTTTCTCTAGCTTCTTCATTTATTTTCTTCTTATTTTATTTTTATTTATTTATTCAGGCTTTTTTTTTGGACTCATTACCCATCCCACCTACTCACTCCCTCATTTAGCTACCTCCATCACTGTGAACCCATTGAGAAGTGAAACTTATTTCTAAGAAAATCCAACATTCTGGGCTGGAGCAATAGCACAGCGGGTTTGCCTTGCACGCGGTCAACCCGGGTTCAATTCCCAGCATCCCATATGGTCCCCTGAGCACCACCAGGAGAGATTCCTGAGTGCATGAGCCAGGAGTAACCCCTGTGCGTTGCCAGGTATAACCCAAAAAGCAAAAAAAAAAAAGTCAACAAAATAAAACAAAAAATAGAAAATCCAACATTTATAGCTAAATTATATGTTAACTCTGAACATGTCTTTATAACTGTTCTGTAAAACCAGAAACTTAATCATTTCTTTTATGGCAGAGTTATCAACATGCAAAAGAAAGGAAGGAAATCTCACTTTATGACCATTGTTTTCTTGTTTTTTTAAACATTCTGCCATTTTTTTTTTTTTTTAGCTCTTTGGGTCATACCCAGTGATGCTCAGGGATTACTCCTGGCTCGGCACTTGGGAATTACTCTTGAAGGTGTTTGGCATATGGGATGCCAGGGATTGAACATGGGTCAGCTGCATGCAAGGCTGCGTGCAAAACCACTAGCTGCTGAACTATTGCTTGGGCCCACACTCTGCCATTCTTGGGTCAGGGAATGCTTTCCTTCTTCAGAGTGTAATGTTTTAAATGTTGTCTAGTTGATCTATCTCAGTCTGACAATGTTGAAGCTTCAAAACCATATCCCATTAAAACTATGCCTGAGATTTCACACTCTTACATGGGCAGGGTATACAAACTTTGGTCAGTGTGATGTAGCTACAGTAAACAGACCCACACCTATGTAACCTTAAAAGACTTAAGGCAGTGAAATCTCTATGGGAGAATGTTGCAGGCAGATGGATAGAGGAAAGATTAGGGCAATTGGAAATGGACTTTTGGGAAATAATTGAATTCATGAAGAAGCTGCCTGGTTCTGAAGTAACCCAAACATGATAAATTTATCCATTTTAGATGCAAATCTTGAGCTTACTAGAGATGGAGAAATAGGTCTGACTCCCAAAATAGGTGGATCCCTCACCTACAGTCCTCAAAGTCATGATAAAAATAGGACCATCAAGAGTGCAATGTGTTCCCTGGGTAACACTTAGACTGACACTTAGGTTTGCAGAGAACTCATAGTTCTAGATAATTTGAAGGAAATATATATATATATATAGTTATACTTAACTATATATATTATTAACTATAAATATTTTACATATATATGTATATATGCATATTTAAACTTATCCCATTAGAATTTCGAGAACTTTCCCATTCTAGAGAATCTTACAGTCTTGCTTGAACAGTTATCTCCCTGTATTTCTCTCCCCTAAAATCTCTCCATATTTCTCTCAGTAAAATCTATTTTGTTTCACTTTATTGCAGTTAGCTTGGTAAAGTGGGAAGCAAGGGAGGTAGACTGAAGAAAGGAGTGTGTTCACCTTTCTGCTCGACCTATAAGGTAGCCATGAGAGCTTGGGAAAATTCCTGCCTTGGATAATGACTAGTAAAGTCTACTGAGATTACCTACACAGAACAGGTGTTCATGTTCTACCACCTCATGAGCTCACCATCAAGCTGAAGCTCACTTGTTGCCTGGCATGGGAAGTGGTCCCTGACACCCAATTTCTTGGGAGTCTTGGACTCAGGCTGGACTCATGAATTTCTCTTTGCAGGAAAGGAAAGTCAATCCTATCTTTGGTATAAGTGTCTGGATCCATTGCCCTTATCTCAGAGAAAATAATTTCATGAAGAGGCAAAACTTATTAGAAAAACATGAGTGGAGAGAAAGAAAAACACACATTCACAAGAGAACATGGGCCTATGCAGAATGGCAAAATCAAGCATAGATAAAGGCATAGAGGAAAGCAAATGGCATGTATGTTTAAAGGGAAATATAGGCTTTATGAGCAAACCAAGATACATTTTATTGCTAATAGGAGACTTACAGAACAGTCAGAATGATTTTAGCACTTCTACAAAAGTCATATCTGGAATACCATCTTTGATTGAATTTCTGTGTTATTTGTCTGAAATAATACATTACATTGCACTTTTAAATATTATTATATAAATGACAATGATAACTAATATGCTATGCTACGGCCACAAAACTTGAATGCCAATAAACCACTTTAGTTTACACTGACAATTCTAGTAACCTTTATGACGTAGTATTTCTTACAAAGACCTTCTTTCAACATGGATAACTATCTCAACCTTGAATAGTCGAATATGTTTGTACTGTTAGCAATAGAATGTATGTTGCCATGAACATTAAAGTCCACTTATAAGCCAGGTCCAAAGTTTGCAGAAATCTCCTTGGTGAGTAAATTAAAGCCTTAAAAAAGAAAGAGGTATGATGGACAGAACTTTTGCTTTGTATATAAAACTATGTATTGTGTAATAAGAATAAAACAGTAAAAAAATAATTAGTAAATTTATTTTAAGTTTTATCTCTCTTTATGAAGGTAATTAATTTTGATACCTGGAAAATAGTCAAGGGAAATCTAATCACCTTAGTGAAGATATACCTGAATAGCTGATATTTGTTTATTTTTGGTCACATCCAGTTGTGCTCAGTGCTTACTCATGTCTCTTTGATCAGGGAACACTCTTGGTGGTCAGAAATTGAAGCCAGGTCAGCCACATACAAGGCAAGCACCCAATTAGCTCTATAATATTTTTAGACCCTCACATAATTGGGATATGTTTTTGTTACACAGAGAGCAAATGATAAAGTGTTGAAGATTTAAGATTTAAAATATGCTGTTACTTGGTATACATACTCTTCAAGTAATACAAGGTAGTTCCTGAGATTTTTTTGAAATTGAAACTCAAATACTCTTTCCTCACTGTGGTTTCAAATTTT
Source organism: Sorex araneus (assembly GCF_027595985.1). Classification (NCBI taxonomy): domain Eukaryota; kingdom Metazoa; phylum Chordata; class Mammalia; order Eulipotyphla; family Soricidae; genus Sorex; species Sorex araneus. The sequence goes on from NC_073305.1 coordinate 145,986,380, forward strand.
CTCCATCATGATATAAAAACTACATTTTGAGTTCCAATTATTTGAGCTGTGAATGAGACTATTTTATCTTATTAGATTCCTCATTTTTCTAAGCTTTTATCTAAACTTAACGCAATGCATTTCACCAGTATTTAGGTAAGAAAAATATGTACTTTTGTTGTGTCAATTTATGTGCAATTTTAAATTTCTACTCCTACTCAAGTCTAATTTAGTACATGCACTTGCACTTCAACAAAGTATGTTCCAATGAACTTAACTACAGCCGTTGGATTTAAATCTAAATAGATTATTTTGCTTGGTTTAAATGGATTGGGTAAATTCTGCCAATGTTAATGGCTGACCAAAGTGATTTTTTCCACCTTTTATACTGTATATTATCTATAAATTTACTTCTGATGTGCTACTTTTTTTCTGGTTGCATTTCATATATCCATGTCACTGCATTATTATACACAATATAACATAAAGTGTCTATTTTCTTTGAGCATTTGTAAATAAGTTAAGGAATAATAAAAATAAGACAAAGGAACCAGAGATAATATTGACAAAGGGAGCAACAAAAGTGAATGAAAAGGCAAAAAGAGAGAATAAACAGAGGGCTGAGGGGGATGACATTAATTAGAGAAGAAAAAGATAGAGTGTAGAATGATGAGGTGTTTTCTTTTTTTCCCTGTCAGTACTTTGAAATACATTGTGGCCCTATACTATTTCAGGAGGCAGTGATATTCACCATCGTTATCATTTCCTGCCCCCCCTCCCTCAAAGTGACACCACAGGGGCCAGAGCGATAGCACAGCGGGTAGGGCGTTTGCCTTGCACGTGGCAGACCGGGGTTCAATCCCCGGCATCCCATATGGTCCCCCAAGCACCGCCAGGAGTAATTCCTGAGTGCAAAGCCAGGAGTAACCCCTGAGCATTGCTGGGTGTGACCCAAAAAGAAAAAAAAAAGTGACACCACAGAGATATAAACATTTTCACTTTAAGACATTCCAATATGGTCTAGGAATTAACTCAACTTGCCAGCATTTTATGCCATTCCATTGGGAAAGAAGTCTGTATTTGTCTTTTTGGGCATCCATAATAAAATACCAGAAATTGAGTGACTTAAACAACAAAAAATTATTTTTCCATGTTGGCCAACGATAGAAGTTTCAGTTCAGTGCAATTCAATTTGGTTGTTGGAGAGATATTTTTTTAACTAGCAGATAGTCACTTTCTTACAATTTCCTCACACAAACTTTATTCTTGTGTGTAATTGATGTTGAAGAGGTACATGGCTGGGATTCTCACAGGAAAAGTGGTAGTGAGGCGAAGATTTCCTTTTCCCTTTTCTTATAAGGGAGAGCAAAGAATGTTCTCTGAGTAGAGTGAGCTTAACATCCTCTCCAAGCCAATCTCCACAAATATTACCAAAAGTATCGGGTTTTATCCTTATGATATATTTCATTTTATCTGTTTCCGAATTTCCAACATTAGTAATTAGTAAGGAAGTTCAACAAATGAATTTGGAGAGAGTGTTTTAATTCAGTCAATAACAAGCCCTTTATCTATATTGCCAAGGGAAAAGAGGGAGCTTCAATGATACCTTCATAGCTATAGACCAGAAAAAGACTTTCTTTCTACTTTTCCTTATTTTTATCAGTTTTTGTAATTAAAACATCATCTTTTATAAAGTTACTCTTAGTTGATTTTAGACATACATTATTGTATCATCAATATCACCAACAGTGTCAACTACCCTCAACCAATTTTACTAGGTTCTTTTTTTTTAATTAAATCACTGTGAGATACAGTTAACAAAACTTTTATGTTTGGGTTTCAGTCATACAAGGATTAAACACCTATCGCCCGACAGTCCACATTCTCCACCACTAATGTCCTCAGGATTCCCCGAATCCCAACGCTCCCCCTGCCTCTATAGCAGACAATTTCCCCCATATTCTCTCTCTCTCTCTCTCTCTCTCTCTCTCCTTTTGAGCATTATGGTTTGCAATACAGATACTAAAAAGCCATCACATTTGGTCCATTGTCTATTTTCAGCACACATCGCCCATCCTGAACAATCCCTCCAACCATCATTGATTTAGTGATCCCTACTCTATTACAGCTTCTCCCCCAGCTCATGAGGCAATTTTTTAACTATGGAGCAATATTTCTGTCTCTTGTGTCTATTGTCCTTCGGTGCCAGTCTCATATTATGCTATTTTATATTCTAAAAATGAGTGCAGTCATTCTATGTCTGTCCTTCTTTCTGATTCATTTAGCATGATTTAGCTTCATTTAGCATGATTCTCTCCATGACCATCCACTTGTAAGCAAATTTTATGACTGCATCTTTCCTAACAGCCTCATAGTACTCCATTGGGTAGATGTACCAATGTTTCTTTTACCAGTCACCTGTTCTTGGGCACTTAGGTTGTGTCCAGATTCTGACTATTGTAAACAATGCTACAATGAACATACAAACGCAGATGTAAATTTTAATGTGCTTTTTTGTACCCTCGAGATATATTTCCAGAAGCAGTATTGCGGGGTCATATGGAAACTCAATTTCTAGTTTTTATAGGTATTCCTATATTGTTTTCCAAAAAGGCTGAACCAGTCAGCATTCCCACTAACAATGAAAGAGTCTCTCTCTTCTCACATCCACACCCACAATGGTTGTTCTTATTCTTTTTATTTTTAATTTTTAATTTTATAAATTAGTTCAAAATATTTTATTGTATTTAATATTTAAACACCAATCCCACCATCATTACATCTTCCCAACACCAAATTCAGGATGTTTCCATCCCAAGTCCCAATCTCTGTCCCAAAACACAACCAAAAAATATATTTTGTATTGTCCATTATGAGAAACTGCTTACAAAACAAGTGTTTATATAGGAAACAGTGTGAAGATTATTCAATTTTGGCAGGAGCCATTAAGACATTCTATAGGATATAACTAACATGTTGTTAAAGTTTGAGTGATGTGAGCTTTGTATATGTATCTGAAAATATGTATATATGCATGTATATATATATTTACCTCTATGATATGTTGCCTTCTGTCTGAACCTCATCAAATATGGTGTGGTAACTATGGATAATATGTCCAGGAATATTTTTATTCATATGTAACTTTTGGCCTGAGCATGTGGAAAATGTATAAGGGACATTCTCCAAGATATACCACATGCTGGGCTAAAAAAACATATCTCCTTAAAATTAAGAAGATAGAGATTGTATCAATGATTTTCTCAGACTATGGTATGCTGAACATAGACGTTAATCACACACACAAACAGAAAATCAAATCAAAGACTTGGAAATTAAATAGCTCACTAGAGAATAATGAGTGGCTTAGAAAAAAAGATCAAAAGATTCCAGGAAACAAACGAGAATTAAGACACGAGTTATCAGAACTTATGGGATGCGGCAAAAGCAGTGTTAAGAGGAAAGTTTATAACTCTATGGGAATTCCTCAGGCAGGAACAATAAGTCCACATAAATAACCTAACCTCCCACCATAAGGTCTTGGAGAATGACCAAGTATAGGAGCCCAACTCAGGTAGGTATAAGGAAATAGTAAAACTTAGAGCAGAATTCAAAAAAATGGAAATCCAAAAAACAATCCAAAAGATCAATAAAATCAAGAGCTGGTTCTTTGAGAAAACAAACAAGACTGATAAACCTCTAGCCAAACTCACAAAGAGAAAGAAAACCCTAATAAACAGAATCATAAATGAAAAGTGGGACATCAAAACAGAAACTACAGAAATTAAAAGGAACATAAGAGATTACTTGAGAATTTTTATGCCACGAAACAAGAAAACCTCGAGGAAATGGATAACTATTCTGTGCCTCCAGTCGCCATCCCCACCAGGGCTGTATCTGTGTTGGGAGAGATGAGTGAATACTCGAAAGTTGGATCCTAGTGACACAACCCACCTAGGTTCCAGTCCCTTGGAGATCTGAGCTTGAAAATTTTCTCTGCCCTAGGGGGCCAGAGCGATAGCACAGCGGGTAGGGCGTTTGCCTTGCACGCGGCCGACCCAGGTTCGGTCCCCGGCATCCCATATGGTCCTCCAAGCACCGCCAGGAGGAATTCCTGAGTGCAAAGCCAGGAGTAACCCCTGAGCATTGCTGGGTGTGACCAAAAAAGCAAAAAAAAAAAATTCTCTGCCCTCTCCCAGTCATGCGGCTCCAGATGCCACCCCCACCGGGCCTGTACCTGGGTTGGGGGAGAGCAAGTCCTTGAAAGTTGGGTCCTAGTGGCAACCTAGTGGGTCCTAGGTTCTCTCACATCTCCCTACTACCCCTCCAGCTAGATCTCTTAACAGTCACCTTTGTAAGTTTAGTTGCTAATGTTTGAGCATCTTAATTTCAGTGTTGTTGACTTTGTGGTTTGGGTATTTGGCTCATCACTCTTTAAAAACACCTGTGTACCTTAATTCACTGACTTGGCCTAGCACCTGTTATTTCTCAACTGTCACTATTCCTCCTCCCCTCCAGTTTTTGTCCATCTCTTTATATTCTAGAACCAAGATAAGGTTGTTCTGAGCATTCCCACTATACAACACTACATTTCCTGATCAAGCTATTCTAAATTTCACATATAAGTGACACCATGCTCTGTTTTACCTTCTTCTTATGTCTTACTTCCTTTAACATGATATCTTCCAGTTCCATTCATATTGCAACAAGTTGCATGATTTCATTATTCCTTACAACTTTGCAGTATTCCACTATATCTATATACCACATCTTCATGATCCATTTGTGTCAGATAAATGGATTCTGTCATTTGACATCTAGGTTGATTCAAATCTTAGCTATTGTACTAAGTGCTTTAATGAATAATGGTGTGTATACATTCTTTTGGATGAATGCTTTTCTGTCCTAGAGAAAGATACCTAAGAAGAATTTCAGAGTCATATGGAGACTCAATTTTGGTTTACTGATTACCCTCGATACTGTTTTCCAAAAGGATTGAACTAGACAACTTTTCAACCTGTGGTGGTTGAGAATTTCTTTTTTACCATATCCCCTCAACATGATTCATCCCAGTATTTTTGATATGTTCCATTCTCTTTGTTGTAAGATTATATCTTATTGTTGTCTTGATAAGCGTTTCCCTAATAATAAATGATGATGAGCATTTTTCATGTGCCAGTTGCCTATCAATCTGCCTTCTTCCAAGAAGTGTCTGTTTATTTCCTCTCCGCATTTTTTTCCATGGGTTCTTTAGATTTTTGTTATTGTTGATATCTGTGATCATTTTATAGATCCCAGTTATCAATCCTTTATATAATGTGTTGATTGTAAATATTTTCTCCTATTTAGCTATTGATTAGTTTTAGCCCTCCCTCCCTCTTTATGTCATGTAGAAACCTTTACCTTTAATGTAGTTCTATTTGTTTACTTTTGATTCTGTTGTCCTTGCCAGTGGTATTGTATTGTTGAAGACTCCTTAAAATCTAAGTCTTGGAGTGTTCTCCCATGTTTCCCTCCTTCTGTGCTCATAAATGTGAAGAATCAATATCATCAAAATGACCATCTGATTTAAACTACTATATCAATTCAATGCAATCCCCATCCAAATTTGAGCAACATTCTTCAATGACTTAGAGTGGTTAATTGCAATGTTTGTATGGAATCATAAACAATCTCTCATACCCAAAACCATACTGAAAAGCAAGAAGTTAGGAAGCACCTCACTACCTAACTTAAAGTCTATACTATAAAGTAATTGTAATCAAAACAGCATGATACTGAAACAAAGAAAGACTCTGACTAATGGGTCAGAATAGAATATCAAGGATAACCTCCCATATATGTGGTTAGCTAATTTTTGACAAAAGAGCTGAGAGCATGAAATGGAATAAAGACAGCCTCTTCCATAAATGTTGCTGGGAGAAAAGGATAATCACATGCAAGAAATCAAAGCTGGATTCATATCTCACATCTCACTCAAAAGTCAATTTAAAGTGGATCAAAGACCTTGAGATCAAACCTGAATCTACAAAGGACATTGAGGAACACATAGAAAGAATGCTCCAAGATCCACTTGTTAAATTTCTTACTGGTAGAGTTAATTATTTAAAATATGACTCGCCAAATATTCAAGCAAAATGTCTACTCATATTTTTTTCAAAGTTATAGAGTTTTAAAGGGTTAAATCACCTTGAAATTCAGCATCTTCCTTTATGGTTAATGTGTATATGTCCTGTTTGTTCTTGGAGCTACCTTCATTGCTAACAAGGTTTATAATCTAGAATCATCTGTTTGCAGTGTGGCCTGCTTTTATGCTCACAATGCTACCTGGCATCTTACCTTGACCTCTCACCTTTAATTCTAAGTATTTTAGAGATAGACTCTTGGTTTAGACTATCATCTTTGTAATACTATTTGTAAAAATTTGAAATGTGATAATTTATTTTCATAAAACATTATAATTAATATATTACTTCACATATCTTTTTATATTGCCAATAATGGCAAACATAACTTGAAAAAATTAGGTAGATATTTTGTTTTCCTTATAATTATCGGTTTAAAACTTTTAGGCATTTATTTGCTTTTATAAATAATGAATACACTTCTATGGGCTGGAGTGATAGCTCAACGGGTAGGGCATTTGCCTTGCACGTGGCCGACTTGGGTTCGATTCCTCTGCCCCTCTCGGAGAGCCCAGCAAGCTGCTGAGAGTATCTCGCCCACACAGCAGAGCCTGGCAAGCAATCCATGGCATATTCAATATGCCAAAAACAGTATCAACAAGTCTCAGAATGGAGACATTACTGGTGCCCCTTGGGCAAATTAATGAACAACGGGATGACAGTAACACTGACAATGATACATTTCTATAATGGGTCTGCAATTCTTGGATCTTTTAAATAGCAATAAATTTCTAGTATCCTCTTTCAAAAGTAACCATATGCTACTGATGATAAAAAATAGATATGATTGTGTATATGTAAATATGTCATTCTGTATATGATGGTGTCTTCAAAATGTTTCTTATTTCGGATATCTGGATTTTCATCTTATATTATTTAACTTCTTAAGTAAGAATGGCAGGGACAGAAATAGGGATTCTAGGTTAACATCTGTACCTAGTATATATGTCTTAACTATGCAGGAAACTGTGACCTGAGTTGTGATTCAAAAACTTTGTGAAGGAGTTGTTGGAAGTCTAACACAAAGACTAATCTTTCTTTTAATTTTTATTTTAATAAGAATTTTATTTTATTGAATCATCATGTGGAAAATTACAATGCTTTCAGGCTTAAGTCTCAGTAATACAATGCTGAAACAACAATCCCTTCACCAGTGCCCATATCCCACCACCAAAAAAAAAAAAGCCGACACAGTACACCTCCCATCCTGCCCCCCCCCCCCCGCCTTGTAACTGATAAGTTTTACTTTACTTTCTGCTTATTTTGGTTACATTCAATATTTCAACACAAACCTCACTACTATTGTTAGGAGTACCCCACTAGAGTCAGACCTGTTGTGAAGAGATATGAGGTTTTGGATTTCTGTACTTTAACAACTAAGTCCAGGGAGATTTCTTCCAGATATTGAATCATTGCAAGCTTGTAAACCCCATCTGTGGTCATCATAATATGGCGGTCACCACGCCCTTCATCCCCAGAAAGGAAGACGCGCGAGAGAGAAATACCTTTCCCCTCCTGGGTGGGCATGGGGCCGCAGCTTAGTTCTCAGGCTGGAGACATTCTGCAAGGAGCTGCCCATGCCGAAAGTAGTTTAGCTGGGTCTGGATTCATGCACATGTATGCAGCCCCTGGGGTCACATCTCAGCGGCAGGAGGACAAAGACTAATCTTAACTTTTATCTGATATGGGGAGGAAATTTTTCATAAGCAGATATCTCAAGAATCTAGGCTGGTGCACTTCAGTCTTCACTGAAATGCCTTTATTTCTTTCAGAATTGTAATGAAATATAAATAATTATTCTTTAACACTATGACCATTTTTAGTCCCTCTGTTAGCATTGTGAGGGTGACAACTGACAGGGTATACTCCCTTGTTATAAGGACCCATGAAGAAATACAAATTAGCTCATTAATATTCCATTAAAAAGCAATCATTCTTTATGTATCCTCTTGTAAGTTTTCTTACATCTCTCTAGAAAGCTTTAATTTAAAAATTCTAGGAAGGTCAATAAATTATGCCTGAGTTTTTTTTAAAAAAAATTGTTGTTGTTAATGTGAACCATGCAATAATTATCTATCTGTTATATGAAGATAACCACCATGCACAATTGGGTTTTAATTTTTTCTTTCTGTTAATGTAAATATGTTTTAAAATAAGTATTACTTAAAAAATTCTCCAAAATTAAAACATTCTTCATGCAATAAAAGTGCCAATTGTAGTCAGTTTACAGAAACTACCAGATATTTTCAACTAATTTGAGCACTCTATGTTGGCTATAGCATTTAAAAACCAATATTTTGGTTTGCTCCTTTAGCCTGCAGTCTCCCTTGAACATATATATCTCTCTGTTGTCGCTTTCTTTCTTTGCCAACCTATTTCTACTATGGAAAAGTCTGTGTTCTCTTCAGAACACGTCTCTATTCCTGTCCCTAACATCTTTCTAAATAACTTTCAATAAAAACAACTTAGCTTGACCAATACAGAACAAAATAAAGTTCTCGGTTCACTTTTTCATAAAAATAATTTTAAATATGGGTTGTAGTGAAAATATGAGTAAAGGAATATATCTGATTATGAATGACCCTGGCTTGATCCCCAGCATCACATGGTCCCCTGAGTACAACTGAGTGCAACCTAGAGGCTTTAGACCATTGCCAGAATAACTCAGAATAAGGTAGTCTCTAGCACTGAAGGAGAAGGACTAGGGCAACTCCTCATTCTCGGGCCCTACCGCTGAAATTACATAGCTGAAAGAATGTTTGGGAAAGACCCCTCCTTGGGAAGTACCTCAAACCCCATAAAAGAGAAAACTAAGTCATATAAAATTCAGGATGGTAATCTTGTTCAAACAAAAATTTCCTTTTTTCATTTGATTGAGTGTGAGTGTGTGTGTGTGTAAAAATGACATCAAGTTTCATTACTTCATCCTTATAGCCTTAGCCAGAAGAGAGTAGATATGGATTCTTTTAATAACTAGTAAAAATCAATGTAGTGTATAATAGACTATAACTGGTTTGACTTGAATTGTTCTAATTCACTTGTGGATGGAATATTTTATCTGCAGGAAAAGTTGATATTAAAATCAAACTTGTATTGGGTTGAGATCCGATGAATTCTTTTCAGCCACATTTTCCAGGAACTTTTTCAGTTTCAAGGACAATGGCCGTGGGCATCATTAGAGAGCTGTGGTGACATTTCAACTTCAATTTGTGATGTTTTACAATTTTTGTGCTTTGTCTATTGTAGCATGAAGCCCCATATTTTTCCCCTTTGAGTTTGCCACACAGGGCTCTAAATCATTTTGGATTTCTGCCTTCAATTTTTAGGCACAGTCTAATTTGTGCTTTCCATTGCACCATGCTTCATGTCAGTCTTTTTGATTGGCCACTCTTAGGAAAATTGTTGAGTAATGTATATTGTTCATTTTGTCATCCTTTCTGCCACTATTTATTCCATCTTAAACCCCATCACTACCTCCTGCTGCCTGAATACTTCTCTGCCACATGCAGATCTCTGTGAAATCTGCTCCTGCAACTGACTAGATGTTCCTCCCTGTGCAAATGATTCTGTCCCTGTTTCCAGTCCTTGTCCACTGCTGTGTGGAAGCAATTAGTTTAATCAAATTGAGAAACTTCAGCTAATGTGGGAACAAACTGACTTTTTCCCTCTCTCAGGTAATCTGCTGCATTTAATGCCTTGACTTAGAAAAAAAGCATGCATCTCTGAAGGCCCCTGAGGGACATATTTAGTCTGAGAAATTAGTGCTGGTGGGAAAGGCATTTTTCCAACCCATAGGCCTAATTGCTTTCTATAAATACTGCTCAATAGAGAGAGATAAGAAGGATGCCAGCATGCCCCCATGGTGAGAACTAAAATGTTTTATGCTGTTGGATGAGGGGGATAATGCTATAGATTTCTGGGTGGCCAAAATTGGGCATCCATTTATTCTTGTTTTCTTTATTTAAAATCTTTCACACATTGGGAGAAGATGTTGACAGTTCAAAAATTAAGTTTTTGATTTTTGTTCTTGACCTAATATAAGTGTAGAGGTGTTATTTAACATGTTCTTTCCCTTTATGAATTTGCTAAAGGATTTAGTTTATATAAGATATTGGAGTTTGATAATTGATAAAATTTATTATTAGAAACTCTCAAACACACATACGCACAAGGCCACATAAAAATATTTTATAGAAGAATCAATACTCGGGGGGCTGGAGGAATAGCACAGCGGGTATGGCATTTGCCTTGCACGAGGCGGACCCGGGTTCGAATCCCAGCATCCCATATGGTCCCCTGAGCATCGCCAGGTGTGACCCCAAAAGCAAAAAAAAAAAAAAGAATCAATACTCGGGCCTAGAGATAGCACAGTGGTTAAGATGCTTGCTTTACTCATGGTGACTCAGGTTTGAGCCCTGGATCCATATGTGTCCTTAACCTCTTACAGGAGTGATCCCTGGGCAAAGATATAGAAGGAAGTCTTGAGCACTGCTGAGTATGGTCAATAACTCTCAGGGAAAAAAATAGAAGAATCTTGTCTCCTAGAGTAGTCAGAAACTTACTCCCCAGTCTCCGTTCTCAACTTAGCCTCATCCAATTTATTTATAACTCACTGTGGTTCTGGGTAATATTTTTTTTATTTTTAGGCTTTATGCTAATCCATATATAATAGAAGTACAAGAAAATTCATCCCGTGGCAAGTATTTCAATAATTAAATATTATGTATAATATATATTTTTATAGTCTATCCTTACCCAGGGCTGGAGAGATAGCACAGCGGATAGGGCATCTGCCTTGCACGCGGCCAACCTGGTTGGATTCCTCTGTTTCTCTCAGAGAGCCTGGGAAACTACTGAGAATATCCTGCCCACAGGGCAGAGCCTGGCAAGCTACTCATGGAATATTTGATAGGCCAAAAGCCGTAACAGCAAGTCTCATAATGGAGACATTACTGGTGCCCACTTGAGCAAATCGATGAACAGTGGAATGACAGTGCTACAGTGCTATCCTTACCCAACTCAGACTTATCCTATGTGAAAATCCTTGAGAAATGGGGAAGAGAAAGTATTATTAGGGTTGTATTATTTTCTTTTAGTTCATCTCACTCTTAAGCTCTATCATTCACCTATAGTTTTAACAGAATTTCCTACAGGATGTATATTCCTCAGGCCAATTTCACAGGAGTTGGTGGAAACAAACACTTTCTGATATCAGGTATTTCTCAACTATTATTATATAATCATATGAAATAATTCAATACAAATGCTTCAGAGAGTATTTAAATGGAAGTGAATATTATGATGTAGGAATTTAACCCCCCCCCCAACCCCACAAAAAACAACAATGATGTGATATACTCCTAGGGAAAAATAACTTAAATATCAGAATACAAAGGATTTGCAAAAAATGTGCCTAGGAAATAATGATACAGCAGGAAAAAGTAGAACAGATTAACAAATATCTGCTGGCTGCAAAAATGTGCCAGGCAAGCATAGAGTGAGACTGTTTAGGGTCTTTTGGATGTAGAGACAATATGGGCAAATCAATAGAGACACTAGCTTTATATATTTAAGGATGACTGCCAATTAGCTATGTGAAATACTCCCTCCTCTGATCTTCATGTACCTATTTTATGTTAATATATTTGTCAACCTAAGCACTGTCAACCCTTGTGAGGGAGCAATGTGCTGTTAAATAAGTGGCCAGCCTCTGAGACCATTGATGTCTGCTAGGGGACCCCAAAGCTTGGAAAGTTCAGGTGTGTTTATTTGTTTCCTGTTTGCGTGTCTCATATTCCTTGATATGTGTACCAGCCTCACTGGCCAAGGGTACAGGACCTATTTGTCAAGATTCACAACATGAGCTTTTCTGAACAGTTAATTCTAACTACTGACACTAGGTTGCTTTGGCACCTTCTACTGCTCATGCTATGATGTATAAATAGGTGAAACAGAATAGAACGAGGAGTTAACAAACAGCTAATCCCCAGATGACCTCCACATTTTTACAGTCCACAAACCTGTAAAAACACATGCTTATTTTACATGCTACCTATTATGTAGTTGTCTTTTGCACAGAAATAAGTAACTGTTAATTCTGGCTGACTTATCTTCATGTAATTCCCATCTGCAAAGTAGGAAACATATATTGCTCTCATCTCTAACATTATGACTTTATCTCAAACATCCATTAATCTGTGATCATTAACTGCTTCAGACACTTTAGAACCATTTAGGTATAAATCTGTCCTTTGAATTTCTGAGTCACAGAAAAAATGTTATTCAGGACTTTCATGAAGTCATGTTTGGGCTAGACCTGAGAGAAAGATGAGAACCAGTTATCAGTCCCATATGGGATGTGCTGATAGTTGGGACACAGATGAAGCAGATACCCCTAGCAGTCACAGAGATGATACTCATTAATTATAGTTCTGTGAATCACCTTTATTTTTTTCTCTCTTATTTTAAAAATTCTTTTATTGAATCACCATGTGGAAAGTTACAAAGCTTTCAGGTTTAAGTCTCAGTTATACAATGCTCAAACACCCATTCCTTCACCAGTGCACATATTCCACCACCAAGAATCACGGTATACCTCCCCACTTCCCCCCACCTCCCCAGCCCCCCACCCCGCATGTGTAAATGGTAAATTTCACTTTACTTTGTGAATCACCTTTAAATGTGAAAATGTTTGCTACCATAAATTTAAAATCTTAAAACTGAAAAATATTAAACTTTAATATCTGTAATCAGACTGAAAACAGAAATACATATATCTATATGTAATGGATAATAGTTTGGTTATTATTTTGTGGCATTTTCTTAAATATATTGTGAACATTTATATCATTAAAATCCCACTTCACCATAATTTTTGCATATACATATATTTTAATTTATTTATTTTTAATTAGTGAATCATAGACTCAAAACCAAACTTGAAAGAAGGTCTAAAGGGGCTACTGTAAGACAAGTAGGAGCCCCATAAGAACAACAAATCCCACAGAAAGATGACACAAAACCCCATCACAATAATCTCTCTCAATGTCAATGAACAACCGGCTAAATATTTTGCATATATATTTTATAATTTATAAAATAATATGCTATTGGATCCTTGACTTATTTATCTCTTATACTTTTTCTATTACAAACTGTCCAGCAGGGAATATATCATATTATAACCACCAAATTTCTGGGTACAATATTTTCAATGGACTAAAATCTTAGTTTATTATCACATTTGTTCTGTTGCCATTTATTTTATTATTTACAGCTTCTGTTCAAAATTTCCCACCTTTGTATTTTTTATGAGTTTATAAGGTGGAGTTTATAGTTTAAACTTTTTCACATAGTTGATAACAGTGACAACAGAACTTTTAAATATATTTTTAATTGAGAATCTTCTTTATTATCTATTTTTTGTTTTTATTTCTTGCTTTTGAGGGTCTCACAGAGTGGTGCTAAGGGCCTACTCCTGAATCTGTTCTCAGACATCATTCCTGGCAGGGCTCAAGGTGATCATAGTGGATGCTAGGGATCAAACCCAGGTTAGACACATTAGAGGTAAGGGCCCACCCACTATACTAACTCATGGGCCTCAAGAATCTTATTTCTTAAGTCAAACAAATTAGTAACAAGGAAATGTGATAATATATACCAGTTTATTAAAATGATCACTTTCTTAGATATATCTATTAATCTAGTATTCAATGGATACTCAACATTGTTCTTGGGGCAGAAGGAAGCAAATAAAAATCATATGACAACAAATAACCAATTTGATTTAAAATGGACATAGGACCTAAATAGACTTTTCACTAAAAAATACATACGTATAACTAACAGGTAAATGAAAATCTGTTCATATATTTTATTATAACATTTTAATATCGCAAAAGTAAAAATGACATTTAACACCTTTTAAAATGACTGTTATACAAAATATAAGAAATGAAGAATCTTAGGGGGCTGGAGAGAAAGAACAAAGTGTAATATAGGAAATTTTTTTGCATATGGCTGACCTGGTTTCAATCCTGGCACCATATACATTGGGATCACTTGTATACTTTTGTAGTGATATAAATGAATGTAGCCATCTTGGAAAGCAGTATGGCAATTCCTCAAAGATATAAAAATCAGACTTTTGTATAATCCAGACATCCAACTTCTAGATTTTAACCTAAGCAGTGCCAAAAATACTAATTTAAAAAAATATACTCACTCATCCCCATTTTCATTCTCATAATATAGGAAATACCCAAGGGCTAGAAACTACATACAAGTGTACACCTAAATATATTTAGTTGCATAATAAAATATATGTGGAAATATGTAGGATATAATATTATTCAATGATGAAAAAATGTAAAACTTTGCAATTTGTAGCAAAATGGATAGATTTAGAGAATGCTGTGATGAGTTAAAGAAAAGGAATAAAGACACTACATGATTTCACTCAGATGTGATACATAGAGAAATAAAGAAACCAAAATAAATTTGGGAAGGTTTGAAGTCATAATGATAGTGCTCAGGGATTACTCCCATTTCTTTTTTCAGTGATACTCCTGGTACTCCCCCAAGGACTATATGTAATGCCAGGGTTTGGAAGTCTATACTATACTCAATCAATATACTATTTGTTTCTTGCCATCCCTGCCCTGACACACTACTAAAACAAAATTTTAGACTATTAACTAAACTAATGGTTACTAGAGAGCAAGAAAGGTGAATAAATTGAAAAAACTAATCAATTTTAAGGAGAAAGAGAGAGCTATATATCTAGTGGTGAAATTGTTGCAGTATACACAACCACTGAATTATAATCATATATGCCTGAACCATTTATGTCATACTTTAGTAAATTACCTATAGCATTTCCTGATAGTAGGTGTTTCCCTGATTTTCTATACTTTCTAGCCCTCTTGTGAGAATTTATTAGTCCACCTAAATGCATATTTAAGATCAAGATATATTAGACCATTGTCATTAATTTCAACAACAGTCAAAAACTAAATTAGACCTATCTAGAAAGAACACAATTGTTAATCAATAATATTGAAGTGATTAATTTTCCTCAAAGCAATTTGTAAATGGCAGCCTTAAAAATTTTGCAAACAAATTTTCAATGCCTAGTATTGATTTTTTGTTCAGTATACACAATTTATATATACATACATATGTATATATATATAACTTATCTGTATATAAATTGTGATTTGGTCTTTTTAAGGTGAACACATATAGACAATCAGAGAGTTGTATTTTAAAAACTTATTTTTACAGTTTTTATGAGTATAAAAAATTTAGCATAATATGCTGAGGTTCATGACTTAAAAACTTTTTAGGTACCATTATGAAACCATATAATTTAAATATTTATAAATATTTAGAAAAGTAGAGTAATCGCTGTGTTCTTAAAAACATGGAGTTATTGACCTGAACTGTCAACTCTTTCATATGGAATTGTAGCAATTTACTTTATTAAGCTTAATAATTTCATAAAATTTCTATAATAAATTGCACACTTTTTATACTTTAACACTTTGAAAAATTGTACACAGTTATAGCATTGATTTTTGCAAGCCATCATATTGTGGAACCCTTTGTTTTTAAACTGCTGAGATTGGTGCCAGTAAAATTGGGTTAGAAAATTTATTTTCATGAAGCTAAAGATTTCAGGTTCATTAATCATATGGTGTTTACATTTTTAAAAGGTAAACACATAAAATAGGAGCATTAATATAAGGAACCCTAATCACGTAATATTTTGTTGATAATACGTTATGCTATTTGGAGGAGATTGTAACCAGAAGGGAGCTTAGCCATTTCAGTAACTTACAGTCTGTCCTCTGCACAATGAAACCACAGAGGAAACTAAGTCAGTTTTACAACTTATGACACTTTTTGCTTGTTTTACTTTAAATTAATGTTTTACGATTTATGACATCCATTAAATTTTCAGATAGCTTTGAATTGCAAGATTTAGAACATCCAATTATTTTCAACCTGAAGCCAACACTCTGGGAATTATGAGGATTTTATTATTCTGTGCTCTTTTAATCTTCCTGTTTCTATGTAGTAACCTTTTATGAAAAACACATAGGATATAATAACTGATGTTTGTATCTGGAAATTATCTATTTCTATACTAAAATAAATAGTCTGTGTACTATTTGTTTACCTAGAAATTTAGGAAACAATATGGACTGCCACTATTCTCTCTTTAGAATTAAATCTGTATGCAAATATTTGTGGACATGAAAAATCAGTCAAATACCAGAGTTTATGTAAAATGTGGTTGAGTTTGGAAAAGTATTAGCATAAAGTTAGATTTCTGCAAATTAAAAAAAATATTGAATATATATATTTTAAAATGAAGGAAGATTAAATATGGATTTTTCTATTTTTGGATCTAGAAGAAAAGGAATACAGATATAGACTTGGTATTAAAGCAGGTTATGAGAAAAATAAGAAAAATGACACATAGTACATAACTCATATTCTTACTTGCATCTTTGTTGAGAGAGTAAGCTTCACATTATAAAGGCTAAACAAGTTATATTGGCAATTGAGGATTGAGTCTGATATTTTCCAGTTCCATTCAGGTCACAGAAATTGCATGATCTGTTTCTTTCTTAGATATGCATTGCATTCCATTATATATATATATACATATATTTATGTATATATATGTATGCATACACACACATATATATGTAACAGAACATTTTTTGTTTGTTTTGGAGAGATTTTTGCAAAGTCCCACCAAAGGTAACTCCTGTCTCTGCCCTCAGGAATCCTGGCAGGTTGAGATTCTGGGGATCCAACCTGGGTCAACTGCATGCAAGATAAGCTCTCACTAACTATCTCTCTGGCCCTTTGTACCACAACTTCTTTGATCCATTTATCTGTCATTAGGCATTTGGGCTATTTCCATATGCTGCATATTGTACTAAGTGCTGCAGTGAACATAAATGTACGTATAGTCTTTTGAATTTTTATTTTGGGTATAGATGCCAAGAAGTGATATTTCTGGGTCTTATGGCAATTTTATCCCTAATCTTTTTTTTTAGAGGTCTTCATATTGCTTTCCATAGAGGTTGAACCAGATTATATTCCCACCAGTGGTATATTAGAGTTCATTTATCATGACAATCTCACCAATGTTATTTTCAGACTTTTTGATATATGCCTTTCTTATGGGTTTGAGATGACATCTCAATGTTATTTTCATATGCATTTTTCTCGTCATGAGTGCTAATAAGCATTCTCTTATACCAATACTATGCCTATTGGTCACTCACATTTATCCTTTGGGAAAGAGTCTGCTCATCTCCTCATCCAATTTGTGGAGGGGGCTTTTTAATTTTTGCAGTTATTTAATTTTGTCTATGCTTTATAGATCTTGGTTATCAAGCCTATATCTAATGTGTTGTGTGTAAATATTTTCTCTCATTTAGAGGAGTGTCGTTTTATTATTGATTTAGTTTAATTTTCTGTGCAAAACCTTTTAAATTTATAACAACCTTTTCTTTTTTTTTTGTCTGTCTCTGTTGTCATCTCCTTGACGACATCTTTGCACTCAATTTCCTGATAGATATGCTAATTTTTAAAAATTTATTTTATGTATTCTGATGTAATATTGAGTTACTTAATTCATTTTCAATTTTGTAAATTGCATGATATAAACATGTAATTTTATTTTTTAGGTATATGGCTATCTAGTTATCCCAACACCGACAACACCGCTTTGTTGAAGTGATGTGTGTGTGTCTGTGTGTCTGTGTGCTTCAACTCATATAATTAGCTTCTTTGTCATAGATTAAATGATCATAAATCTGGGAATTTAATTCAGAACATTTGATTCTGTTCCATTGTTATGCAGAATTACCTTTCGTCATATATTATTTTAATATAGTATAATAGTATATAATATATAATATACTATTATAACATTACAATAGTATAATATATAGTATATATATAGATATAATATATAATATTATATAGTTTATAATAGTGTAATAGTATAATATACTAATATATTATATAGCACATAATATATTAATTATAATATAATATAACAATTATAATATAACATATAATAAACTATATTATAATATAGTATTAATATATTGCAATATATTATATATTATCTATAATGTCTGATATAGATCATATACTATATATTATATTATATATTATTTTATGCATAATTATACAACATTTATTATTGTAGTTTAGTTCAAAATTGTAGTAGTGTAGTTCAAAGTTGGAAAATGCAGTGTCTTCAAGCTTATTTTTTCTTCATAGGATTGGTTTGGCCATTCAGAGTTTTCTGATTCCATAGAAATTTTAGCAGAGATTTTTCTTTTTTTTTAAATAAAAATTTTATTTTATTAAATCACCATGTGGAAGATTACAATGCTTTCAGGCTTAGGTCTCAGTTATACAATGCTGAAACAACCATCCCTTCACCAGTGCACATATACCACCACCAAAAAAAAAAAAAAGAAAAACCCACACAGTACACCTCCCATCACGCCCCCCCCACCCCCCGCCTTGTAACTGATAAGTTTAATTTTACTTTCTGTTTACTTTGGTTACATTCAATATTTCAACACAAACCTCACTATTGTTGTTAGGAGTACCCCACTAGATTCAGACCTACTGTGAAGACAAAGGAGGTCGTGCAGCCGCAGTAGCGGCCATGCGGTTTTGAATTTCTGTATTTTAACAACTAAGCCCAGGGAGATTTCTTCCAGATGTTGGATCATTGCAGGCTTGAAAACCCAATCTGTGCTCGTTTTAATATGGCAGACACCGCGCCCTTCATCCCCGGAGAGAAAGAGGCGAGAGAGAGAAATACCTTTCCCCTTCTGGGCAGGCAAGGGGCCGAGGCTTAGTTCTCAGGCTGGAGACATTCTGTGAGGAGTTGCCCATGCCAAAAGAGGTTTTGCTGGGTCTGGATTCACGCTCGTGCAGCTGCGGAGAGGCCCCACGGGATCACATCTCGGCAGCAGAGATTTTTCTAAGCCTTGAAAAACAGCATCATGGGGCTGGAGCAATGGCACAGCGGGGAGGGCATTTGCCTTGCACACAGCCGACCCGGGTTCAATTCCCAGCATCCCATATGGTCCCCTGAGGACCGCCAGGAGTAATTCCTGAGTGCATAGCCAGGAGTAACCCCTGTGCATTGCCAGGTGTGACCCCAAAAGCAAAAAAATAATAAAATAAAAAATAAAAAACAGCATCAGAGTTTTCATAGGTATTTCATATGTATTTCATAAGCATTTCATAGGTACTTTGGGTAAAACACCATAAAAACATAAACAATGAAATAATATAGTAAAAATTAGGTTACAAAATTAATATACAAAAATCCTTGAATTCTTGTATACAAATAATGAACAAGAACAAAAATAAATTTAGATGACTATACCTTTAAAAATATAACCCCAAAGCATCAAATACCTAGGAATCAACTTAACAAGGAAGGTGAAAATTTGTATAGCGAAAAGTTTGATGTGTTTTCATGGTGTCTTTAAGATTTTCATGTATGGTAACACATTGTCTACAAATAGCGATAGCTTAACTTATTTTCTTCCAATTTGGGTCCCTTTTTATATCTGTTTCCTTATTTGGTTGCTATGGCAAGGACATTCATAACTATATTGATTAGATGGATGACAGTGGATATATTTGCTTCGTGCCTGATACCATAGGAAAGACTTCAAGTTTTTGACCATTGAGTATGATATTTTCTTTGATTTGTTCTAGACAGTCATGATTAACTTGTGGTATGTTCTTCTATAATTGCAAACTGGTAAGACACAGTGTACTCTATGGCACAAAGTCATTAAATCTCATTGTCATTTAATACCTAGTCAATTTTTAATTGAGATATAATTAACAAAGAATGCTATACTTGATTATGTCTCAATATCTTGGCCCTTTCTAATGTGATTGTGACATGGCCGGTTATAAAAACACAAGATAATACGACACTGAGACAGATTGTAAAAGGACCCTGATAAGCCCAGTTAATACCCTATTGCCACTGCTGCCATTTCTTTGCTCGTGGTGAGAATTGGTGAGATCTGCTCCTGTGGTAACTTTCAAGTTCACCCTACAGGACTACGAACTCTAGTCCTGATGTGCTATGTGCGTCCTCTCCCATGGCATATACCTAACTCTGTATGTAGAGGTCATACATACAGAGTTTTGCACCCCTCTCATCTATTCCCCAACCCCACCCCCAGCTCCAACCATGAATGCATTCTCTATCTTAATGAATTCAGAGTTCAGAGAGTTTTTTCAGATGCCTCTGTAAGTGGGATGACATGGGCCTTGTGTTTCCCTGTCTCCCTCATTTCACTGAGCTCTCTAAGGTCCATTCATCATGTTGCAAATGGCAAGACTCCTTCCATATTTATGAATAATATCACACCATGTGGATAAACACCATGGTTCTGTCTGTCTGTGAGTCTGTCCATCCAGGGACTCAGGTGCAGCCATGTCCGGAATTTGTAGATAGCACTGCAGTGAATATGAGATATGTGGATCTTCAGGATGTTTTTGTTTCCTTCATATAAATACCAGAACTGGAACTTCCGGATCATCTGAGAGTTCTGTTTGAAACCTGAGTGCCCTTGAGCCTGATTTCTGTTGGCTGCACCAACTGGTCCTTCCTAGCAACTGTGAACAAGGGGCCCTCACTGGACCCATGTCAGTCTTTTGGACAAATGCCCTTTCTAACACTTTCTGTGTTTTGGGTCACACCTGGAGATGTACAAGGGTTACTCCTGGCTCATGCACTCAGGAATTACTCCTGGAGGTTCTCAGGGGACCGTATGGGATATTGGGAATAGAACCCGGGTCGGCAGTGTGCAAGATAAATGCGCTACCCGCTCTGTTATCGCTTTAGCCCCCCTAAAACTATGTTTTTAGGAACTTCAAAAACACGCAGTTATAAAGCAAAAGATGATTTTTTGTTGTTGCTTTGGGGCATTTGGACCATACATGTGGCTGTGCTCAGGGCCTACTCTTGGTAGGACTTGGGGGACCCTCTCTGGTAACTGGGACAAGACCCAGGTCGGCTGCTTGCAAGGCCAGCTCTCTGCCTCCTGTACTAGTTCTCCAGCCAAAGCAAAAAAAAGAATTCTTAAGATGAATTAGAACTAATGGTACAATAGAGAAGCTACATTTTTGGAACGTGTTAAGAAACTCATTACATGAAATGCTTATATTAAAAAAAATGAATAAAGAATGAAATGTGATTTATCTCTGTCCTGAGAAGTTAGAAAGAAAGGAATAGAGTAAAGCCATAAATAAAGACACCAAGAGCATATATTTGATGATGCAAAGAAGAAATTCAGTAGGATTAAAATCAGAAGTCCGTAAAATATTAATAAAATTTTACGTTTTTCATGAGACAAGAAAAGAGAATTTACAGATAGTGTGAACAAAGTCCTGAGTTATGGGGGTGCAGGGAGGTGAGGGGACAGGTTAGGGGTGCATCTGGGTTGCCAGTGGGCAAGTACTGGTGAAACCCTGGGTCACAAGTTCAGCTGGATATTGACACAGCCGTTTTATCATACTTCACAAACATATTTGTGAACTTATATATTACTTGATATATATAAAATATTACATTGCAATGTAAAAAGATTCTGTTTTAAGTTAAAAAAAACAATTTTTGCAAAAGGGCACTGAAAATGTAGCCTTTCTACATTTCATAGCAACATATTAACTAAAATGTAACAATTTGTTGGTATTAGATACTAATAAAATAATTGACTCTATCCAGATCTCCCATTTTTTAGTAGCTTGGCAGCCACACCCACAAGCGCCCTGTAATCCCATCAACAGCCAAGATCCAGAAATTATAAAACAAAGCACCCAGAAGTGATCTCTTATTGCCTAGTTCTTTCTCTCTGAGAATCTGGCAAGGTGTCAAGAGCATCCTGCCTGCAGGGCAGAGCCTGGAAAGCTCTCTGTAGAATATTTGATATGCCAAATACACTAACAATGATGGGTCTCATTATCCTGACTCTGAAAAGAGCCTCTAATGGCACCACCGTTGGGAAGGACGAATAAAGAGAGGCTGCTAATATCTCAGGGCTAGGACAAATGGAGATGTTACTGGTGCCCGCTTGAACAAATTGATGATCAGCAGGATGACAGTGATACAGTGGCAGTGATGTTCTTCTATCCCTATTTTTCAGTTATTTTTGTTTTGATTAATTTTTAAATTATGAACAGTCTTGTAAAAAGTCTTCCTTGTCTGAATTGATATAACCATATGTTTTGTTTTTCTTTTTGTTGGTATATTATGTTAAATGATTTGCATATATTGACGCATCCTTGTATCCCTGGGATGAACATTTTTTATAATACTTTTGATATATTGATGGATTTAGTTCTCTAGGATTTTTGGAGCATCTTTTCATCAAGATTCATCAAGTATATTGGTCTTTATTTAATAGTAGTTTTAGGTATCAGTGTAATATTTGCTTCAAGGCTATTAGGAGTAATCTTATTTCTGAAAATTTTTGGAAGTGCTTAAGAAGGATAACACTGTTATTTGAAAGTTTAGTAGAACTCTCTAGTGAATATTTCTGGGCCTGGTATTTTGTTCCTGGTGAATATTTAAAATTACTGTTTCAATGTCTTTACTCAAGACTTGTTCTACTCAGGTTTTCTGTTTCCTCTTGCTATAATCTTGAAGGTTTGTATGATTTTAGGAATTTCTTTCAGTTCTTGAGCTTGTTGAAATAAAGTTGCCTTAATAATATCTTATAATTATTATTTTTTATTTCTGAAATATCTGTTGTAATTTCTCCCCTGTCATCTCTGATATTTTTATTTTAATTTTTCCTTACTTCCCCCTTAATGAATCTAAGAGTTTTTATATTCACTCTATCAAACACTCAACTCTTCGATTTTTTATTGCCTCATTTTTGTTTTCTTATTTTCTGTATCATTGATTTCCACACTATTTTTTTATTATCTCCTGCCTTATATTTGTTTTGGGAGAAATTTGTTGCATTTTTACTTGTTTCTCTAAATGTGGATTTAGATAATTAATTTGAGCACTGTAGGATTAGATTGGTTCATCCTTTCCTTTCCTGCTGCAAGGAGTTTACATTTATTGGGTTACACCCATCACAGTGCTCCAGAGGCACTCCCATTCCTCTGTGTTTATCTTTAACTTATCCTTTGTCCTCTGCTTCCCCTATCTATTAATCACCTATATCCCCAAATCAGACCCTGTGACTTCTAAGATCAGATTTTTCTAAGGAGTCTGGACTTTATATTTGTAAGTGAAATATTGTTTTTCTCTTTTTCTTATGGCCTTTGCATAGTTTCCTATTGAGCAATACCCTTTTTGTTTAGAAACAGGGAGACAGTTAATGCTATGCTTTTGTAACTGGGGAGTTAATTGACTCTGGATAATATTTACTCCAGGGCGTCTGTCAAATTTACTCAACTTAAGCATCAGTTGTCCTTAGTTCATAGCACCCCAAAAATCAGGGTTCTGATGAAGGGACTTGGATGGAGCCAGGAGAAGCTGTGAGCTACCCTGGTATCAAAAAGGGACAGGCCAAATGCCATAAAACTTATAATAAGTTAAGAGCACAGTCATGGACAAATGCTGTTATGATCCAAACAGAAATAACTGGACAAAGACCCTGCTAGGGTTAGGAAGAACTAATCTGGCCTGAGCACTGAAGTCTGGGATATATGTGAAATGTCCCAAGGAGAGCCACCCTATAAGCTTAATATACCTCTTACTGTGTGCATACAAAATGACTAGAAAAAATATTTACTTCTTATTTCTGACTTATATTTTAGAATTTATGCTTTCTTTTCTTCTTTTTAACACAGCACATATGTCTGATTACACAAAGTCCCGATTTTCTATGATATGAGAATTTTTAATGGAAGTGAATATCATTTATCTCTGGATGTATAGTATATCTCATGGTTTTTAACTGAAAACACTTGATAATGTATATTATATAAGTTCATACTGTCATCCTGTTGCTCATCGATTTGTTCGAGCGGGCACCAGTAATGTCTCTCATTGAGAGACCTATTGTTACTGTTTCTGGCATATTCAATACGCCACGGGTAGCTTGCCAGGCTCTGCCATGCGGACTCCATACTCTCAGTAGTTTGCCTGGCTCTCCAAGAGGGGCAGAGGAATCGAACACGGGTTGGCAGCGTGAAAGGCAAAAGCCCAACCGCTGTGCTATCGCTCCACAAAAACAGCATAAAAAGAAAACAATGATAGTCATGATTTGGAAATAGTAAAATACGTTGTCCATTAATGTTCAGGCATTTTATGTCTTGAGGGAATATTTAGCTATGAACCCTTTAGTATTTACAGGTCCCTTCAAATATTTCAGAGAAACAGGATATACATTTGAAAGATGTTCCAGAAATACAAAGATATATTATCAAGTATATTTGATTAACATATTATATATGTACACAAAAGTATGTAAATATCACATACAAGTATAGCACTGTAGCACTGTCATCCCGTTGTTCATCAATTTGTTCAAGAAGGAACCAGTAAAGTCTTCATTGTGAGATTTGTTACTCTATTAGACATATCGAATACACCACGTGTAGCTTGCCAGGCTCTATCATGCAGCGGAATACTCTCGGTAGCTTGCTGGGCTCTCCAAGAAGACAGAGGAATCGAACCCGGGTTGGCCATGTGCAAGGCAAACACCCTACATGTTGTGCTATCACTCCAGTCTGTATACAGTCCATATACAAGTTTAATACTCATGAATAATGGTAAAATGTCACGATGAAAACTGTATTGTTATTGGTAAAATTTTTAAGGTTTGAAAATTGTTGTGATAAAAATTTGGAAATTAAAATAACTCAAAGAGTACTGTGAATGTATATTTATTTATATACCACACTTCCCGAGCCTAGCCACAGCCATGCTCTCAGCCCCTCTACATACGTTTAGATGAGCCTCACACATGAAGGAACCGGCAGAGGAACCCAGGTGTGTAGGACCCTGGTCTGAGACCACCAACTTTCTCAGATCAGGACTGGGCCTCTTCTACCCAGATTCCCTATTTTCCAGTAGCTAGGTGATCACACTCAGGGACTGCCCCTGGCTCTGTGTAATCTCACCAATGGCCAACATCCAGAGACTATAAAACCAAGCTCCTGGAAGCTTAGGCATCTTATAGCCTAGTTCTCCCTCTGGGAGAACCAGGCAAGCTACCAAAAGTTTCCTGCGCACATGGGAGAGCTTCACAAACTCCCCATGGTGTGTTCATATGCCAAAACCAGTAAAAATGATTGATCTCATTTGCCTGAACCTGAAAGAGCCTCCAATGTGGCACCATTGGAAAGGACAAGTAAAGAGAGGCTTCTAAAATATCAGGGCTAGGACAAATGGAGACATTACTGAGACCACTCAAGAAATTTGATGATCAACGGGATGATGATGATGATGATGATGATGATGATGATGATGATGATGATGATGACGACGACGACGACGATGATGATGATGACCACACATACCCATTGAAACAAATTTTCTATATTTTTAAATATATATGTATTATTCATAATGTGTATAAGTTTATAGTGGAGATGACGCCAAATTTAAAGGCAAGCATCTATCTTCCTTCACTACTTTTTCAGAGAAATGCAGAGAATGGAAAAGCCACAAACAGATGCTTGTCTTCAGAAACTCTCGAGCTCATTCGGCAATGTGGTCTGGTGGTCTGGCATGAGCCTCAGCAATCACAAGCTAATGTCCAAGTTAGCAAAGCTGTGCAGAGAAGCGAAAAAGGAAGACCTCAAAGAGAGAAGAGCAGCAGTGTTGGCCGATGCGGCAGAAACCGGGTAAATTATTTGAATGCTCGCTTGTCCTTGACAACTACAAGACTAATACGATTACCCTCTGATGTCCTGATGGATCTATCACGTCTTCCATAAGGGCAATAGAAAGGAATATTCATGACTTCTACTCAGACCTCTTCGACAGCCACGTCCAACTGCCCATATATTAAATTCCACAAAATGGATGTGTTTTTCCCAACGTCCTCCCTTTTGAAATTCAACATATCATTTCATCAGTATAGACATGTACAGCACCTGATCCAGACAAGGTGAGACCTGAACACCTGAAGATTCTGCTGCCAGTAGTGTTCAATACACTTGCTTAGCTCTTCACACTCTACCTATCCATATGCAAGATTCTGTCCCAATGGAAAACCAGAAGGACCATTCTGTTACAACAGAATGTAAAATGTACACAAGAAATGAGACATCCACAACATCGGCAACTATTGCCTGATCTGCCTGTTGTTCATAGTCTACAAGTTCTTCACTTGAGTCATCCTGAATAGAATAGGCAGAACTCTAGATGAAGGACAACCATGCAAGCTAACCGAGTTCTGAAATAGATTCAGCACAATTGACCATATTCACACAGTGACCAACCTGATTGAAGTTTCACGAGAGTTCAAGATGCTGCTCTGTCTAACGTTCATTGATTTAAAGAAAGCCTTTGATTCTGTTGAGACTGAAGCGGTCATTGAAGCCCTAGGCAAACAGGGAGTTCAAATTCAGTACATCAAGATTCTCTGGGAGCTGTATTATGGATTCACCATCAGGATCTCAACATTCTATAAGATAGTTATCATTGATGTAAAGAGAGGGGTCTGGCAGAGTGGTACCATTTCACCAAAAGTCTTCAGTGCCACCCTCAAGAACATCATGCAAGAACTGGAAAAGGAAGGATTAGGAGTGAAGATATACGGTCGGCAACTATACCACCTCAGCTTCGCTGATGACATAGTTCTAATAACACCAAACATTAGCCAAGCGGCACAAATGCTGACCAACTTCAACCATGAATGTGGAAAGATTGGACTGCAGCTGAATCTCACCAAAACAATGTTCATGTAAAATGAACTAGTTCCTGACTTTCCATTTGCTCTCAATGGAATGAACATCTCCAAATGAAGCAGCTATGTGCACCTGGGTTGAGAACTCAACATGAGGAACGACTTGGCACCAGAACTGCGCAGGAGGAAGAGAGCAGCGTGGAACACCTCAAGAGCGTCAAAGAAGTGGTTAAGGGGACAAAGAACCTCCGGCTCCAGGCACATCTGTTCAACTCCACCATTTTTCCTGTACTAACATAGGCCTCGTAGACCTTGGCCCTATGAAAGCAGCATGAGAATGCTATTCGGGTCTCCCAAAGAGGAATCGAAAGAGCTATGCTTAGAGTATCACGTTTCAGTCAATTGAGAGAAGGAATCCAGAGTTCTGATCTCCGTCAATGATCAAGAATCAGGAAATGATGTCTCATTTGCCAAGGCATCAAAAAATCAGATGGGCCAGACATGTAATGTGATTTAGAGACAACCGCTGGACTAGAGCTGTTACTGACTGGATTCCATGGGACGTCAAAAGACTGCATGGCTGCCCACCTATGAGATGGTCAGATTTCTGTGTCAAAACCCTGAATAAACATTTTGAGGTTTTTCCTGTTCTGGAGCGTGCAGATACCATTGGGCTACACTAGCATGCAAGAGAAACAAATCGAGACTTTACTGGTGCCTGCTTGAGCAAATCAAAAATCAACGGGATAACAAATGATACAAGTGATTTACTTGATCAACTTTTTAAATTGTTATCTATGATATAATTTCTAAAAACAGTGGTCCAGTTCTGAGTTAAAATATTGCCTCTTCTATTCACCATTAGAATAATATAATAACCCCCATGTTTCTATAATTACAATGTTTTCTACCATACAGGATATTGCATGTAAAGTTTTAAATATTTTGTAACAGTTTTAATATAAACTAGTTCTATAAGATACTTCATTGAAAAATAGTGAGGAAAACAGAGGTTCATATGCTAGTAGCATACCAAGTATGAAATTATTACCAGAATCATTTAAGATGAAAATTACCCTATTTGATGGCATAATTAAAAAGTGAACCATTTCATTCAGGAGTTTTACACCATTTGCTTGACAGAAAAGATTTTGGAAAGAGCCAGACACCAGGCAGGTTAGTAGAATTTATCATTCAAAGACTGAAATAAGTGCTGCAGAAATACTTCTTAGGCTATAAAGTGTATAATATCAATATTACAATGAGTGGCAGCTATGTTACACTGAATTTTTAAAACTAGTGGAATATCTTGCTTTTTACTAAAATCGCTTTTCATTATATTTCTGTATTCATAAAATGCATTGGATTTTTATATCTAACAAGAGATGTATCACATCCATGGCTAGATATTGGATTTACAATTCATTATGTGTATTGCATTGTAGATGGAGTATTATTTAAAATCTTATTTTATTGTTATAAAGAAACTAAACTTTTAGAAATTATCTTAATTTGATCTCGAAATAATTCTTCCTTATTGTGATTCACTTTGTTGTTTTCTCTCTTGGAGGTAATATATATATGTATATATATACACATATAAATATATAAAACTCTTTATAAGATTTTTTTAGGAAATGAGAGGCATGTTTTCAATATTATAGTGGATTTATTAATTTTGAATATACTTTGAGAAAGTTCCATATCTAATACGAATAGATAGTTCCATATCCATATTGACACTTGTGATTGAATCACAAGCATCAAACATTATGTGGTATAAAACAAATTTAAATACCAAATATTTGTTTGAATATCATGCTGACCCACAAACAAAATTTACTGGTATGTCATATTATTAAGAATAATTGGAAAACATTTTGGATCCTGTCCAAGTAAGTAAAATAATTGAATTATAAAATATCTCACAATTATATCTAATTTTAAACAATATTATAATTTTATAGAAAAAATATTCCCCCTTTTCCCTTTGTCTTTGGTCATCAGCTATTCCCAGTGCCTACATGTCACTCCACAATTAGTTGCTTAGTGTTATCTGTTCTCTCCCATAGTTTCTTATTTTCTTAATTTAGGACAAAGACTTCTATAAACAATGGTGCCAGTGGATTCTTAGCATTTATTGAAGTCAAATGAATTTATAGATTTATAGAAATAAATTCATACCACATATCTATAGATTGATATACATCTTTCAAAATAAAAAAATCAAAATAGCAAGTGTATACATATCATGGACTGGAGCGATAGCACAGCAGGTAGGCATTTGCCTTGCATGCGGTCAACCCAGGTTGAATTCCTCCATCTCTCTCGAAGAGGCTGGCAAGCTACCTTATGAACTGTTGGGTTTTATTGGCAAAATCCATCGTGACTCTTATAAGGTCACATCTTTTTAAATTTTTTTCTCCTTAGGGCTCAGTAGTATCACCTTGTATTACTGTATCCACTCATCTATTGTTGTGTACTTGGTTGTTTCTAGATCTTGGCAATTGTAAATGGAGCTTTAATTGGCAGAGGTGTGCAATGATCTTCTCAAATCAATGTTTTTATATTCTTTGGTTAGATTACCAGAAGTTAAATAGCTTGGCCATAAGAAAATTATCTTTAGGATTTTTGAGAAGTCTCATATGATTTCCGTGAAGGGTGACAGGTCCATCAACAGTGAATGAAGTTTCCTTTTTCACCACAATCTTGATGGCAGTGTCTTCCAACTTTTTCAAGTGGACATCTCATTGTCATGAAACAATATAATTATTATTATCATTATTTATTCGGTTTGAGGACCATAACCAACACTGCTTAGCACTTACTATTGGATCTGCACTCAAGACACTCTCCTGGCAGTGCTCTCAAGGGATATATGCTGGGGTTCGAACCTGGGTCAGCTGAGTGTAGGGCAAGCACCTTAACTGCTGTACTATATCAACTCCAGCTCCTCATTATTATTATTTTGATTTGCATTTTCCAAATTGTGTTGATTACCACCTCATAAGTCTTGCTTTTATACATCATTTTTGGAGAAAATATCTGTTCAACACTTTTTCCCATTTTTTAATAAGATTGTTTGTTTGTATTAGTTTTTTTTTTTGCTTTTTGGGTCACACCCAGCGATGCTCGGGGGTTACTCCTGGCTTTGCACTCAGCAATTACTCCTGGCGGTGCTTGGGGGATCATATGGGATGCCATGGATAGAACCCGGGTCGGCCGCGTGCAAGGCGAACGCCCTACCAGCTGTGCTACCGCTCCAGCCCCATTGTTTGTATTAGATCTATAAGTGTAATATATATTTTAAATAATACACTTTTGTCAGATTTTTGATGTAAAAATATTTTCTCCCATTCACTAGGATATCTTTATTTTAGCAATCATTTCCTTTCAAAGTACAGAAGCTTTTTTGATTTGATATAGTACCATTTGTTTAGTTAGTGTCTCTTGTAGAGTTATTTTAGAGGCCATAAATTTCATTAGTTATTTGTCTAAAAATCTATATCAACCATTCTTTCTACTCTGAGTGTTAACTAGCTAGATAGAGTACTTTTGTTTATTTATGTTATACAGTATCTTGGCTATGTTATATAGTTACCTTATGAACTGTTGGGTTTTATTTGCAAAATCCATTGTGACTCTTTAAAGTTTTCTTAATCGTATTTTCCTTGACCTTGCTGCTGTCAGAATTCTATCTTTGTTTGACTTTTGACATTTTAATTACCATGTGTCTTAGTGTTTTCTGAGTTGGGTGTATTTTCCTCATAATTTTTTCAGTTCCTTGGATCTTAAAAGATATCTTTTACCATCTTTGGGAAGTTCTCAATTATAATTTTTCTCACTAATATATTTTTCTCTTCTTTCTTCTTATTTCAGTACTTTTATAACCTGAATATTATTTCTCTTGAAGTTGTCCTGCATACTATTCAGGTTTACTTCATTGTTATTGCTTCTTTTTTTTATTCTTATGTTTTACTTTCAGGTTTCTTTAATCTTATTTTCAAGAACACTTTTGCACACTGATTAATTCCTCATCTTCTGTTATTCTGTTACTGAGTTCATCTATTGTACATTTTAGTTCACCTCTATATTCTTCAGTTCAGTGATTTCTGATTGGAGTTTTCTCATAGTTCAGCTTTCTTTGTTGGGACACTCATCTATTTCTTTCCTTAATTCAGTGAGCATCCTTACCATTGCCAATACGAAGTCTCATCAGGGAGGATAGAGCCCTCTTGTAAATGCAGAAAACTTCCTGGTCTTTTGAAATCATCTATTAGTACAAGTGCATGCCTCTGCTCATTGTGTCTAATGCTCTGTGAAGTATTAGGTCTGGTTTTGTGCAGGTCTGAAGAATACCCTAGGTTCATTGTTACAGATTTTACACAGAGACTACAGTGCTAAGATTGCTGTGTTGCTCCAAAATACTCTATTTTGTTTCAAAATGCTTCTGGGAATTAGTAGTTACAATCTTATTGGATTTGTTATTTAAAGTCTTCTTGATCTCTAAGAGTGAAAAGAAAACTGCTGCCTACCAGCATTTGCAGTTGCCAATTGTCACAGTTCCATAAATTTGGGTAGGACAACACACTATAGAATCTGATTTTCCAATATCTTTGAGAAAATCTCCTTTCTGACTCAGAGCAAATTCTGCATGCAGTTAGAAGTGGGGGCCAGGTGTAGGAGCTGCTCTTGCTTTCTCTTAGGATGTTCTGCCCTCATTTACTGGAGGGGTGGCAGATTGCTTCTGAGTCTGGCTTGCTAAGGACCATAAATGTCTGTATTTTGTGAGAGCAGAGATTTAAAAGGCTAGGACACATATTTTGAACCTGTGGTTTCTTTTTCCTGGTTAACATTTTATCCCACCCTCAGACCTCCTTTTTACTACTTAAAAAATATCCATAGTTAAACTATTTTTTTTCATATTATCCAGTTTTATTGAGTATAAGATCAATGCATAATTTTATTTAAAGTTAAAGTACATAACATATTGTTTTATAACATGTAACTATTACAAAATAATTAAAACCTACATTATGTTAAAGATCAATATTTTTAAGGTAAGAATATTTAAGATGTACAAGCTAACAACATATGAGTATAAACCATAGTAACTAACACAATATAATTTGTTTCTTTAAGTTTGTATGATAATTGAGGGTTTTTTTCATTATTTTAGATTACTCAAGTGGCACCAGTAACATCTCCATTGTGAGAATTGTTACTGTTTTTGACATATCAAATACACCAATGAACAATGGGATGACAGTTCTACAATGCTATAGTGCTACTTTAGATTACACACATGTGAGATCACTTAGCATTTGCCTTTTCTTTTTGGACTTATTTTATTTATTATGCCATATAGTATCATTTAAAATAACAAAAATAGTCTCATGTTCTGCCTTCAAATTAATAATGTTTTACTTAATGTTTTACTTAATTTTTTTTTGTTTGTTTCTTGGGGTCACACTCAACAATGCTCACGGGTTACTCCTGGTTTTGCACTCAGGAATTACTCCTGGCAGTGCTTGGGGGACCATATGGGATGCCGGAGGTTGAACTTGGGTCTGCCGTGAGCAAGGCAAACACCCTATCCATTGTGCTATTGCTCTGCCTCCCCATTTAATGTTTTTATTGAAGTGTCGTGGTTTACAATATCATTGATATTAATTTATTCTCACAATGCTACTGTACCACACAATGTAAGAAACTCGTTAGGTTTCTATAATTGTCTTAAGATCCTTTCTTAGCCCCCACTATACACAACCATGAAGTTACAGTTGTCAGTTCTCTTGGCAATGTTTTAAGGCTTGCTTTGATCATGTATTATCTATTTCTTTACTTTGTTAAATCATACCCAAATTTCACTGTTATCATTCAGAATTTTTTTGGTGTAATTAAGTTCACTTAGCATGACATGCTCTAGTTTTTACAAGTTTAAACAAAAATACAAGTTTTCATATTTTATCAGGGCTGCATAGTATTCCATTATGTATACAGCACAATGATCTAGTCACTCATCTGTTGTTGGGCACTTGTTTATTTCCAGAACTTCATATTATAAATAATACTACAATTAATTTAGCTGAACAGAAGTGTGAGTATATCCTCATAAATTGATTTTTCTCAGCGATAGATGTCAAAGATTGGAATCACTAGATCAAATCAAGTTCATTATTGCTAGTTATCACCCTTGCTTTGGAACCACATCTGGCTGTGCTTGGGGTTTAATCGTGGTTTCACTTTTCAGGGAGCACTCCTGTCAATGCTTGTGGCAATCATATATGATGCTGGGGATCAAACCAGGGTTGTCTGGTTGCAAGGGAAGTTCCTTATCTGTGTATTATCTCTCTGAACTCAGAGAACTTCTATCATGTTTATTTGTTTTAGAAATACATACAGAGATATTTAGGGAGTATTCTTCCCTAAAACTTAGGAGCTTCTCTCGATGGTGCTCAGGGAACCAGGCAGTGTCAGGAATGGAAGTTGGACCTTGTACATGCAAAGCATTTCACCTGAGTCATATTTTAAATATTTTTAGAAAAATTTTCCATTTCAATAAAAGCTGAGTCAACAAAAGTGAATCAGAATTTCTTTTTTATTAGATCCAGACTAGCACCAATTCTTTCAAAAAATTTTATATAAACCATATTCATTATTGGTAAGCTTCTTATTGTTTTGATTTGTTTTTTCCTAATAATCAGTGATAGTGAACATTTCATGTACCTTTTGGTGGCATCTGTCTTCTTCAAGGATTGTTGATTCTGCTCTTCACCCAATTTTTAAAAGGAATTTTGTTATTACTGCTATTATAGAGATTTATGGGTATTTTTATATTTTAGTATCTTAGATTGTTAATTTTTGTCAGAAGTGCATTATATTAATATTTCTCCCATTCAGTTTTTTATTTTAGCTATTATGTGCTTTGACATGTAGAATTTTTTTATTCTTATGGTCCCATGTATTTATTCATTCTTTGTTTTCTTTCCCAGTGGGTCATCTCTCTGAAATCAATATCATAGAGAGTTCTGTTTATGTGTACCTGAATGTGTTTTATAGATATAGATTTCATACTGAAGTCTTTGATATGTTTTGAATTAATTTTTGTGTATATATGAGATAGGAGCCTATTTATTTTTGCACAGACCAATAAGTTTTTACATCACTGATTGTTGAAGAGGTATTCTAACTCCATTTTATATGCCTCGCTTCCTTGTCAAGCTATGTCAGTCTTCAGAATTTTGTAACTAATATTTGATTTTCCTTGTTTTATCAGTTGAGAATGTTTCCATGTTTCCTGATATTTAAATTAACATGAAATACATTTCTTCATAGTTCTGAAAATTGAAAAAAGCTCTATATTACAGACTTTCCTAACCTAGAATTCATTTATCTCCTTATTTGCTTTCTCCTCCAGGAGTCATCTTTTGATGTCTTAGCAAAACATTATTCTGTGGTCTTGCAACATTTGCATCCGTTAGCATTCTATTACAGATAAATGTAGTCTTGGCCTCTAGAATGGAGTGAATGAAAAATAATGCAAGCTCCCATGATGGACCAGGTCCAGTTCTCAGTCTAAGCTTCAGCCTGCACCTTGTTTTCCTTATTTTTCTTATTGTAAAATACCTTGTGGTATGGTAAAATGTTATATATTTTCTTATTTTGCTATCTTCACAATCCCTTATTCCTTGAGTGTAGCAAAGTTGAAACCTGAAATTGGTTTCTGTTTAGGTAAAATTTTCGTTTTATATATTGTAGGAATTAAAGAAAAGTAAGACCAACCACACCTGGTTTTTGATCATATTTGCTCTTAGTAATTCTGCAATATCTTGATTCCTCAGACGCCAGTTAGTGCTTTTGGAATTAATGGTCTCTGGCTTTATTTTTGACATATTCTTTTTGGTATGTTTTTCCTAAGATTTAGGTCTCCTGCAACTTCTTTGCCTTTTCTCTAAGGACAAGATCTCTGCAGAAATCTAAATCCCCAGAAAGAAGATAGGTGGGAAAAAGCAAGGTAAACACAATATATTTTCAAATGGTGGGGAACAGAGAATATTTTTCCTTTTTTCTTTGTATTGATCAGAATGCAGGTAGATGCTAAAAAATGGTACACAATACAAATGATTTTTGAAATAAAATTCTTTACTTGCATCTCTTTGGCTCTTTCTCTTGTGTTCTTTTTCTTTTTCTTTTATCTTTTTTTTT
The DNA here is from genome assembly GCF_027595985.1 of Sorex araneus. Lineage (NCBI taxonomy): Eukaryota > Metazoa > Chordata > Mammalia > Eulipotyphla > Soricidae > Sorex > Sorex araneus. Next base: position 146,021,652 of record NC_073305.1, read on the forward strand.
TGGTTTTCTTTAACCTTGGTCCTTTTTTAAAGAAAACAATCATCACCAAGGGAAAGCTTTCTTGCTTATTTTATATATTTTGTGCTTGAAAAGCATTAACATATCCATTTCTCTTCTAAATAGGATCTTCTGAAATAACTTAGACAGGATTTGTGTGAATGGAAACTCATTTGTTTTAATTATACAACCAGTGAGAAAGAAGTTCTAACATGTTCTTCTTTATTGCTTTGTATTCTAAATGAGTATACAAATATCCTATACAGACACTTGCATTTCAATTACAAGGTGATAATAGTTGTGTTTTCAAATTTTGGTTTCCTTTTCCCATCTGTCCTTACCCATAAATTTCTTCTAGCTTATGTTGACAAAAATATTTATTAACTCTCACTTATCTGTTGCTATTGTATTCACTATCCTACCCACAATTTATATTCCTTATTTTAGTCTTAAGAAAATGTAATTATATTTAATGAGATTGAACAAATCCAACAAACATACAGAATATGTGTTTTGTTTCACAAATGTTTCCTTACTGTCACATACTGTTCCCTATCCTGGGAAGCTATGGCAAATGAATAAAGGTTTGGCTCCTAGGGAGCTGAGAAACCAGAAGAACAAATTTACATGTGTGTTGGTGCTCTGAGAAGTGCTAGAGCATACCTGTATCATCCCTATCACTTATCACCATCTGAGATTTTGTCACTGATTTCAAGGAAATTCAATTCCTTTGATCCAGTGTTTAATTATGCTCAAAGCTCCTACTGTTTATGAAAATTGAGCTATGTCAGTTTTCTTTTTCTTTTTCTTGGGGCATTTGGGTCATACCCAGTGAGGGCCAGGGATTACTCCTGGTTCTGCACTCAAGAATTATTCCTGGTGGTACATGGGGGACCATATGAGATGCTGGGGATTGAACTCAGGTAAGGCATTTGCTATTTACTATCACTCTTATTAGGGACAGAAAGCTGATCTACTGATCTGGACAAAATGATCTCTCAGTATAAGTTTGTATTATCACTAGATCTAGGTTTGTTAATCACTAGATCTAAAATATATTTACAAAGACAAGTTTCATTTAGAGAAACTAAACTTTTAGCAGGATTATATTTTTGTTTTTCCCACTGTGTTCCTTTACCTTCATCTACCTGAGACAGCATGATTATCTGTAGTCACCTGGGATCCCTAAACTCATTCCTGACTTACTGGACAGCACCCTTGTTAAGATGCAACTGGAGTCAGAAACCATCAAAGATATTCTGGCAGAGATATATTTTGATAAATTGGGGACTGCATATCACATCTTTTTTAATGCAAATAATAGATATTTTAAGTTTTCATATTTAAAAAATAGCATAAATGGTGTAATGAACAGCAATATAATATTTTACTTTTTTACAGTATGCTATAGCATAATGTTATGTTGAATATTTTACACCTTTTCAGTTCACAATAATCCTGTCAAATCATAAAAATGAGACTCAACTTTGACACATTTTCAAGATAACAGACAACCTGAAAGTGTATGGCATAGAACAGAAGTCTATGTCACCCGACAAAAGATGTCACAAGTTCAATATTATCTTCCCAGGTCCCTTTCACCAACTTGACTTGCTCATTTTGGTTTCTCACTAAGTCCAACTGACTGCCTCACTTGACTTCTCACAATGGTGCTTACCTCTAATAGTTATGTCTCTGAGGTATTTACTGACATTCTTGTTATTTTTGTACATAGATATTTCTATAACATTTGTTACAAGATTATGTCTTGTACAAAAACAATTGTGGTTCTGGGGATATTGTCCAAAGGTCTAAACCACATGATTTTCATGCGGAGCACTAGATTCTATCCCTGCACAGCACTGTCTCATAAGTGCAACTATTGTTGGCTCCCAACTTCTAAACCAGGAGCACCCCCAAAGCTCCACTGGGTGTGCCAACTTGAGGGTGAAAGAGAAAAACTTGATTTTAGATTCTTTTCAAAGTGATTGTTCCTTCTAAGGAAAAATTCAATGCTCATATGCAAAACATGGATGGTGGCAGAGTGGCCTATTGAATGGTATTTCGTGAAGTGGGGAAAAAAACATTAATTTTCTTACATTAAATTAACAGATTGGAACTTTTCTTCCTTTTCCATAAGCATTGAACAAATATTGTTTCATTAGTTTATTTCTATTTACATAAATTCATAATACTAGACAGTAAAGTTAAAGTCAAGATAGATAGTAAGAAAATTAGGAAAGAAGATAACAAAGACTCCAGTACAAATCCATTACTTCACCCTTCCAGCAAAGCAGCAAATGGTATTCAAAATGAAATTGAAATATTTAAGAATCCATTGTGGGCATGGATGGGTATTAATGCCTAAGGGACACTAGAGATTTTCTGAACCAGATTATTGACTTCATAAACCTATTATTCCTGTTAGTGTAATTTTTAAAAATATTCTCCCATTTTTCTCCCTTTTGAATTAACAGTAATTCAGTGACATTTTTTCTATCCACAGATATATTTAGGCACACTGAGGATGTAATGTTGCCTTTGGCTTGTAGCTTAGGCTCTTATCCAGTGTTGAGAACTGATTTTAGATTTTTTTTTCAGTGAATAAGTTCTTTCACAACAGGAAAATCAAAAGAAATTTTATTTTCAGAAAAGTTTAAATTGAGCACAACTCTGGAAGACTAGATAAGTTGACTGCGTCCTAAAGTCAAATGTAGCATTTAGTAAAGCAAATCAACATGGTAGTAGGGTCTCCTCAAGCTAAAGACAATTTTTCAAAGAAAAATTTTAAAATATGACTTTATTTGTATAATGTCAAACCAATGGGGGCATTTGAAAAAAATTATCAAATACTTAAATGAATAGTTGGAAATCTAAAATGAGCCTCAGGAAGTTGCTTTAAATCTATGTCAACTTTATAATATTGACAAAGTAGGTACTTTTATGTCTAGTATTTGACTAAATATTGCTTTGTAATAGTTGAATATTGAATGCATTATTGACCTCCAATTAACTATTGCTTTTCATCTCACTGGACTATAAAGGTCACTTTCTACTACTAATCATTCCCCTTTTCTTGAAACATGGTCTTATTGATTTTCAGGACCCCACTTTCTTGGTAATCTTTCATCTTAATGTGGCACTCTCTTACTCTCTTTGCTTCTGTTTTACTTATCTATGTAACTGTGAACACTAAAGAACCACAAAGCTTCACCATTTAGCTCCTTGAATTTTCTATTTATGCTCTTTCTCTAGATTTTCTTTAGTCTCTTAGATTATAAATTTTGATATTTATAAAGCAATTTCTTTTGGTGTGACTCAGGGGTTATTATGAGGTGCTAGGGATTGAACTTCTGCAAAGTAAGTGTCCTACATTATCTCTCCAGTCCCCGAATTTTCAGTTTTTTAGACAAATTTAATTGATTCCTTTATAATTTCCTTTTATTTACATCATTTTTATCAACAAACCCTTTAGTTCACTTTTGGCATCTAATGATATGATGTAAACCAGCCTTTCCTTCTTTCGTTTTAGTCTATTTTTTCACTTTAATTATGTCAATAACTTCCTATTTTAATTTTCCCTTTTTTTCTGATGAAAACAAACAGGATTATACTTTAATGATATGTGAAGGTCATGCCACCCTCATGTTAAAAATTTTTCTCATCATACACAAGTAAAAGGGGTATCACAGTAGCCTCTACCTACATGTATCTCAATTCTCCCCTTCTCTTTTCTGCCTTAGTTTCTTACACTGCTTCTCTACCTCTATTCCTGAACTTGATGTAGGTCAGGTTCCTGTATTAAGGATTTGGCATTAGTTATTTCCTATAGTCAGCTTTATAGACAGCTCTCTTTCTTCAGTCTCGTGTTTTTAAATTGTATGCTCAGTAACACCCTCCCAGAGTACCTTACTTAACATTCAGCTGAGGGGTAAAGAAATAGTACAGGGATTAAGAGGCATCCTTTGCACGCTACTTTTCCCACTTCAATCCCCAGCACAGAATGGTTGCTGAAGCATTACTGGACACAGCCCTGGAGGTTCCTAGAGCTGCCAGGATCATTGACTATTCTCAGGAGTGTCCCCTGTAACTCCTGAATACTTCTCAGGAGGCCACCAACATAGAAAATAAAGATTAAAATATAATGTATTTTCTCACCAAAACACTATTTACATTATTTCATTTTTTTTTCTCTTAGTAATACGCAGAGCTGGAGCGTTAGCACAGGGGCTAGGGCGTTTTCCTTGCACACAACAGACCTGGTTCGATTCCTCCGCCCCTCTTGGAGAGCCCTGAAAGCTACCGAGAGTATCTTGCCTGCACGGCAGAGCCTGGCAAGCTATCCGTGGCATATTTGATATGCCAAAAACAGCAACAAGTCTCACAATGGAAACGTTACTGGTGCCCACTTGAGCAAATTGATGAGCAATAGGATGTCAGTGACACAGTAATACAGTATTATGCACACAGATAATCTATACTTGCCAACTAACATTGGCACTGGAAATTCACACCAATGCCAGATTATATCACATATGGTGTGAAATATTTAACCTGAAAAACAAGGATCAAATGATATTGTGCATTACTAGAATATGGTTATGTCACTAGTAATTAGTTCATTTTATCATCATATCATAGACTTGCAGGTTTTAATTTGATCTTCTCTGATCCAAAAGCAAATCTCAGTTATATGATTTCTTCTTTTTCAGAATTTAAAATAATTGTGGTAAGAGACCATATTATCTCTTATCCTAAGCCTCTTTTGAAACATTAATCTTTATTGGATTGTCCTTATTGCATAATCCACTTGTTCGTTTCTTTTCTATCAACTGCAATCCCTCTTTCTTTACCTAATATCAAGCTATTCCCTTTGGAGGGAAGCTTAGACTATGTACTGCGCTCATCTAAATTGGAGACATTTATTGAAATATTGTGGGAATTTAGTTCCCTTCCATTCAATGCCATCATCATAGGCTCTAGTTACTTGGATACAGAATTTGGGATCTATCCTAACTACTCGGAAACACATATGCCTTTACTGCCAATTTAGTATTGGAAAATGGAGTACAATACCATGCTCTTCATCATATTTTAATAGTTCTTATTTTTATAAAGGTTGAAATACATAGTTGCAGTTTCTACTTCCTAAAATGATTGCTCTTATTTCTGAAACTTTCCACTGAAGTCCTAATCTATGTAGCACATTTTATGGAGAAAAAATAAATGAAATTGTGGTGATGTAATAGAAAATTAAGTTTGTGGTGAGGGAGCATAAAATTGCATGACACTAAGATTTTTCCTCACCCGTTTCTTCACATCTGACACCCCAAAGAAGAATATATCTGGGGCAATAAGTCTTTGGCCTCACACGTGCTTAGAGTTGAAATAGACCCATAATGCTGTGTGAATTAGTCATTTATATAGATGTACTGTTTTATAAATCCATGTTTTAATTGCCCATTATATTTCTCTGCCAAATCAGTATTCCAATGATATTTTTCTTGTAGATTATAAAGCATGATTGTCAGTCTAAAGGATATCTCAGTGTCTCAATGCTCTAGTGTTTTCTGTTCTTGTTACTGTATGATATCCTGAGCATTTATATACCTCTGCATTTGGTCGAATTGTGTTTTATTTCCGTTAGAGAACATTTTCATTTTACTGAGGCCAAAGGCACCAGTCCATCCTGACAGTTGTTTTCAAGTGTGCTTTACCCCCAGTAGAACTTCTCCATAACTACTGCAGTCTCTGTATCTCAGTTTGGCATAAAGAAAAATTCCAGTTGACATTTTATGCCTCGAAAGATAGAGAAATCTATTAATGTCAGTCTATGTCCACATTGTTATAATATCTCATGTACACTCATTTTATAATGTTAAGTATCTGACTTTGTTGACTAGAATATGCATTAATTTCATCATTCAGATCCTCTCCCAATCCTAGAATGTATTATAATAGGCATAAACACATATTATGTTAATGCATTCCTTAAATGCCCATAGTAATTTCCATAGGGTCACACATCATATGAGCATGCCGTAAAAAGCTACTTTACTATTGCCTTTTTGTTTGACCATAAAGCCAAACCATTTAGTTATTGTGTTCATGAACATAGAAAAAAACACGTAGGGGTAAAAATTATGAAATGACCACTGAGAAAATTCATTCAACTTCTAAATCAGAAAGTCAGCCCTCCAAATAGAATGCTCTCTATTTCCATAGAAACTGCCATCAGTAAATCAAGGAGCTCTTTATTGATAATCTTGGATTTTTCTCCAAGCAGCATTAGGGTCAAGCAGCCACTCAGGTCTTTCCAAAGTCAATATTAGGGCAAAGAGTTTTTCAGCTCATTAATATTACTCTACATGCTTCCTTTCTGTTTTTGGTCATTTCTAAATTAGTGTTGGTGGACATGTGGCAAAAAGAAAGAAAAGGAACAAGAGAACTCTTACCTTCTGCTGGTGGCACTGTTGATTGGTTCAGCCTCTTTGGAAAAAGCTATTTGGAGACTTCTCAAAAAATTACAAATAGAGCCTCCATTTGACTCTGCAATTACCCTACTGGGTATACCTAAAGAAAAAACTGAAAACAAATTGTTTAGACATCTGAACAATTATGTCATCAGTAGCATTATTTGCAATACTTACATTATTTACAGAAGTTAAATTCTAGAAACAATGTAAGTCCCCACACATATAAGTGAATAAAGAAATTGTAGTGTATATGCACAGTAGAATATTACCCCATGAATCACAAAAGTTGGAATTCTGTGGTTATGTCAAACTAAATGATATAGAAATAAGTCATTTTAAGTAAAGTGATCATAATGTTTCTCATTAAACATATCATTGAATAAACTTGATCTAGTGTCATGTTTTATGTTCTCTAGTATATTGTCATAATAAGGACTATTAGATTAGGGGTTGTAGTTTAGCAAACCTGGATAGAATATAGAATATTGGTATATCTATGTGTGTGTGTGTGTGTGTGTGTGTGTGTGTGTGTGTATGTGTGAAGGGTTGTGGACTGATCCTTTCTGGCAGTGCTCAGAGCTTATTCCTGGCTCTACACACAGGGATAACCCATGGTGAGCTTGAGAGACCATATGAGATGTTAAGAATCAAATCTGGGTTGGCCCTCTGGAAGGCAAGCACTCTACCTATTGTTCTGGCTCCAGCCTCAGATCGTTGAATCTTTAACTACTGTAATAGCTAAAGCATCATCATAATAACTAAAAAGCAAAAAAGTTAAAAAAAACTACATAGCTTGTTTCCTTTTTGAAACAATATATTTTCTCATACATATAATGAACATTATAATAACATTAATAAATAAAATAACATTAATAATAAATATATATTTGGGGGGAACTAAATTCATTATTAGTGTTATTTTATTTCTAAATCTATTAGTATATTTCACCTCCAATAATGGGAAATAGCATAGCTATTATTCCATATCATGGAAAATAATGTCTAAAAATCTACCAAGAAATCAAAGATTTCTCATTCCCTAAATAACTAAAACACAACAAGCTGGTCCTCTCCTCTCACACTCAGAAAAAGAGTACATTCTGAAGAACATGGAGACTTCTGCACACCATCCTTTATCAGCATTCAAATTACTAATTTTAAAGTCAGTGATAACATAATAAATGAATACTAAGTATTTTATTTTATTTTATTTTTGTTATTTATTTTATTGAATCACCATGTGGAAATTTACAAAGTTCTCAGGTTTATATCTCAGTTATACAATACTCAAACACCCGTCCCTTCACCAGTGCCCATATTCTATCACCAAAATCCCCAGTATACCTCCCACCCACCCCCAACCCTGCCTGCGTAACTGATAAATTTCACTTCATTTTTCTCTTTACCTTGATTACATTCCATATTTCAACACAAAACTCACTATTGTTGTTGGTGTTTCCCCCCCCAAAAAGACAGCCCTACTGCTAAGGAAGCATTTGATAATTAGTTTTCCATTGCTGAGAATGCAGAGATATGAAGCCCCGCTGTTCCAAGTACATAACTCTTTTTTTTTCTCCTTCCCGAGCCACCAAGTTTGTACCTGCTTAATAGACCTCATAATATGGCGGACGCCATGCCATTTCTCTCTGAAAAGGGAAAAAAAAAACGAGAAAGAAGGATATTTCCTCCCCTCGACTGGCATGGGGCTATAGCTTAGTTCACAGTCTAGAGACATGGCTGCTACTTTGATTACCTTCAATATTTCAACAAAAAAACTCACTATTATTGTTTGGAGTTTCCCCCAAAGTCAGACCTGCTTAAAAGGAACTATTTCGCATTGCTGACAATTAAGAGATATTAGGTCGCTGTCGTGGTCGCTTGGTTTTGGATTTCTGTATAAAGTCCAGGGAAAATTCTGCCAGAAATTGCATCACTGAAACCTTTTACTTCCCTTTTGTGGTGCTCATAAGATGAAAAAGCCTGGAGAGAGAAACCCCTGGCACCACATGGGGCAGTGGCTCAGTTCACAGTCTAGAGGCATTTCTGCGAGTTGCTGGTGTCCAAAGTAGTTCAGTTGGCCTCCGAGATCATGCTTGTGCAGCAGCGAAAGCAGTATTTTAAAAATCACTGAACCACTGTCATCTCATTGCTCATCGATTTGCTCGAGCAGGCACCAGTAACATCTCTATTGTGAGACTTTTTGTTACTGTTTTTGGCATATTAAATATGCCATGGGTAGCTTGCCAGGCTCTGCCATGCGGGTGAGATACTCTCCGTAGCTTGCCGGGCTCTCAGAGAGGAATGGAGGAATCAAACCCAGGTTGGTCACATGCATGCAAGGCAAACACCCTACCCACTGTGTTATCACTTCAGCGCACTTAAAACATAAAAATCAGTAAATTAAATGAAAAATGAAGCATATATCTTAAAATTTGAAATATTTGATCTTATTTGAAATGTTATATTCACTTAACTCTGTGTTTTGAAAACATAGCGCTACAGTTTCAGATAATCTTTATTTGTCCTCAATTTAAAAGCACATTTCTGGAGTTAGAGAGACATTGCAGGGGTTAAGGTGCTTGGCTTGTAAGTGACTGACAAATTAAATTCCAGCACCAAACACTGCCAGGAGTGATCCCTGAATTCAGGCTATGACCCAGTTCATCCCCACTAAATAAAAATAAAATTTCTACAGTAAAACTAAGGGAACAAATTATGGGTCAATTGAAGACTAATCTTATATCTTAGTATTAACAGTAAAACCATCCCCTCTCCATATTGGTAAATTTTAGCTGGATTTTAGTAGAACTGACTCACCTCCAACAAATCTAAATGAATCACTTGTATACTCAAGATAGAATTAAAGCCAATAAGATTCACAAACATTGCTTAAACTTAAATATATATATATATATATATATATATATATATATATATTGCTTTTTGGGTCACACCTGGCAATGCACAGGGGTTACTCCTGTCTCATGCACTCAGGAATTACTCCTGGTGGTGCTTGGTGGACCATATGAGATGCTTGGATTCGAACCCGGGTTGGCCACGTGCAAGGCAAATGCCCTACTTGCTGTGTTATTGCTCCAGCCCCCTAAACTTATATATATATTTTTAAATTTATTTATTTTTAATTAGAGAATCACCGTGAGGGTACAGTTACATATTTATACACTTTTGTGCTTATACTTCCCTCATACAAAGTTTGGGAACCCATCCCTTCACCAGTGCCCATTCTCCACCACCCGTAAACCCAGTGTCCCTCCCACCCTCCCCAATCCCATCTCCCCCCCACCCCACCCTGCCACTGTGGCAAGGCATTCCCTTCTGTTTTCTCTCTCTAATTAGCTGTTGTGGTTTGCAATAAAGGTGTTGAGTGGCCGCTGTGCTCAGTCTCTAGCCCTCATTCAGTCCGCAACTCCCTTCCCCCACATGGCCTTCGACTACAATGTAGTTGGTGATCGCTTCTCTGAGTTGACCTTTCCCCGGAACGTGAGGCCAGCCTCGAAGCCATGGAGTCAACCTCCTGGTACTTATTTCTACAGTTCTTGGGTGTTAGTCTCCCACTCTGTTATTCTATATACCATAGATGAGTGCAATCTTTCTATGTCTGTCTCTCTCTTTCTGACTCATTTCACTCAGCATGAAACTTTTCATGCCCATCCACTTAACTACAAAATTCTTGACCTCCTTTTTTCTAACAGCTGCATAGTATTCCATTGTATAGATGTACCAAAGTTTCCTCAACCAGTCATCCGTTCTAGGGCATTCGGGTTTTTTCCAGATTCTGGCTATTGTAAACAGTGCTGCGATGAACATACATGTGCAGATGTTGTTTCGATTGTACTTTTTTGCCTCTCTGGGATATATTCCCAGCAGTGGTATTGCTGGGTCAAATGGGAATTCAATATCTAATTTTTTGAGAGTCGTCCAAATTGTTTTCCAGAAGGGCTGAACCAGTCGGCATTCCCACCAGCAGTGAAGAAGGGTCCCTTTCTCCCCACATCCTCTCCAACAGCGGTTGCTTTTGTTCTTTTGGATGTGTGCTAGTCTCTGTGGTGTGAGGTGGTATCTCAAAGTTGTTTTGATCTGCATCTCTCTGATGATTAGTGATGCAGAGCACTTTTTCATGTGCCTTTTGGCCATTCGTATTTCTTCCTTGGTAAAGTTTCTGTTCATTTCTTCGCCCCATTTTTTGATGGGGTTGGATGTTTTCTTCTTGTAGAGTTCAACCAGTGCTTTATATACCATTGATATCAACCCCTTATCTGATGGGTATTGTGTAAATATCCTTTCCCATTCTGTGGATAGTCTTTGGATTCTGGTCACTGTATCTCTTGCGGTGCAGAAGCTTTTTAGTTTAATGTAGTCCCATTTGTTGATCTCTGTTTTTACTAGATTGCTTAGTTCCGTGTCACCTTTGAAGATACCTTTATCTTCAATATCGTGGAGGGTTTTGCCGACCTTGTCTTCAATGTACCTTATGGTTTGTGGTCTAATGTTGAGGTCTTTAATCCATTTTGATCTGACTTTTTTGCATGGTGTCAGGTCAAGGTCTAAACCCATTTTTTTGCATGTGGTTGTCCAGTTGTGCCAGCACCATTTGTTAAAGAGGCTTTCCTTGCTCCACTTCACATCTCTTGCTCCCTTATCAAAGATTAGATGGTCATACATTTGGGGTTGTGTGTAGGGACATTCCACCCTGTTCCATTGGTCTACGGCTCTGCCTTTGTTCCAGTACCATGCTGTTTTAATTGTTACTGCTTTGTAGTAAAGTTTGAGGTTGGGGATGGTGATGCCTCCCATCATCTTTTTCCCAAGAATTGTTTTAGCTATCCTTGGACGTTTGTTATTCCATATGAATTTTAGGATTGCTTGATCCATTTCTTTGAAGAATGTCATGGGTATACTTATAGGGATCGCATTGAATCTGTATAATGCTTTAGGGAGTATTGCCATTTTGACAACATTGATTCTCCCTATCCACGAGCAGGGTATATGTTTCCATTTCCTCATGTCCTCTTTGATTTCATGGAGTAGCGTTATGTAGTTTTCTTTGTAAAGGTCTTTTACTTCCTTGGTTAAGCTGATTCCGAGGTACCTGATTTTCTGGGGCATGATTGTGAATGGGATTGCTTTTTTCATGTCCCTTTCCTCTGCCTCATTGTTTGCATATATGAAGGCCATGGATTTTTGGGTATTGATTTTGTAGCCTGCAACTTTACTGTATAAGTCTATTGTTTCTAAGAGTTTCTTAGTAGAGGTTTTAGGCTTCTCTAGATATAGTATCATGTCGTCTGCAAATAGTGAGAGTTTGATTTCTTCCCTTCCTATCTGGATGCCCTTAATCTCTTTTTCTTGTCTAATAGCTATCGCAAGTACTTCCAGTACTATATTGAAGAGGAGTGGTGAGAGTGGGCATCCTTGTCTTGTGCCTGATCTCAGAGGAAAGGCCCTTAGTTTTTCCCCGTTGAGGATAATGCTTGCCGTAGGCTTGTGATAGATGGCTTCGACTATCTTGAGGAAAGTTCCTCCAAACCCCATTTTGGCGAGGGTTTTCATCATGAAAGGATGTTGGATCTTGTCAAATGCTTTCTCTGCATCTATTGATATGATCATATGGTTTTTATCTTTACTTTTGTTGATATGCTGGATTATGTTGATTGATTTCCGAATGTTAAACCATCCTTGCATCCCTGGGATGAATCCCACTTGGTCGTGATGTATGATCTTTTTGATGAGTTGTTGGATCCTATTTGCTAGTATTTTGTTGAGGATCTTCGCATCGGTGTTCATCAGGGAGATTGGTCTGTAATTTTCTTTCTTAGTGGTGTCTTTGTTTGCTTTTGGTATTAGGGAGATATGTGCTTCATAGAAACTGTTTGGGAGAGTTCCTGTTTTTTCAATTTCCTGGAAAAGTTTGAGGAAAACATGCAATAGGTCTTCTTTAAATGTTTGGAAGAATTCGCCAGTGAAACCATCTGGGCCTGGGCTTTTGTTTATGGGGAGGTTTTTGATTACCGTTTCAATTTCCTTAACATTGATGGGTCTATTCAGGTATTCCAGGTCTTCTTTCTTCAGTGTTGGGAGATTATAGGAATCAAGGAATCCATCCATTTGTTTTAGGTTCTCCTTTTTTGTGGCGTAAAGACTTTCAAAGTAGTCTCTAATGATCTTTTGAATCTCACTGGTTTCTGTTATGATGTCCCCCTTTTCATTTCTGATTCGATTTATTAGAGTTTTCTCTCTTTCTTTCTTTGTGAGACTTGCTAGCGGTTTATCAATCTTATTTATTTTCTCAAAGAACCAACTCTTTGTTTCATTGATCTTTCGGATTGTTTTTTTGGTTTCGATGTCATTAATTTCTGCTCTAATTTTTATTATTTCTTTCCTTCGGTCTGGTTTGGGGTCCTTTCTCTGGTCCTTTTCTAGGGTCTTGAGTCGTGAAGTCAAGCTATCTATGTGGGTCCTTTCTTCCTTCCTGAGGAATGCTTGGAGAGCTATAAATTTTCCCCTTAACACGGCTTTAGCTGCGTCCCATAGGTTTTGGTAGCTCGTGTCTTCATTCTCATTTGTTTCTAAGTATCTTTTGATTTCTTCCTTGATTTCCTTCTTGACCCACTCATTGTTCAACATGGAATTGTTTAATTTCCAGGTCTTTGATTTGATTTTCCGTATTTGTGGGTGGTTAGCTTCTATCTTCAGCGCATCGTGGTCTGAAAAGATGGTTGATACAATTTCTATTTTTCCGATTCTATTGAGGTATGTTCTGGGGCCCAGTACATGGTCTATTTTTGAAAATGTTCCATGTGCACTGGAAAAGAATGTGTATTCTTTCTTTTTGGGGTGTAAGGCCCTGTATAGGTCTATTAGGCCTCTCTCTTCAATTTCTTCATTCAGAGTCAGTGTTTCCTTGTTGAGTTTTGTTCTTGTGGATCTATCTAGAGGTGATAAGGCCATATTGAAGTCTCCGACTACAATTGTGCTGTTAGTGATGTCCTCTTTGAAGTCTGTTAGGAGTCGTTTTAAATATTTAGCCGGTCATTTGTTAGGAGCATATACGTTTAAGAGTGTGATTTCTTCCTGTTGTACATATCCCTTGATAAACAGAAAATGACCTTCGCTGTCCCTTTTGATCTTTTTCATCCTGAAATCTATGTTGTCGGATACCAGGATGGCCACTCCAGCTTTTTTAAGGGGGTTGTTTGCTTGGAGGATTGTTTTCCATCCTTTGACTTTGAGTCTATGTTTACTCTGTTTGTTCAGGTGTGTTTCTTGCAGGCAACAGAATGTTGGGTTTAATTTCCGGATCCATTTAGCCACTCTGTGTCTTTTGATAGGTGCATTTAGGCCATTGACATTGAGAGAGATTATTGTGATGTGGTTTTGTGTCATCTTTCTGTGGGATTTGTTGTTCTTATGGGGCTCCTCCTTGACTTACAGTAGCCCCTTTAGACCTTCTTTCAAGATTGGTTTTGAGTCTATGAAGTTCCTGAGCTGTTGTTTATCTGAGAAATAGTGTATGGTTCCTTCGAGTTTGAGTGAGAGTTTAGCTGGATAAAGTATTCTTGGTGAGGCATTCATTTCGTTGAGTTTTTTCACTATGTCCCACCATTGTCTTCAGGCTCGGAGGGATTCTTCTGATCGGCCGTAAATCTGAGGGGTGCTCCTTTGTATGTGATTTCCCTCTTTGACCTTGCTACTTGTAGAATTGTGTCTCTATCTACAGCATCCGCCATTCTGACTATGATATGCCTTGGAGTCTTTTTATTTGGGTCTCTTTTTGCTGGCACTCTTCGGACTTCTTGTATCTGGACGCCTGCCTTCTCCAGCTCTGGGAATTTCTTAGCGATGATGTCTTTGACTATGTTTTTTTCATTGGGGTTACTTCCCTGTGGTTCTGGTACTCCAATGATTCTTATGTTGTTCCTCTTGAAGTCATCCCCCAGGGCTCTGATTCGCTCTATAGCCATTTTGAGGTCTTTGGCCATGATTTGTTGCTGTCTGTAAGCTTTCTGCAGCTCATCCTCAAGCTCGCTGATTCTGTCTTCGGCTGTAGTCATTCTGCTGTTGAGGGCATCTAGTGAGATTTTTATTTCATCTACCGATTGCTTTATTTGTGAGACTTCCGTTCGAAGGTTTGAAATTTCTGCTCTCATTTCTGCTCTCATTTCTTCCTGTATTTTCTTGGTAGACCGTTCCAGCGCTTGATTCATCTCCTCCCTTAATTTATTGGATGTCTGTTCCATAGTTGCTTGGAGTAGGTCGACTCTCCTCCATATTTCCTCTCTGAATTGTTTATCTGAGAGGTCGTAGATGTTGGGAGACTCTTTTGAGGTTTCTAGTATCTTTTCTTCTCCCTCTCTTCGTGGAGGGGATTTTCGCTGTTTCTTCATATTGTCACGGAAGTGCAGAGTTGGAACCTTGTAGTTATTTATTCCTCTTCCTTTTTGTGGGAAGAAGGGGCTCCGATTGTGCTAAACTTCCCTTATTCACTGATAGCTTTTATACTGTCAGCCTAAGCTAATGGCTATATTTGCGTAAATGTTTGAGATCGCAAAAGTGAGTTTTCAAAGGAATACACAGTACGGATTGAGCTGAGGTAGCAAAGAATAACTGCGGCCACGTTAGCGTTGGCCGCTCTGAGAGGAGGCCACGCCCACTTTAGACCACGCCCACTGAGACACAGGCCACGCCCCAGTGTCT
The DNA here is from genome assembly GCF_027595985.1 of Sorex araneus. Taxonomy (NCBI): domain Eukaryota; kingdom Metazoa; phylum Chordata; class Mammalia; order Eulipotyphla; family Soricidae; genus Sorex; species Sorex araneus. The sequence continues at coordinate 146,036,840 of NC_073305.1, forward strand.
TCCTGTTGATGGGGGGGACGTGCGCAGTTACAAGCCGGTTCGGGAGACGGGGTGCGCCGGGCGAGCAGGGAGTGACTTCAGAAACTCGGGAGACGCAGACGGCAGCGGGAAGTGGGGGAAAGGGAGGGCCTCAGGGAGTTCTTTGAAGGAATGAATTCTATCAATTGTGTCCAAAGGAGAAGGCATGGAATGGTAAAAAAAAAAATAACTGCGGCCGCGTTAGCGTTGGCCGCTCCGGAAAGAGGCCACGCCCACTTTTTAGGCCACGCCCCCTGAGATGAGGACACGCCCCTAAGCAGCAGAGTGGGGATTGGTCAGGATCCGGCGGCGGCGGAAAGGTGCCAGGCAGGGGCTTCAGGAGAAGCCCCGAGCCGCGGCTGGCAGGGGGCGGGGAGGGGGCTTCTCCCTAAACTTATATTTTAATCACAAAATTTTCATTACTTTATAAGAGGTTAGTCCAAATGTGTTACATTTAGAGAATAAGAGCACAGAATCATTAGTAAAGTTCATAATTGACAAAATAGCAAATGTATAATGCATATTTATTCTGAAAAATAGTGTTCTAGATTTTATTATATTAATCTGAGTGGGTCTTTTCATTTGTTTAGGTACTTGTAGAAAATTGTTTAGAGGAAGCAGTATGAAAAACTCATGCTAACAATGAAAGCTAAAAGCAAAAATCTTTACTTCTAGTGCATAAAATTTTGGAAATTTTATGACAACAAGTTCTCAAAGTATGGTTCCTTGACAAGGACACAAAGTATAAAAATATTCAGTCCCACTCCATTCATACTGACTCAGAAATTCCCTGGTGGATCGCAGTGAGTTAACAGCCTCTAGAAGATTCGAAGATTCACTAAAGCACAAGGAACTGCTTTAAAATGATGAGAATGCTCATAGAAACAATACATGCTTCATTCCTGAAATTTCACCAGGAGGTCCATCGTTCCTCAGATTTTGGCATCTCATACGGTTAGTGTAGATCTAATCCTGTTGTTAAGAGTTCACACTGATGTGCTTTGTAAAGTTACATTTGTACAGCCTGGATAGCAATGTCAGGATATGATATATAGAAATGGAGCTTTAGGGAAAAATATCCAGGGGTTTAGAGAAAATCCTCTGTGTACAGACAGTAGAAAGAGGGCTGATACAGAGAATAGTGGAGAAGTAATTACTCCATCATGAGAGTTCAAGCCAGCAGCAGAATAATTTCAAGTCTGACACAGGGAGTATAGTGATTGTGACAAGAGAAGTACTAGCAGAATCAAGTCATCACAGCAGCTTTATAAAAACTAGAATGTGGGTCCTTTTCCACTCTGCGTCTCCAGAACCGAGCACAGTCCCTGGTATACATAGTTGTACAAAGTACATAGTTATGATCTAAGTAAAACAAACATCACAAAAATATACAGAACAAATAACATATAGAAATATAAAACAGTAAAAACCTTGCCATTGTCACTGTCACTGTCATCCTGTTGTTCATCAATTTGTTCAAGTGGGTACCAGTAACGTTTTCATTTGTCCCTGTCATGTGCTAGTGTAGCCCAATAGCATCTGGTCTCTCCAGGAACATGAAGAGCATGTTGTTGTTACTGTTTTTGGCATATCAAATTCGTCATGGGTAGCTTGCGAGGCTCTGAAATGCTGGGAAAAAATTAAAATAAAAATAAAGGGGTTGCTCCAGGAAAAATTGTGTCCCTCTCTTCCAAGAGCTTTGTTTTATAGTCTCTGGATCTTGACGGTTGATGAAATGCATGGAGGCGAGTGGGGGTGGGGGGGTGGGGGGAGGCAGGGAAGGGACTTTGTGGGTGTGACTGCCAAGGTACTGTAAAACTGGAGATCTGGTGGAGGAGGTCCAGTCCTGATCTGAGCAGGTTTGAAGATCTCAGCCATGGGTCCTGCATACTTGGGTTCCTCTGACGGTTCCTTCATGGGTGACACTCATCCAAGCACATGCAGAGTGGCCTTGAGCATGGCTGTGGCTGGGTTCTGGAGATTTTCATCTGCCAGGGCTCTGCTTGGGGTGGGAAAGTCAACCTGTCCTCTGCCAAAGGACCCTGATGAAGACAGCCTGGGGAGGGTGCAGGAGATTCTGTCCCCACAGAATTAGATTTTAGATTCCTAAAATATTTATTTTAGGAAAGCATAAAAGTACACATCTCAAGAGGAGAGATGTGGGAGACACATGTGCTCAGGCACCATATGTACTCGGCCATGTGGGTGCAAGCAGCACATGGGATCGGGCAGCATATGTACACACACACACACACACAAAACCGAACCTCCCCCCACCAAAAAACAAAAAAAAAGTGTAAGGTCTTCAAATGATAAAATCCCCACCATTATTCATATAGTAACATAGTAACCAGATATAAAAATGATATTTATCTTTAATATGTATAAGAAATCTTATAAAAACAAATAGACTTAAAAGTGATGAAACTGTTGTCCACAATTTTCCAGTAAGTCAATATTTGCAAGTTTTCTGCATAAGGAAAACATGTTTTAATTAAAATGTTTAATGAAAGTTATATCCTATAATTATATTCGGATGAAATGTTTGTTTAGATTTTTAGTAAGTTTAGTTCATGCCAGAGATATGATATTGAGAAAATTCTCTGTTTTGGTTTGTTTTGTGTCAAGCCTAAAATTAGAAAATATTAATTATGTAGGCTATGATAGAAAGTGTCGCTATAGGATTCATTACCACTTACTATATAGACTATATTAGAGCATGTGTAATTGCTCATTATTTAGCTTTAAAATGAGTAATTCTTGTCACAATCACAATCATAAAATCCTGTTAATCACCGATTTCTTGGGTGGGCTCAGTAACCTCTCATTTTGTCCTTTCCCTGAAATTTTAGAAGTCTATCTCAACTCGGACCTCCCAAGGATGTTGCACTGGGGGCTCTTTCAGGGTCAGGGGAATGAGATCCAGCTTGTTACTGGATTTTGCATATGAATACACCATGGGAAGTTTGCAAGTCTGTCCCATGTGGGCAGGAAACTCTCAGAAACGTGTCAGTTTCTCCCAGAGGGAGAAGCCTACAAGATATCTGAGAGCTTGCTTTTAAATCTCTGGATGTTGGCCGTTGATGGGATTACACACACCTGGGTTCCTCTGCCAGTACTGTCATGCATGAGGCCTGTCTGAACGTGTGGAGAGGGGCCTCTAGCATGGCTGTAGCTAGGTTCGAGTGGTCTTCAGCTGCCGGGAGCTCTGCTCGGGGTGGGGAGGGAAGCTGGAGCCCATCCCCTCTGAGGGGCCCCGGGGAAGACAGCCAGGTGTGCGGGCAAGAGACTCTCTTGTCAATTTTTGTCAATTCTTTTTTTGTCAATTCTTCTCGATCTTTTATTATTCCAACTAATAAGTTGTTTTGGTAACTGCTAATTAATAATATGTAAATTTCACAAAAGTCAAAGAATAATATAACATTATAAGAACTGTATATGCATTACACACGTCATCTTAAGGATAGCATTTTTAGACCAGGAGATAATACAGTGATTAGGGCATGAGTTTAGCATGCACCATACCTGGGTTTGAAGTGTTGAGGATATACCTGGCCCACCCCAGCAGTGCTGGGCATCTTGGGATTACATATAATAATATTTGGGGATCACATACTACTGAGACCCAAGGATTAAAGTTCTATAGATTCAATGGGGCATGTTAATCTGAGACACTAATGCAAATGTGCTAAGCATACTCATACTTTACAATAGTCTGAACAAATAGTGCTAAGACTGATAAAGTATTCTTTCCCAACCTTTCTTTAATCCTTTGATATCTCCTCAAAACTGTAAAATAACTCAATGCATATCTTTGTCTTATACCTAAACTGTGATTTTTTAAAAAATTCTATTAGTGAATCACCGTGGGGTACAGTTACAAACTTATGAACTTTCAAGTTTGTATTTAGTTTACATCCCTCCACCAGTGCCCATTCTCCTCCACCAACGATCACAATATCCCATCCACCATCCCCACCCCAACCCTCACCACCCCATTCTGCCTCTGAGGCAGGGCATTCCCTTTTGTTCTCTCTCCTATTGGATGTTGTAGTTTGCAATAAAGGTATTGAGTGGCCACTAAACTGTGACTTTAAAAGGTAATATAAAACTGAAAACTTTGTAAACATTATTTGTATATTTTTAATTAAATGACCATTAATACTGTGTTCTAGCTCATGTACTTTAGGATAACATATACCAAAAAAAAAAAAAATTGAGTACTTTTTCCACAAGTGTGTTTCCTCATGCACAAGCATAATTTAGGTGAAATTTAAATATATATATTCTGTTTTCACACTGTCACACTCTCAGAATCTAATACTAAAAAAATATCTCCAAGTTGATCATTGTATGCACTAAAATTTAGAAACCTCTATTTGAAAACTGTCACGTAGTTGTAAGTCATCTAAGTTTATACAAAAATATAAGCCTATTTTGGCTTGAATATGTCATAAATATCTCAAAATGATAATTAGGAACAGTCCAAACAGATGAAAAAATTTAGTTTAGTTTTTGCCACTTAGAAAATGTAGTATATTATTAACTGAAATATGTTATCATTGTTTTATGAGACACTGTAAAAGGAAGGCGCCTATTCAGTCATGACACTTTTTAATGACTTAAAATTTGTTGAAAGAGCACTTCTAGAAGTCTCCACATAGAAAACAGAAAATCTGTTTTCATATCTTGAAATTTTTACATTGAAAATATGCATTCACTGATAATATGCATGGCACAATTCTATCAACTTTGGTTTCATATTTGCATCATTTGAATCACCTCTGGGAGGTACACAAAAGATTTCTTCAACATTATCTTTCTCACAAATCAGAATTTTGATGGCTTAATAATGACAGTCTGACATAATACTATATCACATAATAATTTCAAATTATCATTTTTTTAAAATGTATTAGGGGGCTGGAGAAATAATACAGTGGATAGCATGATTATCTTGCATGCAGCCAACTAAGGTCTGATCCAAAGCACCCAATAAGATCCCCAAGCCCACCAGGAGTAAGTAACAGCCTGAAAAAATTATATCTTTGATTATTTATCATTTCCTTGAAAAGAATATTATCATCCCTTTTATCCTAGTAGTATTTGTTGTAATTCTTTGTACATATTCCCCTAATAGACCTGAAAATTTGTGTTACATGCAGGTTTATTATATGTCTCCCAATAACTTTATTATTATAGCCCTAGAACCCAGAAAACTTTTGGGTGCAGAGCCAAAAATAATCCCTTAATATAGTCATTTGTGGCCCAGAAACAAAACAGAAAATGTATTTCATTGATTTAGAAGTTTATCAATTTTCTTAAATTTTGTTGTTATAGTATAAAAGATCCAAGAACTTTCCTGCAAAGTAAATTCTTTGCTTCAGAATGTTACAGTACTGAAACTTCTGCTACCAAAGGAAAGGGTCTATCTACTTCCAATCTTTTTGAAGTCTTTGTCTTGTCACTTTCTTGGACTAACAGAAAAGACATGAAACTAGTTTTGAGCCTAGTCCCCAAGAGAACTTATGTATTTTTTCCCTCTCTCTCTTTGAATTCTATTTCGACTGTGTGAACAAGTCTCACCAAGGTTGCCAGTAGATGAAAGACTATGAGGAACAGAGCATTCCAATCTTCCATTAACAAAATTGTCTCATATCTCTGTTTATTTTGTTTCTGAGCATATCTGGATTAAAAATAATATTTCATTTTAAAGCAGAGGCAGTGGAATCTTTTGTGAAGCTATAATGAATGGCAATTAAATTCAATACATGAACTACCAACAACAGTATACAGGGCTCAAAGAAGTGACAATATGAACAATCTTTAACAAGATTGTACATGCTCAGAAATGACTATTGTAGCTGCCTTCTGAGCATGACTTTTAAATGCTTTCAATTTTACAGGTAAAAAAGTAGATGTAGAAAAGCTTTGCTAGATAAATCTTAGTATAAATAATAAAGTAAAAGGAAAGTTCACATCTGATTTTATTTATTTATTTATTTATTTATTTATTTATTTTTAAAACTTTTTATTAGATCACCTTGTGGAAAGTTACAAAGTTCTCAGGTTTATGTCTCAGTTATACAATATTCAAACACCCATCCCTTCACCAGTGCCCATATTCCACCACCAAAACCCCCAGTATACCCCCGACCCTCCCCCACCCCTTACTGTATAACTAATGAATTTCACTTCATTTCCTCTTTACCTTGATTATGTTCCATATTTCAACACAAAACTCACTATTATTGTTGGAATTTCCACCCAAGACAGCCCTACTACCAAAGAAGCATTTGATAGTTAGTTTTCCATTGCTGGGAATGAAGAGATATGTAGCCCCACTGCTCCAAGAACATAACTCTGTTTTTTTACTTTTTTTTCCCCCCTCATCCCCCTTCCTGCGCCTCATAGTATGGTGTGCGCCACACCGCGTTTCTCCCTGAAAATGGGAAAGAACCTGGAAAGAGGATATTTCCTCTTCTCGGCTGGTGTGGGGCTTTTGCTCAGTTCACAGTCCAGAGAGGTGGCTGCTACATTAATAACCTTCAATATTTCAACAAAAACTTACTGTTATTATTTGGAGTTCCCCCCCCCAGTCAGACCTGTTCAAAGGGAACCGTTTCACATTGCTGACAATTATAGATGTTAAGTCGCGTGGACGTTGCAGTGTCAGCGTAGTTTTGGATCTCTGTATAAAGTCCAGAGAAAATTCTGCCAGAAATTGCATAGCCCAGCTCACAGTCCCAGTGCATTGCTGGAAGAAGTCTCTGTAATCAAAGTCTTTAGGCGCAGAGGTTCCGCTTCACTCTCAGCAACTCTGAATTTATCTGGGCCGAGGGTGTGCCGGTTACACCCCCTTCCCATGAGTCCCTAGGAGCCCCAAGTTTAAAAATCGAATACGTCTGGGTTACGACTCTTAGAAGATGGCACCTGCCATCACATCTAATTTTAAAGTGCTGAAGACATTGAATATTTTTTACCTTTCATTTATTTATTTATTTTTAAATTTTTTAAATTTTATTGAATCACCGTGAGATAGTTACAAGCTTTCATGATTGGGTTACAATCTCACAATGATCAAACACCCATCCCTCCACCAGTGCACATTCCCCACCACCAATATCCCGGGTATACCCCTCCTTTCCCACCCTCCCCCTGCCTCTAAGGCAGACAATATTCCCCATACTCTCTCTCTACTTTTGGGCATTATAGCTTGCAACACAAACACTGAGAAGTCATCATGTTTGGTCCATTATCTACTTTTGGCATGCATCTCCTATCCCAGCTGGTTCTTCCAGCCATCATTTTCTTAGTGATCCCTTCTCTATTCTATCTGCCTTCTCCCCTCCGCTTATGAAGGAGTCTTCCAGCTATGGGGCAATCCCCCTGGCCCTTGTATCTACCATCCTTGGAAAGACACTGAATTTTATGGAGGTTTTACTTCCACAAGAATTTGATAGGTGAGCAAGTAAGCTTAATTTTGACTTGAAAACTTAACTATAAAATGTTTTAAAGGACAAAGCAAAGGATAATTGAATCTAAATGACTATAGTTGGAAACGAGGCAGAGAAAACCAGCCTGAAGAAATTATATCTTTGCTTATTTATCATTTGCATGGAAAGGATATAAATGTACCTTTTAGCCTAGCAGGATTCATTGTAATTCTTCATACATATTCCCCTTATAGATTTACTATTACCTGAAAATTACTCTTACGTGCAGGCTTACTATCTGTCTTTCAATAACTTTATTATTATAGCCCTAAAAAACCCAGAAAAGTTTGGGACACATAGCAAATGTTAAATGGGTTGTTGAATAAGTGTAATAATTAAAGATAAATATAATTGAGGCTAGCTACTACATATATGTTGTTTTTTAACACATATATTTTGGGTATCATTGATTAGTACACTATTTATGTTTCTATGGTTAAAACTTTGTGTGAGACTTTGAAACAATGCACAGAGACTTTTGGGGGAGGGTTCTGTCATGAATGGAGATGTGTGTGACTGACAAAGATAGAAAGAGAGAGGGAAGAGGCTCTGAGAAAAAGGAGTTCCTAAAGTGAGCACAGTTAAAATGTTTTCACTATGTTACAAACTGCATTAAAAACAGCTACTAAAAGTACACTGCCATACTAGCCTCCAAGAAGGTTTTGGAGCTGCATCTTCTGCATCTTAAAGACGAGGTAATATTTTACAGTCTGAGAACTTTTGTGTAACAAAAGGAATGGGAGTGCTGTGGGAAGTCATCAAGCATTTTCTAGTATGCTGAGAAGACCAATTTTCTTGACATGCAGGATAATAGGTGTTATTGGAAAATAGTGCAAAAATTAAGATATAATTTGGCAGGCAACCATAGATGCCTTTTAAATGAGTTTAGCCTTCAGTAGAAAAAAGTGACAAGCTTGAAAGTTTCAGTAATGGAAGGGAACTTTAGAGCAGTATGCCAGTTGTTGAAGCAGATGGATGTCTCTTCACTATTCTGATTTCCACTGTTTATATTACTCATATAAACTATGAAAATGAAGCTGAGATCGAGCCACAAAGATAGCAGAGCCATGTAGGCACCTGTGCCAGATTATCTTATTTGTTTGGTCCTAATGAAGAGATAGGGAATCTTATGCAAGTGTCAGAAGACACAGATGAAACCTGAATTTTCTTTCCTCTATAGTTACAAGTGTAAATTTTGATAAGGCCATAGTTCTCGAAGAAGCTTTAAAGAAATACAACTTTGAGAAAAAAATGATTGAGAAATGAGAAAAATGTTTATAGCAAAATTTACCATCAAATGTAAATGCTGCTACTCATGTTCTGTCTCAAAATTAAACTTTATAAGTTGATGTGAAATTAGTGAATACATTTGATTGTTTGACATATGCACACATTGTAAAATGATGCCCCTATTTGGGTAAACTCATCCATCACTGCATATATTTAACTTTTTCTTTTGCTGTATGGAGAATTTGTTATAAAGCTCTTTGTATTTAGATGAAATTCACTTTTGTACAATGATAGTAATTTAACTTTTATATATTGATAGCCAGTTCTCTCAATATTATTACTGAATAGTTATCATTTGCTATAATACAAATGAAAAATGTGATATATTTCTGACATGAAATGTATTTATTATATGATTGAATTGTTATCTATAATTTATTATTAAATATTATTTAAAATTAAATATTATATTATACTATTTTTATTTGCTGAGGCAATTAAAATACATTAAAATTATAATTAAAATATATTATTCACAATCAAATTTTATGTTAGAAACAATATCATGGAAAAGAAGACTATACTCTTTCCTAAAGAATACATAACTATGCATTTTATAGCTTCTGTAAATCTCAGGTTGCTCTTATTTATAATTTAAGTACCATATTTTCATTAAAATAATGTCCTTTTAATATCCAATTTCTACCCATCAAATTATTGGTAAACACTTATTACTATATTACTGAACTGACTTTTCATGACATATTTTTTTCTTGGAAAAATGTCTAAAGATTTGTTAAGAATTAATAAATTAGTTGCATTTATAAATTTCTTGCTTAAAAATAAAGCTTTTTTTAGGTGTATGGTTTAAGATTAAAATTTGTTTTCTTTTAGAAGTTTGAAATTCACTTACTTATCTTTCTGCTTCTAATACTATCCACAACAATTTTGTTATCAATATATATTTCTTCTGTTATTTCTTTCCATTTTCCCTTCTTTTTCATGAAGATTTGAAGGTTCAGTTGCTACTCCTTGCCCCCTGACAGTTTGCATAAAGTTTATGCCTAGTTTTCAGAGGGACTTTTACTGTTTTAAGCTGTGGGTTTTAATTTATTGGTCACTTTCTAATTTTAATTCTGTGAATTGCAAAACTTTTAGTGTTTGTGGGTGCTTTATATTTATGGAGGGTTGTCCTGTAGAGCATGGGGACCCAGGCAATGATTTCTTGTAATACAGGGTTATGATGCAATGGGACCCTGACAGGACCTCAGGTCTGGCGATTGTCAAGACTGTGCAGCTCTGAAACGGTGATGGGGTTCACTGCATAAGTGCTTGGCATTGCTATCCATGACTGTGCTCTAGGGCCATGTAGTGTCAGGATCAAACTCGGGCTGTGCATTCTAGACATGTGCTCTATCCCTTTGAGCTCTCTCCTGGCAACAAATTTTAGTTAGAAAAGTTGTCTTTGTTTTCAGTTCTTGGAAATTTTCTTTTGTTTGTTGTTATGTTTTGCTTTTTGGGTCATACCTGGCAATGCACAGGGGTTACTCCTGGCTTTGCACTCAGGAATTACTCCTAATGGTGCTTGGAGGATGATATGCGATGCTGGGAATCAAACCTGGGTCCAGCGCGTGCAAGCACCCTACCCACTCTACTATTGCTCCAGCACAGCAGAGCCTGGCAAGGTACCTGTGATATATTTGGTATGCCAAAAACAGTAACAACAACGTGTTTTCGTGTTCCTGGTCTACCCTAGCACACAACAGGGACAAATGAAGATGTTACTTGTGCCCACTTGAGCAAATCAGTGAACAACAAGATGACAGAGATACAGTGATAGAGTAATTGTTGCTATTATTATTATTTTTTAATTATTAGTACTATTTTACTATTGCCCCTCCCAATTTCTTTCTCTCATCCTATAAATATTATCAAATGGAAATTGAAACTTTCATTTTAGGTAAATATAACAATATGATTATCAAACGAGTGGAAAAATTTGCAGACCCAGCTTGTCTAGTTTGAACAATGTTTTGAAAATAAATATTGGAAAATCAATTGCTTGATGTTTTGGGGAAAGAAAAAGTTTTGAAAAAGAATTTATTGAAGTACTATAAAACTAGTAGATTTCATCTAAAGTACAGTTATGATGGTTTTGAAAAATTAAATAATCTGGCAAGCTGAGCTTGAATTTCTCACTGAAATTGAAATGGAAAGAAGTAAGCTTACTTTAAAATGGATTAAAGAATTCAAGATCGTCCTTGTCATCTTTACTACTTTTTGTCAGCTTAGTTTTAGTCCAAGCATTAACTATTACAGATCATCATTTTTGTGTCATTTTTGAATTGTGCAGAGACATTTTCTATTCAGATATCTTTCATAGTGAGTTAAGACTAGAAAGCGCAATTTGTTTAAAGAAAAATAAATGATTATTATAAACCTAGTATTATATAAACATAATAGACATATTTATAAAATAAACATAACATAATGCCATCATATTTACATCTGCAAATATATACTAGTATAAAACCTAAGTATGTCAAAAATGTAAGAGAATATTCATGATGGAAACTTAATGAGCTAAAATATGAACTGAAGTTAATGACAGTAAAAATCACTACAAGTTAGGTTAAGATAATATCAGATCATATTTTCATTATAGTTAGTACTTTTACAAAAATATATCTATTGAGGAAATAATAAATTATATACCTTGAATGAAAGTATTAAATTATATATCTTGAATGAAAGTAAGAATTAAAATAATAAATTTGGTGTTCTAGGTTAAATTTTAAATTAAAGTTATTGTTTATGTGTGTAGAAATAATGGGTTCTGTCATTTATGGAATATTTTCTTTTTGCTGATGGTCACAATGGAAATAATACTATAATTTATATACATATGCATATATATATATATATCTCCAAAGCCTCTAGAAAAGAAACTAGCTCAGGAACAAGTGCTGAACCTGTGAAGAACAACAGCCCAGCACCACCTCAGCTTGCTCCTGTCAAGGTGGAACCTGGGGCCAGGAATGCAATAGGTCAGTGCTAGATTGGTGCCTTTGTGCTTTTATTAAGCAACTGCATTTTGGCAGGTTTTGAGCATCAGGATCAAAAAGGGTTTGTGTGTGTGTTCAGTGAAGCATTAAGAAAAAGAACAGTTTTCCTGGTTAACTAATTATGGAGAGGAAATAAACCAGGTCTTGCACATGTGGTGTAGAAAATCTAGAATAGATGTTTCTCCATATAATAAGGAACTCAATTTTAAACCTGTGTGAATTAAGCCACATTTAAGGTTAGTTAGTTCACCCATGGCTCACATACATACATAAATTGGAACCCTGTTTATTGTGGATTTGATAAGATATCCTAGAATCTTAGAGCAATGCAGATTCTTGCACAGCAGAGCCTGGCAAGCTACCCGTGACTATTCGATATGCCAGAAACAGTAACAATAATGGGCCCTATTCCCCTGACACTGACCGTGACAGCGATGAATGGAGCAATATATATCTTCCATATATATTGGAATATATATATATCTTCCATATGTATATATATATATTTTCCAATATATATGCTCCAAAGATGCTCCAAAGTAGTGCTCAGTGTGCCTAGTGAATAGGAGAGACTCCTGGAGACACTGGTCCGACTGGCAGTGCTAGGCATGAGTATGTAGTGCTACATAGGTCCTACAGTGCTAAAGACCAGCAGAGACACCCTGCACCCTGGTAGGTTTCACAGGTCACTGGGGTCACACTTGGCAGTGTTCAGTGGCTTCCTAGAATTATACCTTGCTATGCTCAGGGAACCATGCTGCCCCAGAAATTAAATCAGGATTCCACACATGCCCTTGATATGTGTACACTTTAGTAGAGAGCAGCCTATGACTCGGATAGTATTAGAGTATAGATTTTCTGTATCAGGAAACTGAGTACATTGCTATGATGTTAATAAAACTTATTTTTAACATAGGATGTAAATTTAATATTTAATATTTAATAAGCAGAATTAGATTGTGTTGCCTCTTGACAATTTGTCTTCTGTAGTCAGTCTGCAACCTGAATTTATTTCTCAGTTTACACTTATCAATATTATATTTAGTTACATTATTTCTTGAAAAGATTGACAAGTATTTTTACAAAAATATAGCACTGTCCTAAAAGGATTAAGCACGATTGACCATATCCACACAGTGACCAAACTCATTGAAGTTTCGAGAGAGTTCAAGATGCCGCTCTGTCTAAGGTTCATCGATTTAAAGAAGGCCTTCGATTCTGTTGAGACTGAAGTGGTCTTCGAAGCCCTAGACAAATAGGGCATTCAAACTCAGTACATCAAGATCCTCCATGAGTTGTATTGTGGATTCCCCACCAGGATCTCACCATTCTACAAGGAAGTGATCATTGATGTAAAGAGAGGGATTCGGCAGGGTGATACCATTTCACCAAAACTCTTCAGTGCCACCCTTGAGAACATCATGCGATGGCTGGAATGGGAAGGAATGGGAGGGAAGATAGACAGTCAGCAACTATACCATCTCCACTTTGGTGATGACATCATTCTAATAGCACCAAACATTAGCCAAGCAGCACAAATGCTGGCCGATTTCTACCACAAGTGTGGAAAGGTCAGACCGCAGCTGAATCTCAGAAAAACTATGTTCATGAAAAACAAACTAGTCCCTGGTGTTCCATTTGCTCTAAATTAAACGAACATGCCTGAATGCAGCAGCTACGTGTACCTGGGTCAAGAACTCAACATAAGGAATGACTTGGTGCCAGAACTGTGCAGGAGGAAGAGAGTGGCATGGAATGCCTTCAAGTGTGTCAAAGAAGAAGATGTAGAATCTCTGGCTCCGGGCACATCTTTTCGACTCCACCGTTCTTCCTGCACTAACATATGCCTCGGAGACCTGGGCCCTACAAAAACAAGGTGAGAATGCTATTTGGGTATCCCAAAGAGGAATCGAAAGAGCCATGCTAGGAGTATCACATTCACTCAAGTGAGAGAAGGAATCCGGATTTCTGACATCTGTCAACAGTCAAGAATCAGGGATGCTGTCTTGTTTGCCAAGGCATCAAAAATCAGATGGGCCAGATACATAATGTGATTCAGAGATAACCACTGGACTAGAGCTGTTACCTACTGGATTCCCAGGGATGTCAAATGTTCGAGTGGACGTCCACCAACTGGATGGTTAGACTTCTTCGTCAAAACCCTGAATGAACAATTTGAGGCTCTTCCTGTTCCTGGAACGAGCAGATATCATTGGGTTACACTAGCACGTGACAGGGACAAATGGAGACGTTACTGTTGTCCACTTAAACAAATAGAAGATCAACCGGATGACAAGTGATACAAGTGATAGCACTGTCACACTGTCATGGCATTGTTCATCGATTTGTTCTAAGGGGTACTAGTAACATCTCCATTGTGAGACTTGTTGTTACTATTTTTGGCCTATCGAATATGCCACGGGGAGCTTGCCAGGATCTGATGTACGGGCGAGATACTCTCCATAGCTTGCCAGGTTTTCTGAGAGGGACGGAGGAATCAAACCCAGGTGGGCCACATGCAAGGCAAATACCACACCTTCTGTGCTATCGTTCCAGTCCTTACAAAAATATATTATTAAATATTTGATTTTTTAAATGTGAAGACAAAATCTTTCATAAACTATAAACTTTGTTTTGATACTTTTTAAAAACATTTTCTTTTACTGTTTTATAAAACTACTCACATATTTTTTCCTTTTCATGGGATATTTGAAAAATAGTTTGTTAGATTATGTATGTCAAATTTTTCTTACAAAATTGAATTTTTGTGTTCTTAACAATGTGCTAGTGTTTAACCATTTCTAACATTACAAATTTTCATTGGGACACATATTTCCCATCGCTGTTAAAAATATGTAATAAATTGTACTATTTTTACTTACAAAGTGAAATTAATAATAAATATTAAGTTTCTTATCTTTAGTTTCAAAGAAACCTTTTCCAGCAGATGATCTCCTAGACTAAGCAAATCGCATTGACCCTTAACTTTCAGAATAATACAACTATTCACTGATAAATTATTTCTACTTTGTGTACCATAAAAGAAACTGGCTAGCTTTACAGCTTAACAATAGCAATTCCAATTTTACATAATTTTTCAGATTATAATTTCCATAAATGGTGGAATGGTGTCATAAGCAAGAATGTCTGTTAATGTACAATCAGAAGTCAGCAACAATAAGGAGAAAGCCTCACCAATTGACAACCTACTTTGTCTGTAAGAAACATGGATCCAGATATCTGAGATTGGGTGATAGCAGCATGTAATCAGAGGAAAATTAAGAGAGAGTGATGCCATGAATATCAGCAGCTTGGTTTGAGACTTGAACTTGTTAGGGAAATACAGATAGTGGAAATAATTCTTAAAATGTAGAACTTTCGTAAAATGTTGTAACTTTCCACATGGTGACTCAATAAAAAATTAAAAAATAAAAAATTTAAAAAAATGAGTCACTAAACCTCCTGATTAAAGGAACAGTGAAGGTAGAGAGCTGACCTGGCCTATGCTGGGGGTGGTGTGGGGGACAGGGGAGGGACACATATGCTTGTACCTATCATCAAAAGTAAATGCTTCGTTCATTTGTGAAAAAAAATGTAGATTTACAAATGAAGATAAAATACCACTCAATTCTGGAAACTGAGGGCTGGGATAACATCAACAACCGCAAAAGGTATTCCTATTACTTTTTGTTAGAGCAGGATTTCCAGTAAGTTCTCTTGCCCCTCATTTAGGGAAAGTTTCAGAGACAATGCTGTGGCTTAGAGATAGGAGAATTGTATTTCACCTAATTAGGTGTTGGGAGTCACCATGGAGGTAGAGAAAAATTTTCCTATAGATTGCCTCTTTACTATCCTGCCAGTAGTAATACTGTCATCAGCAGATATGTCCTCATCACCATCTTCTGCTCCATCACAGTCATATAAACAAAAAGTGCTAGTCAGAGCAACAAGACAAGAAAAATGTAACAAAGAGATTAGTTGAAGTTACCTATAGACTCAATATTATAATAGATTCTATTTATGGTTTCCTCAATATAATTCATGGACTTGGGTATGCTATTAATATTTTTAATCCATTTTGAATTAACTTTTATTCATGGTGCAAGACAGTGTCCTGAGTTCTTTTTCACAAGTTTTCCCAACACAATTAGTTGAAGATGCTTTCCATTTTCTATTTCATACTCTAATATTTTGTTTATGACTGTTCATGTACCTGAAAATCTGTCTCTGGACTCTAAATTCTATTCCATTGTACTTAGAATCTATTCTAGGACCACATTGTCTTGATTACTATAGATTCATAATATAATTAAAAGTTGGTGAAGGAGAATTCCCACATCATCTCATTGCCCTAAGATGGCTTTGCCTGTTTAACAGGGAAGTTTTATTACTCTTCATAAATTAAAGATAGGGACCAGAGAGATAGGACAAGGGGAAGGGAGCTTGCATTGCAAGTAGCCTGACCTGAGATCAAACCCAGGCATGGCATATGGTTCCCTGAGTCCCATCAGGAGTGATCCATGAGTGCAGAGCTGGAAGCAAGTGTTAAACACAGTCATAAATGACCAAAAATAAGTATGTAATTAAAATTTCAACACTACTGGTATATGTATGAAAAATATCTTAGATAATATTATTGGGATTGCATTCAATCTGTAAGTGTTTGGGTAAAGTTATCATTTTGACAATATTAATTTTTCTGGCTCATGATGAGGGATTATATTTTTATTTCCGCTTATTTCATATCTTTTATTTTTAGCACTGATTTATTTATATAAACATTTCATTTCTTTACTCAACCTGATTCCCAGGTACTTGATTTTATGAGGTGCAATTGTGAATAGATTTTTTTCTGACTTATGCCTCTTCTGCTTCATTATTTGCATATAGAAATGCCATGATTTTGTGTATTGATTTTGTACCCTGTCATTTAACTGTACAAATTTATTGTTTCTAAGTTATATTTAAAAAATTATTTTCAGGGTTTTCTAAATAGAATATAATGGCATCTGGATATAGTGATAGTTTTTTCTTCTTTGCAATATGGACATATTTATTCTCTCTCTCTCCTCTAATTGCTGTGGTAAGGACTCTCATTAGTATGTTAAATAATATTGGTGAGAGTGGACAGCCACTTTACGTGCCCAATTATAGATAGAACACTTTCAATTTCAATACAGTTTCCAAACATATAGGAGCATAATAAACAAATTGGGACCATATAAAACTAAGAAGTTTCTGTACCATAAAAGAAATGAGGACTAGAATAAAAAGATAGCCCATAGGTTGAGAGAGAATATTTGCTCAGCACTCATCTGACAAATAGTTAATATCCCAGATACATTAATCACTCTTAAAACCTATAAACAAAATAGTCAAACAGTCCCATCAAAAATGTGGAGAAGAGATGAAAAACATGTCATTAATAAAGATATACAGATGACCAATAGCTATATGAATAAATGATATCCATCATTTATCAGGAAAATCAAATAAGGGGTCAAAGAGACAATTTGGAAAGGTGCTTGTCTTGCACATGGCCAACCTGGGTTCAATTCCCAACACCACAAAAAATGATCCCTGAGCAAAGAGTCAGGAGTAGGCCATAAGTATTGCAAAGTGTGGCCTAAAATTTAAAAAGAAAGAAAAAATTAAAACAATGGTACTTAAACTAAAGAAAAATTAGGAGAAATGGATGACATTTGACCCAAGAAACATTTACAACTGATCACCATTACTAGTGGGATAATTAGAAAAACCATAATTTGGACATGTTTAAAGGGAAATTTGGAAATATCTTCCAAGATTTTGTGATAATTTTTGGAGTCAGATACTGTACCTCTCCTATGCCCTCCCCCAAGGATAAATGTGTTTTCCTGCCCAGAATCCTGTGGTGATTAGGGTCAATCTCTGTCACTGCACTCATTTCACCACACCTCAATCACCTATTTCTAATGTCTACCCATTGAACTGAACTTTTATAGGGTAGAAGATATGATTTATTTGCATGTCAAGACCTATCACAGTGCATAATACATAGCAAAAATTTATATAATGAACAAAAGAAATAAAAGAATCATAGAGCATGTGAAAAATACTACAAAGTCAAAAGGAAAAAATACCAGAGACTGAAGGCTGGAGTTCAAAACATACCGTACAAATAGATCAGTATCACAAATGACAGAAGGCTAAAGGAAAAGTAAATGAAATAGGGAGACAGATTTTCTAGATTAGACCATTAGAATTTTCCTTGGGAAGAAGGGAGATAGTTTAAAGGACTAGAATACATTAACTTGCCTGTAAAAACCTGGATTCAATCTTCCCTAGCCCTCAACACTGCCTGATTTTTTTCCCTGTTTTTAATTTGTTCTTACCTGCTAGAGTTCTGTGAAATTATTCTTTTTCCCTCCCTGGTTATTTACAGGAATTGGGGGAGATTGATAAAAACCATATAAATACTTCATTCCTCACCAGTTTTCAATTTTTTTAAAGTAAGCTATATTACTATGACTTAAGTTTATGTTTTTGTGAGTTATGCATTGTGTTATTACTTTGCTTTCTGGCAGTGCCAACGGGTTACTTGAAGCTCACATGAGAAGAGTAAAAGGCAGCAGGTGCCTTGACAGTTCAGGGCCTTAAGAGTCCTTTATATTTCTTACTTGTGATGATGTGGAATCTTTGTGGTGCCTCTCTGTGTCCCAATGAGCTTCCTCAGGTGTCAGGATTCAAGAGAACTGGTCCACAATGCAGGCTGATGAGAGTGGTCTTTTTGTGGTCTAATCTTGTCAGCACTTCACATTTGTTTCACTGTGTTTGTTTGTCAAGATTTTCCCCATCTTTTGTGGGAGGAGTATAAGGGTTTTTTTTTGGGGGGGGGAGAGCACATATGGCAGTGTTCAGATCTAGTCTTGGCTCTGTGCTCAGGGATCATTCCTGGTATGGTTTGGGGAACCTTACGGGGTGCCAAGGATCAAACCTGGATTGGTTGAGGGCAAGTCAAGTGTCCTTTCCACTTGCTGTCCTAACATTCTGGCTCCCAAGTTCATCTTTAAGAGTATGGAATGGGGGTTAGTGTATTATATATGGAAAATTTCATTTGTTATAGGTTATAATTTGATAATACTAGTATTTAATGCCCAAATTATTCCAGTTTTGGCTGTGGGACCTTGTTGAAGTTGACAACTCGTATGCCTTTTGGAATGTCTCACTATTCTTTGAGCAGCTTACTTTGTGGCATGAGATATTTTAGTCTTATCTTATAAGTAGACAAAATAAATTAAAAAAAAACAGTGGGTGCCCTCAACAGTAGAATAGCTACAGCTGAAGATAGAATCAGCTAGCTTGAAGACATGCAACAGAAAGCTCACAGTCTACAACAAACAATGGGAAAAGACCTCAAAATAGTTCTAGGGTGAATCAGAGACCTGGGGAATGATTCCAAGAGGAATGACATTAGAATCATCAGAGTACCAGAAGGACAGGGAGACAACACCAATGAAAAAATCCACAGTTAAAGAAATCATTGCAGAAAACTTTCCAGAGCTGGAAACTTTTACAGACATACAGATCCTAGGAGCCTGAAGGGTGCCAGCTAGAAGAGACCCTAATAAAAAGTCTCCAAGACATATCATAGTCAGAATGATGGATACCATGGATAGGGACACAATACTGCAAGCAGTGAGGTCAAAAAAGGAAATTTCATACAAAGGAGCACCTCTCAGATTCACAGCAGACTTATCAGAGGAAACCCTCCAAACCAGAAGGCAATGGTGGGATATAGTGAAAAAAACTCAATGAAATGAACGTCTCACCAAGAATACTCTGTCTAGCTAAGCTCTCACTCAAAGTCAAAGGAACCATATACAACTTTATGGATAAACATAAACTAATGAACTTCATAGACTCAAAACCAAACTTAAAAGAAGGACTAAAGGGGCTCCTGTAAGAGAAAAAAAACCAACGAGCACAAAAAACCTCTACAGAAAGATATCGCAAAACTCCAAGACTATAATCTCTCTCATCGTCAATGGTCTAAATGCACCCATCAAGATAAAAAGAGTGGCAAATGGATTCTGAAACTGAACCCAGCATTTTGATGCCTATAAGAAATACATCTGGATGGTCAGAGCAAACACAGACCCAAAGCTAAAGGGTGGAAAACTATCCTTCAAGCAAACATCTCCCTCAAAAAAGCTGGGGTGGCCATACTAGTATTGGATAACATAGATTTCAGATAGAAATGGCTTGCTATGGCAGTTAGGCAAGAAAAATACATTTTTAATTTATAGAAAATACATTTTTATTCCATTTTTTACTAATCAAGGGAGATGTACAGCAGGAAGAAATCACACTCTTAAACATGTATGTACCTAATGAGGGACCAGCTAAATACTTTAAAAAAAAAACCAAACTTCTAACAGCTAGCAACACAATAGTAGTTGGAGACTTTGACACTGCTTTATCACCTCTGGATAGACTAACAAGATCAAAACTCAGCAAGGAAACACTGGCCTTGAAGGAAGAAATAGAAGAGAGGACTAATAGATTTAGAGGACTTTGCATCCTCATAAAAAAGAATACACATTATTTTCCAGTGCAAACAGAATATTCTCCAAAATATACCATGTGCTGGGTCACAAAGCATACCTCAATAGAATCAGAAAGATAGAAATTGTATCAACTATCTTCTCAGACCATGATGCACTGAAGATAAAAGTTAATCATGCACAGATGCAGAGAACCAAACCATACACATGGAAATTAAACAACTTAATGTTGAATAATGAGTGGGTCAGAGAGGAAATCAAAGAAAAAATCTAAAGATACCTGGAAACAAATGAGAATAAAGACATAGAGCTACCAGAACCTGTGGGATGCAGCTAAAGCCATGTTAAGGGGAAAATTTATAGCTCTGCAAGTATATCTCAGGAAGAAAGAAAGGGCTCACATAAATATCCTGACCTCACAGCTCAAGACCTTAGAAAAGGAATAACAAAAAAAGCCCAAACCAGGCAGAAGACAGAAATAATAAAACTTAGAGCAGAAATCAATGATATGGAAACCCAAAAAACAATCCGAAAGATCAATGAATCTAAGAGCTGGTTCTTTGAAAAAAAAAATAGGATTAATAAACCACTAGCAAGACTCACAAATAAAGAGAGAGAGAACTCTAATAAATCAAATCATAAATGTAAAGAGGGACATCAAACAGAAACCAAAGAAATTCAAAATATCATCAGAGACTACTTCAAAAGTCTGTACACCACGAAACAAGAGAATCTAGAAGAAATGGATGAATTACTGGATTCCTATAACCTCTCAAGGTGAACAAAGATGATTTGGAATACCTGAATAGACCCATTACTATCAAGAAATTTAAAACTGTAATAAAAAGTCTCCCCAGAAACAAAAGTCCAGGTCCAAATGGATTCACTAGCGAATTCTTCCAAACATTTAAAGAGGAATTATTGCCAGTTCTTTTCAAGCTTTCCCAGAAAATCAAGGAAATAAAAACACTTCCAAACAATTTCTATGAGGCACATATCACCCTAATATCAAAAGCAAGCAGAGACATCACAAAAAAAAGAAAACTACAGACTGATATGTCTGATGAATATGGATGTGAAGATCCTCAACAAAATATTAGCGATTAGAATCCAACAACTCATCAAAAAGATCATACACCATGATCAAATGGATTCATCCCAGGGACACAAGGATGGTACAACATTCAGAAGTCAATCAACATAATCCACCATATCAATAAAAGAAAAGACAAAAATCATATGATCATATTAATAGATGCACAGAAAGCATTTAACAAGATCCAGAACCCGCTCATGATGAAAATTCTCACCAAAATGGGTATAGAAGGGAACTTTATCAATGTAGTCAAAGCCATCTACCACAAGCCTATAGAAAGCATTATCCTCAATGGGAAAAAACTACGGGTCTTCCCTCTAAGATCAGGGGCAAGACAAAGATGCCCACTCTCACCACTTCTATTCAATACAGTACTGGAAGTACTTCCTATGGCAGTTAGGCAAGAAAAATACATTAAAGACAAAGAGGAAAGGAAGAAATCAAATTCTCACTATTTTCAGATGATATTGTACAATACTTATACACTTACAGAAACCTAAAACCTCTACCAAGAAACTATTAGAAACAATAGACTTGTATAGTAAAGTCACAGGCTATAAAATTAATACCCAAAAGTCCATGGTTTCCTATGTGCAAATTAAGAGAGAAGAAAGTGATATGAAAAAAGCAATTCCATTCACAATCATGCCTCAGAAAATCAAGTACCTCAGAATAAGCTTAACTAAGGAAGTGAAGGACCTGTACAGAGAAAATTACAAAATGTTACTTCACGAAATAAAAAGGATATGAGGAAATGGAAACAAATCCCCTGATCATGGATTGGGAGAATTAACATTGTCAAAATGGCAATACTCCCCATAGCATTATACAGATTCAATGCAATCCCTATAAGGATACCCATGACATTCTTCAAGGAAGTGGACCAAACACTCCTGAAATTCATATGGAACAACAAACCTCCACTAATAGCTAAAGCAATTTTTGTGAAAAAGAAAAAGGCAGGCATCAACTACCCCAACCACAAACTCTACTACAAATCAGTAATAATTAAAATTTCATGGTACTGAAACAAACACAGAGTAGTAGACCAATGGAGTAGGGTTGAATATCCTTACACACACTCTCAAATATATGATCATCAAATCTTTGATAAGGGAGCAAGAAATGTGAAGTGTAGCAAGGAAAGCCTCTTTAACAAATGGTGCTGGAAACACTGGATGCTGAGAACTACTTGCAAAAAAATGGGCTCAGACCTCTCCCTAACACCATGCACAAAAGTCAGATAAAAATGGATTAAAGACCTC
Source organism: Sorex araneus (assembly GCF_027595985.1). Taxonomy (NCBI): domain Eukaryota; kingdom Metazoa; phylum Chordata; class Mammalia; order Eulipotyphla; family Soricidae; genus Sorex; species Sorex araneus. Next base: position 146,059,556 of record NC_073305.1, read on the forward strand.
AACATCAGACCAGAATCTATAAAGTACATTGAAGACAAAGTCAGCAAATCCCTCCATGACATTGATGCTACTTCATCTTCAAAGATGATTCTCCACTGACCAGGAAAGTGGAAACAGAGAAAAACAAATGGGACTACCTTAAACTTCTTCTGCACCTCAAAAAGATACAGTGACCAGATACAAAGACAGTCTACAGAATGGGAAAAAAATATTCACCCAATACCCATATGATAAGGAGTTGAAATCAAGGATTTATAAGGCACTGGTTGAAATTCACAAGAAGAAAACATCCAACCACATAAGAAAATGGGGTGATGATGTGAACAGAGACTTTCTCAAGGAATAAATCCGAATGGCCAAAAGGCACATGAAAAAATGCTCCTCATCACTAATCATCAGGGAGATGCAGATCAAAACAACAATGAGATACCATCTCACACCACAGAGACTGACCCACATCCAAAAGAACAAAAGCAACCGGTTTTGGCGTGGATGTGAGGAGAAAAGAACTCTCCTTCACTGCTGGTGGGAATGCAGACTGGTTCAGCCCTTTTGGAAAACAGTATGGATGCTTCTCAAGAAATTAAAAATTGAGCTCCCATTTGATCCAGCAATAGCACTTCTGGGAATATATTCCAGAGATGCAAAAAAGTATAATAAAGTGACATCTTCACTTATATGTTCATTGCAACACTGTTTACAATAACCAGAATTTGGAAAAAAAAATCAGTGCCAGAGAACAGGTGACTAGTTAAAGAAACTTTGGTACCTCTTCATAAAGGAATACTATGCAGCTGTTATAAAAGATGAAGTCATGAAATTTGCATATAAGTGGATCAACATGGAAAGTATCATGTTAAGTGAAATGAGTCAGAGAGAGATGGATAGACATAGAAACATTGCACTTATTTGTGGAATATAAAGTAGCAGAATGGGAGACTAACATCCACGAAATAGTAAAGTACCAGGAGGATTACCGCTCAGTTTGGAAGCTGACCTCACATGCTGGGGGAAAAAGCAGCTCAGATAGAGAAGGGACTACTAAGCCATGGGTGCTAGATGGGCCCGCTAGGGATGGGAGTTGCGGGCTGAAAACTATAGGCTGAACATGATGCCTACTTAATTCCTCTATAACAAACCGCAACACCCAAAAGGATAGAGAGAGCAAAAGGGAATGCCCTGCCACAAAGGCAGGGTGGAGTGGAGGGGGCATGATGAGGGTGGTGTGAGGGATGCTTGGGACCATTGGTGCTGGGAAGATGGTCTCTGGTGGAGGGATTGGTACTCGATCATTTTATGACTAAAACACAAGCATGAAACTTTGTAAGTCTGTAACTTTATATGACAGTAATTCACTAATAAAATGTTTTTTTTTAAATTATTGTAAGAAAATAATTCTATTCTGGGGACAATCAGGTAGGGCAGTTGTCTTGTAGGCTGCCGAACTGCATTCGATACCTCATACAATATATGGTCTCCCAAGCTGCACCAATGATCTCTGATCACAGGTTTAAAGAGGCAGGTGTAAACCTTGAGCACTGCTAGGTATGGTCACAAAATGAAACAAAACAAAAAAGTATAAAATATCTGGAAGTATACTTAACAAAGGAGGTATAGCATTTGTGACCTGAAAAAATATAACATCAAGGACTTGGTTGATTAAGGAGACACTGACAAATGTGAGGACATGGACTTCATCTCCAAGCCATCATCTGTGCTGAGGTAATCCTCACAGCTACATTTTTCTGGGATCAATGTGAGGACAAAGTCTTTAATTGCAAGAAAGAGAAGACACAGAGAAATAAAAAACATTTCTATAGAATGGAAGAAATAGAATTGCTAAAATATTTTCTAAAGAAAATTAAAGATTTGATAAACCCCAATCAAAATATTAAAGATAATTTTAAGGAAATTAAACTAATATTGGGGCCAGAAAGAGGGTACAGCTGGAAAGATACTTGCATTGTATGTGATAAATCTCAGTTCAATCCCTGGCACCATATATGGCTCCCTAAGTTCCACCAGGAGTGATTCATTAGCAAATAGCCAGGACTAACCCTTAAAAATCATCTTTTGTGAACACTCTATGCCTGCAAAAATACTGAACAACATTTTCTAAAATTTGTATAGACCCACATAATCCCATATATAGTCAAAGCAATCTTAGAAAAACAACAAACATGGAGATATCATATTTTCTACCACCAAACTATACATCAAAGAAATAGTCATACAAACAGTATAATCGACTTATAAAATGAAAATCTCAGAAATATGGTTCTTTTTCAAATTTCAGAATTTTAAAACCCATGTTATTACAAATAAGCAGGTAAATATGTTTAATTTTTATAAAGGAAGTACCAAATTATTGTGAAGAAATAAAAACTTCAATAAAGATGTTAGGAAAACTGTATAGTTACATGGAGAAATGGAAGAAAGGAGGGAAGGAAGGGAGGGAGGGAGGATAGAAACCCTATATCACTAAACGAAAATTGATTAAAGACTTTGATATAGAGCTAAAATAATAACTGCATAGAAGAAAATAAGAAATACACTCTAAATGTTTGACCTTAAATTTGCATTAGGAAATTCTATTGTAAGGGAATAAAAAAAAATAAGCAATGGTATGACGTTCCATTAAAATATTTCTCACTATGAAAGAATCCAATAAAAAATTTAAAAGGGAACTTAGCAATTGGTAAAAGATCATCATACATTCATCAATATTTGGTATTCCCCAGACACAAAGAAACCTATCATACATCCAACAGCCAGTATACAAAAAAAAATTAAAGAACTCACACAATACAATACAAAAAATGTAAGCAGACAATCATCAAATGCTGTAAGGACTGAATAGATATTTTTCAATAGATGATACACAGATGGCCCAAAGAGATGAAAAAATTGCTCGACATTACTTATAATTACGGAAAGCAATTTAAAACCACAATGAGATATTATCTCACACCTGTGAGAGTGCCACTATGTGAGAAAGAGCAGAAACAAAAAATGTTGATAGGGATGTGGAGAAAAAGAAACTCTGCTCCTTTGCACATGGATGGGAATGTGAATTGTTGCAGTCTCTGGCAAGCAGCATGGAAATTATATAAATGGAAATTTCATTTCATCCAGCAGTACTATTCCTTGGCTTATGTCCAATGTATATAAAGACATGAATTTAAAAATAATATTTCAACCCTTATGTTCATAACAGCATTATTTACCACCATCAAAGCATGTAATAAAACTAATGCTCCTGGAAGATTGCTGAAAAAAGAAGTTGTGATATATTTACCCACAGAATATTAGTCTGCCATTAAGAAAGATAAAAATCATAATTTTTATTGAAAAATGTATGGAACAGTCATAATTTCTCAGCAGCAATGTCCTCAGGTTCCCTCACCCTCAAACTACCCTCCACCCCCACTTGCCTCTCTGGCAGATGGCAGGCATGTCTCTCTCTCTCTTTGTCTCTCTCTTTGTCTCACTCTTTCTCTTAAAACCTTTCTCTCGTTTTAGGCATTAGGGTTTGCACTACAGATGCTGACAGGTTATCTTGTTTATCCCTTCTCCTACTTTCAACACTGTTTGCATTGCAGATGCTGACAAGTTATCTTGTATATCCCTTTACCTACTTTTAACACTCAGTTCTTATCCAGAGTGATCATTTCAACTAATGTTGTCATAATGGACCTTCCCCTATCTTAACTACCCTCAACCCCACTACACCCTTGTGATAATTTACAACCATTTATCAGTTCTCCTGACTTGTTTACACCGGCCTTAGATATTTGTTTCACACTATTTTTTTATATCCCACAAATGAATGCAGTTATTCTATATCTGTTCCTCTCCTGACTCATTTCACTCAGCATGATACTCTCCAAATCCAACCATTTATAGGCAAATTTCATGACCTAATTTTTCCTAAGAACTGTGTTGTATTCCATTGTATAGATGTACCATGATTTCATTATCCAGTCATCTGGTACGGGGAAATCAGATTATTTCCAGATTTTGAATGGAATAGTAAAATTATAAAATTAATTTAAAAATCCACACTAGCTATTGTGAATAGTGCTGCAATGAACATAGAAATGCAGATCTTGTTTCTACCTCTGTGGTCAGAGATGATATTTCATTGTTGCTTTGATTTGCATCTCCCTGATGATTAGTGATGTAAAGCATTCTGTCATGTGCCTTTTGGCCATTCAAATTCCTTCTGTGAGGAAATTTCTGTTCATATCTTCTCCCTGTTTTTTGCCAGGGTTGGATTTTTTCTTATAAACTTCTCCAAGTGCTTTGTATATCTTTGATATTAAACCTTTATCAGATGGGTATTGGGTAAACACTTTTTCACAATTAGTGTGCTGTTTTTATATATTGGTGACTGTTTCTTTTGTATAGCAGAAGCTGCTTAGTTTAATGTAGTTCAATCTGTTAATCATTGATTCCATTTACTTGGTTAGTGGTGGTCTTTGGTATCATCTTTGAAGATACCTCTAACTTCAATGTCATGGAGGATTTTGCCTATGTTTGCTTCCATGTGCATTATGGATTCAGGTCTTATATTGAGGTCTTTAATCTGACTTTTGCGCAGTGTTATGCAGAAGTCAGAGTTCAAAGATTATGTGGTCATATATTTAAAGTTCTGTGCCAGGTGTGCAGATTGGTGTGCAGATTTGTCTTTATTCCAATACCATACTGTTGTTGTGCAGATCTGTCTTTATTCCAATACCATAGTGTTTGAATTACTACCACTGTAGTTTGTAGTTTGAAATTTGGGAAGGTGATGCCTCCCATCTTCATTTCCCTAAGAATTACTTTAGCTATTATTGTGTGTTTATTGCTCCATATTAATTTCAGGAAGGTTTGCTCTATTTCTTTGAAAAATGTTATCGGTATCATTATAGGGATTGCACTGAATCTGTATAATGCTTTGGGAAGTGTTGCTATTTTGACAATGTTAATTCTCCCGATCTATGAACAGCAATTTTTTTTCCCATTTCCCATTTTTTTTCCAATTTCCTTGTGTTCTTTTATTTCTTGAAGTAGCCTTTTGTAGTTTTCTTTGTACAGGTTATTTACCTCTTTAGTTAAAGTGATTCCAAAGAACTTGATTTTCTGTGGCACAATTGTTAAGATAATTTTTTAAAATATAACTTCTCTTTAATTATTTGCATATAGGAAAGCCATGAACTTTTTGGTATTGATTTTGTAACCTGCCACTTTACTGTGCAAATATATTGTTTCTAAGAGCTTTCCTGTAGAAATTTTAGGGTTCTCTAAGCATAGTATCATGTCATCTGCAAGTAATGACAGCTTGACCTATTTCTTTCCTATCCGGATGTCTTTGACATCTTTTTCTTTTCTAACTGTTATGATGAGTACTTCCCATACTATATTGAATAGAAGCGCCAAGAATGGGCAACCTTATCTTATCCTTGACCTTAGAGGGAAGACTTTTAGTTTTTTCCTATTGAGAATAATGCTTTCTCTGTGCTTGTGGTAGATGGGTTTGACTATACTGAGGAAAGTTCCTTTGATTCCCATTTTGTTGCAAGTTTTCACCATGAATAGGTGCTGGATCTTGTCAAAAGCCTTTTCTATATCTATTGATGTGATTATCAATAGATAATCACCTTTTCTTTTATTAATATAGTATATTATGTTGATTTATTTGTGAATGTTAAACCATCCTTGCATCCCTGAGATGAGTCCTACTTGGTCATGGTGTGTGAACTTTTTGATGAATCATTGATTTCTTTTTAAACTTCTTATAGATCACATTACAACAAATCTGAAAGTTTTTTTTATTTTGCTTTATTAACTGCAAAGTAATTACTCTATGATGTCAGATTTTGTGAATTTCAGAGTTTATTTTCTGTGACTTTAAAATTAAGCATGTATATTTTCAGTAGTAGTAGGGTAGGCTTATAAAATGTAATGTTTTGAACATCTAAAAGTGTACCTGGGAGAACATTACTATTTAACTATGAAATTGTGCTTCTGTTCATTATTAAGTTATTTATCTTCTTTAAATGTACATATGTGATGCCATCTACATATTAAAATCATAAATACTAAAGCAAAAAAATACCTTTACCAAAGGTAAAGGAAAAGAAATGATATAAAAGTAGTTAAATAAAATTGAAAAAGAATGAATAAAACAAAAAAAGTTAATCTACACACTGCAAGATGAAGTCAATGTAAAACTTATGGCCGTTCAAAAATTGAGACATGAATATAAATGATATATATATATAAAATTATCCTGTAATGTAACATATTGAGAAAATATGAGATGGAAAATAAACAAGAAAAGAGTGTAGTTATTTTGTGAGCTGCTTTTTCAAACCAGAGACCAACTGAAATAAATCAGAAGAGAATATATAGCATAGAATGAGAAAAGTATTCTCTATAATCTAAAATATACATGCAAATTGAAAAGCATAAAAGTAAAGTATAAAGTCAAACTCTAGAAAACATCATTCTCATATTCTACTATGTGTGTATATATATGTACATATATATGTATACGTATACATATATAAACATTTGTATTACTGAGGATCAACTACATAATACATAATTTTTAAAAAGGCAGTAAAATATCTCTTTCCTTCCCCTTAACAGATGATTTTGAAATTAGATTGAGATGAATTACTACTGAACATTAATAAAAATATGCTAAAATCTTTACTTAGAGAAGATAACTACCCTAAATCTAAAAATAAAAGTCAAATTAAAATATCATAGTCGACAATTAGCTTCCAAGTCTGTGAATTAGTGGTATTACTTAGCATTACTTAGATAAATGCCATTTTGTATCCTTTTTTTTAAAAACAAAAATAAACTTTCAAAGAGAGGCTAGGGAGAAGGAGCAGGGATTCAGTTCCTTGTACCACATGGTCCTTAGCATCATTACACTGCTAGGGTGGCCATGATAGTCCCTAAAATAATAATCTTAATACATTGGCATTGATATGGACAAATGGTTAAGATAAACTTTCAATTTTACAAGAAAATCACAAATCTCTACACAATTTAACTTCCATTTTTTAAACTCCAATATACTTAACCTAAACAAAGAAAAAAAGAATAAACAAAGAACAGTAGAAAACCCATAATTTACCAACGACTTCACCTTTCTTAGAATTTAATAAGATTTTGCTTCTAATTTTTGCTTCTAATTTTATAATAAATATAAATTTATACAATTTGCTATTTTATAATATAGAAATAATTTTAGAAAAAACATTGATTCTACAAAATTATAACAAATATTTCACACACTAAAATGTTTTTCATATGGTATGTTATACGATAAATGAGGAAGAAGAAGAATATTCATAAGAGTAGGGTTTTTCCCCACTTCAGGATGTAATTCTAAAATTGAGCTGCTATAACTGTGACATTTCAAATGCTCAGAAATATGAGCTGGTCTCTAATAAAGGACACCATCTGGCTGTGGCTTTGTTAGAGGTTTCATTTGGATTACATTTTCTGTCATTTTTGCATAAAAATGCTTCTTTCAGTGCATTTCCAGCACATGTTTGGAAGGTTCTGTGTTGGGTTGCATTCATCCCATTTAGCTGTATTGTGTCGGCAGTTAGCAGTAAGCGATATGCATTTGGGCAGGTGTGTTTTTGCCTTAAATACTAACTGGAAGGAAGGAAAATGGAGAAGGCTAGGAATAGGCTAAGCAGCATGATTATTATGACCCAAGGCCTGGAACAGATCCCTGGAAGCAGAATGCTGTTGGACATCAGGAGGTATCTCCTTTACTTTCTTTCTTTGGCTAGCTGATTGCTTGTGTGAATGTGCAATCAGATATTTCAATTTCTTTTTCTGAAAGTCTAGTTGGCTTTTTTAGAAAGATTTAAGTTGTAACTTTTTATTTTTTTGCCACACAGGCCTGAATTCATTGCCAAGTTAACAATAAAAATGTATTTCTTTTCCTTTCAGCAGTTGACATTTTGTACTACTCATTAAGAGAACAAATATAATGCAGAAGTTATTCATAAAAGATAAGAGAAAATAATTTCTGTCTGATTTTAGCAAGGACTATACTTGTCTCGAATATGTAAAGCATCATTTTACAGCATATTAACTTCTGATGAATGATATATGTATGTAAGGCTTTCCACACCAAAGGGCAATGGGAAACTTAAATTTCAACTGCTATGGAATGTCCTTCCACAAATTTGTTGAAAAAATATAGCACATTCTCATGGAATTTACTATTGATATTAATGATCTACTTAACTATTATGAGTCTTCTAATGCCATTCTGTAACCATGTAATTAGGAACCTTCTCTTCTTCTAACATAATGTAGTTTTAAGTACGAATAATCCATACATTGAGAGTTGTAGAAATAACTTCCTACATTAGTGTCCAGGTTAAGGTTTTATATAAATTTCCATAATTACAATAACTAAACACAAATATTTGCTGACAGGCGTCAAAGTAGTAACTATAATCAACAGGAACCAGCAGGATATTTAACAATGCCAGTAATCTGCCAGCATCATCATTTTGGGGACAGTGAGACAAAATGGATTTTAAAGAGAAAAGTAAGGAGTGGATTAAGGAAAATTTGGCAGAACCTTGATGGATTGCATTTTAAAATGTAACTTTAAGGCAACAGAATTTGTTTAGATTCATCATTGTCAAAGAATCTCTATTGACTCTTCAGATGGGACCCTGCACCTATACAGTGCAAGATTCTACCTGATATTCATAGTGTATTGCTCGGTAGCCTTTGTTAATCCAGTACTGCTATTGTACAGCAGTAAGTGTCTCTTCCATATTGTCTAAGAGAGATTCTCTGGAGATAAAATTTTATTATATTTTCAAATTATATATAAAGGGGAAAACATGTTAGGTGTGCTTTCTTGAGCAGAGAAAACTTGAAATAATTTGCATGAAATATTTCCGGACTTAGAGGCAAAAGAGAAAAAAAATGCATTGTAAGGACAGTAAAGGCTGTATGTCATGCCATTTTATTTCTACATCTTGGCAATAACTGTTTAGTAGCAAAGATAGATATCTAGAATTTGAATCTTGAAGATCAGCTAGATATAAAAGTTATACTGAAGAACACAGAACTTGGCATGTCTGTTAGAATATGATGAGGCTACATCTCAATAGGGTGGAATGAAATAAAAAGGAATTTTGACCCTGGACATAATTTAGGTTTATCTCTGACCATAACTACACATGTAATATAACGGAATCTAAGGCAAATCACTGTATGTAGTGCTTTACTTAGGTCTTCAAAACATTTCTTATTTGGGGCAACTCTAGTTTGTAAGATTATGGGTTTTATTTTAAATTTTAGTTTCTATTTATTTATTAATTTCTGGTGTGGGGGTCACACCCAATTGTGTTCAGGACTTACTCCTGACTCTGATCTCAGAGATCACCCTGGCAGGCTTGGGGGACCATATGCAGTTCTGGGAATTGAAACTTAAGTTCACTGCATGCAAGGCAAGTGCCCTACAGGATGCATTATGGCTCCAGCACCAGATAATGTGTTTTAGAAGTGTTGTATCTTTTCAATCCATCTGATAGAGTGTCAGTTCCTCTTCACAGCAATCTACTACATGGCCACTATCTTTATACTACCCGTGCCTTGGTATCCTCAGTTTTGCCATTAAGTCTGAGGAATTTTTCATTGATGCTATTCCCAAAATTTGTTTCTTCAATTAACACAATGTGAAATAAACCTGTATTTGTCTCTCCCCTTCTAATTTTGTTTAATATAGCCTCCCCTAGTTCCATTCATGTTGTAATAAAAAATGAAACTTTATACTTTCTTATAACTGTTGTTTATTTGTTTGTGTATTATGTTTAGTGGCAATCACATTGTCCCTCATAACTTATTATCTTTCTTTGTATTTCTGTGGTATCTGTAATAATTTCTCAAGCTTAATTTCAGTTATTCATGGGGGTTTTGTCTCTTATTTTTGAGGCCATGAGGCCAACAGAAGAGCACATGCAGCCCTCTTGTTGGGTTGCTCTGCTTCTCTTATAAAAGTCCACAGGTCCTTTATGGCGATAAGAACTTAACTTGGTTGCTAATAGCCAAGAGAGAACTATAAGTGGTTAGTTCATTAGATAGTCAGGAGGATGCACTCCAAAATTTTTATTCTGCCTTCCGCTATTCAGCTGTTTGTTACTAGCAGGCAAACCTGTCCTCAGGTATTTTTTTTGAAGATTCTGTGACTGTGGAGAGTGAAATACAATATAGCATTTACCAGCATTGCTATGAGCAAGCTTGAGAGAGGCTACCAATATTGGACTGGTGGGCGAGTCCAATCCCAGTTTTATTCTCTGTTACTTCTTGCCTCCTTTTCTAGTGCTAAAAATAAAGATTATTTTTTTGAGGTTCCAAATCGAACTAAAGATCTCACACACTTGCTAGACAAACACCCTACCACTGAGCTACAACATCCCCTGGTGCTAAAAATAAATGGCCTAGAAAATTAGGATGTTGGGTGTTTGGTACAATCCTTTCCCTCTGCTCTCTAGGGTTAAGTTTAGTACTTGATAGTAGTCTCTTTCTATTGGATTACTTGGAAACTTTATCACTTTGTCCAGTTGCACCGTTCTGTAGAAACTGCTAAAAGATTTTATTTAATCTCGACGTACATTGATCCATGAAGACTAGCTATGATTGAAAGAAGATATGAACTCAGGTTTTCTCCACTTACACTCTTGACTTCCCCCTCAATAAGTATGATTTTTAATCTCTTTATTTTACATCCCAAACAGCTTTTTTCAACCTTAGTTGCTTGATAATATATATTCAACTATAGCTGATAAAAGATATTGAGAGCTGAGATTTTGAAGTAAAAAAGCACAGTATCCTCAGGGAAATTTTATTCTTATTTATTTAGTTTCTAACTGTGTTTGCTTTTTTTTTAGGATGATGTATGCAGGTAATGAGGCTAAAAAGTAAAAATGTGGACAATCAAATATTTTCAGAATTTTAAATTTCATCTGATTATGTATATTGTTATATGTCAATTTTTCATTAAAACAATAAACTTAGTGACCTAAAACAAGACAAATTTATCAGTATTCTATCATTTAGAGGTCCTGACACATCATGACTGGCTTTTCTCAAGGCTGAAATAAAATGCTGACCAAGTTGTGCTATTGTTTTTTTCTTTTTTAAGTTCAAGAATGTCATTCTAAGATCATGTGTATTTCACAGAATTTTCTTTCTTGCTGATGTAAGACTGAAGTTTCCTTTATCATTGGGAAAATCAGTTTCTTGCACAAAACCGGTCTTTGCATCTTCAAATTCAACAGTAGAATACCATGGAGGCCTTAAATCTTCTGATTTTAAGAAATACCTATCTGATAAAGCTAAGCAAATCTTGGTTAAATCAATACCAAACAATTTTCTACCCCCTATTGCTTCTATAAAACCTTTTTTCATAATTGAAGACAATGATGTCTGCACTCATTAGAAGAGGAATTCCAAGGATATGTACAGGAGAGGGTAAGTCTTGGGAGACAAACTAGAATTCAGCTTACCATGATGTGATTTTTGAGAACTTGGGGCGATGGAAAGAAAAAGAATGTTATAGGCACTAAGAATGTGGTATGATAATGCTGGAGTTTGAACTATGACTCCACACATCAAGACTTTGCAGATAATATTAAAGGAAATAGACACAGAAATTAAAGCCTTGCGGCAGCAAGTGATTTGTTAATGATGTCTAATGTGCTATTTGTAAAAACGAATTTTAGGATAGCACAGTAAGCAAAAACAAGTAAGTATTCCAATGAATATCTCTGGGAATATTTACAAAATAAGAATCTACTTCATCAACTGTATTTCTCACTACATATCTTTTCACTTATTTAAAATAATAATTTTATACTTCAAACATGTTATATTTAATTTTTTATTGTTTTTAAATTAAAAATAAGGATTTTATTTTTAGACTAATGACATCAGCTAGTTTTTCTTTTTAAATATGTCAGGAAAATTTGCTACATGTTACCTTTCATCATGTCAAATATAAATATTTTAATGAGTGTTACAAAAATTAGATGTGCAAGACAGAGAAATAATATAGGGGGTAAGGTGATTGTCTTGCAGGCAATTGACCTCAATTCTATCTCTGGCCCTGCATGTGGTCCCCTGAGAAGTGCTGGGAATGACCTCTGAACCCAGAGCCTGGAGTGAGCCTTGAGCACTGACAGCTTACCCTCCCCTCACCAAATGACTAGATATGTATCCACTAAAATGATATTAACATATTTATTATTTAATTTACTTTAAAGTTATAGAGGGCATGAGAAAATATGAGGATCAGGGGCTAGAGAAGAAGAACTTGACCATTTTAATACATCTGTAATATTTTCTTGTTTTTATAAAACAAATTTGCATTCTTTTTATAATTTTATTCTTCATATTTAACGATATATCATCTTGTAGTCTATTAGTACTGGTTTAAATAATTTCAATTTACTTAATAAAGCCTATTGTCTAATAGTTTTCCTCTTTCTCTTTAAACTCATGTTTTCAGTATGTCTTTAAAGCATAATAGAATATAGGCATTATATTTCATTCTATTAGGTATATGCTAATTTTGTAATATATTTATAATTATAGTAATAGATCACATATCTACTTTATTCTTAATGAGGTCTGTTATAGTATATCTTGGTTAAGGACATGAATACTTAATCTTGCATTGTATGTTTTAATTTTCATAGAAAATACTTAATTAAAAATTTTAATATATATCTGTTATTTATTTAATACTTCAGTTTACATGATTTCCGTTGGCTTAAATATAGCATGACATTTTAATTTTATAAAAATGATATTACTGCTGTCATCTTTGTTATTCAGACGAATGTATAAACTTTTAAGACTATTTAAAAATATACTACTTTCTTTATAGAATGATGAAATGCTTAAAGTAGCATTATTAATGGAATTCCATTATCTAGCAATAAAATGAGATGGTTTGAGACATAAACATAATATTGGATAATAATTTGAGAATCCTGCAAGGAGATTGATTTGAAGGAGTTTCGCCTCTTAAGTTGGTTTTTATTTAAAAAGTAAAATTAACTTCCTTTAAAATGTTTAAGCTTTTGTTTGTTTATCAAGGCAATGATGCATAAATAAAAAGTTTGAAAGTAGAAGGGTTTTGGAAGTCTACGATTTTTCATTCTTGATATTAAATCATAAAATATTATTGATGCCACAGAATTTATATACATTTTTCATATGAAATTTTATTGGAAAAGCCTACTATGTCCTGTGATTTGTGTGCATTATCATAACAGTATCTAGCCTGTATACATCAGCATTTAAATAAATGAACCAATTAAGCTCTAATTTTTATAATAGTTCTTCACAGTTCTATGAATAAATCATTATTATAAAAGCAAGTATAGATTGTTTAAGAAATAGCTGATTTTAGACAGGGACAGGAAATATATAATTGAGCATGGTGTGTCATAAAAAAGCAAAGATAAAATAAATGCTCAGGATGCAGAGAAAAGAGGAACTGATGTGAATGAATAACAGGATTGTAAATTTGTTTTAACAATTTTTACAAGAGATTTATTTATTTTTTGTTTTGGGGCTACAACCAGTTGTGCTCAGGCCTTACCCTTAGCTCTGTGCTTAAGAATTCCTCCTTGTGGTACTGAAGGATCATATAGGGTGCCAGGGATTGAAACCAGCTCAATCACATGTGAGGCAAACACCCTGCATGTTATACTATCCCTCCAGCCCCTAAATTGGTACAGCCACTGTGAATAATAATTTAATAATGGTATATTATTATGTTATTGTATATTATAATATGTTAAAAATACTTGTTAAAAAATACTTGTTAAAAAAACTTGTTACTGTTTTGGAACACCGTTGTTCATCAATTTGTGTGAGTGGGCACCAGTAACTTTTCCATTGTGAGACTTGTTACTGTTTTTGACATATTGAATACACCAAGGGTAGCTTGCCAGGCTCTGCCAGCCGTGCAGGTGGGATACTCTCGGTAGCTTGCTGGGCTCTCTGAGAGGGGCAGAGGAATCAAACCCGGGTCAGCCACATGAAAGGCAAATGTCCTACCAGCTATGCTATCACTCAAGTCCCAAAATACTATTATATTATACAATACTACATAACAATATGCTATTAATAATAATACAATCCAGCAAGTCATTAAAAAAATCTATATATGTTTCCAGTTCAGGAAACAAACCTAGGACCCCACATGGCAAGGCAATTTCTAAAGATAAGCTATATACCCAGCCCTTTTTTGAAAACATATGTAAATGAATTTAAAAGGTATAAAACTATATAGAAGAGATATTAAAGAGATATAAAACTATATAGAAGGCACTAGGAATATACATAGCACAATTATTTACAATATCTGAGATGTGGCAATAAATTTACATTTACATATGGAATTTTACAGAACCTGTACTATGAAATAAACTATAGAGTAGAATATTATTCAGCCATAAAACAGAGCTATTCATGTCATTTTTATTAATATTAGATCTTGGACAGTTTTGCCAAATAAAATAAGTCATAAATACAAATGCTATATGATAAAAATATGGAGCATAATGCCTAATGCTAAGAAAATAGCATAAAATTTATGGTTTCCAAGTGGGGATAGTGGGAAGGTAAACTTGAGGAAGGAGTCAAAAGTACAAATTTCAGTTAGAAGATAAATACTGGAGATGTAATTTATAACATGGCTACTGTATTTTACACCATAATATTTTGTGGTTTATTTAAAAGTTTTCAAATGATAGATTCTAATAATGCTTATCACAAGAATGCATGTTGTTATCTTCTTTATGATTGTAAGATAATGAATGTTAACCAAACTTACTGTGCTAATAATTTCATTATATATAATAAAATCCTTTTATTTTATTTTTATTAAGATAATATTACTTTATACCCGAGATCCACACACTTAATCCACTACCTCCTTTTAAGGAAAAATATTAATCAATACCTCGTGGACCTTACCTTTTTACATGAACAAGCAGAACCCCCCTCCAAAAATATATATATATATATCCCTAGCTATCACCATCCTGCATAATTCTAGTTTCCTTTGAAGGTGGGTATAGTCCATTATAGGAAACAGTGATTTCATCACCTTAAATGTTTGGGGGTCCAAATTTATGCCTGTTTGAAGTATAACTGCTATCAAAGTGCCTGTTTACCACCACCGATGTCCATTGAGCTACCTTCCACTCAGACTCATCTCTGGTTCTAATAACTACAGCTCTGCTTGGAGATCACTGATTTGTTTCCATAGATTTTATTTATTGCTTTTTCTTGTTTTTGTATAAACTAGATAAGACTGAATTATCTACTAGTTATCTTTACCTTGGTTATCATACCTAAAATGACCCCTTTCAGTTCCATCTGTTAAAAGAAAGTTCAGTTTTTCTTAACAATTGAAGTAGTGTTTTATTATGAATAAGACCAGATATGTCCTTTCTTTTATTTTTCTTTCCCTCCCCTCCCCTTTCTTTTCTTCCTCTCCCTATATTTCTGACCTTCCTTCCTCTCTTCCACCCACCCTCCATCTCTCTTTCTTCTTTCTCTCTTCTTTCTTTCTTTCTTTCTTTCTTTCTTTCTTTCTTTCTTTCTTTCTTTCTTTCTTTCTTTCTTTCTTTCTTTCTTTCTTTCTTTCTTTCTTTCTTTCTTTCTTTCTTTCTCTCTCATTCTATTTGTTTCTTTTATTCTTTGTTTCTTTCCTTTTGTTTCCTTCTTTGTTTCATTTTCTTTCTTTGCCTTCCTTCCTTCCTTCCTTCCTTCCTTCCTTCCTTCCTTCCTTCCTTCCTTCCTTCCTTCCTTCCTTCCTTCCTTCCTTCCTTCCTTTCTTCCTCCCTTCCTTTTCACTTTTCTTACTTTTTTTTTGTTCCACACCTGGTTATGCTGGGATTGCTGAGGACCAAAGCAAAATTGGCCACATAAAAGTAAGTACCATAACTTCTGTACTGTATCTCTGGCATATCACTGCATTTTCTTTCTCTATTTGTCTATGGGTGTGTGCTCCCTCTGTTTTCATAGATTGTATACAAATTTCATGAAGTAAACATAGTTGTGTGTACATCTTTTTGAATTCATGTTTATGTGTTCTTTGTTTACATACCTATGAGTTGAGTTGTTAGAGCATCTGGTAGAACTATCTTAAATATTTGGAATTTTCTCCATACTGCTTTCAGTTGATGCTAATTTAATTTACATTTCTATCAGCAGTAAATGAATGTTTCCATTTCTCAACATCCTAATCAGCCCTTGCTATTTCTGATCTTTGGATATAGATCATTTTTATAAGTGGAAGGTGGTATCTATTAAAATTCTGATTCGTGTTTTTCTAATAATAGGTGATAGTAAACTTTTATTTTGTAATGGCATGCTGGTAATTTGTCTGACTTCCTTGGAAAGTGGTCAGCTCTTTAGGGAAAAGGTCATTACTGTTTAATGGAGTTCTTGCTTTCTGTTGTTACTTAGTTTTTATGAGTTCTTTATATATCTTGACATTCACCAATTGTCAGATATATTGAGTGTGACTAATTTAAAACATTAAGTAGAATGTCTATTCATTTCAGTGGTAGTTCTTTACACTACACAGAAGTTCTGATTTTGATATAATCACATTATATTTTTTAGCTTTGTAGTTTAACATCATGAAACAGTAAAAAAAAACAATTAAGATATACAGTGTAATGATTTAATGACTTGACTGACATTTTGGGGTGGAGTCAAGAAAGCAAAAAGAAAGGTATAAACTTTCTTTGCCTTCCCTTTATATTAAAGAAAATTTCCATCAAAACCTGATCAATCTGCACTGAGAATAATTTGAAACTAAATCAATAAAGCTTCAGCAGCAAAGGTCAAAAGGGCAGCATCCAGAAGGATTGAAAGAGGGAGATGTACTCACCATAAAGGATACTCAACAGAAGGGTAATAAGGTGTAATCAAGGTGAAGATTTCTAAATTGTAGAATCCAACTCTGATAGCAGCTTGAGGAGAGGATCAATGATCAGATACTTTCAGAATAAAAATTGGGGACTAGGAAGCATAAGGTATAAACAAGCATTGGAATCCCAGGCAGATGCCATTCTAGATAACTCTCCTGCTTAGTAAATAACAGTACCCATTTTTATTCCTGATTACAAATAGCTGGAGCGATAGCACAGCAGGTAGGTGGTTTTCCTTGCACGCAGTCAATCCCAGTTCGATTCCTCCATCCCTCTCAGAGAGCCCAGCAAGCTACTGAGAGTATTTTGCCCACACTGCAGTGCCTGGCAAGCTACCCATGGCGGATTGAATATGCCAAAAACAGTAACAAAAAGTCTCACAATGGAAATGTTACTGGTGTTCGCTTGAGCAAATCGATGAACAACTGGATGGCAGTGCTACAGTGCTACAGTTGTTCCACGTGAATTTCAGGAGTGCTTGATCCATTAATTTGAAGAATTTCATGGGCATCCTTATAGGGATCGCACTGAATCTATATAATGCTTTGGGGAGTATTGCCACAAGTCTTTGACAGTGCTACTAATAGCTAATTGCTGAGGAGTGTTCTACCCACTCCTAACAAATAATTAATTTAGCTTAGAGTAGAAAGTCACCAAATTTGCTTGCTTCTGACACATTGACCTGAACCCCACAAGCCATCATCTGAAAAGTAGCAAACAAGCTCTATCTTATAATATAATGTGCCCTGTAGACCTTGCAAAATACAGGGGCATACAGGGGCACTGACTGTTCCTACTGCCAGCCAGTCTCTACACATGCTGGGTCTAGAAGTGTGTCCTCTGTCATCTCTTAGATCTGCACTCAGTCTCTTATTTAACTTACCCTAGCATGGGACACCCAGCCCAGCCTAGTCTCTTAGTTAATTCACTAACTCTAGTGAATTAGTGAATGCAGTTACTTGCAATCTAGAAACCTCTCTGCTGAATGAAGCATAAATCCACTTGTGGACACTTGTAGGTTTAAGCCCAGATAATTATAAGATACATTATACATCTCTATGCTTAAGGCAGCCTAGTGGCTGCAGCACCCAGTATTCATTACCTGAAACACCTGGTTGCTGGCCTCAGCCTAAGCTGAATTCCTGAGTGCATTCTTCCCCAGAATGGTTCTGTGCACTCCAGTCTTTGCAACCAAGGCAATAGGATGGCTGCTAAATAATCCTGACTTAGACGCTGCCAGTCAGTGATTTGACACATGGCTACTGTTGGCATCCGTGTGGCTGCGGCACAGTTCTATTCTTGGTTGAAGCATAAGATCCCATAGGCACTTTTAAGAGTGACCTGCAGCTTGGTTGTCACTAGAACTGCTGTGTTTCCTGATTGCCAAATAGCCAGCTGGACTAAATTGTAGTTATGACAATAAAAATGTTATGTATATTCTGGAAGAATATTTTTGCATCATATTGACAAATAAGTGGTTAATATGAGTATCATAATTATTTCACTGGCAAAGTGTTAACTAAACTTCATTGACTTATGATAAATCCTAGACCAATCATTATTTTCAAAAACTGATAAAAAGAAGTGTTGGCGTGGTGGTGGAATATGTGAAAATTTCTAATATTACTTGTGAAGATGCAGAATGATGCTTCCACTTTGGAAAATACATTGGCAGTTTCTTTCAGAGTTAATCATATACTTGACATTTTGTTATTCCACTCTGGATTACTTACTGATGGAAAAAGAAAACACTTTCATACAAAGATAATATGTGATTTTTATACAGTTTTATTCATAATATGAAAAAGTGAATATTACCTAATTGTCCATCAACAGGTATATAGAAAAATTTGCATCATACTTCCATTATTGACTAATAAAAGTCAGCAAATTGATGCATATTGGATGGCAACATCAACAAATATCACATAGAGTATATAGTATATTAGTGAACTTTTACAAAACTCCAGAAATGGCAAAACTACCATTGTAGGAAGCTGGTAAAATTTGGTCAGAGTCCAAGACAATATTGAAGGATTTATGCAAATGAACACAAAAAACATTTGATAGATGATAACAAATGTCTATTTATAATTTTCAAAAATTATCAAATAGAATTTCATTCTATAAAAATCATCTCAATAAAGATAACTAAAATGGAACTGAGACACAGAAATGCAAAATGTAAATCTGGGCATAACCTTATATTACTGACAGTAATGAATTCAACTGAATCACAGGCCTAAATCTAAAATACAACACCATAAAAACTCCTAGAAGATGAAATAGGAGACAGTGTGTTGGAACTAACAACGTCCTGTTTTTGAAAAAAAATTAGACACGGTGATTTACAAAATTATTTATAGTTGAGTTTTAGATGTACTTTGTTCCTGTGCCAGTTCCACCACCAGTTAAACTCCCCTCTAGTAGTGTCCCCAAGTTCCCTCCCATAATTCCCCTGCAAGCCTGCCCCTTTGACTGACACATGCTATCTAAGGATGCTTAAAAAAATAAATCAACTATCAGGGCATGAAAAGATGAGGGCAACTTAAATTTATTTATTTTTCTTTTCAATTTTGGGATCACATCTGCCAGTACATAGGGCTTACTCCTGGCTCTGTAGTTGGGGGTCACTCCTGGTGGGCTGGCAGACCATATAAGGTGTCAGCAATCAAAACTGGGATAACATCACGCAAGATAAGTGCCCTACCCACTGGACTATAGCTCTGGACACTTTAGATGTACTTGATTAAGTAAAAATACCAGTTTGAAAGTAAAAAGTGTAATCAAACATGGGAACAGTGAAATTATCTGTAGTTACTAGAAAATGAATTAAATAAACAGAGCTCAGCATTTTTCAGGTCAATAAATAGTTCTGTAGTCACAATGTTCTAATGTCACAATGGTACATCTATGCCATTAACACATTTAACACATTTGTCAGATTCATTGGTTGAAGAACACCAAGAATAAATACTAATTAAACTTTGGACATTATATAACAACAATATTTCACCGTAGATTCATTGATTTATCACAAATGTATCATTCTGGTATAGCAGGATGTTAATTGGTAAGGATAAGCTCTTTTAAACAAATTTGAAGTACATTTTTAATAAATTGCTCTATGGGCTAAATTTTGTCTTTACCAATTTAAAATTCTAGTTTATGATATCAATGTCAAAATATTATTTTCCCAGGATTCATATCAGTTTTGGTAGCACCCTCTTGTAGCAGTTGAGGTGAATGGGTGGAGGTTGGGAGACGATCACCAGGTAATCTAATTATGATGTTGGTCATCTTAAAAATTACCACCATGAGGAATAGCCAGTCATACAGATAATGTAAATGTCTAAGAGGTGAAGAAAGCAATCTTATAAAAGGGAAGTTTAGGAGAGGGATGCTCTATTTTGTTTTGTTTTATGTACCATACCTGGCTGGGTTCAGGGCACACTCTTTGATCTGTACTCAGAGAACACTCATACATCTTCTAAAGAGATCATATGCAGTGCTGGGTATTAAACTGGTGGCTACATCCTTAATGTTAAACTCTTTTTCCAGCTCTGGGGAAAATTCTTTGCACATAATGCACAAATTTGCAATGACCTAAAACTTCTTTCAAAAGTAATATCTATTAAAAAGTATATATATGGAAGAAGAAGAGGCGAGAATGACCCCTGGACCGACCAAAGCCCGCGCGCCGCTGCACCCCGCGTCCAGCGCCCATGTCCCGCCGCTGTCGCCACCATGCCCAAGAGAAAGGCTGAAGGGGATGCTAAAGGAGATAAAGCCAAGGTGAAGGATGAACCACAGAGAAGATCCGCAAGGTTTATCAGCTAAACCAGCTCCTCCAAAGCCAGAGCCCAAGCCTAAAAAGGCCCCTGCAAAGAAGGGAGAGAAGGTACCCAAAGGGAAAAAGGGGAAGGCTGATGCTGGCAAGGATGGAAATAACCCTGCAGAAAATGGAGATGCCAAAACAGACCAGGCACAGAAAGCTGAAGGTGCTGGAGATACCAAGTGAAGTGTGTGCATTTTTGATAACTGTGTACTTCTGGTGACTGTACAGTTTGAAATACTATTTTTTATCAAGTTTTATAAAAATGCAGAATTTTGTTTTACTTTTTTTTTTAAAAAAAGCTATGTTGTTAGCACACAGAACACTTCATTGTTGTTTTGGGGGAAGGGCATAAGTCACTAATAGATGGTCTTCAAAACTGGATTGCCCTGGGGAAAAACAACTTTTCCTCACTAGTTTTGAGACTCCCTCTTGATTTCCAAGAGGAGGGATTCCTTGACTTGACACAGTAGCCACCCTGGCACCCAATGCCTTGTGGTGGGGAAAAACTAAAATGTGTTTCTGTGTCCTGTCTCCCTCTCCGCCTTCAGCATAGACTTGACTCCCTTAACCCCAGAGAGACCTGTTGAGCCTGGACTCCCAAAAAGTGGTTACCAGGATGTCAGGCCATCTGGATTTTGCAGTGCCCCAACTGAGACGGCAGCCCTCAAAAGAACGGTTCCTTTTTTAGATTGTGGATCTTCAGATTGATCATTCTGCCATTTTTCTTTCATTTCTTGAAAGTCAGGGTCGGCTTGTGAAAAGTTGTTAAACAACATACTAAATGTGAAATGTCAACCCTCACTCTAAACTTTCGCTGTTCAGAGCATCAAATGAAGATGTCATTGGGTTTTATAGTGGCTTTCTGATTTTGGTAGTCCATTGAAGAAGGGAGTTTGAAAGTTATTGTATACTGTTAACGATTGTCTGCCCATGTCCTGCCTGAAATACCATGATTGTTTATGAAAAGTATCTTTATTAAAGCTGGATACAGTTTGGAAAAAAATAAAAAGTATATATATGCATATATATATATATTTGAAAAATTATTCTAGTACTTTGGACATATACACACAAACATATGTCTATGTACATATATAGATATAGATATATCTGAGAAGAGGTTAAAAATAAATTTTAAAATTGCTCTTTTTTTTCTTTTTGGGTCACACCTGGTGATACACAGGGATTACTCCTGGCTCATGCACTCAGGAATCACTTCTGGCAGTTCTCAGGGGACCCTATGGGATGCTGGGAATTGTACCTGGGTTGGCCGCGTGCAAGACAAACGCCCTACCCGCTGTGCTGTCGCTCCAGCCCCAAAATTACTCTTATAAAGATCTCACATATAAAAATTTTGCCATATTAAGATAATCTGTAATAGCTAATGTGACAAGTTGTGACAGCTACAGAACTATTTTTAAAATAAAAGATAAGGATCCAGAGAAGTAGTATAGCAGGTAGGGCATTTGTCTTGCACATGGCTAACTAGGGTTTGATCCACGCACCACATGTGGTCGCCAAGCACTGTATCACTGTATCACTGTCATCCCATTGTTCGTCGATTTACTTGAGTGGGCACCACTAAAGTCTCTATTCCTCCTAGCCCTGAAATTATAGCGGCCTCTTTTTATTCCTTTTTTCCAATGACTGAAGGCTTCTTTCAGGGGAATGAGACCTTTTATTGTTACTGTTTTGGGCATATCGAATTTGCCACGGGTCTTGTTAGGCTCTGATCATGCGAGCTTGATCATGCAAGGCTCTGATCATGCAAGCTTGGTAGCTTGCTGGGATCTCCAAGAGGGACGAATGAATCTAACCTGGGTGCCTCATGAAAGGCAAACACCCTACCCACTGTGCTATTGCTCCAGTCTGAGTAATTCATAGAAAGAAGTAAAATGTGGTGTTTTACATAAAATTTTATATGGATTAATTGAATATATATCTACCAAATAGTCAAGAGCCTGTAGCAGTGGATCTTGGGAAATGATTGCCTGTCTCCAAACCACTTCTCTTGCTTCTATATATGTATTTTTTAAGTACACTTATTTGTATACTTCTATATACAAATTGTAGTTGAAGTAGCACTGTTAAATTTTTTAGTTTTTTTTATTCTTGTGTTGTACAAAATGACTGCCCCCCCCCCAATATTATCAGTGTCCACAAACCTCCACCAACCTCCTGGTGTCACTTCTAGCCTTTGTGTTTCTGATCTGCCCCCCTCTGCATGTCTTCCATATTTGAAGTTCTAGTTGTTGTCATTGGATACTCTTCAGTACTCAGCTTTATTATATACCATGTATGAGTGGAATCATCTAGTATTTTTTCTTTACAAAGCTGTTCATGGTTGGACTTCAGTCACAGAATGGTCCAACACATATATCCAATCACCAGTACACATTTCCCACAACCAATGTCCCCAGTTTCCCCACTGCCCCCCTTCATTCTACCTCCATACAAGCACTTCTCTCTCTCTCTCTCTCTCTCTCTCTCTCTCTCTCTCTCTCTCTCTCACACACACACACACACACTCACACACACACACACACACTGACTCTCTCTCTCTTCTTTTAGGTACTATGGTTTGCAATACAGATACTGAGAGGTTATCATCTTTGTTCCTTTACCTATTTTCATCATGCAGTTCTTATCCAGAGTGATCATTTCCAATTATCATTGTCATAGTGGTCCCTTCTCTATCCCAACTGCCTTCTCCCCCCAGCATTTGAGGCAGGCTTCCTATTATGAACCAATACTCCTTGCCATTCCTTCTACTGTCCTTGGATATTAGTCTCATACTATGTCGGGGTTTTTTTTTGATATCCTAAAACTAAATACACTGATTTATGTCTGTCTCTCTGTTTCTGACTCATTTCATCCTGTATCCAGTATTTTTGATGAGCCAGTTGAAAAGTAAATAGTACAGTCAGTTTAATCAAATACTCTCACAATAAAATAATTTCTTACCAATCTATCAAATAAATATGAATTATTTTCTTCTTAGAGGATTTTTTAAATTTTATGGTCTTTTTATCAGATCACTGTGTCTTACAGAGTTACAAAGATATTTATGATTGAATTTTAGGTATTCAGTGTCCCAACACCAATCCCTTCACCAAAGTCTACTTTCCTCAACTAATGTACCCAGTTTCTCTTCTACACTGCCCCAATCCTACACACACACACAGCCTGCCTTTATGGCAGACAGTCTTCCCCCTCCTCTATTATCCTAGTATTCCCTTCCAAATTTAATTCCCAACTCCTACCCTAGTGCAAACTTCCCACTGAAGACTGTACTTCTGTTTTCAATTTCTATTGCCTTTGGGTATTTGATATTCTGCTGTGCAGAATTATACCCCACATATGAAAGAGATCATTCAGTGTCTGTCTTACTCCTTTTGACTACCTTTACTCAGTATATTTTTCAGATTTATCCACATAGCATCAAAATGCGTGACATCATCTTTTCTTATGACTGAGTAGAATTTCATTGTGCATATGTACATCAATTTCTTTATCCAGATATCTGTTCTTGGGCATTTGGGTTGTTTCCAAATAGTTATAGAAGCTTAAATCTGTTTTCAGCAATGTGCTTTTTGGTCCTTTGGGTATATTTCAAAGGGTGGAATTGCTGTTAAATAATAGAAGCTCAGTTTCTAGTGCTTTTGTTGTTGTTCTTGTTCTTGTTCTTGCTTGTTTGTTTGCTTTGGGTTTTTCTTTTAGCTAAATCAGGCAGTACTCAGAGTTTACTCTTGGTTACCTCAAGGATCACACCTGTGCTGGGGATCAAATCCACATGGATTGTATGCAAGGCAAACACCTTACATATTGCATCTATCTAACTCATTATATCCATTTCTCTGGCCTAGTTACTTCATCTTTTAGGCAGTACCCTCACCTATCAGATTTATTTCAATGTGAAAAAAAAGTCTTGACCACAGACCTAATTTTTCTAGACTTTCTTATTACTGTATATTCAATGAATTATATATACAACTGCAATATTGATTCAGATACAGAGCACTTGTAAATGTGGTAAATAAATGGGATCCATTAAAATAAGAAATATATTCTAATTTAATAAGGCTAAGTGTTTCTAATTTTATCATTAGCTGAAGAATGTTATTGGTGATTTCCAAACAAAAGTAATGTTCTGACATTCCACTTTTTCCCTTTTGTGGGGTCTAATTATAGGAATTCTGTCTTTAAGATATGGTACAATTTCCTCATCTTAATTCCTTAGTGGCTTTTCATGCAACTTTTTTTCTGTATATTGATCTTCCCATTTCTAACAACAAATGCTTCAAAAAATTGTGGGCCATACCATAGTTTCAAGAAAAAATATATCTGCTTTCTTCCCCAAGTTAGGAACTGCTATTGAAACTTGCTGTTACATCTCAGGTAAGATTTTTATCCAAAAAGTTTAATATAGAAAAAGAAAATAAAGCTGTTGTTTCATCATTCTCAAAGTTTCTTTGACCTTTAAAGAAACTATATAGCACTGATTGAAGTTGTAATGAATACTGGCTCCAGTGTTGTGACATTTCTATTACCTCATTGTTTGATAATTTCTCTCTATCCTGCTCAAATGATGTCTGTACTTTGCGTTTCCCATTTTTCACCTGGTGATTTATCCAGTGTTATTGAGAACTCAGTCTGTTTACTGTAACTGTGTTTTTATTATCCTTGTCTAAGGATGACTTTATGATTATGAGTCTCCTCCAAGTCTGCTCTAAATTCTTTGTTGCTAGCATTCTACAGCATTACTTTAACTCATAATGTCTTACACTAGACTCCTGAATATATTACCGTACAAATGGTTCACAAATTTATTTCTCTCCCGTCTCAGATTTTAATTCAGCAATCGACTATCTTGGGGAGTGCTTTGCTCAGTAAAGCAAATGAAGGAGATATAGATTCAATAACCAAATATGGCTGATAAAAATTCCTGAGAAACAGAAATATTACACATTCATAGCTTTCCTGCTCTAGCAAACTCCCAGAATTTTCATTTATTTTGTAAATGTAAAGATAAACCTGAAGGCTATCTTAAAATATATTGCACTGTGGACACCTTAATAGGATGCGAATGTGGAGCTGTCAAGTTATGCTTACAAATAATGTTATTTCCTAGACAATTTTATTTTAGGGATTTGTACACATATTTCTTGAGCAAATATGTGTATTAAGCCAAAATATGTTCTTAAAAGTCCTGGGGAAATGTCTTATAGATATGAATGCATTATCTGATAAAAATTCATCTGTAGCTATTTGCTCATGGCTGAAGATACAGATAAGCCAAAGATCATTGCAGAAGAGACAAATACTGCACCACATTTGGATTCCTTACCATAACTAGCACATACCTAAAACACCAAAGCAGTGCAGGATAAAATTTTTACACCTTCATTTTTGTCTATGATCAGTGAGAACTGTAGTTTCACAGAAATAATTTGACCTTGATATAGTATTTATCATTGTCCTTTTACTTGGCGAATAGTCCATTGATTTTTTTTATTAACCTTAAGCATACGTGTAAATTGGGATATTTAAAGATCTTTTACGAATCAGAATATCCTGATTTAAATTATTTATGATACCTTTTTACACTCTTCCAGATGTACTAGAACTTTGTTAAGAATATGTCCTTTTAGGAAAGATAAATAACCAGAGATGGGGTACTGGCTCTGTCAAACTTCCTGGCTATCTCTGAACTAAGTTCCTTTAAAATAGAATGGGAATAATAAAGTACTTGCTTCATAGATGCTGCAAGAAACATTTAGCACATACGGTAAAATGAATGATGGGACCTACTAAATGGTTGCTGTTGGCAGTATTGTTTGCCTGGGAAAGCAAAACAAAATTCTGGCATTGTTTACAAAATGTTATTCATATCCATGCCTATTTAAATCCAATGTTCAGAATAGTATTCAAATTTAAGAATATTTTTTGTGCAGATAATCGGTATTTTTTTTTATTATTATTAGTTAGGAGAGAGGAGGCTCAATATTTATAAACTTTAAGGCCTATGTACCGTTTAGGCTTGTTAGCAGAAAACACTAATTGTATATTGATAAGAAAAAGAATTCTCTGTACTCTTAGAAAAGTTTAAAAATATTAAGCTTCTTTGAAATTATTTTAAAACATAATTATTCCTATGATTCCTATTCAACAGTTAATAATTTATTATGTTGGATAAAATCAATGTGAAAATTATTAAAATCAGATAATCAAAATTGTTGTTAGAAATGTAATAAGAAGGTGCTGGAGTGAGAGCACAGCAGGTAGGGCATTTGCCTTGCACGCGGCCGACCCGGTTCAAATCCCAGCATCCCATATGGTCCCCTGAGCACCGCCAGGAGTAATTCCTTAGTGCAGAGCCGGAGTAACCCCTGTGCATCACCGGGTGTGACCCAAAAAGCAAAAAAAAAAAAAGGTAATAAGAAATATGGTGATAACCAAGATTATTTGGTGCAGTACTTGCAAAGAATTAATAAGTAAGCTTTCAATTTTCAAATAAGACTCAAAGTTCATATTATTTAATCAGAGAAATATACAAAGTCAACTAGGTTAAACTTTAAGGAAACTTATAGCTTGGATATTAGAAGTATCAGATTTAAAATGTATATCAAATCACCTGTACTTAATGAACAACCTATATTTCAGGTAACTCTTAGCTTTATGAGAAAATAACCTTATACAAATAAAAAGGTGACAATATTACTTTTTATTTGAAGTTATATAGAAACTATTACTCATGCTGGGAAAATTTTCTTTTATAAATCATATTGTTTATACAAGCTACAAATATGCCAAGAAATACACAGCTTAATATGTGTTTCTTCACAATCCCATGCACACGTGGTCCTACTTTGCTTTATCTAGTTGGATATAGTTTATACTGTAAATCAGCTGTGTCGAATTTAAAGCCAGAATTCGGATTTTCATGTCAGTTTTTGCAGTTAGGGTGAAAAAGACCTTCTCTTAGTATTTTCTCAGATTATTTGCTCTGCTTTTATTTTTATTGTAGAACTTCCCTTTATTATTCATCTAATAAATTGCCCATAACCAATTAAAATATGACAAACAATACCTGATACTTGTGTAGTTTAGTAGTAATTAATAGCATCTCCAATATATTTTTATAGTTGATCAAGAATTATAGAAAATTACTTGCCAATTGCTCTACCTTCATTCCTCCCTCTTTCCCCCACTAAGGGGTTTTCCAAGTTGTGCACAAGGGCCCAAAAGGCTACTCCTGTCTACTAGACTGACAGTTCAACACAAGAACCCTGGGATGTGTTTCTGCTAGGATCCTTTGGTGCTGGGGATGACTGGGCCACTCTGACTTCTCCTGCTGGTTCTTTTTAGACCCAGTGGTGCTCAGGATTGAACCCAGGTCAGTTTCAGATAAACCTCTATACTATTTCCCCAGCCCACCTAATTCTATTTCTACTATATCCACTACCTTGACATATAAATTTCATGGTAGTCTGATCTTATTTACTTTATATATCACTCTATCACTGTTATCCCATTGCTCATTGATTTAAGCGGGCACCAGTAACGTCTCCATTGTGAGACTTGTTACTCTTTTTGGCATATTGAATACACCATGGGTAGCTTGCCAGGCTCTCTCTCTCTCTCTCTTTCTCTCTCTCTCTCTCTCTCTCTCTCTCTCTATCTATCTATCACGAATCATGAGTCACAAAATCCCGTTAATCACTGATTTCTCGAGTGGGCTCAGTAACCTCTCATTTCGTCCTTTCCCTGAGATCTTAGAAATCTATCTCAACTCAGCCCTCCTAACAATGTTATACTGGGGGCTCTTCAGGGTCAGGGGAATGAGATCCAGCTTGTTACTGAATTTTGCATATGAATACACCATGGGAAGCTTGCAAGGCAGACCCATGTGGGCAGAAAACTCCCAGAAGATTGCCAGTTTCTCCCAGAGGGAGAAGCAGGCTAAAGATACCACTTCTGAGAGCTTGCTTTTAAGTCTCTCTCTGGATGTTGGCCGTTGATGGGATTACATACACCTGGGTTCCTCTGCCGGTACCTTCATGCATGAGGCCTGTCCGAATGTGTGGAGAGGAGCCTCCAGCATGGCTGTAGCTAGGTTCCGGTGGTCTTCGGCCGCCGGAAGCTCTGCTCGGGGTGGGGAGGGAAGCTGGAACCCAATCCCTCCGAGGGGACCCGGGGAAGACAACTATGCCATGGGTATTTCTCTCTCTCTCTCTCTCTCTCTCTATATATATATATATATATATATATGTGTGTGTGTGTGTGTATATATATATATATATATATTGCTCTCCAAATTTTTCTGTTTAGAATGTTCTTTGGGCTGTAGATAAACTTTTTTATTTTAAAAAATGTAGCCACTTGAAAATCAAAGTTACCTTCCAGAGAATGATACTCAACTTATACAATAACTTTAAACAAAGTACATGGGGACACATTTTGGCTTTTGGGAGACCCTGGGATCCTCCTCCATGTAGGCATTATACGCAATGCCTTGTATGTACTAGGGTGTGGTTTAACGTTTGCACTGTCACCCTAGTCTCTCCAGCTAGTTTTTGTCACTAAAGGAGAATTTTGTTGGGTTACCACTCAAAAGTCACAATCTCTAGAGATGACTGCTTTTAAAAAATCTGCTTAGGACTTTACCCTTAACTTCATTTTTAAGAAAATCATTAGAGTTCTATTATAGTTTTGAGTAATAAAGACATTTCATTTAATTATTACAGTAAATGTCATAGTTGTCTTTAAATTACTAGATTGATTTATGTTGGTTCCTTTGTACTAACATTTGACATGTTGCTCATTGATTTTCTTGAGTGGGCACCAGTAATGTCTCCATATGAGACTTGTTGTTACTGGTTTTGGCATATCAGATATGCCATGGGTAGCTTGCCAGGCTCTGCCTAACAGGGGAGATACTATTGGTAGCTTGCCAGGCTCTCTGAGAGGACGGAGGAATCAAACCCAGGTCAGCTGCACGCAAGACAAACGCTCTACCCGCTGTGCTATTGCTCCAGCCCCTGGGAGTCTTTAACTAAGAATATTTTTATGAATTCACTATTTCCAATCTTAAATGTAATATGTATTATTTTCTAGTGGCATATATATTTATTTGAAAATTGAATAAGGATCTATGTTTTCTACTGGTTTATTTTATTGTTCTAATGATATCAAATATTTTGAAATTTATTGGATAATTCCAGGATAAATTTAAACTAAAATGCAGAATGTTCTATAGCCAAACATCCTCAAAATATTTTCCTGGCTCATTGTACTTACAAATAATTTTACAGCAGTTTTTTGGGAGATAAAATTCGCTTACGATACTATTAACCCACTTTAAGTACATAATTCTATGTTTCTCATTTTATTCACAGAGGAATTGTCTGACTGTTTCACAAAGCAATAAAACCATTTCATATTATTGTAATTGTATGAGAGTTTTAATTTCTTCACATTATTGCCAATATTTTATGATCACCTCTTTTTTTTTTAAATAACAGTTCTTCCAGAGGGTGTGCAATTATTTCTTATTGTTGTTTTTATCTTCAATTTTCTGATGGTCAGTAGTGTTGAACTTCTCTTCACTTGCTATTTGTAGCACTGCACTGTAGCACTGTCATCCCGTTGTTCATGGATTTGCTCGAGAGGGTACCAGTAATGTCTCCATTGTGAGAATTGTTGTTACTGTTTTTGGCATATCGAATAGGCCACGGCTAGCTTGCCAGGCTTTGCTGTGCAGGTGGGATATGTAGGATAAATAGCCTCAGGTAGTTTAGGTTTATTGGGTTACTCCCATCGCAGTGCTCCCATTCCTCTGTGTTTATTTGTAGCTTCTTTCTTAGTGTTCTGTTGACTTGTAAACATTGTTTTTCTCTTCTCCTTGACTCCTTTGCATAGTTTATTCAGAGCAATGTCCTTTTTGTATGGACACTGGAAGACTTAGAAAATGTTATGCTTTTGTAACCTGGGAGTCATTTGACTCTACTTGATATTTTCCTCCTGGGCATCTGTTCTCTCGACCTAAACCTCAGCTGCCCTTACTTCCTAGCACCCCCAAAAGCAAGGTCCCGACGAGAGAAGAGACGGACCCAGGGCAAGTGGTGAGTTGTGTGCTACCCTGGCATCGAGTTGGGCCAGGCCAAAGTGCCTAATGATTAACTATAAGTTAAGAGCTTAGTCATGGATAAATGTTGTCATGATCCAAACAGTGATAACTAGATTTGGACCCTCCTAGCATGAGGAATGATTAATCTGGCCTGAGTGCTATAGTCTGAGTCTGTGGCAAGATGTTGCCAGGAGAGCTGCCTTGCAAGCCTCAATGTATCTCTTGCTATGTCCATACAAAAATAACTAGTATTAAGATGTTAATGAGTGTTTGGTCTAAGGAAAGGAGAAAAACACCTTAAGAGTCAGGAAGGGCTTTGGAATGCCTGGTGCTCAGGAAGGGCTTTCTTATAATGATTTTACTACCTGACTGTGTGTAGCCTAGGGGCAAGGGGGAGATAGAAAGTGGGAGGAGAGAGACAAGAGAATCCAGAGAGAGGCTGAGGTAGATACAGAGAGAGAATGGAGCTGGGAGTGCGGGAGATGAGAAAGATGGAAGATTGAATAAAGGGTAACTAATCAGCAACCAGCTTGGTCCTCGTTCTTCCTTTGCCTGTCCTTGGCCAATGGCTGTCCCAATCCAGCCCATACACAGCGGTTCCAGGGCACCGAATACGGGTGGTGAGACAGAGCCGCCCGGAGAGCCCGAGAGTGCTCATGCCCTTCGGCGTGCTTTAGTTTTTTACACCCCACCACCAATGGGAATGTCCTTCTACCAGGGTTCCTTACTTCCTGTTGCTCCTACTCGAAGTCTAACACCTTGATAGGCACATTTTAAAATTTGGCTATTAATATTTGGATCTCATGGTTTCAGGGTTGTTGACTCTGTGGATTGACTAGGTTGCTATATCACTCCTATTCTATGTATAAATATTTAAATATTTAGCTATATCACCAATGAACTTAGAACCACTTGACCTCTGCTACCCATTGCTTCCCATACAACTCTTCTCCCCTCAATTTTGTTTCATCTCTATCCTCCTCCCTATACTCTGGGAACATCTAAGCATTCCTCCATTTCAAACATCTATATAGTTTTCTTTATAGAGTTGTCCTATATACCACATATACTATGTACTTTCCAGAATATACATTTTACACTGTTGTTAAAATTTTAAATATTTTAATATTTTATATAATTATATATAATTAAACTTTAAATTTTATAGTTGAGTACAATTATTTAATGCACATTACTTTTGGGCTTTGTTTTTATTTTGTCATGCTCAGGGCTTATTCCTGATTCTGTTAAGGGATTATTTCTGAAATGCTCAGTGAAACCACATGCAGTATTAGGATAAACCCAGGTCAGCTGTGTGCAAGGCAAGCAGTTTACCCACCATACTATTGCTCTGGTCCCTATTCTACATTAAAAAAGTATGTAGTACAGTGTTGTTTAAATGAGCATAATTCTCAAATAAATACAAAAATAAAAAGATCCTTTTCTAATATTGCACACATATAATGCAATGTGTTTCTTCTTTTCCTTAAAGTATGTTTAAACCTTCATGTAGCTCAGTCTAAAATATTAGCTTCAAATAGTTCAAGTAATAGTGTTTGGCAGTTAAGTTTGTAAACAACTGTTTAGCTGTTAAGAGAACACTGGAATCATGCACTCCTGTTACAGAACACCTTTTCTCTTGTCCTTATCTATTCACGATAAATACATAGAAGCTGTGGAAATATGGACAGAAACTATATGTCTCACTGAATCTATGTGAAGCAACCAGCTGTAAGAATTAAAAAAAAAAAAAAGCTGACTTGACCTCTAGACTGATATGGCATGTTCATTATTAGTCAGAAATGTTTGATTTGAAGAACAAACAATCCTCAGGAAATATAGAATAAGAATGAGTGACAGAAGGTCAGCCTGCTCGCATTTGTATTTGTGAGCAGAATTCATTTTTTGGTGCCTGTAGTGATGAAAACAGGCATCTCAAAGCAGCAGCCAAAGAAACTGTAGTGAATAACTTCCATGCATTGAGTCCTAATACCCTTTCTCTTACCTCAATGGGAACATCTGTCTCCTACACAGAGCTTTCTCCTGATTCCAAGTATATAGGCAGAAAGCTTGCAGATAGTGAAAGGTCTGTCCGTAAGTTGCTGTATATTCTGCCCAACTGAAAATGGAAAAGTTGGTTCAACATACTGTTACCCACTGCCAAAAATATTGTGCCTGGCTATGTACAAATATGGGGGGTAGCAGGGGTGGGGCAACAGGGATTCAGGCAGCAACTCTGCATCAGCTCCTAGCAAGGCAAGCACCCTAGCCACTCTGTGTGGTGGCAGCCCAGGAAGTCATTTTTTTAAAAATCTGTCAACATAGGTTTGGTGGATTTCTATATAGAGTCTGAAAACAGAAAGAGACTCGCTTAAATATCTTCAGCAACATGGATACAGCAGAAGGAGGAAGGATTATACTGAATAAATACATTCATTTCCCATTGGTAGGTGGGATTGACTGTCACCTGGATGATTGACTAATTTCCAGAGTAACCATTCCACTCCGCACCACCAGTATCTCCCAATCCATAGTAATTTGGATACCTGTCACATTACTACTACACCAAGGATTTCTCCCACCCTCACCCCCCCTTTTTTTTTTTTTGGTCAGCCTTGAAAAAAATTCTATTTGCCTCTGTAAATTAAGTGTTATTGGTCAGAAGGTACATATGTGAATTTATATATGCCTAAATAATTGAAGATTAATCTAGCACAGCAGTAGGGCATTTGCCTTGCATGCAGCTGTCCCAGGTTCAATTCCTCTGCCCCTCTCGGAGAGCCCAGCAAGCTACCGAGAATATCTCACCCACACAGCAGATCCTGGCAAGCTACCCGTGGCGTATTCAATATGCCAAAAACAGTAACAACAAGTCTCAAGATGGAGACATTACTGGTGCCCGCTCTAGCAAATCGATGAGCAACGGGATGTCAATGACAGTGACAGTGACAGTAATCAGTTACTTACTATCTTATATCATTATATATTCATAGCTATAAAAACTCGAACAATGGAGAGCTGGTACAGGAAAGGATTGCAAGTAGCCAGGGTCAGAGCCGAGTATGGCTTATAGTTCTCTGAGCACAATCAGGAGTAAACCCTGAGCTTCAATAGAGTCAGGAGTAAATCCTGAGCACAGGTCTGGCCTCTAACCAATCAACAAAAATACAAGTTAAATGACTCCATAAACTGAAAATTTGAACAAATGGGGAAAAAACGTGAAAGAAAGATATATAGATGATTTCCAAAAAAAAAAATGCTATCTCTCTGTACAAAACAGAAACCCAAACCACAAAATATTTAAACTTAAAGACAATCTTTTTTATTCTAGGTAGGTTGGATCATGGTTAAGAACATATACTTGGCCTTCAGTATAAAAAGACTTCTTGTAAAAAATAATGAAATTTATTTAAATTTAAAGCAACTGGCCTAAAAGCCAAAGCTATTTAAACTTCCCAAGCAAAGTATTCTCAATATATGTTTAAATGCTGACTCTAGATACTGGCGAGGAGAATTTCTCAGCTTTTCTCATTGAGTAAATAACAAATAAAATGATTAAAATTTCTGAAAGGCAAGTAATAGATATACATTTATGACTTTCATCTAGTTAAGATAAAACATATACATATTAAATTTACAAACATAAGTGATAGGCACTCAATAGTTAAAGAAAAAAATTATATAAAACATTTTCATTCCTTTAAGCTTTTACTTTAGAGATGGGACATTTGAAATATTTTTCCATCACTGAGAGTTGCTGTTGATTTGACAAAATACTAATCATTAAAATTATTGTTAAAATTATTAGTCACTTAATAAAATACTAATTATGCTTTCCATCCAGTAAGTAAAGCAGAGGTACTATGATTTTGCGTTTGTGTTAGTATCATGATTTGTTAATCAGGCAAACAATACACACTTTTCTTCTAAGAGAAACAAAATCTGCTCTGTAAAACAGAAGTGTGAAAATATCTTCATATTAATTATACATGGGTTCACAAATCTAGAAAATAAACATTTAGAAAAATCAAAATAAAGATTTCAGATCCAATGAGAATCAAATCCAAGGTGAAAATATTTTTTCTCTTGGAAAAAAAAATGTTCACATTGTTGTATTTATTTTTATTCAACTCTCATTTATAGAAAAAAATTAAAGATTGCAACTAAATGATCATGACTCTTTCCCTAGTAATACAGACCTGTTTTGCAAACTTGACATCAATTCTCAAGAAACTACTGTATGTGCTAAATTTTGTTGTGTCTACTCTAAAAGTGTGTGGTTAGATTTAATTTTATAGACTTGAGCAATATTTTATTAAAGCAAAATATTCTTTTCCACCCAGTATTCTTATCAGGTTTTGTGACACAGTGTTGTTTGTTAGTGGAGGTGGATGGGGTGCCAGGTAATGCAGTTGGGCATTTTAAATCTTCCTAATTTAAGAATAATAGCCAGTCGATAGTTCATGGAAGGGGTTAAGCAGTAGGGATTATAAACACATAAAAGGGAATTTAAAAAAAATGTAACTTTTTTGGTCTTTCTCTTAAGAAAGTCTTCCAACTAAAGGCAGGAAAAATTCGTTCTCACCATTATATACCTGGTGAAAACAAGAAGGAAAGCCCTTGAGGCAAGAAGCACTGGAGCAAGAGTGACTTGAGGGTCAGGTCTCAGAGCGCCAGGACTAGAGACTAGAGTAGCAAGATGATAGCATATCATCGGGGAAAATTTTGTATGTTAATTTTACACATAGAATTTAAGATACACCCTCAGGAACTAGCAGATTTCTGTGGTAACGCTGTGTAATTTAAAGTTCCTACTTATTGCAACTAATGATTGAATTTGGTGAAAGCAAAGTAACTATTCAACCCATTTATTATTTAACATGACCCTATATGTTCTGGTTGCCATCATTGGGATTCTCAGAGAATAGGAGAGGAGATGCAAAGAAAAATCATGTGTTATGGTAACTGATTAAAGTGAGTGTACCACGCATGAGAAACAAAGGTATGATACTCATAAACAGAATTTCAGTTCACTCCCCTGGTTTAATTGTTCTAAAAGTTGGCTTTTTTCACCTTCTTATTTCTGGAAATTTGTCATATGTCCTTCCATCTAGGTTATTTGTTTTCCTTCAAACACCTTGATTTATAGTGATTTCAGTTTTTAATATTTCCTGTAATAAAAATCTATTTACTTGCTTTGTCTTTTTATTAAACTATTGTATCCTAAAAAAGTACAATGCCTTATCAACAAAAGTAAAGATAAAAACCATATGATCATATCAATAGATGCAGAGAAAGCATTTGACAAGATCCAACATCCTTTCATGATGAAAACCCTCGCCAAAATGGGGTTTGGAGGAACTTTCCTCAAGATAGTCGAAGCCATTTATCACAAGCCTACGGCAAGCATTATCCTCAACGGGGAAAAACTAAGGGCCTTTCCTCTGAGATCAGGCACAAGACAAGGATGCCCACTCTCACCACTCCTCTTCAATATAGTACTGGAAGTACTTGCGATAGCTATTAGACAAGAAAAAGAGATTAAGGGCATCCAGATAGGAAGGGAAGAAATCAAACTCTCACTATTTGCAGACGACATGATACTATATCTAGAGAAGCCTAAAACCTCTACTAAGAAACTCTTAGAAACAATAGACTTATACAGTAAAGTTGCAGGCTACAAAATCAATACCCAAAAATCCATGGCCTTCATATATGCAAACAATGAGGCAGAGGAAAGGGACATGAAAAAAGCAATCCCATTCACAATCGTGCCCCAGAAAATCAAGTACCTCGGAATCAGCTTAACCAAGGAAGTAAAAGACCTTTACAAAGAAAACTACATAACGCTACTCCATGAAATCAAAGAGGACATGAGGAAATGGAAACATATACCCTGCTCGTGGATAGGGAGAATCAATGTTGTCAAAATGGCAATACTCCCTAAAGCATTATACAGATTCAATGCGATCCCTATAAATATACCCATGACACTCTTCAAAGAAATGGATCAAGCAATCCTAAAATTCATATGGAATAACAAACGTCCAAGGATAGCTAAAACAATTCTTGGGAAAAAGATGATGGGAGGCATCACCATCCCCAACCTCAAACTTTACTACAAAGCAGTAACAATTAAAACAGCATGGTACTGGAACAAAGGCAGAGCCGTAGACCAATGGAACAGGGTGGAATATCCCTACACACAACCCCAAATGTATGACCATCTAATCTTTGATAAGGGAGCAAGAGATGTGAAGTGGAGCAAGGAAAGCCTCTTTAACAAATGGTGCTGGCACAACTGGACAACCACATGCAAAAAAATGGGTTTAGACCTTGACCTGACACCATGCACAAAAGTCAGATCAAAATGGATTAAAGACCTCAACATTAGACCACAAACCATAAGGTACATTGAAGACAATGTCGGCGAAACCCTCCACGATATTGAAGATAAAGGTATCTTCAAAGGTGGCACGGAACTAAGCAATCTAGTAAAAACAGAGATCAACAAATGGGACTACATTAAACTAAAAAGCTTCTGCACCGCAAGAGATACATTGACCAGAATCCAAAGACTATCCACAGAATGGGAAAGGATATTTACACAATACCCATCAGATAAGGGGTTGATATCAATGGTATATAAAGCACTGGTTGAACTCTACAAGAAGAAAACATCCAACCCCATCAAAAAATGGGGCGAAGAAATGAACAGAAACTTTACCAAGGAAGAAATACGAATGGCCAAAAGGCACATGAAAAAGTGCTCTGCATCACTAATCATCAGAGAGATGCAGATCAAAACAACCATGAGATACCACCTCACACCACAGAGACTAGCACACATCCAAAAGAACAAAAGCAACCGCTGTTGGAGAGGATGTGGGGAGAAAGGGACCCTTCTTCACTGCTGGTGGGAATGCCGACTGGTTCAGCCCTTCTGGAAAACAATTTGGACGACTCTCAAAAAATTAGATATTGAATTCCCATTTGACCCAGCAATACCACTGCTGGGAATATATCCCAGAGAGGCAAAAAAGTACAATCGAAACAACATCTGCACATGTATGTTCATCGCAGCACTGTTTACAATAGCCAGAATCTGGAAAAAACCCGAATGCCCCAGAACGGATGACTGGTTGAGGAAACTTTGGTACATCTATACAATGGAATACTATGCAGCTGTTAGAAAAAAGGAGGTCAAGAATTTTGTAGTTAAGTGGATGGGCATGAAAAGTTTCATGCTGAGTGAAATGAGTCAGAAAGAGAGAGACAGACATAGAAAGATTGCACTCATCTATGGTATATAGAATAACAGAGTGGGAGACTATCACCCAAGAACTGTAGAAATAAGTACCAGGAGGTTGACTCCATGGCTTCGAGGCTGGCCTCACGTTCCGGGGAAAGGTCAACTCAGAGAAGCGATCACCAACTACATTGTAGTCGAAGGCCATGTGGGGGAAGGGAGTTGCGGGCTGAATGAGGGCTAGAGACTGAGCACAGCGGCCACTCAACACCTTTATTGCAAACCACAACAGCTAATTAGAGAGAGAGAACAGAAGGGAATGCCTTGCCACAGTGGCAGGGTGGGGTGGGGGGGAGATGGGATTGGGGAGGGTGGGAGGGACGCTGGGTTTACGGGTGGTGGAGAATGGGCACTGGTGAAGGGATGGGTTCCCGAACTTTGTATGAGGGAAGTATAAGCACAAAAGTGTATAAATTTGTAACTGTACCCTCACGGTGATTCTCTAATTAAAAATAAATAAAATTTAAAAAAAAAAAAACAAATCTCTTACTTTCAGACTCTCTGATTTATATTTTTAATATTTCCCCTTAAATTTGCTATTTAATCTCACATACCATTTTGTGTTTCTCTTTAGAAAGATAACAGAGAAACATTAACAAAGCTTCTGTTAATGAAATAAACTTACATTTCAATAAAAAAAAAGTACAATGCTTTACTCACTTTAAATCAAAAATGTCCTGAATGATTCTTAGCCCTTATATTTTAATATATTTTTAACTGAATAAGTAGATTAATTGAAACTCTATACTATCTAGGCTTGTAAGTTCACAATAAAGAAAAAAACTAGGTCAATTTGGAATTATTTTTTTAAAAATAAGATCAGAATTGTTTCTTTAAAAGAGTAATTAGGGAAATGGAGGTGGTTTTAAGAGTTGAAGTACATGCTTAATATAAGGAGCACTGAGTTTGATCTTGGGTACCAAATGGTCCCTGAAACACAGCCCCCAAACAAAACAAAATAAGTGTTATTAGGCCAACTTAGAAGCTAGAATATTTCTACATACTAAAGATTCAATTTGGAGGCAAAATAAACATAGGGGATATCTTGCCCTTGATTTATTTATAGGCATTTTGTATCTGTCATGTGTTTTAATATAATACTAAATTATTCACTTCATTAATGACAGAAGAACTTTATATATGTAGTCAGCATTGATTTTCTAGAGTTTTGTGCAAGTTGCCTTGAGTAAAAGTTTGTTTTTCTGCTCTGGCTGTGAAGTAAAACGTACCCTATAGCAACTAAAATTGAAGAAAAGGAATAGCCTATTTGCAGGAATTTATACACATTAGTGTCACTCAATTGTTACTATTCACCTATGATTTAAATTCCTTTAAATCTATTTCCATTTTGAAGTGAATGCTCCTTGGACCCTTGAGGGGCTTGAATGTTGAGTATGTAAAAGGATTTACCCTTTGGCTAGACTGTTTGGAAATAGCAAAGAATGTCTATAGAAAGATATTGTGGTCAGAGTAATGCAGAGAGCTTCCCAAAGGCTATCTTTCCTACACACTTCTAGGGGGCTCTTTGTTATCTTTTGGGTGGTAGTTTTATTTGAGCAACATGAAAAGTCTAGGATTTCATGTGTTAGAAAATTTGCCACTGACTGTTAACCAAATAAACTGTGGATAGTGTAGCATGTGGTTGGGAACTCAACGCTTCTCATTATTTGAGTGGGATCTTGTGGCAAATTTTACTATTTCCCAGAACATTTGCGTTTTTTTCAGCAATTTCAAATTTGCGCAAATCTAGAGCCTCCATGGGTTCTGAGTCAAGTCATGAATCTAAGTTGGAGAATTGATCACATCACATTTCACAAGATGGCCACAAAGGGCAAATTATATTTTAGTGGACCCAGTATTCTGATTAGCCTCAAAAGTCAAAGCTGGATGTTTTCTCAATACATGAGGCACAGCCAGTTTTCCTGTGGATGCTCCTCACATCGCATGTCTTTGAGTAACATTGTCTTTATCTTCTGAGTTGAAGTAAACAATTACGTAAAACAACAACTTTTGTTAGTCTGATTTTTGTTTGTTCATTCTTTTGAAAAAATATGTTGGTCATTTGAAGAATTACAATATAAATTGGATATACAAATCGCCAACTAAAAATGATAAAATGGTCATTTGTCAGTAGGGAAATGAACATCAAAACTAAAGTACTCTACCCATTAAAACTGGTACAAAATTTAAACACCTGAAGCCATAGAAATAGTAAAGGAGATAGGGTACTTGCCTTGCACACAGTCAAACTGAATTTGATCCCTAACATCCCATACGGTCCCCTGAGCCCAACAGGAATAATTCCCGAGAGCAGAGTTAGCTGTAATCTCTGAACACCGCATGGTTAATCTCAAAATTTAAAATAAATATATCAATAACATAAACACCAAAGAGCAACCGAAGAATTGGAAACATTAAAAACATGGTTAATGTGGAAGAATTGAAAATTTGAGGTATTTCTGAGGGATTATTCCCAGTGCTATAGAAGAGAATTTTGTGATTTTTTTCAAATAATTAAGCCCAGAAATATATGATCCAGTAAATCCTCTTCTATATGCACCAAAATGTTTAAAAGAGATATTCAAACGAGTTTATGTACACTATGTTTACAGCAGAATTAGAATAGCTAAAAGATAGAAATGCATAATGGCTAAATCGTGTAAATAGTATACATGTTCATCAACTGGTGTCTAGATATACACATTTGATGTATACATATTATAAAATATTAGTCTCACATAAAAGTAAATAATATATTAATGTATATTACAATATATAATTTTCAGAATATTCCCCTAATTAAACACATTAAACTCAAAAGATCCATATTGCATGATTCAGTTAGTAGGAAATACCCACAATAAGAATGCAGATTTATGGTTTCCTGGGGACTGAGGATGGGGAAATTGGAAGAAACTATGTACTAGTTTAATGATCTTAATCTAAAATCACTGTATCACTGTATCACTGTCATCCCGTTGTTCAACGATTTGCTGAAGCAGGTGCCATTTGTCCTTGTGGCATGCTAGTGTTGCCAGATGGCGTATTGGGGGCTCTTTCAAGATCAGGGGAATGAGGACCGTCATTGTTACTGTCTTTAGCATATCGAGTATGCCACGAATAGCTTTCCAGGCTCTGCTGTGTGGGCAGGATATTCTTGGTAGCTTTCTGAGCTCTCCGAGAGGGATGGAGGCTGTGGGGGCAGTCACTAATCACCTTTACAGGTTCATGGAATGCGCCCAGAGGTTGCTGAGCAGCTGGCAGAGCAGGACCCTATCATGGAGGGTCTGTGCCAGGTCGAGCACCTGCACCACATCCCAGGTCACCTGGTGGTTGGCTGACAGCAGCCCACAGTGGATGAGCCACTGCGTGCACTGCTGTCACGGCTCTATGTCCCAGGGTGCTGTGACTGGGTCCGGCCAGGGCAGGCAGCGACACTGCGGCTGCCATCGTGGTTTCTCCATGCCCCACTGATGCCATTCTGTCTGAATCTTGCAAAACAGTCAGTGATGTCCATCAGCAATCATGGGTAGAGTTCCAGCAGGGATCACGCATAGAGTTCCTTGCCTGGTGTGCTGAGCTGCACGTTGTCTAAGGAGAGATGGTGAACTTGGTTTGGGAGAGCGTGAGGGCTTTGGGTGGCACTGGCGGCCATCCTGCCTCCAATCAAATATGTAATCTGAAATACTGGGAATATTTTGAAAGTTGGAAAATGTGGAAGGTGAATATCACTAAAATTCAGTGTTAGTTTTAAATATTCACTTTAAAAAAGTTTATGCTATCCCTAAAAATACAAATGTTGGTAAATATTCAGTTAGATATATGATATTTCAGAATTTTTTATGACAGACTAATAAAGGTACTAAGCTTAAGTAGGTACTAAGATTATTTTTATTAATTTTTTTATTAATAGAGGTTTTCTTTTTCAACTACGTCCTGAGTCTAAAAGAGTTATGATTGCAGGAATTTAAGATGGGATTAAGTCACTATAAAATATAGAGTAATGCTAAATGCATTTGATTTTAATCAACACCATAATAGTATTAGATGGCTACAAAGTACATCTTCTAGGATCCCAATCAATAGGAATGATCAAAATAATATGATCATTCTGGTATGTTTAATATCATTTAAAATGTTTTACAGTTTTCTTTATTCCATTAATAAAACATGGTGTTCCTAGACTAAAATCAAAATATAGTTTTATTTAACTTCTCATAAAAATGAAAACAAAAGGAAAAAGTGTCTTTTGTTCCTTTAAAATTCTTTTCTTTTTTTTTTTCAGAAACCAAGTCTTATCCTACTCTGCCAGTCCCAATTCCTTTATATGTCTATTGCCATAATAATTCTCAAGGAATGATTTAACTTCATAATTACAAAGCATCAAAGAATATTGGAACATTGTTTTCTTCTCTCTCATTTTCTATTTTTAATACCTTAGTATGCAATTCACCTTTCCTCTAATGTTCATTGCTGAGGTTCAATAACGCCCCCTGGTAGAAACAGAGCAAAGAATTTATTTACACTATAAAATGATAAATGTTTGTACATAACAGTGGGATGCACAAGCATATTGAATTAATAGCAGGCTTGCTTCCTGTGTTTTATTTTAACACTTGTTGCTTAAAGAACTGCAATCACAAATATTAATTTTGAGCTTGGAAAAATATCAGTAGCATTTTCAAAGTTGCTATAGAGGAAGTGTGATTAAACATATTTTAATATTTTGTCTATCTTGCATTTCCAGGATTGGAAATAAATACATATTCTTGATGTATGGCTATAAAGATCCCTACTATTTTATCCCACAAATTGAATTGAAAACAAGAGATTTTAAGTCTACATATTCTTATTTTTTTCAGTTCAAGTGCAAATGATTTTTATTTGTGGAGGAGCTTATGATATGCAATTTAAGAATTAATAAATGTATAAGTAAATGCAATTGAGGAGAAGTATGTTCACATTAATAAGTTGGACTTACAGAAAACTAAACAAAATAAATATTCTTAGAAGTTTTGGTTTGTTTGTTTTAGAAGCCATACCTGGAGGTGCGCATGGTTTACTCTATAACTGTGTGCCTAAGAATCTCTACTGATGGGCTTGAGAGACCACATGGGGTGTGGGAGATCAAACCCAATTCAGTAATATTATAAGATAATATTAATAATAGCACCTGCAGTACTATTATTCCAATCCTTATATTTTTTAAATAATTTTTGTTTATTTTGTTTGCTTTGAGGGCCACACCCAGAAATGCTCAGAAGTCACTCCTGGCTTTCTGCTCAGGGATCACTCCTGGCAGTCCTGGGGGAGCACGTAGGATTTGAAGATGGAAACTGGGTGTCCCACAGGCAAGACAAACACAATATCTACTGTATCATCACACCAGTTCCTTAAAAGTTTCAATAAGAAAAAGCATAAAGTATAAAATAAATGTTTTTGGATAAGTTTCTTGACAGTTTAAAACAAAAAATGACATTAGAATCCTTCATAATACTATACTAAAAGCTCAAACTGCACAAATGATTTACGTGTAGAAGATCATGTGAAAGCGTAAAATTGCAATGTAAGAAAAAGTTTCACATGAGATAGATTTTTCTCTAAGTTTCAGAACTCTGAAGAAAAAGAATGATAAGCCTAAAGTTACAAAATTTCAAATCTATGTAGGCAAATATAAAAGAAGCATTATAAATTACAAATTGATATTTAATAATGGTAAAATATTACTAAATAAAAATTTCTTTGGTTGTATATTAATAGCTCTTAGAAATATTCATTAAATTCCTAAATAAAGAGTACTGTAGGGGCTGCCTTGCAAGCGGCCGACCCGGGTTCAAATCCCAGCATCCCATATGGTCCTCTGAGCACCACCAGGAGTAATTCCTGAGTGCAGAGCCAGGAGTAACCCCTGTGCATAGTCAGGTGTGACCCAAAAAGCAAAAATAATAAATAAATAAATAATAAAAAGTACTGTAGGCAAAACAGCAATGGTAAATTGGAGGTATTCAATGATCTAATCAATCATACAAAATACAGTTAGTACCTGAAAAAATGTTCAGATTCACTGAAAGTAACCAAAGGTGTTTATCAATTTCTAGTATCATACTGAAGAAAAAGGGTAATGATATCTACTACTGTGCAACAAAGATATTTATAGTTATTATAAAAATATAGATTAATCTTATATTATGTGTTTTCATAAATATCAA
Source organism: Sorex araneus (assembly GCF_027595985.1). NCBI lineage: Eukaryota > Metazoa > Chordata > Mammalia > Eulipotyphla > Soricidae > Sorex > Sorex araneus. The sequence continues at coordinate 146,104,050 of NC_073305.1, forward strand.
AATTTAAATGTGCTTGCTCTCAGATTAAAATTCTACAAATCATTTGAGCTGCAAAAATGCTTCCACATATCCCTAGATGTTTCTTTATAAGAATATTTAAAGTAATGTATTTTAAGAGGAATTGTCAATGAAACATGCATTTCCATCAGAAGTATTCTATTAAGTAGTAGTTCTTCTATGGAATAGATTTCTCTGAACACAAGAAAGGAGAGCTACAAAATGACTCAGTGGTAGAGAGAATATGTCTAGCATGTATGAGAACATGATTTAGATTACTGCAGGAGTGATGTAAACTTTTGACAATCTGGACATATATTTATGATTTGGTTCCAGAAAAAGAATGTTTAAATGTTACAAGAGTATAATATTTGAGATATTTTTGTTTAAAAAAGCTTGAAACAAAGAACATGAGAACTGGCCTTCAGTAAGAAGTTTGTCAATTGGGTGTGATAAGACAGAACAGGAAACACTTGCAAACAAAGTGTAAATTGTTTTATATGGAATACTGTCAGCAACAGCACTGTAAAACTCAGTGCCAAAAGCTATTAAAAAAATGCCTCTCATAGAAGCAGACTGGAAGGTGAAAGGCAAGGGAGGACTCAGTGGTGGAGGGAAGTGGACACTGCTGACAGGATTACTGTTGAGACATTCATTATATTGTGCTGAAATTAAATCATGAATGATATTACAATTGACTGAAACTAAAACATTTATATTTTGTAATTTCCTAAAATTGCATAGATGCAATCACATAGCCAGGGCATAGCTAACACGGCCTGGAAAATTCCTTCCTTGTGGGAGGTCCTGATTTTGATCCTCCTGCACTTTGAGTTCCCCCAAATCTGCTGGAGATTAAGAGATCTCAATAAAAACAAAATTTAAAAAATTAATAACTATTCAATTTTAAATGTATATGAGATATTGTAATAAATATGAGCAGAGTAATAAATATAATGAAATTTTATCTTTTATATGACTCTTAAGTTAAAATTTGCACAAATAAGTTGCTATAAAACAAAAGTCTCCACAATAGTTGGCTAAAATCTAAAGCAATTACAATGAATTCACTTTTTAAATTAACTTTGATGACATTACAGATTGAAATAAAATGAGTATGTTCTTACAGGCCTTTAGGCATTTCCCGGGCATATGCGGTTTTATAAAAGAGGTCAGAATTGCAAGGTGTCTAAATCAAAATATCCATGAGGGAATATGAACCCACACATCATCTGAAGTGTTGGAAAAATTATGAAACAAAACAAAAATTATTCACCTTGTGAAAAAGTAATCTTCAAGTGTTATGGATTTACTTGGATCTCTAAAATAACTTTATTGCTTTTCACCTTGCCTGAACTTATGTCATAATGCAATTATTTTTTTTTGAAACACATAAGACCACAAAATCTAATGCTAAAGCAAATCTTTAATATATGTAAATAGTTTCATATATGTTTTATGCAGCCTAGCCCCGCAAATCTCACAGCGGAGATGTTACTGGTGCCTGCTCGAGCAAATTGATGAGCAACGGGATGACAGTGATACAGTGACAGTGATGATTTATGCAAATAAAAACTGTAATATATTTGTTTAACTGCTCCCTGCACTACTTGCATTACAAACACAGATTAAAATAATTTTACACAAACAATTTTGTTACACAATTATAAAATATACTTTTCAAGCATTATAGGAAGAGGGACTTGAACTTCTTAATAGTTTAAATTATTTTTGTTTGTTCTCAATTTTAGTAACATTTCATTCAACTCAATATTTTCTTTTTTTCCTTTCTTAATTTGCCTTTCTTTCTTTTGCTTTTGCTTTGGTCTTTGCTCTGAACTTACTCCAAGCTCTGTGTCTTGAGACCACTCCTGACAGTGTTTTGGGGACCGCATACAATACTGGGATTGAATAGGGGGTCATCTGCATACTAGGAAAGTGTGTTAACCTCTGTACTACCTCTCTGGGCTCTACTAAAATATTTTAAATTTCCTTTTTTATTGTAGTGACAGTAATATGTTTATGATAATGTTAATAGAGTAACATTTGGTATAATGTTGCTGTACCCCAACCATCATCAAAATAGTACTTTGTAACCCTGTCCTATGTTATTTCTATGTTTGCTGTGATTCATTATTATTACTTTATGATATCATTAATATTGTGATTTGGTACTTACAGTGCTTCTAGGTAATGAACTCCAGCAGATATCCAAAGATCTCTCTACTATTGATGAAAATATCGCATTAGTTTGAATATATGCTTTTTACTTTATAGTTGGTAATTTGATTAGTATATTTATGAACTGATCTCAATTACCATGAATTTTACAATAAAAAAACTAACACATAGATATTTTCCATGTATTATATGTAACTCTTCAAAACATAAATATACATTCATACTCTACTAAAGGGGCATTTGGATAAGGTATTTTTCTGTTTTTTTTTATAACTCATATCTATAATTAGAGTAAGGAAAAAATATTGAAAGGATGAAAGTAACTGAATCATTTTAGTACAAACAAAAGGAAAGTAGATATTAGAGTGATGCTGTATTTTGTAGTAATAATTCAAAACTTATCAAAATAGTTGTAATGATTCAAAATAAATCAAAAATGGAAATTGTAATCCCTTTATTAATCTCACTTGGAAATGCTTTGTTTATCCTAATGTTTAGTTACATCACTTCTTTTATTTAAAAATGTAGACATATCAGTTTAATTCGTTGCTTTTACTAAAAAAAATTCCAGAATCTAAAGGAAATACTCATTTTTGCACCTAGATTATATAATAACCTGTTTTGAACAGAATTATAGCATTTACATTCCATTAATCTCTGTATAACCTCCTAAAATAACATGAATGTATCAACATTGGTGATAATGTTCGGTATCAATCAGCTACATAAATTGCTCGTTTCCAGATGGCATTTAGTAAATCTACAGTAATTGTAGTCATTCTCTTATAGCTTGCTCCCCAGGTTACACTATGATTGTGAATTTGTCCTTTTGCTATCAAGCATCTTCTTGAATATCTGAAGTATTAATAATGTCATTTTCATCAGAAAATTTGCATGAGGAATCATGTTTCAATAATAATTTGGTATTAGATAATTTTCACCATTGCAACCCTTAAACTAGACTGTGGCCATTTTTGTAATTATAGAGTACGTTAATGGTTTCATATTCTCATTTTGTAAATAAAAAGAAAAATTACTGAATTTGCCCTTTTCACACCTACCCTGGTGATTACCTATGTGTACTACTACCTTAGGCAAATCTATTAAAGATGATAAAGTTATATTATGCTGTATACATAGATAAATTTAGCAGTGTTAGAAATATTACCTTGATCACATTTTATGTGCTTAGTAAGAGCTCCTTAGGAAATTTCTAAACTAAAAGGAGAAAAATTTATAGCTTTTAAAAATATGTAGTTTTCTAAAATTGTAACTTTCTCAGATAAATATTTTAGACTATAAAAAATGATTTAAGTATATGGACACCTGGTTTATGATTGTTTTAAAAGAAAAATATAGTCAAAATTGAAACCAATTTTAATGGCAGATATTAATATGGATAAATTCAGATTAAAAACTTATTAATAATTAACAATTGTAATTAGGTAGATTAGACCTAGGGAATAAATATAAAAGTAAGTTTAATACATAGTGAGTAATATATATATATATATATATATATATATAAATTAGTAGTCTAAGCACATTAACTGATTCCTATACTTCTCCCACTAGTTTTTCTACTAATAATTAAGTGGAGGTATACTTTTTATCTTTCAATACATGAGGTCTTGAAATAATTGTGACTACAAAATTAAGCTATGTGCTTTATTAAAGTACCTAAGAAAAAAGAAAGCATGCTCAAAGGGTGAATCACTTATTATCAAGATATCTTAAATATTCTACAACTATATCTGCATTGCTAATATCAGTTAATATTATTCTTCTGTTTTATTATTGAGTAGTTAAGTGGATATTATTTTTCATGCTCATACAGATTTTTCTATTTGGCCAAAATATATAAATATTTTTACACACAAGAATAAATTATACCAATAATATACCTGAATGTGTAAGTTTTCCTTTGTTCTATCTGATAACTAAATTAAAGAGGTGCTTACCCAGCGAATAGTACAGTTTTAAGCAAGTGTCAACATGCATTATTGGGAACATGAATACATATTTTTTCTGAATGTGTTTTAGATATGATATATAATTTTAAAGGAGTTCCTAATAATATATAATGATTTGATGTGTATGTTTCTTCAATCATTTTAGTAAAGTCATTTTTTCCAGATATATAAAAAAAAATCTTAAAGCAAAAACCCTGTTCCTGAGTTCAAATCTCTTTGTGCTTCTTATGGTGACTTTGTGCTCTGTGCTTAGAAGTTGGCTCTGGGTTGTGAAGTTTGGTTGATGGAGGTAGGCAGCTGGATGGGGCCCAGGGGTCTCATCCCCAGAATCTTATACCTTCTCTGATTGAATCACTATTTTCATATGCTTAAATATTTTTGAAAAAATACTGTATTTGCTATTTTATTTATTTACATTTACTTATGTATTGCTCAGGTTCTTTAATTTCAGTGCTCTGTGGTTGTTCCTTGTGATGTTCATGAACCAGGTATAGGAAGAATCAAACAGGGACTGCCTACATGCAAATGCATAAACTCTAGGACCACTAAGCCACGCCTCACGTGTTTAATTCTTCATTCTCTGTGTGTACTGCTTCATTGTTCTCACCCTGCCAAGTAATAAAATAACTATTCGTAGGTAGACTGTACCTGGTTTCTACTTAATACACAAAGATCATTTATTAATGGTATTTGCATGCTTCTTGTCTTGTGTAGGAATGGTGACTACTTTCATCACCTTTTAAACTTAAATGTTTCCATTATTGTTAAGCAAATACGGCTGCAAAAGTGTTAACATTTATAATATTGATAAAAAATGTTATTTTATTTTATTATTATTATTTTCTTTTTGGGTCACACCCAGCAATGCTCAGGGGTTACTCCTGGCTCTGCACTCAGGAATTACTCCTGGCAATGCTTGAGGGATCATGTATGGGATGCTGGGGATTGAACTCCAGCTGGCCGGGTGCAAAGCAAATGTCCTACCTGCTGTACTATCGCTCCAGCCCCACAGAGTTATTTTGAAACTCCACCAAAACCATGTGGTCCATGTTCATGCCTATACCCTATCCACTTTCAGTAAAGCTTCCTGACACAATGGCAGAAGTCACATGACTCTGTCCCACCACCCTTCCAATGAAATGGACCAAAGCAAAATCACAAACCAATTTGTTTTCCCATTACAAACTGGGAGGGGTGGAGGATGCAAAAGGCCTCTTCATAACACCAAGAGATAAAGTGCGGTGCCTCTCCCTGAACTTCACAAACAGGCGTGGCCCACAGGCACAAGTCAAGGAGCTGGAGATGATATTTTAGTCTTTTTTTTTAAATTTTTTATTGAGTCACCATGTGGGAAGTTACAAAGTTTTCAGGTTTAAATCTCAGTTATACAATGCTCGAATACCCATCCCTTCACCAGTGCTCATATACCACCACCAAGAATCCTAGTATAGCTCCACCCCGCCCCCTCACACCCCAAACCCCCCCACGCCCCTAGCCCCCCCACCCTAAGCCCCCCCGCCTGTGTAACTAATAAATTTCACTTACTTTCATTTTGATTGCATACAATATTTCAACAAAACTCACTATTATTGTTTGGAGAGTCTCTCCCCTAAAGTCAGACCTGCTGAAAAGGAAGCATTAGATAATTTGTTTTCCATTGCTGAGGATGAAGAGGTATCTCTCTGGACTTAGTTACTAAAATACTAAATTACAGAAACCCAAAACTGAGAGGCCGCTAAGTGTAGTCTTTTTTTCTTAACAGAATGGGAAGGAGGCACTTCCTTCTGACTACAGCAAACAAAACGTCCCAACCTAAAGAGGAGAGCAACAGGACAGTATCATCTGCTCCTCAGTGACAAAAACAGACAAAAACAAAAACAGAAGAAAACAAAACCAAAGATCCAGCCCTAAGGTCTCAGAGATTCGGGTGAAATTTATTTTTTCTGTACCAAGTGGGATGGAAATCCCAGGTGGTACTGGAGAACTTTATGCGGTCTTAAAGGGCATCGCCCCTGCAGCCCTACAAACAAACAGAATATACAACGGCACAGCCCCTGAGCTGAAGAAGAAATTTGAAAATATATTTTATTTGTTGTTTTTTTAAAATTATTTATTGCACAGATCCTACTCCAAGGTTTGTGCTCTGGTGTTTTTTTCTTGTGGTGATCACACATAAAAAAGGAATAAAAAAGAGCTCCCTACATGCTAAGCATGGACTCCATACCCACTTACCTATCTGTCACTGTCACAGTCACTGTCATCTCATTGCTCATTGATTTGCTCGAGCAGGCACCAGTAACATCTCCATTGTGAGACTTGTTGTTACTGTTTTTGGCATATTGAATTTGCCACGGGTAGCTTGCCAGGCTCTGCTATGCGGGCGGGATACTCTCAGTAGCTTGCTGGGCTCTCTGAGAGGGACGGAGAAATCGAACCCGGGTCCACTGCATGCAAGGCAAACGCCCTAATCTCTGTGTCATCACTCCAGTTTACTACCCCAATATGATTAATTCTTCATTTTCTGCTTATCCTTCTTTGTCAAATAAATTATATGATTTTTCCCCCCTTGGAGACTATAGCTAGTTTCTTTTAAAGACACAAAAATTTTTTCTTACAAGTATGAAAATTTAATCTTACAAGTATGCATCATATCTTATGCAGGAATGATATCTATTTTTCTCACTTTTTAAAATATAATATTTTATTTTAATTTTAGTAATATGGTGGCAAAAGTTAAATTTTATAATTTTGATGTACAAAATTATTTCAAAATACCCATAATACACATTAAAGTGTCCATAACCCTCCATCACCGTCTTTATGTCACTTCCCATTTAATCTCCCATCCCCATTATACCTTCAGTACTATTTTCTTGTTTTATTCTCTAAATCTTCCACAGATGAATGAGATTACCTATTCTGTGTTTGTCGTTCTTTAACTTTTTTTGCTTAATATATTACCTTTTTAATTTTATCCCTCAGACCAGAATTTATAAAGTCTGCAAAACTTTTAGGAAAGCAAGCAAAACTCTATGGAACATAGACTTTAGAGATGTCTTGATTTTATTCCAAAGGCAAAAAGACCAACAAAATAAGCATATAGGAATGGTAGCTACAATCTAGGCCTCCTTCATGTGATGCTTTACAACCATTTATTTTTTTCTCAGTTTGCAATTTTACTCATTTCCTGAATTATGTGTAGTTTAACCATCAGCATCTTTATTGTGAAGGGTGAATCATTACTAAGTTGAATGGATCTTAAAGCATGAAGACCATCTGTTATCATTTAATTCATGATGTTAAATGTACCTATTTTTGCTGTCAAACCCTAATAAACCTTAATGGATTACCGTACCATTAAGTTCTTAATTAAAATATCATTGGTTTTTAAAGACTCTTCTTCAAGTGGCCTGGACAAGCTTTTCAAGCCACAACAATGTTTTTCTAGTTTATAATCACCAAAGACCTTTTTTCCATTATGATTCTCTCTTGGCATTATGAATTTTTAGGTTTATAGAATATATAATGGTGTACACATAATTATATAAAATGTTATCATTTATTTACTATAAATTGTAGTTCCACACATAAAGATACTCTGTCCTCTTTATTCTTTATGTCCCCTTTGCTACTAACAGCATTTGTTTATTTTATTGTCTGCATAGGTCTTAGCTTTTCTAGAATGGAATACTGTCAGAATCAAATGGAATGTGGGCTTTACAGATCCAATTTTATTTTACAATAAGCATTTATCTTCCTGTGTCTTTTTATACCTTGATAGTTCACTTATTAGTGAGTGAACGTTGTAAGATATCATTGGTAATTCCTGTTTCCCTTGCCACAGGGAGCTTAGGTTTATTGAGTTACACCCATCACAGTGCTCCTGAGGCACTCCTATTTCTCTGTGTTTATCTGTAACCTCTTCTCCGTGCTCTCTTCCTCAACCAGTTAATCACCATTTCCCCCAAACAGTTCTTGTGATGTGTAAAGTCAATTCTTCAGAAATCTCTGATTTTGTAAATACTGCTTTTCTCTTCTCCTTATGTCCTTTACATAATTACTTTAGAACAATGTCCTTTTTTGTGTAGACACAGGACAATAGTCAATGCTATGCTTTTGTAACTTGGGAGTTAATTAACTCTGAATAATATTCACTCCTGAGCATCTGTTCTCTTGACTTAAGCATTAGTTGCACTTAGTTCCTAGAACCCCAAAAGCAGGGTCCCGATAAGGGACTGGATGGACCCAGGGCAAGCTGCGAGCTACCCTGGCATTGAAATGAGCCAGGTCAATCACCATAATATCACTGTCACTGTTACTCGTTGCTCATCGATTTGTTCGAGTGGGCACCAGTAACGTCTCTCACTGAGATACTTATTGTTACTGTTTTTGGCATATCCAATATGCATGGGTAGCTTGCCAGGCTCTGCTGTGTGGGCTCGATACTCTTGGTAGCTTGCCGGGCTCTCCAAGAGGGGCAGAGGAATTGAACTCTGGTCGGCCGTGTGAAAGGCGAATGCCCAACCGCTGTGCTATACTTAACTATAATTTAAGAGCATGGTCATGGACAAATTCTGTCATGATCCAAAAAGTAACAACTGTATTAGGACCTTGCTAGGGTTAGGAAAGACTAATCTGGCCTGAGTACTGTAGTCTGCGATCTATAGTGAGATGTACCCAGGAGAGCCATCCTATTAGCTTAATGTATCTCTTACTGTGTCCATACATAATGACTAATATTATTGAGAAGTAGAATTAAGATGAATGTTTCAATGGTTTCTGGACTAATGAAAGGAGAAATCCACTCCTGAATGGTATTTCACCTTTAGGTGGGTCTTCTTGCTGTATCAGTTTGTCTTAAAAGAAGCTTCCCCTGAGGGAGGGACCTTATATCCATTGATTTTAAGACCACAATTAGGTGTATTTGTTACTCCAAAGCCCTCATGATTGGAGAGATAACTAAGGCTGTAAGTGTGGGCAAGGGGGGATCAAAGAGGAGAATCAGGAGAATATAGGTACAGGATCCAAGGGATCAGGGGAAATGAAGGGGAATCAGGGGAAGGATAATCAAGAGAGAATAGAGATGAGATTGGAATAAACAGCAATTTATACCAACCAGCCTGGCCCTCATTTCCTCTTTCTTCCGAGTGATGTCCTCAGCCATCCCGGGTGGGGGAAGGTCCTGAGACCATCTAACATAGGTGGTGATATTGAGAGCTGGGGGTTTTGTATTTATTTTTTTTAAAACACAGAACATATTTTTTGTCAAGAATATATTGCAATTTCCTTTTATCTTTGCACTAAATATCTTAGTCATTTGCAATTTTAGTCAATTATAAATAACATTTTTATAATCACCTAGAACACTTTATATATGTATAAATTTTCAGTTCCTTTGGATAAATAGCAATAAAACCTCATTAGTTCTAGCATAAGAGTATGTTTAGTTTTATAAGAAAATGTCTTCCAAAGTCACTTTTAGTTTGCATTCATCTTGAAACTTATTCAGTTTTCCTGTTGTTTGTCAGCATTTGATGGTGTTCTAAATCTTGGTCAACCTTACACTAATTAGGTTCCTCGTTGTTCCTTCAATTTGCATTTTATTGATGACATAAGACATGGAATATTTTTACATAAATTAATTTTTATATGTACATTTTTGGGGGTGAATGGTCTGTCAATAAGTTGTTCTCAAATTGACTTTTAACAAAAAATATTTTTTGAGAATGGATTTTGTGTAATAGTCAAAAGGATAATTTTTAAATTTTTGATTGTCTTCACACAGTAGAAGTTACAAAATAAAATAGTTTAGTTTACTATTCTTTTTATCATGGATAATATCTTTGATATCTGATCTAAAGTCATTTTTCATCAAAGTCATCAAAATTTGCAACTAAGGATTTTGTAATTTGCATTTGTATTTTAGATCAAATTTAATTTTGAATTAATTATTTCATTTGATTTTTTGTTTGTAGATATCCAGTTATATAGTAACTTATTAAAAGACTATTTTACTGGGGCTGGAGCGATAGCACAGCGGGTAGGGCGTTTGCCTTGCATGCGACCGACCCGGGTTCGATTCCCAGCATCCCATATGGTCCCCTGAGCAACGCCAGGGATAATTCCTGAGTGCAGAGCCAGGAGTAACCCCTGTGCAGAGCCAGGTGTGACCCAAAAAGCAAAAAAAAAAAAAATAAAAGACTATTTTACCTATTAATTTTTATTTGTTCCATTGTCAAGATAAGTTGACTACATTTGCATGGATATAGATGTACTCTATATTCTCTGTGTAATCTTCCATTAGCCTAGGTTTTAAAACTACATCTCACTATTGTAAGCAATGTTCACTGTTGTAAGCAATGAACAATATCTACTTGTTCATTGTTTGCATTAGGAAGATAACAGGGTTGTTAATCATATCCAAGTCTTATGATGCATCTTAGGAGATCATCTTAGGAGATTACTTTTTAAAATCTTTTGCATTGTCTATATTCATGATAATGACAAGAACAGTGAATTTTGTTTTCTCCTTCCCAATCAGTAATATTACTACATTATCTATGATTTAAAATATAATATTGAAACCAATGATAAGAAGGAAGAATAGGGAAGGAAATAAATTTAGGTGGGGGAGCATCAGAAGAGGAGGATAGGACATAACAGGGGCAAGGAGCAAAGGCAGTTGAATAATTGGCATTTAAAGGTGTGGTATATCTATAAATCTCTATCACAGCACCAAACATGAGATACAATATCAACCATCAAAATTGAAAAATGTCGGGGCTGGAGTGATGGAGTGATAGCACAGCTGGTAGGGCATTTGCCTTGCACGCGGCCGACCCGGGTTCGATCCCCAGCACAGCATCCCATGTGGTCCCTTGAGCACCGCCAGGAGTAATTCCTGAGTGCAGAGCCAGGAGTAACCCCTGTGCAGCGCCAGGTGAGACCCAAAAAAGAAAAAAAAAAAAAAGTAAAAAAAAATTGAAAAATGTGCCTGTCACTAAGGAAGACTAGAAGGTGGACTGGAACCTGGGAACATTGGTTGAAGGAAGGTCACTGGTAGTGGAATTGATGTTAGAACTCTGTATACTTGAACCAATTACAAATAACTTTTTATATCACTGTCCCTTAATTTTTTTAAGAAAAAGGAACATTTTGCTTTATTCCTGTTGCAAAGGGGAAAGCATCTAATTAAACCATTAATAATTATACCATATTTTATCATTGGCTTTCTTTATTAAGTTTCTTCTCTAGTCCTTATTTTCCATTGTTTTGTTCAAAAATGAGTACTAGAGTCTAGAGGTATGTACATAGTTAAGGTGCTTTTGCCTTGCATGAGGCTGACCTTGTTTGAAACCCCTGCATGAGGCACATCTGATTTGATGGTCACACTGCATATGGACCTCCAGTACTGCCAAGAGTCATGTAAGAGTATACAACAAGGAGTAATTCCTCACAGGTGTACCCACCAAATGTACATATAGAAATAAGTTAACAGAAATATAAGTGAACATTATTCTCAAATGTTTTTACAAAATGTATTTAGGTGATCATATGATAGTTCTTTATGTTATTTGTGTTATAAATTATACTGATTTTCACAAACACCTTTTCATATGTTTACATATCTCTAATTTACATTTTACTTTTAACTGAATCAAGGAGAATTCCAGAATTACAACGATATTCAATATTTAGTTTTAGGCATACGATATTCCAAAACAAATATCTTCCTTCACAAGTGTACACTTCCCTCAGTGTCCCCAGTTACTGCTCTCTCTCTTCTCCCTCCCTCCCTCCCTACCTCCCTCCCTCCCTCTCTCTCTCTCTCTTCCTCCCTCCCTCTCTCTCTCTCTCTCTCTCTCTCTCTCTCTCTCTCTCTCTCTCTCTCTCTCTCTCTCTCTCTCTCTCTGGGTAGTCACACCCAGCGATGCTCAGGATTACTCCTGGCTCTGCTCTCAAGAATTACTGCTGGCAGTGTTCAGAAGACCATATAGGATGCCAGGGATCGAACCCAGACCACCGCATGAAAGGCGATTGCCCTACACCTGTTGTATTATTGCTCTAGTCTCCAAACACTGCTCAATTGCTCCTGAGCCCCAGCCTACCCCTATTATAGGCACTTCCCCCCGCCACTATTGTCCTAGTATCATCTTTTTTAGCTCACCCCCTTACTACCACACTGGTGGACAGCTTCTACTGAAGACTAGTTATCCTGAACTTCATTTTCATTGCTTTGGGCATTTAGTATAAGCTTATGTAGGTTTTTTATATCCCACACTTTGAGACAGATCTCTTATGTCTGTCCCTCACCTTCTGACTAACTTTACTCACATTAGTAAACTTTACTCATGGATGGATCTGGAGAAATAAACTCCCCAGATCCATCCATGTACCAGCAAATTGTGTGACTTCATCTTTTCTTATGACCAAATAGTATTCCACTGTTGATATGTACCCATAGTCCTGGCACTGTATATTGTTCCCTGGCTACTGTCAGAAATCAGTTGTAAATGCAGAGCCAAGAATTGCTCTAAAATACTGCTGGTGGTCTCAGTGACCTCTACATTTGTCTTATCCCTGAGATTTTAGAAGCCTCTCTCTTCTCAGCCTTCCCAACGATGCCGCATTGGAGGCTCTTTCAGGGAACTCATTCAGCTGGTTACTGGCTTTGGCATATGGATACACCAGGGGAAGCTTGCGAGGCTGTCTCATGTGGGCAGGAAGCTCTCAGTAGCTTGCTAGTTTCCCCCAGAGGGAAAAGTAGGTTATAAGATGCTGCGCACTTCTGGAAGCTTGCTTTTAAGTCTCTGGATGTTGGCCATTGATGGGATTACACACACCTGGGTTCCTCTGCAGGTACCTTCATGCGTGAGGCTTGTCGAACGTGTGGAGAGGGGCCTTGAGCATGGCTGTGGCTAGGTTCCGGTGGTCTTTGGGCAAGACTTTCTATTTCTACAAAACTAAATGATCACGGATATTTTTGTTTCTAGCTTGAGTGTGCATTTTTATTATTGCAAAGCATGCACTTTACTTTTGCACTTGAGAGTGTGGGTCTTTGTGGATCAAATCCTCCATCACAAATGCTTTTTCATTTCATGCAGATAATCTGTGTACAGACCAATCTCTACTGTGTCTGGTATAACTTGTACTTATTTTGTGTTCCATTTTATTTTGCTAAAGGTCACAGGGATATTCCTTAGAACATTTATTTCAGACTGTGGAAATCCTATTCCTGTTAATAGAACAGAGATATCATATCATTATAACTCTATCTTTTTCTAATGTAATAAGGACATTGTATTTGTTTTTCATATAGTTCATCTAGTAAATATTTGTCATTGCTCACAAAAATGAGTATTAAAGAGTTCTTATTACATCTTTAATTTTATTTTGATAGAAGGGTAAATAGAAGTCTAAACTAACAGAAATAAAAACATTATGTAATAAATTAACAAGGAAATGATTTTATTTTAGAAATGATTATTGAGTTTTTAAATCAGATAAAATTTGAACAAACTTTTTTATGTTGACTGCTAGCATTTATTTCGCTCATAATTAATCATTTACTCATTATATAATGTAGCACATCAATGGTGCTACATAATGGCAGCTTCAAAGTCACTGTAAATTTGTGGGTTATGATCACAGAATGGAATGATACACTAGTAATAATTTAATAATATTCTTACAATGTTCAAGTTGAATCTTATAATTATAAAACCATACATTTTTAAAAGCTATAAAATCTTTGGGGGTGGTTCCACACTTGGCTGTATTCAGAACTTACTCATCGTACTGTACTCATGGATCACTCCTGGTGGGCTCAGACTACCGACTAGAACAGTGGTGGGGATCAAACCTGGGTAGGTGCATGAAAAACAAGTGCTATAGCTGATGTAGTAACTCTCTGGCCCCCAAATATAAAATTTGAATAAAGAAATAGAATAATTATTTCAGACTATGTAAAGCCTAATCATTTTAACAGAACGGAGATATTATACCATTTATAACTCTTTATCTTTTTATAATTCTATTCTTTGTGATCCAATTTGACTTATTTTGATTCTGTTTTAGAATAAATAGTGAAGAAGACTGAATGAAACAATGAAATATAATTAACTTCACTTTGGAAATGTTTCTACTTACATCAAATCATAGCAAGAAAAAATGCACTCCTTCTTGTTCTAATTTTGAAAGCAAATTCTAAGTTGATAAGCATTAATAATGGTATTTAAATGTTTATTTCACTACAAGTATTTCTGAGGAACTCATTTAATCATAACTAGTTTTCATAAATTTACACATTTTACAGATGAAAAAAATTAAGGACTAGAAAAGTTAATAATTTTTTGGTGATCAAAAGTTGTTACTACAACTGAAATATGTAATTATTTATCTATTTTTTAAATTTGGAACATGCCCAGCAGTGCTCAGGGTTTACTTCTGGTGGGTTTGGAGACTTTATGAGGTGACAGGAATTGAATTCTGGTAGGCTATATGTGAAGCAAGCACCGTACCTACTGTACTCTCTCTGACCTTAAAAGTACGTATTAGTCCTCTTGGTGCAGCTGCCGATCGAGCTTGATAGAAGAGCCCAAAAGAGCGCCCTTGGACTCCAGCAGCCCACTGAAATAATTCCAGCATGGGAACAGAGACCCCATGCCGGGCTGCGACAGTGGAAGCCGGGCATTCCCCAATTTTTTTAACCTCTCTCTCTCAACCCCTTCCTCCTGAGCACAGCACAGGTTCCACCGCTTTCTGAGCACAAAATGGAGATGCCGAGCCAGCTCTCTCTAGGTTCCTCCATCTTATGAGCACGATAAAAGGGTAATAGTTTGTAGTGATGTTATTTCTGGTTGTACTTTCCCTGGACTTTATACAAAAACCCAAAACCGCGCGGCCTAATATCATCTAAGCACCAGCAATATGTAATGGTTCCTTTCTAACGGGTTGGACTTTGGGGGGAGATCCTAACAAGAATAGTAAGTCTTTTGCTGAAATGGTGAAGGCAATCAAAGTGGTAGCCATCTCTCTAGACTGAACTAAGCCATATCCCCACGCCAGCTGGGAAGAAATATCCTTCTTTCTCGGGAAAAAATGCGGCGTGGCAATAACCATAGTATGATGTCCATTAAGCAAACACAGACCTGGTGCCGTGGGAATGGGATATAAAGGAAAAAATTATGTACATGGAACAGCGGGACGCTGATGGAATCTCGAGCCGGAGCCAATACCAGCGCACTACTTTTGGTTCCAGAAACTGCTTGCAGACATTCTACTAGACTATCAACTAAGCTAGAGCCCCACGCCTGCTGATGACGGAAAATAACCATCTTTTTCATTTTTTTTTCCCTTTGTCAGGCAGTGTGGTGATTACTAAACAGGCGTGAACTCGGTGGCGCGGGACGAGGGGGGAAAAAAAGAAAAGTTATGTAACAAACAGTGGGACTTAATATCTTTACTTTCTAAGCAATGGAGGACTATCAAATGCTTCCTTGGCAATAGGACTCTCTTTTTCTTTTTGGGGGGAAACCCCAGCAACAATAGTGAGTTATGTGTTGAAATATGGAATATAATCAAGATAAAGCGTAAACAAAGTGAAACTTATCACTTACAAGGGCGGGGACTGGGGGTGGGAGGGGGCGGTAGGTATACTGGGGGGGTTGGTGATGGAATATGGGCACTGGTGAAGGGAAGGGTGTTTGAGTATTGTATAACTGACATAATCCTGAGAACTATGTAACCCTCCACATGGTGATTCAATAAAACTTTAAAAAAAAGTACGTATTAATTAGTTGTAGAATTATATTTATAGTTTGATTTATTTACATTAGTAATAGTAAGTATTTATTCAGTGTATTTTTTCCAGGAGAATAAAAGGAAATGGAAATGAATAAGCATGCATACAATAAAATTATAGCAAATTGAAAAGAAAGTAAACAGTACAGCAAATTCAACCATCAATGTTTTCCCAAAGATTTTTCCAATGATGTGGTCACCAAAGTGCAATGGTTCCAGAGTCCTGCAGTTCTGGGATGAGGGAAAGGTCTAGTTCTAGTTTTATAAATGGTATTGCACCAAATAATTAGTTGCCAATCCCTGCTATATAAATATAGAAATCTGAATATTTTACATTGCTAAAATAATACTGTATGCCAACATTGTCAATCACAGAAATATTCCAAATGGTTCTCAAACTCCAGAATAATGCAACAAACAAGTCAAAAACATATAAAAATGATTTCAAAGCATGATGGAGTGGATACTGCTGAAATGTAACACATAATCAATCATTTATGGTCAGATTTATTAAGCAGATTTTGGGTTTTGGCAAGACTTTCTGGGGACAATTACACTCAGGGTACTAAAGTATGTTAAGAAAAAGGAGGGTCCTTTATGACAACATATGTTGGAAATGATCACTCTGGACAAGAACTGAATGTTGAAAGCAGGTAAAGGGATATACATCATAACCTTTCAGCATCTGTATTGCAATCCATAATGCAATAAAATGAGAGAGAGAAAGAGAGAGTGAGAAAGCAAGAGAGAGAAAGAGAAAGAGAGAGAGAGGAGGTGCCTGCCATGGAGGCAGGTGGGATGAGTGGTGACTTGAAGGGGTGGGAGGGAAACTGAGGACACTGGTGCTTGGAAATGATAGTGGTGGATGGGTACGTGTTGGAACTTTGTTTGACTGAAACCCAATCATGAACAAGTTTGTAGCTCTCTATCATATGGTGATCCAATACAAAATATGCATGTAGTAATAAAAATAATGAAAATTAGTATAGTATTTAAAAAATAAGTTTAGTCACTATCAAAAAATGTTAAGACAGTATAAGTAGTCATTGCACTGGGGCGCAGTAGTAGACAATGATATAAGGATGGGGATTACTAAAACACTGTCAACTGTAAGTTCTTATAATGAGTTTAAAAGCAAAACAATAACATGAAAATAGTTATTCTGCTGAATCTGATGTTGTACTGATTTGAGCAGGATAAGGGAAAGGCAATTACACATGGCACTTAGCATTTTGGCTGATAAAATCTTTTGATGCTGTTTCAATTCAAACCTTACTCTAAGAGTTCTAATTATTGTCTAAGAGATTAACACTTTGTCCTTAAAGAAACAATTTCTGTTATTTATCATTATTTTTAAATTATAATTTTATATGTGGAATGTAATATACATATTAATATGTCTGCTTTGATGTCAATAATCTTGGAAGCAGTCTAGCATTGCCTATTGTCTTTCAGCAAGAAATTCACCCAGCTTTAGGGCATATATATTTTAGGGTCACATCTATTAATGCTCAGGGGTAACGTCTGGCTCTGCACTCAGGAATTACTCCTGGTGGTACTTGGGGATCATAGAGGGAGCTCTGTATTATATCTTCAGTCCCAGTCTTGTTATATTTTCCCTTGTATCTAGAATGGGGATAATACTAATTTATATAATAGTATTCTTTTATTTATGTATGAAGATAAGCATGCAAAGCCCAACATCTGGTACACTGTAGCTCTTAATATTTATTAGTTTGGGCCATACTCAGATGAGATGGATAACTCCAGATGATGCTTGGGGGACCTTATCATCATCAAGTCAACCCCAGGTTGCCAGCATGCAAGGCAAGCACCCACCTGCTATACTTTCCTATTATTAGGCTACACTGCCTACTAATACTAACATATTGATTATTGCATTACATAACTAGCATGGACAGCAGTCATAAGTAAAGGTGACATTTATATAAATCGAGAATGACAAGTTTTGGATAAATAAATATATTTTTCCTGCTTTGTGTGCATCCTTTGAAGATAGAGTGACCTTCAAGTATAAATCAATATGTACACATTAAAGAGAGTAGCTCACACTGCATATGTAGTTTCAATGGTTCAATGTTAAACATGAGATGTGACAGTTGTACATGTCATAATGCTGCATTTAGCCAGAGCAATATTTGAGTAATATCTGAATGGAGTGGTGGTGATAAGAAGAGCAATGGCGTGATTCCAGTAGACATCTAACAGGTCATGGATAATGAGAATACAGAGAAATCTCTTGTAGGCAACCAAATGCAAACTGTGTTTCAATGACCCCCTCAGTCAAATCAGATTCAAGAGCATGGCTATATTATTTGTCTGTGAATTAAGTAAAGGGACAGAAAAAATGGATAATTATAATGAGTACAGTATTCTTATACCATGAGACTCCTAAGAAAGATCTGTCAGAATAAATGAAAACAAAACTGCAATGACTTGCTTATTCTAGTTATATCTCTTGATTTAGAAGGCAGAATACCTTCTAAGTTTCTATGTTTATTTTTTTTTTCCAGAGGAGAACTTTCTTAAGAATTTCTGTAAAAAACATACAGCAGAGGCCGCTCCTGGGTTTGTGGTTGGTCCCGGGCCACTTGCCCAGCCAGAGCGGCCCGGGCCATAGGGCAGACGGAGAAGGAAATGAGGACCAAGCCAGTTGATTGATCAGTTGCCATTTATTCCATTCTCTCCTGTCTCTCTTTCTCTCTCTGCTTTTCTCCTGGCTTTCAATCTGGACCCCCAATCTGGACCCCCAACTCACTCTTATAGCCTAGTTAAATCCCACCAGCATGAGAGGGTTGGGGCTTACACATAGATGTGGTCACAATCAATAGGGATAAAGTTCTTTTCCTCAGGGGATGATGCATCTGGGACAGATTCTCCTTCAGCAGGACGAACCACACAAGGGCAGAATCCCATGAGTGTGTTTCTCCTCTCCTCATCCAGCAAACATATAAGCATTCATAATATTAATCATTTTGTATGGATACAGTAAGAGATACATTAAGCTTATAGAATCGCTCTCCTGGGGCCATCTCAATCTCAGACTACAGTGCTCAGGCCAGATCAGTCTTTCCTATCCCTAGCAGGGTTCTAGTCTCGTCCTTACTTTTGGATCATGACAGCATTTGTCCATGATCAAACTTTTAACTTATAGTTAAGAACTAGGCACTTTGGCCAGGCTCATCTCGATGCCACGGTAGCACATAACACACTGCTTGCCCTGGGTCCATCCCGTCCCTCGTTGGGACCCTGCTTTTGGGGTACTAGGAACTGAGGGCAACTGAGGCTTAAGTTGAGAAAGCAAATGCCCAGAAATTAATAATATTCGAAGCCAATTAAATCCCAAGTTGCAAAAGCATAATATTGTCTTCTTGTGTCTATACAAAAGGGACATTGCTTTAAAATAAACTATTCAAAATACACAAGGGGAGGAGAAAGGCAATATTAACTTACAATATAAGTTAAGTGTCCTAAAAAGACCTGACCTTACAAATTAACAGAGTCTGATTAGGGGGTAAAGCTGATTAACTGCTTGGGGAAGAGAACATAGAGAAGTGGTTACAGATAGACAAAGGAATGGGAGTGACTCGGGAGCTCCTTGATGGGTGTAACCAGATAAACCTAAGTTCCTTGTGGCAAGGGGGAAAGGACAAAGCAATGTCATCCTACAAATTTCCACATTTGGAAAGCAGATCAAATGCTTTCCTAGCATATGACTGACCTGGGTTGATTCCAGGAACCCTGTATGTCTCCCAAGGAGTGATTCCGAAGAGCCAGGAAGACACACTGAACACAACGGATGTGTCCCCCAAGCAAACAAAAATATTAATAATTTCTACAATTGAGGACCGAATAGATGGCACAGTGGGAAAATGTTTGTCTTGCACTGGGTAGTATTGGATTTGATACTCTGTATTACATATAGTCGCCAGAGCAGAGTCAGGAGAATTCCTGAACGTCAATGGATGTGGGCTTAAAAACCTCTGTCATTAAAAAAAATCATATGTATTTCAAAATTTATATTATGCATGCTGGTCCTTCTAAAAGCCTATTTTACCCAGAGACAGCTATTTCTAATATGGGTAATTGAGGAATTTGAGGTTTTTTATTTTTGTTTGTTTTCTTTATGGTGCTCAGGGCTTGAGTCTGCACTCAGGGATCACTCCTGGTGGGTTGAAGACCATACGTTGTTCTGAATTAAACCTAGATAGACAAGGCAACAGTCCAATCCTCTGTACTCTCTCCAGACATGACATTTTTGTTTTTTATGACATCTGAGGTGATTGAGAAACAGTGTTAAGGCAGTGTTCTTGTACTGATGAAAAGTAAAAAATTGGAACTGATTAGTTAGTTAAGTTTGATTTGTAAAATTAGAAAATTAGAATCACTGTGGACAAAGCTTTATTTTTTCCGTTCAACTGAGATTACCTATTTATATTTACTAAACTAAACAATTTCACTAGTTTAATCCAACATATGCTCACCTTTATGAAGTGTAGCAAATTATATTAATCTGCTTTGGGTCTTGTTCCTATCGAAGAAAAACATCTGAGATTTTTCTTTGAGCCAAAAGAAATAGGCAAATCATAGGGGATTTTCTCATGACCTCCAAATTGAAAAATCTCATTTAAGTTAACAGCAGTTATGACACATTTTCATTAGATTGTTTTCCTCTGCTAAAACTCTGATGACTAATATTCTCTAGTGGCGGTCTTTACTAATGTGCAAAGAATAGTTCAGACTTCTGATTAAATCCTGCTGGACTAAGGATAAAAAGAAATCAAAGTCCTTCTTTGAACTATGTTTGCCTATTTATCTCAGTTTTTTTTTTAACTTTTTTTTCTTCCCAGGAATCCATGGGGTTTTATTAGTAAGCTAAACATATATGTACAATATAACCTCATTTGATGGTTTTCTGAATTATTATAAAAGAAATTGAATATTATCATCTAAGCTGTGCATATCAAATCATGGGTAATGGTATGAACAAGGAAATGTGTGCTACTCACATGCTAGGATCCTCAACATATAAAAACTCTACAGGAGTTAATTTTTTTGCAGGGATACATGAATTTTATTTTTAGAAATACATCCCCAAGTTTCCTTTAGGAAATCAGTTTTAATTCACACTCACCAAGAATGTGTTATTCTGCTGGCTTTCACAGATTCTTCTCTGTACTGGTGTCACAGTATTTTGGTCAATAATTGAAATTCCATTGTTCCTTTAATTTCTAATTAAGTCAATTCTGATGAATGAGACCATATATTTTTTATTTCATAAACACATTTATAATACAATGATTTGCTGATTTATATCTTTTGGTTTTCTTGCTTTGGGATTTTCATCTTTAACTCATTTATAAACAGGTGATTTATCTATATTAATAGGTCATTGTTTATGTTTGTTTATTTTATGTAGGGCAAACTTGTACCTTTGAAGCAAAGACTGTCTTATCTAAATATGGCACTGTTGGATAATTACAGAGTTGTGACTTTTTTGTAAAAACATTGTATTAAAAGCCATTCTTCAAAAAATTGACTGGTTTATTTTTCTCTTTACAATATATGTTTTATTATTTAGCCTCTTATTAATCACACATCTTGACTGACGTGAAATCGTTTGTCTTCATTATTTTCACTTTACTTTAGATATACACAACTGAGTAATTTGTAATTCCTTGTGTATCACACACTCTCTTTGGCTTATGAATAATCTCCCTTCATCTAGTGAAAGATTCACTTGCTTATTATTGTTACTAATGTACTAAATGTGCACTAGTGAGCAACCTTAGATGAAAGTAGTATTTTGACCATGATAGTTGTCCAACTCATATTTTTCTTTCATTCTATTTACCTGCTGTTTCTAATTGATCAATGTTCTAGATATTCTACTTTTTACTTTTGTGTAGATCATTTTAAATACATTTATTTCTTTGGGACTGGAACGATAGCACAGGGGGTAGTGTGTTTGCCTTGCACACAGCTGATCCAGGTTTGATTCCCAGCATCCCATATGGTCCCCCGAGCACCGCCAGGAGTGATTCCTGAATGCAGAGCCAGGAGTCACCCCTGAGCATCACCATATAAAAGAGCAAAATAAATAAATAAATAAATAAATGCATTTATTTCTTTAAAAATATAGTCTTTGATATCAGCATCTGCAATTCTATTAAAAGATACCAGACTCTGTATAATCATTTAGAGAAAAGTGCTTTCCATGAGAATATGTTCATTTATAAATTTCACTGTTAATTTTGTCTGTTTATTGAATAAGTGTCTTCTGTAAAATTTTATTTTGCATTTTCAAATGTATTTATTTTACTATTATTTACATGTCATAACAATTTCAGAGATTGACTGAGAAAAATCTTGGAATAAAGACTGCATTTTAATTTGGATATCTTGGTTTCACCTGACCAGTTTACTTTTCTTCTTTCTCCCACCAAACTCATCATAGTACTGTACCTTATTTTCATAGTTATTATTTCTAGTGAAGTAACAGAACTGAGTGGAATGAACTGTAAAAAAAAGATTCATTTTATCAAATGATACTTTTATTCACTTACTGAAAAACCTATTTCTTTTTGTAAACTGCATAGATATTTCATAGTAACAATCTTGTGATTAATCCAAACACAGTTATAGTGTTAACCTTATAGGATTACCTTTACACAAGGCATATTTTTTTCACATTATTTTAAATAACTGTGTTTTAGGAGTCTATTCAGAACTGACACATATGGGCCTTTGAGCCTATTTGCTTAGTTTAATTGGTTCTAATTATACGGTGTATACCAATTATGTGTATTAATGATTGTGAGACATCTTGTCTCACAGAAGTAGACTGGTATTGGAGTGATGATTATATTTCCTTGAATCCTTTTAAGGATAGCCGTAGTACCAACTTTTCTATCAGAAAGAAATCTTCATGACTACATAGTTCAGAGAATTTTTGTTTTTGACTACAGGTTAGAAATTCTAGAGAGCCTTGTTATTACCCTGTCAGAATTTTATTCATAAGAATAAAAAAATGGAAACACTGTGAAGTATTATCTAAAAGACAATTGGATAATACTATAGAATATGTGAAATAAAGTAAAAAATTGCAAAATTATGTAAAATATAACAATTGAGGTGTTACAATAAAAATAAAACATTTGTTGCTTAAATAGTTGACTAAAATTTTACTGTAGCACTGTTGTCCCATTGGTCATCAATTTGCTCAAGTGGGCACCAGTAACGTGCCCTCTCAAGCACGTTGTGAGACTTGTTGTTATTGTTTTTGGCATGTCTAATATACCAGCAGTAGCTTGTCAGGCTCTGCCATGCGGGCAGGATGCTCTCAGTAGCTTGCCAGGCTCTCCAAGAGGGATGGAGGCATCAAACCAAGGTAGGCCAAGTGCAAGGCAAAAGCCCTACCCGCTGTGTTATCGCTCCAGTCCTAAAATTTTACAAAAGAGGGTTTTGCAAACATTGCAATTTCATATATTCTATTTTATTTAATAAATTTTATAATGTGTTATGATGAATAATTCAAATATACAAATTTAAACAAGATTTATAACAAACCCATCTATCCAAAACCAAAATTATGCTACAAAGAGTCTATTGGTTTCCATTTACCACTAATCTATCAATTTATCTATCATTTTATTTATCTTTCAATAAATTATTTTCATGCTTTTAGAATAATCAGAGATTGCTTTCATCTAATAAAATATTCAGCATGTATAGTGTTAGCTAACATTAAGTATCTACTAGGCTTTATCTTTTTTTCATTCATTCATTTTCTTTTTTTTTCATTTTTTTTAATTGAATCACCATGTGGAAGGTTACATAGTTCTCAGGATTATGTCAGTTATACAATACTCAAACACCCTTCTCTTCACCAGTGCCCATATTCCATCACCAACCACCCCAGTATACCTCCCGCCCCCTTCTGCAATCCCAGTCCCCGCCCTTGTAAGTGATAAGTGTTTCACTTAGTTTACACTTTATCTTGATTACATCCCATGTTTCAACACATAACTCACTATTGTTGCTGGAGTTTCCCCCCTCCCCCCCAAAAAAAAGACAGTCCTACTGCCAAGGAAGCATTTGATAGTTTTCCATTGCTGAGAATGTAGAGATATTAAGTCCTGCTGTTGGTTACATAACTTTTCTTTTATTTTCCCCTCTCCCTGCGCAACGGAGTTCATGCCTGCTTAGTAATCCTCATAGTATAATCGACGCCATGCTGCCTGACAAAGGGAAAAAAAACGAGAAAGATGGTTATTTCTCGTCATCAGCCAGTGTGGGGCTATGGCTTAGTTGATAGTCTAGCAGCATGTCTGCAAGCAGTTTCTGGAAACAAAAGTAGTGTTGGTATCGGCCCCAGCTCGAGACTCCACCAGCGTCCCGCTGTTCCATGTACATAATAATTCTTTTTCCTTATATCCTGTTCCCACACCACCAGGTTCGTGTCTGCTTAATGGACATCATACTATGGCTAACGCCAGGCCGCATTTCTTCCTGAGAAAGAAGGATATTTCTTCTCCTCAGCCGGCGTGGGGTTATGGCTTAGTTCAATCTAGAGAGATGGCTACCACTTTGATTGTCTTCAATATTTCAACAAAAGACTTACTATTCTTGTTAGGATTTCCCACCCCAAAGTCCGACCCGTTAAAAAGGAACCATTTCATATTGCTGATGATTAGATGACATTAGGTCTTGCGGCCACGGCAGTGGCCACGCGGTTTTGGGTTTCTGTATAAGGTCCAGGGAAAATTCTGCCAGCAATTACATAACTTCAAACTCTTACCCTTTTACGGTGCTCATAAGATAGAAAAACCTAGAGAGAAATACCCTTCCCCGCTGTCGCAGCATGATGTAAACTCTCAGTTCACATTCTGGAAGTATTTCAGTGGGCTGCTAGTGTCCAAAGTAGCTCTTTTGGGCTCTTCAATCATGCTCGAGCGGCAGGAGCGGCGAAAGGGCTACTAGGCTTTATCTTAAGTAAAATTTATATATGACATGATTAAGTGTTATCGTGAATTCACTGAATTTTAACAAATATCAAAGTCACTGGTGTAACCAAAACTTCCATGAAGATAACAACATGACTATGACCATTGTTTTTCCTTCCATTTTTTTCTCAGCTCTAGTCCTTTCACAGTTAATTATTGTCTAGGTTTTATTTATACAGTCATGCCTTTCCCACTTATTTAGGTTTATCATTTCATTTAGCAAAGTTTTGTTGAATTTAGAAGGGAAATATTATATCTCTTTTGGTAAAATTATTGCTATATATATTTTGAAATTATAAGCCAAATCATTTACATTTTTTGAAATTTTGCTGGTTTATATGAGGAGAAATGAGTGGTGTGCATTAATCTTATAATCTATAACCTTTCTAAATCCACAGAGTAGATCTAGATTTCTTAAATCTCAACTGAGAAAATAACGGGGTTTGGGGAACTGTGACGTCCAAGTGCTGCTTGGGAGGTCCAGGGGTTCTCACTGACAATCCTCATCTAGTTGAGTGGTAGGTCAGCATGAGGGCCATAGGATATAATGCTGCTCTGACCTTTAAGTGGTGGGGATTTCAAGCTCAGTGCTGCAGTCCAGGGACCATGAGATGCTCGGACAGACCTCAGGTCAGGTGCTTGTTAGGACTTTTCATTCCTGTATTTATTAGTAAAAATCACTGTCATCACTGTCATCCCATTGCTCATCTATTTGCTTGAGTGGGCAACAGTAACATCTACATTGTGAGACCTTTACTGTTTTTGGCATACTGAATATATGCCATGGGTAGCTTGCCATGCTCTGCCATGCAGGCAAGATACTCTCGGTAGTTTGCCAGGCTCTCCAAGAGGGCAGAGGAATCGAACCCGGGTCAGCCGTGTGCAAGGCAAATACCCTACCGGCTGTGCTATTGCTCCGGCCAGGATTAGTAAAAATAAATTACATTAATCAATTTTAATGTTATACTTGATCTTGCAGTTTTTACAAATAACATTTTAATACTACTATAACATATATGTGACTTTATTTACTGAAAAAAATATTGAAACTATTATACGTGTACTAATATTATTGTTTTATACTTGCCATTCCTCTACCTTGCCCGAGGTAATTCTCCCTTCACCATTATCCCAAGGTCTGTCCCCTCCTAACGAGCATCTTCAGATCACAGTTCTGTTGACCATAATGTAGGGTTTGTTTACATTAGTGATTGCCTAAAGCCTTACTTAGTTTATTTGTATTTAACATATGGATAAGATCATCTGATATTCATCTTTTATTTTCTCATTTATTTTAATTGGAGGATTTCCTCAACTCCACTCAAGATGCAGCACACTGAAAGATTTCATTTTTTTCTCATTCCCAATCTGTATACACTCCACAATTTCTTTATTCATTCCTCTCTTTGGGGGCACATAGCTTTTTTCCAGATCTGGGCTATTATAAATATGCTATGCTGAACATAAGTGTGCATATGTTCTTTTGAACTGATGTTTTTGTGTTTGGAAGGTAGATCTGAGTAGAATTGCAATGTTATATGAAAACTTTAGGTTTTTTTTTTTTAATCTCCAAGATTTTTTTTTTTTTTTTTTGCTTTTTGGGTCACACCCGGCAATGCCCAGGGCTTACTCCTGGCTCTGCACTCAGGAACTACTCCTGCAGGTGCTTGGGGGACCATATGGGATGCTGGGAATCGAACCAGGGTTGGCCACTTGCAAGGCAAACACCCTACCCACTGTGCTGTTGCTTCAGCCCCAAAATCTCCAAAATGTTTTCCAAAGAGGATGAACAAAGCAACAGTCCCTCTGGCAGTGAATGAGATTTACTTTTTTTTACTGCATCCCCAGAACTTATTGACATTGGCATGTGGTAATATTTCACTATAGTTTACATTTATATTAATGTGATAATGAACACTTTTCCATATGCTTCTTGATCATCTTTGAGGGAAAATATATTAATCATCTTCCCCCCACTTATTTGTTTTATTGTTTGTTGTAGATTTGTTTTATTATTGTTGAACTTTAATAATGGCTTATTTATCTTGACAATTATCCCTTTTTTATATTATCCCTTTCTCAATTGTCCCTTTCTCATACGTGTGAATATTTTTACCTAATCATGAATTGTTTGGGATGATATTAATTAGCTTATATTTTTATAATATTTTGTTATGTTCATAAATGGACAATTCTATAATATTACCTTTGCATTGATGTTAAAGTTTTATAGTAAAATTGAGTGCTTAATATCATTATTTAAGAAATTTACTCTCATATTTTTTAAAAAATGTGATAAGATTATTGATTCCTTGAAATATCAAATAGAATTCACAACTGAAGTTAGCCGTACTTTCCGTGCTCAGTTCTGAAAACTTTTATTTCATACATTGTAAAATCTCCCAGAGGCTAGCGGACCCTCGGGGCTCTCCCCCTCACTGCCCAGGTTGGGGGGTCTCTGGCCGCTCACCCAGCTGGGGTGGCCTGTGCCATGGGGCAGACAGAGGAGGAAACGAGGGTCAACCCGGTTGGGTGATCAGTTGCCATTTATTCCATTCCCTTCACGTGTTGGTTCTAGTCTCTCTGAGCCCCCCATTCTAGTTTCACACTGCCCCTCATTCCCATCTCCTCCTGCCTCTCCTGCTCATCTCCCTGCGCTCCATTTTGCTCCCTGCTCTGTCTCCCAACAACTCCACTCCCAGCACTCTGGGCCAATGATACACCACTCCCCTCCCAGTAGCAAAATCAACATAAGAAAGCCCTTCTTAAGTGGTATTGTACTCAGGGGCACAATACCACTTAAGGTGATTTTCTCCTTTTCTCAGTCCAATAACTTAATAAACATCTTAATTAACATCTTAATTCTACTTTTATATATTTGTCATTTTGATAAGGACACAGTAAGATATATATTGATGCTTAAAGGGCAGCTCTCCTCGAAACATCTTCCCACAGACTCAGACTACAGTGCTCAGGCCAGATTAATCATTCATAACCCTAGCAGGGTCCAAATCTAGTTATTACTTTTTGTATCATGACAGAATTTTCCTTGACCATGCTCTTAACTTATATTTAAACACTATGTCACTTTGGCCAGGCCTATCTCAATGCCAGAGTAGCTCACAGCTCACTGCTTGCCCTGAGTCCATCCAGTCTCTCATCAGGACCCTAATTTTGTGGGTGTTAGAGAGTTACGGCATCTGAGGCTTAAGTCGAGAGAACAGATGCCCAGGAGGTAAATATCATTGAGAGTCTATCAACTCCCAAGTTACAAAAGGATAGCATTAATTATCTTCCTGTATCCATACAAAAAGGACATTTCTCTGAATTAATAATCAAAGGACTTAAGGGGAAGAGAAAAGCAAAATTACGAGTAAACAGAGCACAAAGAAAGAAGTTACAAATAAACACAGAGTAATGAGAGCACTGTAATGGAAGTAACCCAATAAACCTAAGCTTCCTGTGGCAAGGCAGAAAAGACAAACTTACGTTATCCTATAATACATATTTGTTTTATTGGTCCATGCTAAGCAATGCTTAGGGGTGTTCCTTCCAGGTCAATGTGTCGGGTTTGTTCTGGGCTATGTTTGGGTAGCCATATATTGCCAGAGATCAAACCTGGGCCTTCTACATAGAAAGCATATGTTCAGCTTGTGAATTAACTCATTGTGCATAGTTTGATTCTTTTAAAATCATTTATTAAAGTTTGTTATTCCAGTTTTATATTTTTTAACTTTTTAAGTGCAAACAGTTGATCATTCTTTTGATATAAACATTTAAATGTGAAAATGTCCTTTGAAATACTTTTTTATAAGTTCACCTATATTTATTATTACATAAATTAGAAGTATTTTTGGCTTAGCCTTGTGAGATTTTAAACAATTACATTATTCATAGGTATGTTGATTATTTTCTCAACAGATTTTGCTATCAGTTTTAATGATTTCTAATGTGATTATATCATTGAATTTGTTTCCTATGGCTTTGCAACAATTGATGGCAAACTCGGAGTCTTAAAGTATTAAAAACATTTTCTTCATTTCTGGACATCAGCATCAAAAAAGTCATATAGATTAAAGTAAAAAGTATTGGCAGGGTCAGTTCTTTCTGGAGAATTTAATGGATGAAAGTTTGTTTTCTTTGGGGAGCTTCTATTTGCATTCCACAGGGCTCATAACTTCTTCTTTGAATAACATCACCCTATCTCCCAAATCATACCATTTCCAAATTGTCTTCTTCCTCTTCCACTGACACTTTTATAAGGAGACATTTGATTTTAGTTGTGAGAGCCACCCAGAAAATCCAGCATGGTTTACCCTTTGCACACACTTTGTCATAGACATATAATCAAAGACACTTTTTCATTGTAAGGTAATGAATTTAGAGATTGCTAGGATTAAGACCAGAGTATTTAGGGGAGCCATCATTAAATAATTATTTTCCTTGATATAGCCCCAGAGATTATTGAAAATAATCACAAGGAAAACTTTTACGTATCATCATAACATACCTAAGAATGTAACTTATTTTAACATCAACCAAAAGTTAGTTTTATTTTAATATTTTATGTCTCCAAGTTCTCAAAGTCATAATTATACATAGAACCTCAGAATTATCAGAAGTTTACTAGTAATACATTTCAATTTCTCCTAAAGAGTAATTATCTGACAGTAAACTTCCCCATTTATAGTTTATGATATGAGCAATCTCTGTATCATTCCAATTTTAGTATATGGCAGAGCCAGGCAAGCTACCTGTGGCATTTGATATGCCCAAAACAGTAACAACAAGTCTCACAATAGACATTACTGGTGCCCACTCGAGCAAATCAATGAGCAATGGGATGACAGTGACAGTGATACAATGTGATATGAGTAAATTGATAAAGCATTTTTCCTGTTTTTCTTGTCCATCTTTCATTATTATTCTACATCCTAGTTTACTAAAAAAAAAAAAATGAATCAAGGTGAAACTTCAAGACTGCATGAAAATCTCCTCAGCTAAACAGTCAAGTGTTTTGTTTGTAAGTTTTGTAGTTTAGGTTCCCATGTAATCATAGCACACAATAAAACTGAGGTGTCTATAGTCATATGTTTCATATTTTGTATTTTTCACTTATACTGAATCTTTTACAAAAGCTACTTCAATATTGCTGTTTCTGATGATGTTCTCTTAATATTGAGATTGCCTCATACAATATAGCATGTTTTTCTTTATCACCCT
Organism: Sorex araneus; assembly: GCF_027595985.1. Classification (NCBI taxonomy): domain Eukaryota; kingdom Metazoa; phylum Chordata; class Mammalia; order Eulipotyphla; family Soricidae; genus Sorex; species Sorex araneus. Next base: position 146,134,252 of record NC_073305.1, read on the forward strand.
TTCTTACTCCTGAAATCTTATCATTAGTAATTTTGATGTTCATGTCTATATCAACAGCCTATTCAGTGCATTCAAAGCTTTTACTATAGTGTGATCTAAAAATTTGTTTTAAATTATATCATTACCCAATTTTAGCTATTTTCTACATCATAACAATCAGATACCAAAATCAATATAAGGTGTCTATGCCTACTGTTAACAAATTATCACAAGGTTGGTGGCTTGAAATAACTCAATTTCCTTTCTGTGGAGTTCTCGAGGTCCACAGTCTGAAAAGTGATCCTGTGCTACAATCAGAAAATTGGTAGGGCCTATTTATTCTGCAAGTTCTCAGGAGTAAAAATTCCTCATCTATTTTGGCAACTTCTATTGCATAAATTTGTTTCATTGTGATCTCTTCCTTATCTTATATTACCTTTTCTCTTTAATCATTAGATTTACTGTCACATTGCCTCCTTCTTCAATTAAATCTCTTTTCTCATTTAAGGCCATTGCCAATTTATAGTGCTCCTATATTTTAAATTTTTTATCATAATTGGCTACATTAAATTTCAATGGCAGATAGCATTTGTGCTATACTATCATAATTGAACACTTTATAAGCTGTAGAAGACCATTATTTACTGTATCACTGTATCATTGTCATCCCATTGCTCATCTATTTGCTCAAGTGGACACCAGTAATATCTCCATTGTGAGACTTGTTGTTACTGTTTTTGCATATCAAATATGCCACGGGCAGGTAACTTGCCAGGATCTGCTATGTGGGAGAGATACTCTCGGTAGTTTACCGGGCTCTCCGAGAAGGATGGAGAAATCAAACCAGGATCAGCTGCATGCAAGGCAAACAACCTACCCGCTGTGCTATTGTTACCATTATTATATATGCATTATATTATATAACATCTAAATTTATACTAAATGTTACATATTTTATAGGATGAGTAAATTGATATGTTTTCATATTCTCAAATACTTTTATTTCTAATACACTAATATTTTTAAATTAAAGACAGATATTTCTTATATATGTGTGTGACTGTATGTATGTAAGTTTTGTGTGTGTGTATGAGACTTTATTTACACCAAAGAAGCCAAAGGTATAAAAATGGGAAAGCTTATTCAACAAATAATTTTATAAAACCTGGTTGTTCATTTGCATAAGAATTAAATAAGTTCAGAGTGACCCAGCTCCCCAACCCCTGGACCCTTCAAGATCCCCTCCCCAGCAGAGGTGCCCCTGGAGCACATACCAAAAGGTGGCCCCCATAAACCTCAGGAGCATGTCAGAGGGAACTCGAAACTGCAGCAGGGACCTAAGAATCCCATCCCACTGACAACAAGAGGGGAACACTGATAGTGATACTTATTCCTCCTCCATACTACCACAACATGAAGAAACAACACAAATACCCACCACGAGGAGACGGTGAAGTAAGCATTCCAGAAGCCGCAACGGGGTTTACCCACAAATACAATCTCTCTGACAAAGAATTCAGAGATGAAATGTTGAAGATGTTCAATGAATTCAAAGAAACGGTGGAAGAGGCATCCAGTAAGAAGACGTGAAAGAAACAGTGGAACAGACAGCCAAGAAAATGCAGGAAGAAGTGAGAGCAGAAATAAGAAAGCTATGAACAGATATGGCACTAATAAAAGATTCAATAGATGAAATAAAAAACTCAATGGGTGCCCTCAAGAGTAGAGTGGAGACAGCTGGACACAGAATCAGTGAGCTTGAAGATGAGCTGCAGTAAACTTACAGGTAACAACAAATAATGGGGAAAGATCTCAATATAGTTCTAGGGAGAATCAAAGACCTAGGGGATGACCTAAAGAGAAACAATATAAGAATCACTGGAGTACCAGAAGGAAAGGGAGGCAACCCCAGTGAAAAATCCACAGCTAAAGATATTGCTGAGAAGTTCCGAAAGCTGGAGAATGCAGACATCCAGACCCAAGGAGCCTGAAGGGTGCCAGACAAAAGAGACCCTAATAAAAGTACTCTAAGACATATCATAAACAGAATGATGGATGCCATGGATAGAGAAACAATACTACAAACAGCAAGATCAAAGAAGGAAATCACATTCACATACAAAAGAGCACCTCTTAGATTCATAGCAGACTTATGAGAGGAAACTTTCAAGCCCGAAGAAAATGGTGGTATATAGTGGAAAAGTTCATTGAAATGAACACCTCACAAAGAAATCTTTATCCTGCTAAAGTCTCTCTCAAACTTGAAGAAATGATAAAGTATTTCATGGATAAACAACAGCTCAGAAATTTCATAGTCTCAAAACCAAACTTAAGAAGGAAGAAATGGGCTACAGTAAGACAAGACAAACCTCTACAGAAAGATGGTACAAAACTCGTGACAATAACTTTTCTCAATGTCAGTGGTCTAAAGGCACCAATTAAGAGTGGCAAAATGGATTCAGAAACTGAACCCAACATTCTGCTGCCTACAAGAAACACTTCTGAACATTCAGAGCAAACAAAGACTCAAAGTTAAAGGATGGAAAACAAACCTAGAAGCAAACAACTCACTCAAAAAAGCTTGGGTGGCCATACTAGTATCCAACAACATATATTTTACATTGAAAAAGATTAGAAAGAACAGCGAAGGCTATTTTTAAATAATCAAGGGATATGCAAAACAGGAAGAAATCATATTCCTAAACATATACGCAAGCAATGAGGGATGAGTTAAATACTTAAAACAACTGCTAATAGATTTTAAGGAGTACATTGCTAGCAACATGATAGTTGTAGGCTTCAACACTGCCTTATTGCCTCTGGATAGACAGCAACATTAAATCTCAGCAGGGAAACACTAGCTTTGACAGAAGAAAGAGAAGAGAGAGGGCTAATAGTTCTATACAGGGCTTTACATCCACCAAAAAAAAAATTGAATACACATTCTTTTCCAGTATGCACGGAACATTTTCCAAACTAGACCACATGCTGGGCTACAAAATATACCAAAACAGAATCAGGAAGATAGAAATTGTATCAACTATCTTTTCACACCATGATGCACAGAACATAGAAGTTAATTACACACAGATGAGGAGAACCAAATAAAACACCTGGAAATTAAATAATTCAATGTTAAACAATGAGTGGGTCAAGGAGGAAATCAAGGAAGAAACCAAAATATAACTGGAAACAAATGAGAATAAAGACAGGAGCTGCCAGACCTTGTGGGGTGCAGCTAAAGCCATGTTACGTGGAAAATTTATAGCTCTGCAAGCATTTTTCAGGAATGGAGGAAAGGAAGAAGGGGCCCATAGAAATAACTTGACTTCACAGCTCAAGATCTTGAAAAAAGAACAACAAAGGGAGCCCAAACCAGGCAGAAGAAAAGAAATAACAAAACTTAGAGCAGAAATCAACAACATGGAATCCCAAAAATACAATCCAAAAGATCCATTAAACCAAGGGCTCTTCTTTGAGAAAATAAACAAGATTGATAAACCACTAGCAAGATTCACAAAAAAACAGAGAGAGAGAACCCTAATAAACCGAATCAGAAATTAAAAGGGGGACATCACAACAAAAACTAAAGAAATTAAAAAGATCATCAGAGACTACTTTAAAAAGTCTGTATACCACAAAACAAGGGAAACTAGAAGAAATGGATAAATTCCTGTAATCCTATAATCTTCCAAGGCTGACTCAATAAGATTTGGAATACCTGAATTGACATATTACTACTGAGGAAATTGAAATGGTCATTAGAAGTCTTCCCCAAAACAAAAGCCCAGGTCCAGATGGATTCACTAGCAAATTCTTCCAAACATTTAAAGAGGACATATTGCCAATTCTTCTTAACCTTGTCTAGGAAATTGATGAAACAGGCACTCTCCCAAAGAGTTTCTATGAGGCACATATCTCCTTAATACCAGAAGCATACAGAGACACTATTAAAACAAAAGAAATTTACAGGCCTATATCCCTGATGAACATGGATACAGAGATCTGCAACAAAATATAGCGAATAGAATACAACAGCTCATCAAAAAGATCATACATTACAACCAAGTGGGAATCATCCTGGGGATGCAAGAATGGTTTAACATTCTGAAATCAATCAACATAATCCATCATATAAACACAAGAAAAGATGAAAACTGTATGATCATATCAATAGATGTAGAGAAAGCATTTGACAAGATTCAGCACCCGTTTATTATGAAAACATTCATCAAAATGGGTACTGAAGGAACTTTCCTCAATGTAGTCAAAGCCACCTTCCACAAGCCTATGGCAAGCTGTAGGGAGCCAGAGCACATGGAGCAAAGATGGCGCCGACGTCCGGCTGCCCTAGGTAATAAATAACCTCCAGAGCGCGGGCCCCGGCATCGCCCCCCATGGGGTGATTGGAGGACAGCCAACTGGCGAGCAACACGTCAGAAGTGAGGGGTCTTCTCTATAAAAAGGGTATCGCTCTAAGGGTCGGGGCCTTCCTCCCCCCACTGGTGTACTTGTGGAGATCTCCAATAAACTTGCTGCAGAAGGACCCTCAACCGGTGTCGTCTCTCTTTGCTGGCGAAGGGAAACCGCGACAACGCGATTTACAACTGGTGCCGAAACCCGGGACGCCGGGTAAGTTTCATTCGCACCCTGGGGAAGGCCCCTTCGTTCCTAAGGGAGGGTTCAGAACTGCAGGACGGGGTGGCTCGGAGAGGCAGACTACGGCCTGAAATTTTAGAAAGGGTCCAGGATAGTCTGTCAGAAACCGAGCGGTCGGGTACCCGAAACTAAGAAAAAAGGATTGCCCGATAGAGGCAAGGGCGAGGGAAGGGGGAGGGGAGAGTTCTCACCCTCCGCACTCGCAACAAAGGAAAGCAGACCGCCCGGAGGGGGCGAGAATGAGGCGGGAGAGGAGGAGGCCGCACCTCCCCCCACAGTTTGCACAACTTGCTCTAGACCGGGTGGGCCGAGGAAAATCTATCCCTGGGGGGATATGGCTGCAGCCAGCCTGAAACCCAAAGAGAGCTCTTCCGAAGACTCCCTTTCGAGCTCTGAAGAAGAGCAAATTCTAGACCAGGAAGCGGCACGCTACAAAGCGGCACACCGCTACGAAGCGGCACGCTATCGCCCCCCTGACCTCCGTAATCGAAACCGAAGCAGCAGAACGCACTTACCGCGCCCCGTACCCTCGGCTCCCCCTCCCCCACCGGACGCACGGGGGACGGAGGGAGCCCATGCATCCCGAACATCTTTATTTTCTGCTGACCTGCATAAGCAGATGAGACTAGCCTTTCCTGTCTTTGAGGGAGATGGGAATGGAAGAGTTCATGCTCAGGTAGAATTCAATCAGATTAAAGAGTTGGCAGAAGCGGTCAGAAAATATGGGGCCAATGCCAATTATACCATTTCCCTACTTGAAAGACTGGCCCGGGATAGGATGACCCCCCCCTTTTTGCCTCTAGATTGCTAGCGTCTTATTAGAAAGAGCCGGATGTACATTGTAGCAACCCCATTGTCAGGGGGACAAGACCAAAGGTAATGTGGACTCCCGTAGGGCAGGTTTAAGAATTTCTGTGTGAATGTGCTGCGTGGGGTGCGCACCGGAATGAAAGAGGACCGGTCCGAATGAGTGCAGGAGTGTGATTTGTGCGAGTGCCTTTAGTGTGTGTGTATATTTGTCTCATTATATTTCTCTTAGTTATGCTTATTATTATCAGCAGAGAAGTCAGGAAAATGCAAGATCATGTGGTTGAGTGTTTAATAATATCAGGAATGAAAAAGAGTGTCGCTAAGGTGGTCTATCCACCTCAGAAGTAGTCTTGATCTTAAAATTGTAACATCTGACAACTTAGGTTTCAACAACTTTGTCATGGATTGTTTTGCCGGCTTATATCAACAAAAGCGCTTTCTTGACCCAATTTTATAACCAGGAAACTGGCTGGTCAGGCAGAGAAACGGGGAGTAATGTTCCCAATCGGCCGACAGGGCTTAACTTTGCCCTGGGGACTTCTCCTTCCTTTCTCAGTCTGTCAGTTCTCTCCCTGCCATTTTTTGAAGGGTCAGATCGATCGATCAAATGTATACATGTGCACATGTAGTGGTGTTTTTGTTAGTAAGCTTCCAACACAAGTGAAAGCCATCTTTCATGGGAAGGAACTCAGAACTGTGCTTTCTGTTTCATTAATGAATTGTGGGCCTCCTTTCCTAACACTTGTAACTTCAAGGAACTTGCCGAGGAAAGGATTGGCAGATTGACATGCAAATGATCAAACACTCATATATTCAAGATACAAACATCTACTGCTTCCAAATGACAGCTTCAGTGGATGGGTAGCTTTTCCAACCTGAGAAGCGGTGTGGTGCTTCTAGGCCACTAGAAAAATCTGAACATAGGAAGTCATTTTCTATCAACCAATGGGTGAAGCAGTTATTCCTTTCCATTGTTTTTATGACAGAAATAGGTGTAGGATTATGTTGTGTTGGTTTCTGCTGCTTTAATTTCTGTCTCACCATCCCAGGCAGAATGTTATCTAAAACTGTAGATCACTCTGCTCTTGCTAGATCAGAGGCAATATTCTACTCCAAGGTCCAATCATTTCAAAGTGACATTCCTCAGTCTAATTGATCTGATCTTTTCTTTCAGATAACTTCAGGATCCCAACCAGTTCATTGCCTGGGGCCCACTAAAACTAAGGTAGCATGAGGTTTCACCCCTTGTGCAGGCAGGGCCAGTGCCCCTTTGTCAGCATGAAGCAGCTCCAGAAGATGGACCTTCAGCCATTTTCCCCTTAAAGATTTAAGGTGGTGAAATCTCTAGGGGGGAATATGATGTAGGCAGGTAGATAGGGAAAGGCCCCTGGCAATGAAACTTAGATCATCAAAGTCTCCAGGGAGGAGAATCCTGAGACCCCTCCCCCCTGTGAAACCGCACCTGATAAGACCTTCAACAGACTCTGAGGATAGTAGACCCCTCCCCAGGAGGTTCCCCAAAGAAGGCTATCACCACTCCCAACCTCCCTGGTATACTTGAAAAGAAACCGCATGTGGGTGGGGGCAGGCTGTAAAGAACCTATAAAAAACAGCCCAATAGTCCATTCAAGGCTCTCTCTATCTTTGGAGGAGCCCGCGTTCTTTCTTGAGCGCGTTACTCCTACTGCTTTCTCCTTTTCCACTTATCTCTTCCTCCTTCCCTAAGACCTTCTAAATAAAGTCTGTTACTTAAAAAAAAAAAAAAAAAATTAAGCTACTTAGCTCAGGGTCATAAGGAGTGAGAGTTTTTAAAGATTTCCGAGTCCGCAGAATGCTCCAGGGGGAACCCCTGAGAGGGATTCTCTCTTTTCTTCTTACAGAGAACATGCGGCTCGTCGTCCGGTGCCGACCCTGCGGGTTTGCAATGATGATCCTGCTGCTGACTGTGCAACCCATGGAGGCCGGATTGGGCCGGCCGGCTGACCCTACACGCCTCCTACAACAGCTGTATGGGACCCCGTGCAACTGTCAGGGAGGACAATCTTCGGTGACCCCAACGAGCTACACGAAAACCGTGGACTGTGGGACTCTTACTATATATCTCGTCATGCGGCCCAGTGCTCGGGGCGGACTAACCCAGTTTTGGCAGTGCGTGCCCAAGCCTACTTTTATAAATAAGGGGGATCCCTGTCCTCAAAACTGTCAAGTGGTAGACCAGATGAATGCCATGTGTTATACCAGCTATTCTGAATGTACCCTAGGAGGAAAGAGGTATTTTAGCCCCATATGTCCTACGAGGGAACGTTCGGGGGTGACTGGTCAGTCATCCCCTCCAGCAGAGGGAACCCTAAGTATGCTGCTGCCTCATGCACGGCCCCAGTGGGCAAAGATGCCTGCTGGCCCACGCGAGCCCCCTTACACGTTTCCGATGGGGGGCCTACTGATGTGGTCCGGGAGGTGGAAGTGGGGCAGAAAATTCAACAGCTGATTCTTGCCCGATTTCCTCAGATTGAATATCATCCCCTGCTACTCCCGAAACCCCGGGGCATGGATTTGGATCCCAGTACTGAGAACATTTTGGCCGCCACACATTCGGCATTGAATGTTACTAACCCCACCCTGGCCGAAGATTGCTGGCTATGCCTACCATATGGTGACTCCTGGCCTTTGGCAGTGCCCTCTTCTTTAGCTAATGACTCCACCCCCTCTGCTGTGCAGGTTGACAACTGCTTTGCCAGCCTTCCCTTCAAGGTACAGCCTCTTGGCTTTAATTTTAGTTATTGCTATTATAGGGTTGCTAATAATGATTCGTATGACATTGATGTCGGGGTGCTGTCTACCTCTGGGTGTGAACAGTCTATTAATAGCGCTGGCCCGCTGTGTGCTGGGACCAGCCGAGTTTTTGTGTGCGGCAGCAATCAGGCCTATGCCCTTCTCCCGACGAACTGGACTGGCCTTTGTGGGCTAGCTATGCTACTCCCTGATATTGACTTACTTAAAGGTGATGAACCAGTCCCCATCCCATCTATAGATCACATTGTCCCTCGCCATAAGCGAGCAGTGCAGTTCATTCCATTACTACTGGGCCTAGGTGTCTCCGCGGCCGTGGGCACGGGTTCGGCGGGATTGGCCACAGCCCTTTCCTCCTACTCCAAGCTGTCCCAACAACTAGCAGACGATGTTACTAAAGTTTATCAATCCATTAAGGATCTTCAAGACCAAATAGATTCCTTGGCAGAAGTGGTACTCCAAAATAGGAGAGGTCTGGACCTCCTCACTGCGGACAGAGGGGGAATTTGCCTGACACTTCAGGAGAAATGTTGTTTTTATGCCAACAAGTCGGGTATAGTGAGGGACCGGGTTAGAAAGCACCAAGAAGAATTAGAAAAAAGGAGACATGAGTTTTATGAGCGCCCGTTTTGGTCAGCGTGGGGGGGTGTGTTGCCCTATCTCCTCCCCCTCTTGGGGCCCCTTGTTGGAGCATTATTACTGATCTCCTTTGGTCCTTGGGCATTCCAACGCCTAACTCAGTTTATTAAAGATCAGGTGAATGCCGTGACCTCACGCAAGGTGGAAGTGTACTATCACCGACTGGTACAAGCCTATCCAGAAGAAGAGTTTGCATGATTTTTGTACAATAGCCTATCCTGCATAATACTCTGCCTTGTTTTTGATTGCGTATAATACCGTGCCTTGTTTTTGATTGCGTATAATACCGTGCCTTGTTTTTGACTGAATCTTGGCAGAGTGTAAGCTGGCGTAGGTGATGATGCCTAGTCTTTTTAGATCGTTTAGTCCCAATGGTTGCTCAGCCTAGGTGGTCTGTTCCCCCGCCGGAGGCATCGCCGCTTTAAATCAAGCTGCTCCGTGCTTTTTTTTATGCTGAGTGTAGCCCCTGCACACTCAGGATCTGTGGATCCATTGCACGAGTTTGGGTGCACCGGCAATGGTCTCAGGGAAGGGTGTCAGACTAGATGGTACTGCACTGGGTCTCTCTCCTCCCTGACCCAGGGCGACGAGCCGCTTGCATAGGGCCGCCATCGAAATTTTGCCCTGCCTGGAAAAGCGGACGGCGGGACAGGAGGAGCCTCATCGGATCCTGAAGAGGGACCCGTTGAGGCCACCTCAGTCCCTGGTATTTTTACAGGCAGTGGTGTCCGTCGCCCCCTTTTCTCGCAGAGACCGGCTCCTTAGTAAAGAGATAAGGGGGAGTTGTAGGGAGCCAGAGCACATGGAGCAAAGATGGCGCCGACGTCCGGCTGCCCTAGGTAATAAATAACCTCCAGAGCGCGGGCCCCGGCATCGCCCCCCATGGGGTGATTGGAGGACAGCCAACTGGCGAGCAACACGTCAGAAGTGAGGGGTCTTCTCTATAAAAAGGGTATCGCTCTAAGGGTCGGGGCCTTCCTCCCCCCACTGGTGTACTTGTGGAGATCTCCAATAAACTTGCTGCAGAAGGACCCTCAACCGGTGTCGTCTCTCTTTGCTGGCGAAGGGAAACCGAGACAACGCGATTTACAGCAAGCTTTATCCTCAATGGGGAAAAAGTAATATCCTTCCCTTTAAGATCAGGGACAAGACAAGGATATCCACTCTCACCACTTCTGTTCAATATAATACTGGACGTACTTGCAATAGTGGTTAGGAAAGAAAATTATATCAAGGGCATCCATATAAGAAGGAAGAAATCAAGCTCTCACTATTTGCAGATGATATGATACTATATTTAAAGAACCCTGAAGCTTCTACCAAGAAGCTCCTAGAAACAATTGACTTGTATTGTAAAGTCGCAGGCTATAATATCAATACCCCAAAGTCCATGGTTTTCCTATAAGAAAATAATGAGAGAGAAGAAAGTAACATGAAAAAAAAGCAATCTTGTTCAAAATCATGCCTCAGAAAATCAAATACCTTGGAATCAGCTTTACTAAGAACCTGTACAATACAAACTATAAAATGCTACATCATTAAATAAAAGAGGACATGAGGAAATAGAAACATATCCCCTGCTTATGGATTGGGAGAATTAGCATTGTCAAAATGGCAATATCCCCAAAGCATTATACAGATTCAATGTGATCCCTATAAAGGATTTTTTGAAATTCTTCAAATAAATGGATCAAACACTTCTGAAATTCATATGAAATAAACCCCCACTAATAGCTAAAGCAATTCTTGGGAAAAAGAAGATGGGAGGCATCACCTTCCACAATCTCAAGCTCTACTACAAAGCGGTAATAATTAAAACATCATGGTATTGGAACAAAGGCAGAGCTGCAAACCAATGGAACGGGGTTGAATATCATTACACACAGGTATGGTCATCTAATCTTTGATAAGGAAGCAAGAAATGTGAAGTGGAGCCTCTTTAAAAAAGGTGCTGGCAAAACTGGACAGCCACATAAAAAAAAAGGGTTTAGACCTCTACCTAACACCATGCACAAAAATCAGATCAAAATTGATTAAAAACCTCAATATCAGGCCATGCTCCCTAAGATACAATGAAGAAAAGGTCAGTAAAACCCTCTACGATATTGAAGCTAAGTTATCTTCAAAGTGGACATGCCACTGACCAAGCAAGTGAAAACATTTATATTAAACTAAGAAGCTTCTGTACCTCAAAAAAAGAGTGACCAGAGGACAAAGACAGTCGAAAGAATGGGAAAGGATATTCACTCAATACCCATCTGATAAGGGGCACATGAAAAAATTCCCTGCATAACTTATCATCAGGGATATGCAGATCAATATAACAGTGAGATATCATCTCACACCACAGAGATGGCCCACATCCAGAAGAACAAAAGGAACCGGTGTTGGCCTGAATGTGGTGAGAAAGGGATTCTCTTTCACTTCTTGGTGGGAATGTCAACTTGTTCAGTCCTTTTGAAAAACAGTATGGACGTTTTTCAAAAAATTAGAAATTGAGCTTCCATTTGACACAGCAATACCACTTCTGGGAATATAACCCAGATATGCAAAAAAAGTATAGTAGAAATGACATCTGAACTTGTATGTTCATTGCCACACTGTTTACAATAGCTAGAATCTGGAAAAAACCTGAGTTCCTGAGAACAGATGACTGGTTAAAGAAACTTTGGTACATCTATACAATGAAATTCTGTGCAGCTGTTAGAAAAGATGAAGTCATAAACTTTGTATGTAAGTGGATCAACATAAAGAGTATCATGCTAAGTGAAATGAGTTAGAAAAAGATGGACAGACATTGAAGGACTGCACTCACTTGTGGAATATAAAGTAACAGAATGGGAGACTAACACCCAAGTATAGTAGAGAAAAGGATGAAGAGGATTGCTCCATGGCTTAGAAGCGGCCTCGCATGCTGGGGAAATGGTAACTCAGAAAGAGAAGGGACTACCAAGTAAATTAATCTTGGAGGGCCTGCTTGGCATGGGAGATGTATGCTGAAGATAGACTATAGACCAAACATGATGGCCACCTAATGCCTGTATTGCAGACCACAACAACCAAAGGGAGAGAGAGAGCAAAAGGGAATGCGCCTGCCACAGAGGCAAGGTGGGTGGGGGAGAGAAAGGGGTGGTGGTGGGAGGGATAATGGAAACAGGTGGTGGAGAATGGGCATTGGTGGAGGAATTGGTACTCGATCATGGTATGACTGAAAGTTAAACATGAAAGTTTGTAAATCTGTAACTGTATCTCATGGTGATGCATCAAAAATGAATGCACCCTGAACACAACTAGGACTGATTCATGAGCATACAGCCAGAAATGCATACTAAGCACCATCATGTGTGCTCAACATCAAAGAAAGTATTAATAAAATAATACGTACTACTGAGTGGGAACAAATATTTGTACATCATCTATCTGAGAAAAGAAATATACAACAGTTGTGAGAAACTCCAAAACCCAATTGCAAAGTCAAATAATTCCATCAAAAATGGGAAATACTCCACAGACACTATTTCGAGGAAGACAATCAGATACCAGTAGGTGCATGTAAAAAGCTGTCATTATCAGGAGATGCAATGATGAACTATTGCTTCACACTTATGAGAAAGATTTTATATCATTCTGGATAAGAACTGCATGCTGAAAGTAGGTGATGAAAAAACATGATAATTAATCTCTCAGTACCTATATTGTATGAAAATTAATCTCTCAGTATCTATATTTTTCATGGCAGAGCCTGGCAAGCTACCCATGGAGTATTTGATATGCCAAAAATAGTAACAACAAGTCTAACAATCTCAAAATGGTGCCTACTCGAGCAAAACGAAGAACAATGGGACAACAGTGCTACAGTGCTACCTATATTGTGAACCATAATGCAAAAGGGAGGATGTAGAGAGAGACAGAGAGAAGGACACAGACAGAAAAAAAGATACTGACAAAGACAGAGACAAAGAGAAAGAAGGAAAGTGCCTACCATAGAGGCAGGCTTGGGAGAGGGTAGGTGGGAGGGAAACTGAAGACATTGGTGGTGGGAAATGTACACTGATGGAGGGTGGATGTTAGAACGTTGTATAACTAAAATTAGAATCTGAACAGCTTTATAACTGTGATAACTGTGTGTGTCATGGTGATTCAATTAAAAAATATGAAGTTTCACATCTCAAAAATATTGGAAATAATGGTGGTGGGAAGGTGCTATAGTGATGGAATTGATGTTGGAATATCGAATGTTTGTAATAATCATGAATAGCATTTTAAACCACAATTTTTATACAAAGTTTAGGGGGAAATAAAATTTAAAAATAAATTTTAGAAAAATATTAGAGGTGTGTGATAGGGCATAATAAACAGAAAAGAATCCTCATTCTTTGTTAATGGGACTATGAATGTATTTAACTTCTATGAAAAACTATGTAAATTTAAAAAATAGAAACTGAAAATTTTTATACTGCTACTTAAATGTCTAGTAATAAGTATTTATGCAAAACACACATATACAAACACTATTCAAAAAATATATGCATACATACCTATTGTAATTGTATGGTTATTATAATAGACACAATCTGAAAACAATGCAAGTGTCCAAGATAGATGCATGGATAGATACCATATTGTATTTATATTTACAAAAGAATACTACTTAGCTATAAGAAAAAGCACATTTTTACTTATTTACTTCTAGAGGTCCACACCCAGCAGTGCTCAGGGCACATGCCTGACTCTGTGTTCTGAGTATTTGTGTATAAATTATCTTTCTTTGAACATTATTGTTGGAAGAAAATGTGGGAATGTGAGTTCACAAAGTAAATCTAGGGGGCTGCTGCTGCGATTAGAGAGTCTTAGGTGGCCCAGAGCTACCTCCCTGTCTCCCCACCTCCCCAGGCCTCCCCAAGAGAGAGAGAGAGAAAGAGAGACAAAGACAGAGACAGAGAGACAGAGACAGAGAGAGAAAGAGAGAGAGAGATATGGGGGACCACAGACTGATGGCGAAATTGCCCCATTATTGCAGAGTTGCTATCACACTTATAGAACATCTGAAAGGGGGGTTGAGGTAAGGACGTAGGTGTGATTGATCATTTACATAGATTAACATTTGGCAGAGGAAATTCTCTTGGGGAGATCAACTCAAGAAGACACTGTCTCCCAGGGACGTCTACATTGCTTTTATCTTTCCCTCTAGTTGTATAAGTTATCAATACTTGCAGTTGTTTGGATAAACGCAGTAAGAGACAAAGATCCCAGCACTTAGTGCTCTGGGCTCTGAGAGAAAGCAAGGCATTTACCGTAAATCCCAGACTAAGTCTTCAGGCCAGTTCAGTTTGGGCTTTCCCATGGGGGTCCTGTCTCTTAAACTGTAACAACTTGCATCAGTACCATACATTTATGCTTTCTAGAATGTCCCATTTCAATTCCAGATAGCATTGCCACTCATCCCAGGTCTATCACAGTCCCACAGTGGGACAGTCCTTTTGGAACTTTGGAAACTACAGCAACTGAAACCTGAGTCAAGTAATTATGACCAACTAATTATTCCCAGGAACAGATATATTTCAGAGTCAATCAACGCCCAAATATTAGAAGCATAGCATTAATGGTCTTTCTGTGTTTAACCAAAGAACATTGCTCTATAGTAAAATATAAAAAGACTATGGTGAAAACAGAAAAGCAGGTACAAATATACAACACTTCAAATACAAAGTTAGTATAAATGCAAAGTTCAGAATTACCAGAAAGTTTTGATTAAAAAGTAATCAAGACTGTCTTGGGGAACTGTGACAATGAGAGGTAAAATACAAGAGAAAGGTTAAAGATAATTTTTAGCTAAATTAGGGATGCTAGCAAGAGCATGTTAAGCTTCTCTGGGAGGAAGAAAGGGGACAATTCACTGATGAAGCCTAAAGCATTTAGGATTAATATCCAACAAAAAGGAAAGGTTGAAGATAAACTTTAACCAAATTAGGGATGTAGCAAGAGTATGGTAAGTGTCTCTGGGGGGCGGGAAGGGGCAATTCACCAGTGAAGCCTAAAACACTTAGGGTTGATATCCAACGTGGGATAATATATATAATTTTTTAATTTTAGGGAAGGGGATGAGCAAATGGTACTCAGGAGGCTTGGAGATACCACCAGTGATTCTCAGCCTCCTGCACTCGTGATTTTATGCAATAATTTCAGGGATTACCTGTGCTACCCGCAAAGTGTTCAGGGCTCACATAACTATCCCTTAGGTGAGGGCAAGTTATACAGTCCTGGGAATTGAGTCCTGCTTGGGGTCATCTAAATGTGCACCCTAATTGCAATTTTATCTCTGTCCCTATATTTTAGTATCTTAGAACAGTTTTGCTACAAATTCTGAGCTCAGTATATTTTAGATACTATTTTTATCATAGATTTTTTAAAGTGATTAAATATTCACTTTTCTTAAAAATTTTTAAAAGATATGCTCAGCTGACTCTTCTTTACTGGTCAAAGTAACCACAATTTTCTGTTCCCAGTACAATATACTAAAAATTTTCCTAGCAAATAGAGTATTTCAAAAGGCTCAATTTTAGTGTGCTACCAACTTTTGTGGTAATAAATCAAATTGTGACACCATATACCAGCTGTGTTTACTATAAATTTTATTTGTATTGATTGTATTTTTCATTAGTATTTCATAATTCAGTGACAATGTATAAGCTTGTGAAACAGCATTTTTATTAAAATATAATCTTAATGTTTTGATAAAATGCAATAAATAGAAATCAATGAAAAAAATCTGCTACTAGTGTTAGACTTAAAAGTTAGATTTTCTGGGGCTGGAGCGATAGCACAGTGGGTAGGGCGTTTGCCTTCACGTGGCAGACCCGGGTTCGATTCCCAGCATCCCATACGGTCCCCTGAGCACCGCCAGGGGTAATTCCTGAGTGCAGAGCCAGGAATCACCCCTGTGCATCATCAGGTGTGATCCAAAAAGAAATAAAAAAGGTTAGATTTTCTAAAAATCTAAATTTATGATTTCTTTTTGGTTTGTGGGGACACACCTGCAATGCTTAGGGGTTACTGGCTCTGCATTCAGAAATTACTCCAGGTGTCATTCAGTGGACCATATGGGATGCCAGGGATCAGACCAGTGTAGGCCATGTAGTCAAATGCCATACCAACTGTACTATCTTTCTGGCCCCTACCATTCTTTTATAAAGGAAGAAATTTATAAATTGAAGGCTATGGTAATTTTATGGCTAATGCAATAAAAAGTAATCTGAGAATACAGAGTATAAAACTCCCACTCAGAGAAAAATTTGGATTTCACTTCAAAATTGGTGACAAATAAGTGTAAGAGTTAAAAGAAAATACTACTCTCATGTGGAATTGCCCCAACCCTGCCCACAAAAATGGCAACATATGAAAGAAACACATGTAAAATCATTAAGCCTTAGGGACCCCTTTCTCAAAATATTAGTTTTATATTTAAATATACAAACTTATTAAAGATATCAAGATCATTACTAAACACAAATGCAAGTGAGTTTTTAAAAAACACACATATAACAATATCTTATTTAGAAATATTTTATATAGAAAAATAAAAGTGCTGGTAAATGTCCTAAGATTAAAATCTTATAGATTATTCTATATTGTCACTTTTTTGCTTGTTATAAATTAATTACAAAAATACTAGGAAAATCCATAAGTATTTGACTGTATAACTAATTTGGGGGTAGTTCTTAGTTTTGAATCATAAAAAGAGAAAGCAATGAAAAAATGATCATTTTTACATTTCAGCATTGAGATTGTACTTATTTAACACTCACAAGAAATCTACTTATGATTCATCTACAAAGATGAAAACCTAAAGCATAGGTTACGTGCTTCTACAGTGAAGAAAAGAAAGGCAGAAGTCAAATGAATGGAAAAGCCAAGATTTTTTTGCATGGAAAAAAAAAAAAACACCATAGGGTCAGTGAAAGAAAATTAAGAAAATAGTTCAAGGTAAGGCTCTATTCCCTGTGAGCAATAAACTAGGTGACAAGTTTGTGTTTAACAGTCAACACTCTAACTCTGCAAATGGAGACCAGTTTTTGGTACCCTACACTGAAGAAGAAAAGTGCATAAAAGCTAAGAGAAAATCAAGAAACTAAGAACTATGCAAACTAAATCTGTAAACAGATTCACTTGCCCTAGGACACAAAATAGTTCAATTTACGTGAATAATTCCTGATCCACTGGAAGAAAACACAAAACACAAAACACATTCCATACATATAGTATTGATTTGGAGGCAATATGCTTTAGAAAATAAAAATAGGAAGGAGGCCTGGGGGTTGAACTTATAAAGTCATCTTTGGCTTTGTATCTTTTGAAAACTTGCTTATAACAACATGGATGGCTGCTGTATGGGAGTTTGTAATCCATCCATATAACTAGACCTTGAGGAAAATTTCTGATAAAAAACTAACCCATAGTGGACGTAAGTAGCATAGCCTGGGGCAAGGAGACAAAAATCAAAACACATCTGACAGACAAACAAAATATATCTCTTTCCAACTCTTTTCTGCTAGCAGGACTTATGCCCTTTTATTCAACTCCCTGCATGACCTCTCAAAGGATGGCTAGTAAACAAGCAAAACCCACTATATATATGCTCCATGGACCACCGGACCCAATTTACATCCAAGTTAGTATTAGCTCATAATTTATCCTCCATTCTCCATTTCCTGAAGGTTCAAAATGAGACCGCCACCAGCTGCAAGGACTTTGATGCCAATTTGTGATACTTTCCTTTACTGAGTCCATGACTGAGTGACACTAGCCTTCAAATCTATTATTGCAGGCCACCAGCACCACCACTATTATCCCAGATACTCCAACATCTACCCAGAATCTAACTCTTTGAGGAAATGCCATCAGTTCCCAACTACTCTATCAGCCATAGGCTGCTGTTGACATACAATAGTTCTATCCAACAAACAACACTAGATAGCCTAGGGTACAGGCACACAGATACATAGCTCCAGGCAGCCATATGCCGAGGACAACCACAGATAACCACCAGTAAGGAGTAAAAGTTCATTTTTCCCTGATCCCCACTAGCACTTTTCAGATAGGTCATTCTTGGTGATTTGAAATGAGATCTCAACACCATTCTAATCTGTATGTCCCTGAGAATAAGTGATGTTGAACTTTGTCTTTTCTGTGCCTGTTAGTCATCTCTCATCTTTCTGTTCACTCTACCTAAATTTTGATGGGGTTATATATTTTGTGTTACTGCTGTTAAGTTTTGATAGTGCCATATGAGTATGTATATATAGAGAATATATACATGCATATCAAATAAAGCATAGCCAAACACCCCAAACATTATATATAATGTTTACATATTATATATAATATTTATATATAAATATATATATTTATATATATTATATTATATATATATTCAATGTGGGCTGGAGTGACAGCACAAACAGTAGGGCGCTTGCCTTGCATGCAGCCAACCAGGGCTTGATTCCTCCCCCTCTCCCCATGAGCCCTGCAAGCTACCAAGAGTATCTCACCCAAATGGCAGAACCTGCAAGCTACCCATGGCATATTCAATATGCCAAAAACAGTAACAACAAGTCTCACAATGGAGAAGTTACTGGTGCATGCTCGAACAAATTGATGAGCAATGAGGTGACAGTGACAGTGACAAATATTCAATATATATATCATATCCTATATATATACATAGTATATATATGTGTGTGTGTGCACATGCGTGTGTATGTGTGTATATACACAGCTGTGTGATTAAAATTATCCATGGGCAGAAGTAAAAAACAGAGAAATAAGAATTTCTCAGTCATTTGACTAAGTCAAGTGACTTGAAATACATAGCAAAGTCTCTCTTTATAATATCAATTGATTCTTTATTCTCCCAGTTTTGAAGTCTACTGGTCTATAAAGGTATACAGAAATAATATATCTGATCAAATTCATTACACAGATCTATTATTCTTGCTCACCTAGCAATTTATATTTGCATGCACTTGGTTTGTGTATGCATTTTCAATTTAACACTATCCTTTCCTTTGAACATACAACCTTCACACAAATATCCAAAAAGTTGTACATATTAATATTTCCTCCCTCATTCCATAGGTATTTGATTTGCAACTCCAGGGAAAATTAATAGTATGAAGGTGAAGAAAAAAAGAGTTCTTGTTAGTAGCATAGAGACATTTTTCTCTCTTTTCTTTTTTGCTTTTGGTAGTGGGCAGGGGTGGAGGGGTAATGTCCAGATTTCTCAGGACATATTTCTGGCTCTGTACTCAGGGACCATTGCTGGTGGACTTGGGGTATCATATGGAGTGTTAGAGATCAAAACTGGGTGGGCAGTGAGAGAGACAAACACTGAAGAGAAAATACTGTCTATCTGGCCTTGCATAGGGAAATTTTTCCAGTGAAATAAAAGCTTCAAGTCAGAGGGTATTATTCAATTGATTAAATAAGGCACCTAAGAAAGTAAATTGAAATGATTATAAAATCTAAGGTAGTTTAGCGTCTCTTTATCAACGGTCATCTTTGTTAGTCTATGGGTGCTTGCTAATGCTATAATCAAAATCATCTGTGTTCATTGAATATAATTATATACACACAAGGCCTTTACTACTGTCACTATCACTGTCATCCTGTTGCTCATCAATTTGCTCGAGTGGACATCAGTAATGTCTCCATTATGAGACTTGTTACTGTTTTTGGCATATTGAAAACACCACTGGTAGCTTACCAGTCTCTGCTGTGCAGGCAAGATACGCTCAGTAGCTTACCAGGCTCTCCGAGAGGGGAGAAATAATTGAACCCGGGTCAGCCACATGCAAGGCAAATACCCTACCGCTGTGCTATCACTCCAGCCCAATGCCTTTACTATAGTAACCTGAATTATACAGATGGACACACACCTAAAACTATAAATAAGAATTTGCTTTACCCATGATAGAGTTCTGGTTTTTGAAATGCTTTATTTATTTTGGGGATTGCCACCATAGGGCCTCAGACATGCTCTAAAATTAGTCATATGCTTGGCTGCAATACTTCATTCTCAGTTTTTAAACTCAAATACCTCTTACTTTACATCAAACTCTTAACGTGATGCTGTCAATGTGATTATATTTTAATATTTTTATCAACAAGTGTAAAATTTCTATAAATTACTATTTTAAATTCCATACATTTTTTTTCTGATTTATCTTCTAAGAACACTAATTTGAAGGGAGGGGTGGTTCTAGTATTCTAATAGTCTTTTGATTATGTGCAAGTAAAGTTAAAGTTTCTTTGTGAAATTAAAGTTTTAAAATCCATGATGAGATATACTGTGTAATCACAAAATAAATAAGTGATCAGGGTCAGGCTGGAAATGTGGTCTCTCTCTTGCCCACCATGTGTATTCAGTGGTTCCGCACCTCGGCCTGCAGCCACCATCAACAGATGCAGGAAGAAGGAAACTGGGCCACCAGGTTGGTTGGTGATCAGTTGCCAGTTATTCCATTCTCCCCATGCGCTTGTCCTAGTCACACGGAGTACTCCATTTCAGTCTCACACTGCCCCTCATTCCCATTTCTCTTCCTGTCCTCCATGCTAGTCTCTCTGCACTCCACCTGGCAGCCTTGGTCTAGCGCCCAACCTCCAAACATTGGGATAGCAACCGCACCTAGGTCCAGTAGGCAGACACAATCAACATATGAAAGCCCTTCCTTCTGGTCTCCTGCAGTCAGGACATCCATTCAAGGGCAAAATACCATCTGGGGTATGTTTATCTTTTCCTTAGTTCAATAGCCATTTAAATATTCATCTTAATTCCACTTCTTAATATTAGTTTACTTCAGAGCAATATTATTTTGTATGGACACAGTAAGAGATACATTAAGCTTATAGGGTGGCCATCTCACTACAGATCTCAGACTATAGTGCTTAGGCCAGAGTAGTCTTTTCTAACCCTAAGCAGGGTCTTTATCCAGTTGTTATCTTTGGATCATGACAATTTGTCCTTGGGAATGCTCTTAACTTATAGTTAAGTATTATGATACTTGACCTGGCCCATTTTGATGCCAGTGTAGCTCATAGCTTGCCCTGGGTCCATCCAGTCCCTCATAGGGACTCTGCTTTTGGGGTGTAAGGAACTAAGATTAACTGAGGCTTAAGTCAAGAAAACAGATGCCCAGGAGTGAATATTATTCAGAGTCAATTAACTTCCAAGATACAAAAGCATAGCTCTAACTGTCTTCCTGTGTCTACACAAAAATGACATTGCTCTGAAGTAAACTATGCAAAAGGACATGAGAAGGAGAAAAGCAATATTTCACTTACAAATACAAAATCAGAGATTTCTGAGGAATTTGACTTTACAAGTCACAAGCACTGCTTAAGGGAAAATGGTAATTAACTGGTTGGGGAAGAGAGCACTGATAAGAGGTTAAAGATAAACACAGAGGAATGAGAGTACCTAGAGAGCACTGTGAGGGTGTAACCCAAAACCTAAGCTCCCTACGGCCAGGGAGAAAGGACAAACCAATATCAGTCTACTGTATACCACTTAGTATGACAAGGTAAATGACTGTCAGCCTTGACAGGATTTCAATATATGGGATCTATTTTCTTGGAATATATTTAGTTCAGGGTTCATGATTTTAGGGAGTGAGATAGTTTCTATGCACTTGAAAGCATTACTTTAAAGGTTAACCTTTTAAAAAATATATCAATAGAAATAGTAGACAACATCATGTGGAAGACCTTTTGGTGTATCCTATCCACTTTTCTTACAGTTACTATTATTACAGTACTCAAGTGTATAAGACCTCATTCAGGCTTTGTATGTCTGAAATTATGGAAAATCAGAGGGCTCAAGAGGCTTTATACAAAATATATGTTATTAAGTACCATAATATATAAATATATAAAAGCAAAACATATTTATAATGTATATTGTATATTATAATACACACATATATTATAATACATACATATATTATAATACAACCATGAAGTATGCATGTGCATATATGTGTGTATATTTATGTATCACTGTATCACTGTCATCCTGTTGTTCATCGATTTGCTCGAGCAGGCATCAGTAACATCTCCATTCATCTCTGTCATGTGCTAGTGCAGCCTAGTGGCATATCAGGGGCTCTTTTAGGGTCACGGGAATAAGGACCATCATTTTTCACTGTTTTTGTCATATAAAGTATGCCATGGGTAGCTTGTGCTAACATATATCTTAATTTCAAATGACTGTTTTTCGCTTATCATTTTTAAAATAATACTTGTAAAATAAAAACTTCTCAAAAAATCAACTTCCATTTGACACAATAATCCCACTTCTGTGTATTTACTCCAAGGCCTCCAATCATTTCAGAAAGCATATTTGCCTTTATATGTTCATGACAGTGGTATTCACAATAGCCAAAATTTAGAAACAACCCAATGCCTAAGAACAGATGACTGGGTAAAGAAACTATAGTATATTTAAACAATGGGATACTACTCATGTATACAGAAATATTAAATTGAACACTTTCCTGAGATGTTGAAGGAATTGGAGGGTATTGTGCTGAGTGAAGTCAGCCAGAGAAAGGCAGATACAGAATCATCTAAAAGCCTTCAGTAAGAGTAACACATGGCTAGAAGCAAGAGGTTCTAAGAACTGGTTACAGTACTGAGTTTACCAGGGCAGTGCAATTTGGGGAGAGGAATGGAGTTGGTAAGGTGTCTGACATAGGGGGAAGTGAGAGAACCTGAAGCAATGGGGGAAGGAAATGCCCAGTGGTGAAGGGAGTTTCCACTTTAGTGGTAAATGTTCTGTTGGAGTGGTAAATACATGAAACTTTGCCATTAACAGTAATGTAAAATTATGAATCAGAATGGGTAAAATAGAGTATAATTTAAAAATAGTGAAATTAATATCTTTGTGCTTCATTTTCTCTTTAACTTTCATCCAGGTCATGTATCTAATACTTTCAATACTAAATATTCAAATCAAATTTAAAAATAAATGCAAGTTCACTTAGAAATTTTAGCTCTTCCAAAATATTTCTTGTTTTACAGTTTATTGCTCATAAAATTTTCTTTGGTTCATTTATTTTTTGGTAGGCTTTTTTTTAATGTGAAGCCGTTATCTGAGTTGGTAACTGATAATTTATCTGTAGGATAACATTGGGTTTGTCCTTTCGGCCTTGCTGCAGGGAATTTAGTTTACCTTAAAGCAATGTCCTTTCTGTGTGGACACAGGAAGACAGCTAATATTATGCTTTGTAACTTGGGAGCTGATTGGTTCCAATAATGTTTCTTCCTGGGCATCTTCTTTCTTGACTCAGTTGACTTTAGTTCCTAACACCCCAGAACAGGGATGGAATGGACTCAGGGCAAGCTGTGAGCTACCCTGTAATCGAAATGGGCCAGGCCAAAGCACCACAATACTCAACTATAAATTGAGAGCATGGTCATAGACAAATGCTGTCATGATCCTACAGTAATGATGAGACTAGGACCCTGCTGGAGTTAGGAAGACTAACCTGACCCGAGGACTGTGGACTGGAATATATAGTGAGATGTCCTCAGGAAGGGCCAAACTTTAAATTTGATATATCTCTTACTGTGCTCATATTGCTAGAAATATTAGAAGTAGATCTACTATAACTATTTAAATGGATTACTGGCTGAGGAAAGAAGAAAGTGACACACTCTAGATGGAATCTGCCTTTAAGTGGATCTCCTAGTAATGTAGAGTAATCTCCTTAGATGAGATTTTATTCTTGAGTTAATCTCCTGGAGGAGTGGCTTTACCTCTTTTTGTTCATTTGTTAATGTTCATCTCACCTTTGTGTCACCAGCCTATATGATTGCTAATATAAACTAAGACTGTAAGAGTGGAGGGGGTCAGAGTCAGAAGTAGGAGTCAGAGTCAAAAGTAGGGGTCAGAGTCAGAAGTGGGGGTCAGTGTCAGAAGTAAGAGTCAGAGTCAGAAGTGAGAGCAAGTGAGAACCCAGAGAGAGAAGTAGAAGGGCTCAGAGAGAGAAATCAAAAGAAGAGGGATTGGAAGAGAGATTGGTAAAGAGATCAGAAGAGATCAGAGGAGAGAAGTCAGAGACAGAGTCAGAGATAAAGAGATAGACAGAAGAGAGCACAGCTGCATACACAGAAGCAGAGCACAAAGGGGGAGCCATCTCAATCCGGTCCATACACAGCGGCTTGAGAGCACCGAACGCAAGCAGTGAGACAGAGAGAGGGAGAGAGAGAGCTACCCCAAGAGTCGGAGAACACACATCATCACACCCCTTCTGCGTGCGTTCTTATATGTTTTACAAATTGAAATAAGATCTTCCTGTGCCACAAATTATTGGGTCTACCTCAATCTGCCTTAAATGACTCCATGAATTGCTTTCAATTCTTGGTTCCACTGAGCAAGAGACTTTTCCAAACTGAAATTCCACTATTGCCTTCAGTAGGCACAGAAGATGGAAAAGCCATTTCTTTAAAAAAAAATTGGTAGAAAATATTTTTTTACCTTCTATCCCTAATTGAGTAGTTATAAACATTCAACCAGAAAAGGCATTCATGCCTATAATTTTTCAGACCAAGGTATTTTTGAGAGGACAGATAATGCAGTATTTGTTTTTCAGAGAATTCCATCTCATGAGTTCTGAAGGAGGAATAACTGGATTGACTTGTTAGAAATCAAGAGAAAAAATTTAATCTCTCAGTGTTACTGAAAAAGCATTTTACTTATTGCAAAACCTGAATCTTATAACAGATCATAATTGAAGCTCATTTTTAAACACATTTCATAACATAATCTAATTTAATTTCCTTTGTTACATTTTTAAGTAGTCTGATTTTAGGTCTGAATGTGTTTAGAGACATGTTGAGAAATGTTTGAGATAAACTCAACACATTGCAACTCAGCACCAGCATTATTTTAGCAAAACTTTTAAAATGTGAGATAACAGCAGCTTCATATGAACTTAAATAATATACTTATTATCCCCTCTTTACTTCATTTACTTCATATTAAATTTACCATAACTATTTAAGTGGATTACTGGCTGAGGGAAGAAGAAAGTCACACACCCTTGGTGGGATCCCATCTTTAAGCGGATTTCCTAATAATCTGGAGTAATTTCCTTAGATGAGATTTTATCCTTGAGTTAATCTCCTGGAGGTGTGGTCATACGCCTCTCTGTTGATTTGTTAATGTTCAACCCACCTTTGTATCACTACCCTATGTGATTGCTATATAAACTAAGACTGTAAGAGCAGAGGGGTCAGAGTCAGAAGTAATGGTCAGAGTCAGAAGTGAGAGTGAGTGAGAATACAGAGTGAGAAGCAGAAGGGCTCCAGAGACAGAAGCAGGAGAGATCGGAAAGAGATTAGTAGATCAGAAGAGACCAGAGGAGAGACGACAGAGCCAGAGAGAGACCGGAAGAGACCAGAGGAGAGACATAACTGGTGTCACTTTTCTTCTTCATATCACACCCTCAGAATCGTTTACTTCATAAAGTCATATGACAAAGAAATGGAAAAACATGTTCAAATTTTTAAAGTGGTATTTTCACAAACAGTGGTATTTTCTATAATGTAAAATTGATTTATCTAACAGGAAAATTTATCTAACAGGAAAATAAGGGGATAAAGCACAGAATGTAAAAGTGGCAAGAAAATACATTTAAAATATTTTACCTAAGAAGGTAAGGTACTAAATTTGCAGATCAAAATACAATGAAGATGATACAAAATTTTGTCTGAGACAGTTGTTGAGATAATTTTTTTTAACTTTTTTGGTGCCACACCCCTACTGAGCTCAGGTTTACTCTGGTTCTGTGTTCAGGAATCACTCCTGTTGCTGCTCACAGAAATTTATTGTGGTGCTGGAGGTTGAATCCAGGGATGACTGCAGGCAGGCAATATCCTTTCCCTCTGTATTATTGCTCCAGCGCTGTCAAAATATTTTAAATTTTTTTTCTGTATTTGATATACTTTTTTAAATTATACTTCGCTCTAATAGATAGTTTTGGTAGTAATTTCTTTCTTTCTTCGTTTTGGAGGCCATACCAGAGCACACTCAAGGCTGAATTCTGAATTTGTGGTCAGGGATTATGTCTGGTGAAGCTCTAACTCATATGGTCACAAGCAAGAAAAGCACCTTTACTTCTATACTATCTCTGGCCATACTTTTATAGATTTTAATTTTGTTTTATTTACCTAATAGTTTTTGTAACTCAAACTTCATTGTATTTACTTCATAGAAATTCATAAACTTTAATTTTTCATTTCTTCTTCAACTATGTTAGTGGTCACTACACATGCTCCCATTTCCCCCATACAATGAATAACCAATTCAACTGGAATCTTAACCTCTTTGCCAGATCACCCACTCTGTGATACTTTTGTAAGACTTCAACTATATATGTCTGGACACTCAGATATGGCAACCTTTTTTTGTTCAGAAAGTTAAAAATTTGGTATAAAATCTTCCTCTTTATCCCAATTTTAGATATTGTGGATGTCTCCTAATTTTCAATTATTTTTTAAAGGAAAATTTTGTGGCACAAAATTTAAAATGTCCCAGTGATATCCCAGAACTATGGGAAAGAGAAATATTATAGATGGGACTAAGTCATTAACCATGCTTAGAAAGGGCGTTTAATATAGATCATGCAATTGAGCCTAATCCTAAGGACTTTTGAAGTGTAAGAGATAGATAGAGGAAAGCAGTCAGAAAAGTTGGTAATTGAAAATACAGAGAACTTCAACCATTTTGATTTGGGAGAAAGAGGATGAACATAGAAACCAAGTCATTGAAGTAATTTCCAGATGTCAAAAAAGGGAAAAAAACTTGTTTTTTCCTAGGACCTTCAGAAAGCAACTTTGACTATAGTCCACTATGAATCTATCATATTTCCAATATTGCATAACATTTGTGTAATAAAGATGTTTTTAAAACTTGTATCACTTGTATCACTTGTCATCCCATTGATCTTTGATTTACTCAAACGGGTACCAGTAAGATCTCCATTCGTCCCTGTCGAGTGGTAGTGTAGCCCAATGGTATCTGCTCGCTCCAGGGACACAAAGAGCCTCAAATCATTCATTCAGGGTTTTGAGGAAGAAGTCTGACCATCTCGTAGGTGGGCAGCCACGAAGTCAATTGACATCCCATGGAAACCAGTCTGTAACAGCTCTAGTCCAGCAGTCATCTCTAAATCACATCTGATTTTCAATGCCTTGGCAAATGAGACAGCGTCCCTGATTCTTGGTCATCAATGGAGGTTGGAACTCCAGATTCCTTCTCGCACTTGAGTGAAATGTGATATTCCAAGCATAGCTCTTTCAATTCCTCTTTGGGAGACCCAAATAGTGTTCTGATTTTTTTTTTTCCATAGGACCCAGGTCTCTGAGGCATACATTAGTGCAGGAAGAATAGTGGAGTCAAAAAGATATGCCCAGAGGCAGAGGTTCTTCATCCTCTTAACAACTTCTCCAATGCTCTTAAACGGTGTCCCATGCTGCTCTCTTCCTCTTGTGCAGTTCTGTCTCCAAGTCGTTCCTTATGTTGAGTTTTCTACCCAGGTACACATAGCTGTTGCATTCAGAGGTGTTCTTTCCCTTGAGAGCAAATGGAATTTCAGTGACTATCTCGCTTTTCATGAACATTGTCTTGGTGAGATTCAGCTGTAGTCCGACCTTTCCACACTCACAGTTGAAGTCGGCCAGCATTTGTGCTGCTTGGCTAACGTTTGGTGTTTAGAACAATGTCAAGAGTGAAGTGGAGGTGGTATAGCTGCTGACAGTCTATCTTCACTTCCTTTCCTTCCCATTTCAGTCATTGCATGACATTCTCGAGGGCAGCACTGAAGAGTTTCGGTGAAATGCTATCACCCTGCCGAACCCCTCTTTTTACATCTTTGATCACTTCCTTGTAGAATGGTGAGATCCTAGTGGTGAATCCATAATACAGCTTGAGGAGGATCCTGATTAATGAGTTTGAACACCCTGTTTTTCTAGGGCTTTGATGACTACTTCAGTCTTGGTCAATTTTAAGACACAAAATTTATATGCCTGTAATAGAAATTTGATAAACTCCCCTGACATTTTTGTCTCCCATCAATCCTTCCTACCTCCAACCAGTTTTCTTTTCTCTCTTCATTGTGTCTGCTAAAGTGTCATTGACATCCATCAAATTAATATTCAATAATTCTCTCTTTCATTTTTCTTATTTAGTTTTAATGGGTTACGAAATACTCATGATTGTGTTCAGTTAAAGTCCAAATAAATCAAGAATTGCAAAAGTATTTAAATGTTTTCTCCCAGTAAGCATTATATGCATATGCACCTGGGATTCAGTTCTTATTCTGATTAAAAATTGGTTCTCTCCTCAGAACCATTTAGAAACTGACATTGAGAAATTCTTTCTTATTGGATGGAGAGACAGTGTAGCATGTTGGAAGCTTATCTTCCATGGAACCAACCTCATTTTGATTCCCAGAACCATATCTGTCTGAGCACAGAGCCAGGAGAAATCCCTGAGCACAACCAGGGATGATGAAAAGCAAAAATAAAATAATTTTGAAAATGCAGTAACTGTTATAATTTTTGTAATTAATTGCCATTATTTCCAGATCATTTATCATTCATCTATTTGCAAACTATCACTTTAGTTGAAGTTTATTCCAATTGGTTTTACATTACTTTTTCCTTTTGTTTTCTTTTGTTAATTTAGAGGGCATGTCTTTATTTATCTAGTTACATAGTTTAATTTTTATTTTGGGCCATATCCAGTGGTGCTCAGGGCTTACTCATGGCTCTACCTTCAGTAATTACTCCTGAAAGGGCCCAGGGTACTATAAAGATGCTGGGTATTGAACCCAGACGGGTCAGCTACATGCAAGGCAAGCACTCTACTTATTGTGCAATCACACTTACTCCCACTCCTTCATTTAGACCTCAGAAACTAGTTCATAATTTCACTCTTGACATAATTTTAAAATAATTTGGAACCACCACCTAAGAAATATATTATCCTCCCTTTATGTATGAAGCTGATAGACTGTTTCACAACTGGGTAAGGAGATGCTTTGAGATTAATCATCTAAAACATTTTCTCACAGACCTCTGGAGTTGTAATGTGAAAGAATAATGCCTATTTAACCTGTATCTTTGACTCACCTGCTTTCCATCCATTATGTGTTCATAATGCCATTTCATGATTTTGTTCTTTCAACTTACATTCTAAAAACATCATTCCTTTCTTGCATAAACTGATTGGTGTTCTCAGGGTTGTTAGCACTTTAATCAACTCAGAGGAGAGTATAATTTATCGAATCTCGGTTGTCTTTAGTATTGTCATCAGAAAGATGTTCTACAATTTTTTTCAAATCAAGATACGACTGGCAATTCTATAGAAAAGCACACCTAGGAGAGAGTTGAACCATCAATTTGTTTCCTTATTTGTATGGCTGCAGATATTAGTACAACACTATAAACTTAATAAATGTAGGATAACATAGCTTCAGGTGGTTTAGGTTTATTGGGTTACTCCCCTCACAGTGCTCCCATTCCTCTTTGTTTATTTGTAGCTTCTTTCTTAGTGTTCTGTTGACTTATAAACATTGTTTTTCTCTTCTCCTTGAGTCCTTTGCATAGTTTATTCAGAGCAATGTCCTTTTTGTATGGACACAGGAAGACTTAGAAAATGTTATGCTTTTGTAACCTGGGAGTTATTTGACTCTACGTGATATTTTCCTCCTGGGCATCTATTCTCTCGACCTAAGCCTCAGCTGCCCTTACTTCCTAGCACCCCCAACAGCAGGGTCCCCACGAGGGACAAGATGGACCCAGGGCAAGCTGTGAGTTGTGTGCTACCCTGGCATCGAGATGGGCCTGGCCAAGGTGCCTAATACTTAACTATAAGTTAAGAGCTTGATCATGGACAAATGTCATGATCCAAACAGTGATAACTAGATTTGGACCCTGCTAGGGTTAGGAGTGATTAATCTGGCCTGAGTGCTGTAGTCTGAGTCTGTGGCAAGATGCTGCCAGAAGAGCTGCCTTGCAAGCCTCAATGAATCTCTTGCTATGTCCATACAAAAATAACTAGTATTCAGATGTTAATGAGTGTTTGGACTAAGGAAAGAAAAAAAACCTTAAGAGTGAGGAAGGCCTTTGGAATTCCCTGCCCTCAGGAAGGGCTTTCTTATGTTGATTTTGCTACCTGGCTGGGTGTAGCCTAGAGGGCAAGGTGGGAGAGACAAGGAGGAGGAGAGATGAGAGAAGGGAGAGAGTCAGCAGTTGATCCAGAGAGAGGATGGAGCTGGGAGTGCGGTAGATGAGAAAGATGGAAGACTGAATAAATGGTAACTAATCAGTAACCAGCTTGGTCCTCGTTCTCTTCCTTCGCCTGTCCTTGGCCAACGGTTGTCCCGATCCAGCCCATACACAGCGGTTCCAGAGCACCGAACGTGGGCGGTGAGACACAGCATCCCGGAGAGCCTGCGAGTGTCCACGCCCTTCAGTGAGCTTTAGTTTTTTACAAATAAAGACTTATTCTTGGTCTGCTAAGGCAATAATTACTGCAAATTAATTACAAATATGTATGTACACTTATATTCTTTTCCCACTAGCAAATATGATTACCTTTCAATTCTCTGAAATGCCATTTTCTATAATTGATATTTTTGAAAATATTTTGTAATTAGAAACACGAGCATATTATTACAGCCTAGGAGCAGTCTTTAGATTGCATGTGTTCTATCTTGTTTTTACCCAGTTTTCTTATTTATTCTTTAGTACCATTATTTTTTCAATATTTCTTTATAATTTGTCACCATATAGAATAATTTTCTAACTCTGGGGCCTGTTTTTATTGATGACACAATCTTTTCTAGGTATATAAGATAAACTGCTATGACAATATGACAATACTTTCTTCTAATTTTACAAGAATGTTTCCTTATTGTGAAAAAATTTCTATTCTCATTTAATTTTTATTTCTGTTCTAGTCTATATTTTATTTCTATTGTATATTTATTTTTATTCTCATTGTATTTTGGCTTTTTGTGACATATTTGGAAATATCTAAGCAAATATGGTAGTGTAGCACTGCACTATCATCCTGTTGTTCATTGATTTGCTCAAGCGGGCACCAGTAACGTCTCCATTGTGAGACATGTTGTTACTGTTTTTGGTATATTGAATACTCCACGAGGAGCTTGCCAGGCTCTGTCTTGAGGGCAGGATACTCTCGGTAGCTTACCAGGCTCTCCAAGAGGGATGGAGGAATCAATTCCAAGTCAGCCACATGCAAGGCAAATGCCCTACCCGCTGTGCTATCGCTCCAGTCCTAAGAAGCTAAAATAAGTAAATAGAAAAATGTTAAAATATATAGTCTAAACTGAAAAGCTAGCTATAGCTTATTTTATCCTGTAGACCTAAAATAAGAGTAGCAATAAAATATAGGGGGATATTATGTTTTAGAAGAGCATTATATTAATCTTGGAGTTTATTTTAAAGAGAATATTAAATTATAAACCTAAGTTACAAAAACCCTTTTAAATTCAGCCTTATCAGGGAAAATAATCACTACTCAAGACATTATGAAACAATGTATGAGGAACTGGAGAGTTAATACAGCATATATGGCACTTTCCTTTCATATTCTCACTATGGTTTCTATCCCCTGAATCCCATTTGGTCTCCTTACTACTACCAGGAATGGTTCCGGAGCACAGAGTTAGGAGTAAGCCCTGAGCATCACCAGGTGTCTGACCCCAAACAAAAAATAAGCAAACATAAACAATTACTGTACAAGACTCATGAAATGAGACATTTATCAATGGAAATTACTGGAAGTTCTTTGGTTAAAGAAAAAGCTGATTCTAGACATGTAATGTTGCTTTGCAGATGTTATCTTGAAATTCTATCATCTCATTTGAACAGCTGCTAATTTGCCTTTGACATAATAAATGCACTTCTTCAAAACTTACATTTATGTTATAGGTGTTGCTGACAAGTACAATTGCACAGAAGTTGTTAAGATTCTTACTTCCCATAAATGGGCATTTCCACTCCTGCAAATAAATTTTATAATAGTACAGAAATATTCTATTTGATGTTTAAGTTCGTATTGAATACTTTGTAAATAATATTTCTACACATTAGTTCTACTTTATGGATTTAAACGTGGTCTCACTTTAACTGAGAAATATAAAGTGAAATGAGTAAAGATTTTGACCAATGATTAGGAACATTAATAACACCAAAATATCAATAATTGCATATAAAATATTTTATCACAGGAAATGCTCAAGCAGTTAAAATTTGTATAATTTTCTTCAAGAAAAAAAAGATATCTAAGTTACAGTTTCTATCTATATCCTTTCATATCTAACACTTTGAGTTAAAATATTACAAAAAGATGTTTCAGTTCTAAAATCTTCTTCTTTTTTACCCCTCAGTCCTTTCCTAATAATGGATCTCCTCTACACATGGTTGACTGTGAGGCAGCTGGAAAACACTTGTGGTGCCTGCCAGGAATTGCAGATGGCAAAGCTGCCAGGCTTAAATAGCAAAATTTCCAGGAATATGCTGGGCATATGTGGAAAACACCTGGGATTTCATAATAAACTTAAAAGATAAGCCTCTAAACCACAGCACTATACCTCTGGGTCACAGAACATTAAATAACTCTATTTAATTGTTTTTTTTTCAGGGAAGGGGTCCTCTGGGTTTACTCATTGATCATTCCTGACAGTTCTTGGGGACCATTTGAGATGCTGGGAATTGAACACCATGAGCTGAGTGCAAGGCAAACGAACATCTCACCTGTCATACAATCTCTCCAGCTCTACTTTGTTGTCTTAACTGGACTCTGTCACAAGGAAAGCCTTTTCTTTGAAGAAGAACCATTAAATAAATGTAAGCTAGTACAGACCTTTAGCCACTTCATGCTTCTGACATGATTCAATTCCTCAGAACTGCATATGTTTCAGATAAACATTACCAAGAGTGACCACTAAGAGTTAGGAAGAAGTCCTGAGCACCACTGATGTAGGCCTACTCCCGTCAAAGTTATCATTAGAATTTTCAATAATGCAATGATGAAAGTATAAGACCTTAGAAAACTGAAAACTGACTCAAGGATTAAAAGCCCAAGCAGGTGATATCAGTAAATGTCTGGAGAAGAAAAAGTAGAAATATTTATAAGGTGAAAGCTAAAATGAGAATGTTTGTACCTCACTTTTTCTTCATAAGTAAAACACCATTTAAAATAAAGCAGAAAGAACATAGTCCTCCAAATCCAATGAATATAGATACAAATAGAAAGGCATGTTAATTCTAGAAGATTTGGTGTACTTTTTAAGTTTCCATTTTAAGTTCAGAATTTCTGCATACATGGAGCTAGAGGATCTTGTATTGAGTAAAGTCATTCAGAGGGGTAAAGAGAGACAGGTACGTAATGATTTTTTTCATCTATGTGGAATGTAAAGTAATATAATAAGGTGACTTAAAATGGCCTATGGAAATACTCAGGTAGTATACCTGTAGAACCAAATTTTTCAGGGAGATGAGAGAGTGTGGAATGGGAGAAGATATGGGGATCATGGTGGAGGGATTCAGGTACTCTGGTGATGGGTTGTGCTGGAACTTCATATGTCTGAAACACTATCATTAACAGTACTGAAAAGCATAATGTTTACATAAAAACTAAAAGAAAAAAATTTAAAAAGCCAAATTTTTACCCCCATTTTCTTCATTATTATACTACTGTGTACCTAAAGTTTCTATTGATATACATACTGGAATACTAGTTCTTTGACTACTTGACTCCACATTTATTATTTACGCTTCAGTATATAAATATTCAACTAGGCCTAGATATTTTCAAAATTGGGGAACATGCATTTTTCTTTTTCACTATATGGGGGATTGAATTTCCCTTTTACTCTACAACACCTGGGTTCCAATTGATATGTAATCATTTGTCTTAATTTAGGAATATGCATCCTTATTATACTGAAAAAGCCTCCTATATGTTGTGATATTTCATTATCTAATCTCATCAATATGTTGGGTTTTTTTTGTTCTATAAAAGTGTAGATATGTGAACTTGTTCTACCATGCTTGACATACTATTTTTGTTCTTCATTAAATATTCAATGACTAAATGTGTGAATTCTTAAAGGCACATGATAGGCACAGTCAGAGACTGATAAAAGACTGGGTTAAAATTATAACAGTATCAATGGACCAAATTCTAAATGTATAAGCTTGTATAAATACCTAAAACACATTAGACATATCAGTTGCTTATCTCCAAAATCATCTCTAAGGATAAGTCAATTCTGAGGAATGGGATATAAAAGCATCCTGAATATTTTTCAAGACCTCGAGATGGTTTCCCTTTGCTATGTGGGTTCTGTGATATATTTTTGTCTTTTCTATGACAGATTTATCACTATCTAAACCTGATTTTATTTTGTAAATTAGCTTTTATTTTTTTTTTACCATTTGAGAGCAAGGAGTGCTAACTAAAACATCCATCTTCCTTTCGCATATAGGTTCTAGCTACAAAAGCCTCCCTGCCTACATTCTGCATGCCTTTGAATATTTGATAGCAGTGCAAAGCAACCAAGACAAAATCTCCTATTATGTACTATTTTTACTTATATATTCATTAAAACTTCATTTTATTCACATTGAGATTAAATGGTTTGATCAGGAAGTCTTTCTCATTTCTTTCGTTGAATTATTTTTCTTTCCAATATATAGTCAAAAAAGTATGTAAATACTTTTTGTATTTGTCTGATTGTTACTTAGAATTTTTGAAATATTTGAAAATGTCTGATTGTTACTTAGAATAAATTATGTAAAAACTTGTACCAGTTTCAGCATCTAAACTGTTTATGTAAGGGTCAATTATTACTCATTGTTAATCAAATAAAAATAAAATATGTGAATTACTGCATAGGTAAATCCATATAACAGAGTCCTAAGTAATATAGTTTATATTTGCAAATATTTACTGGTATTTGCATGAATCATATATAAGAATATATCACAAAAGAGAAAACTATACTAGTAATCTGACTAAATATCCATTTAGGTGATAATAAAAAGAGTAAGCATAAAAGACCAAACAGCAAGTTTTATTCAGGCAACTAAAAGCTGTGTCTTAGGAAATAAGGCAGAAGGTGGTGAGTGTGATAAGAATGGATAAAGAGTTATGACAGCTGGAAGTAGGGGAAAGATAGAGTTTAGTAACTTTATACGTAGATCACAAACTGCTAAATTTATGAAATACAAATTAAGTTATTGAGAAGTATATGTACTTTTCATGTAACTAAAATTACACACTGAATATTGCTGTAATTGTAAAGATAGTGTCCTAATCACTGGACAGATGAATTTAATCTTTCAAGGCATCTAGATAAAGAAACACTCCTATTAGTAGACTAATTTGAAAATAAAAGATTGTTTATAAATCTGAATTAATTAACTTTGATGTTTTAATATAGATGTGCTATACTATCAAAATTCAGCCCGTACCCATCCCTCTCTATGTAAGAATCCATAGTTCAAAGGTAATAAACTAGAGACAGATAACTATTTCCCATTCAATGAATTATTAATAATAAATCATTTAAAGTTTTATCTTCTTAAATTTTGCAGAAGTTCTAAAATAAGACAAGAGTTTATGTTAACAAGCATGTTATCTCATTACTTTATTGCTTCTTTTAATCTATAGGAAAAAAATATAGAGCAAATCTTCACAATTTCTTTGTTCTTAAAGTTATAATGAGATCATACTTTTAATCATAAGAAATGCTGTCATTATGGCTTTTTTTTTGCTTTTTGGGTCACACCTGGCAATGCATAGGAGTCATTCCTGGCTCATGCACTCAGGAATTATCCCTGGTGGTGCTCAAGGGATATATGGGATGCTGGGACTCGAACCCGGGTCGGCCGCTTGCAAGGCAAACGCCCTACCCGCTGTGCTATTACTCCAGCCCCTCATTATGTTTTTTTATTTGAATGACAAGGAATATAATTGTTGAAAAATACAAACTCATAGTATACAAACATATTGCTATTAATTTGAAGACTTAGCAAAACACTTTTATTTTGTTTATTATTGAGGTAGTATTGGTTTAGAAGACTGTAAATGTGTGTATATTACCACACCATGCTCATCAGGGAAGTGTCAGTTTCCCTCCATCACTTTCTGTATGATGCTATTTGGAGCTTTTGACTAATGGTGGAAAAGGTTGAGTGGCTTCTCGGCAGGAGGGATACTATTTTTAGCATAAACTATAGACATAGATAGTGAATACAATGATAATAAAACTTCTTCATAGATTTGTCAGTATTTATGTACATGCTTAAAGTAAAACAGTTTAAATGAAAGCATTCTCCTAGCTAACATTAAAGTGAAAAACAACATAAATGTTAAATTGACAGAGTTAATAAAATAACCCAATTACTACAAAGAAGAACAATGCTTTTTAGACAACTATTCTCCCCACAAACTTATAGGTATGTGCAGTTTGATATATATTATTGTTTTTTAATTAAAAGATGCAAAGGAAGACTCTTCACTGGAATCTTTCTCATATTGAAACATTATAGACTGAAGGCATCAAACTAAGAATAAATCAATGACAATGCCTTTTTTAAATTTTGCAAACAATACCAGATATTTAACCATATCTATGCTGATTTATTACTAGAATCAAACATTAAGATTAAATTATATTAAATAAAAGCATATATGGTTTAAGTGATTTTTTAAAGTCTTATAATTTTAGTATTCTAAAATACACTTAATAAGTACTACTTATCTCAGAAATGTATGATGTATGAATGAGGTAAATATTTTCTTGAAACTAAGGACTCCCTACTCTTTTACTTTGTTAAGGAAATAAAAAATAATAATTCTTGTTCGAATTGTTCTCTAGTTTCCCAACAAGTAATATTAGAAAACTCATTGAGGTGAAATTATAATTTATGTCAGGTTATAGATTGCTTTTCCTTTAAAATGCACTTTCATGTTTCTCAGCAATGTCACTTCATCATGTAAATTTAGACAGGCACATTGAAAAGTTCATTAGTTGCAGCTTAGATCTAATATTTTCAATGCTGTAGAGCATGTGCTTTGAGTATATTACTATAGTACTATACTATATCACCAGTATAACCAAAGCCTTGGAAACTACTACTTCATTGTTCCCTTGATCATCTTCCTCCTCCCCCGCTCCCCAATTGATTTCTTTCCTTCTTTGCCCTTTCTCTTCCTAAACTCTAGTGTTAATGCTGATCCAGGCATCCCCCTTTACTGCGTTACATTTCCTTATCCAGTTATTCTACACACCACAGCTAAGGGAGATCATTTATGTTTGTCTTTCCTCATCTGGCTTACTTCACTCAACATGACATCTTCTGGTTCCAACCAGGTTTCAGCAAATTTCATGATTTAATCATTGCTTGTGGCACAAATATTGCATTGTGATATCTTCATATTTTCATAATCCATTCATAATCATGCATTGCCATCATCCATTGATCAGTCATCATCGGACACCCAGATTGATTCTACATCTTAGCTATTGAACTAAGTGCAGCAATGAATAATGGTGTATGTGTGTCCTTTTGACCTAATGTTCTTATGACCTCAGAGTATATACCCAAAAGTGGAATTGAAAGGTCATATGGCAGCTCAATTTTAAATTAACTGCATACTCTGCACACTGTTTTCCACAGAGATTGAACCAAAAACCATCCTCACAAGCAGTACATGAGAATTCCTTTTCTACACATCTCAGCCAGTACAGTATTTTTTCATCAATGTTCATCAGGGAGATTGGTCTGAAATTTTCTCTTTAGGAAGTGTTTCTGTTTGGAGGGGTTGTATAATGTTAGCTTCATAGAAGATGTTAGAAAGGATTCCTGTTTCTTTGATATTTTAGAAGAGCTTAAGGAGTAAAGGTAATAAATTTTATCTAAAGTTTTAGTAAAACTTCCTACTGAACCCATCTGGACTAGTATTTTTGTTCTTGCGGAGAGTCTTAATTACTGTTTTGAACCTGTATATTCTACTAACAAAACAAAAACTTGTTGCACAACTAAAATTATTTTTCTTTTCTTTCAATATTTTTAATGTCATACATTTTCTGACCTTTTCTGCTGGTATATGTGATAAAATTTCTAAACATTGTTAAACTGCAAAAAATTATGCAAGTAGTAAATATTATTATTATAGCTACACTTTAAGTATAGTGAATTATAAGTCAATTTAATGCGTATAAACCAAATCAATGTCACTGACATGGAAATCTATGTAACAATTTCCTTAATGGAAAAATTATATTTCCAAGTATAATTTTCTGATATGTAAAACATTCAATACCAAATTAGCATCTGTTTCAACGATTGTCTAATCAACATTCTATTCCAATCTCTGGCAGCTAGTGAGAACTGAAAACCTAGATATTAAGTTTACATCATGTATTCATTCAATATATCTGAACAATTTTTCTATGCCATGAATTAGATTAGAAATTCAAACAGAATAATACATTATTGCTTTAATTTCAGTTATGGAAGAATAATTGTGGGCATAGTAGAAAAATAATTGTGTTGGCCATAGTCTAGGATTTGTACTTATTGTTACACAGAGCTTAATTTTGGAAATAACTTAAGAAAAATATATATTTGTATATTGTATAGATGAGGAAAGTGGTGACCTAATAGTTTGTGTGGTAAACCAAAGTTAAAGACACAGAGCCTGAATGAGAAACTTCACTTTTACAATTAATGTCCATTCTTCCTTTTATATAACATAGCTTCTCAGATAAATAGTAACATATATATTTAATTTTTATTTGGGAGCTACCTTTTTAAAACTTAAAAAAAACGTAAACTTTTATTGAGGCTGGAGATGTAATACAGCAATTTTCTTGCAAAAAGCTGTCTCTGGTTCAATCTTTTCCACCCAGTATGGTCACCCAAGTCCAATTAGCTGTGATGACTAACTGCAGAGCCAGGAGTAAGCCCAAATCACAATCAGGTATTGCTCCCGAATAACAATATTAGTTTTTCTAAACTCCTTAAATACCTTAGTATTAGGATTCAGACACGATGTTAGTCTGTCTTGCAAAACTAATAATGCTATTAAATCCTGGAAAATCCTTAATTAACTAGCCATTTTATAACAAATATTTAATGAAGTAATGATTTCATTTTAGATGCATAGTTTCTTCTGTATAAAATGTTAGCTCTTTTCAAATGAAGAATAATGTTTTTTCTTACTTCTACTCATGTGAACAATGTATTGCCAAATCAAATAACTTCCAAATAATTCTAGTGGCAATGTTAGGACCTAAATAATGAGAATCATTTGTTAAACTAAAGTGAATTTACTCCAGATTTCATTTATTTCTAATGGTCAGTAAATCTTTAAATTTACCTCAAGGGCTCAAGAAAGTCTAGCTAAAGGAAAATTATGCCTAGCTTGAAACATTATTTTAGATAAACTCCCATGGCAATCATGATATTCAATAGTTATAGATAATGGTATCAGAAGGACCATTGTTTTATCTTAATGTCAGAATATAAGAAATTCATACATGAGTTATTATAAGTATGTAATAATCTGAAATTTGAGAGTCTTAAAAAATATAACATAGAAATTTAAAATAGATATCACCGGAGAAAAAATAGAAAATAATAGGCATATTTAAATTTACCCTGAAAACTAAAGTGGTGTACATTAAAATGTATAAACATCTAGACCATATTTTATTCATCTAAGAGAACTGTGATGTAGGAAGACATCTTAGGATATTAATTTTTCTTTCTATAAAAATGCATTATTTCAATATATGTTTAAATTTTGAAAATTAAGATACAAATGGGACAAAAAAATCAAACTTCTCAGGAGAATTATATGCATATTATTTAAAGAAAACCATGTTCATAAGTACGATGTTCATGAGCACCCCTGCATATTTCTTAATTTTTAAGTGCTTCTTAAATATCTACAAACACAATTATTTTAATGATAAACTGATAAATAAAAGCAAATTTATAAGTTAAATACAAACAAACCAAAAGATAACTTTCTAATCAGAAGAGTTAATTTCCAATGTAAATCAAAAAGTTGCTTAATCTGAATTGTTGACAGTGTGATTTTACTTTGAACCAATTTCTCACAGTTTTGTCATGATATTTAGGATATATTGCCTTGTAAAATATGATAATGAGAGATATTCCATTATTTTCCTCTACTTGAACTGCTGGAAGACATTTACTTATTAATCAGGTTCTGATAACATTTGCTTTGTATATAGTAGTGATGATATCTATCAATCATATATCTGGATATGTGCCAATGATCTCTATTGCATTCCTTTCATTATTACTTTATTATAATTGCTCATCCATAAAACTAATAAGACAAATGAAAAGGAAAACATAGTAGCAAACATTTAAACTGAGTAGCAAAAAATCGTTAATTTTTTTTTCCTGTTGCAATAAAATTTTTTCAGTTATTGCTTTTGTGCCATTCTCTCTGATGCTCTCTGATGGCTCTACATTCTGAGATCAACCCTGGAAATAATCTGGGAATAATATGGATGCTGCAATTGAATCTGGGACAGCATGTGCAAGGCAAGTGCCCTGCCTCTGTGTTATTGATAGGTCTTCAAATTATTTATGAGAAATGGTGATATTGCAACATTCTTTCCAGATAAATTATTCTAATTTCAATTGTCTAGAGGTCATAAGATTAGCAAATGCCTTCTCTTAGTTTGTGATTTATTTTTGTGTTTATTATAGGGCCTTTTAAAAAAGAAAATAGCGAAAAAATATTAATGTAGACTTACTTATGTGAGTGTAATTTGCTACTTATTAAATATGTTTATCCATTACACATAAGGTAAAATACTTTTTTGCATGTTTAACATAATTAAAGAGTTCTGTACTGTGGCCCCTCAACCCTCAACATATAGTGCTAATAACCAATAACAATGGAGACGTTACTGGTGCCGCTCGAGCAAACTGATGAACAACTGGACAACAGTGATATAGTGCGACATAAATATGTGCATACATACATATATATATATCATATAACTTACATCACTTGTATAATTTGTCATCCCATTGCTCATCGATTTGCTCGAGCGGGTGCCAGTAACGTCTCCATTCATACCTGTTCCATGTTAGTGTAGTCCAATGGCATCTGCTCGCT
The DNA here is from genome assembly GCF_027595985.1 of Sorex araneus. Classification (NCBI taxonomy): domain Eukaryota; kingdom Metazoa; phylum Chordata; class Mammalia; order Eulipotyphla; family Soricidae; genus Sorex; species Sorex araneus. The sequence goes on from NC_073305.1 coordinate 146,175,401, forward strand.
CCAGAACACCAAGAGCCTCAAAACTTTCCTTCAGGGTCTTGACGAAGAAGTCTGACCATCTTGTAGGTGGGCAGCCAGGTGTTCTTTTGATGTCCTGTGGAATCCAGTCGGTAACGGCTCTAGTCAAGCAGTCATCTCCAAATCGCGTTATGTGTTGGGCCCATCTGATTTTTGATGCCTTGGCAAACGAGACAGAGTCCCTGATCCTCGATTGTCGATGACGACGGTGGAAACTCCAGATTCCTTCTCTCACTTGAGTAAAATGTGACATTCCAAGCATAACTCTTTCGATGCCTCTTTGGAAGACCCAGATAGTGTTCTTTTCCTGTTTTTGTAGGGCCCAGGTCTCTGAGGCGTATGTTAGAGTGGGAAGAATGCTGGAGCTGAAAGGTGTGTCCAGAGCCAGAGGTTCTTCATTCTCTTAAAAACTTCTTTGACACTCTTGAAGTCTTTCCATGCCACTCTCTTCCTCCTGCGCAGTTCTAGTGCCAAGTAGTTCGTCATGTTGAGTTCTCAACCTCGGTACACATAACTGCTGCATTTGGAGATGTTTCAATTGTCCATTTTCATACTAAATTATAAATACTAAATTATAAAGACATTTAAAATTACTTTGTGCATATTATGGTTATGAGTTGAACCCCCCTCTCCCCATCATATGTTGAAATATTAGCCCTCAGTTCTTTGATTATGTCTGGTTTTTGACACAGATTCTTTAAAGAAGTAACTAAATTTAAATGAGTTTATTAAGGTAGGAAATATTCCAATATGACTGATGTTCATAAGAGAAAAAACTTGAACACTATGGTCCCAGGGGTTTATATGCAAAAAAGGCATGATCGTGTTAGCTTGGAATGAGAAGGGAGTCATCTGAATACCAAAGAAAAAAATTAAGCCTGCCAACAACTTGACTGAGATAATAGCTTCTCTTTGAGTGACACCTGGCAAAATGTGATAGGAATAAATGATTTCTGTCTGTTTGTTTTGGCCACACTACATTAAACTCAGGACTTATACCTGTTTATATGGGATAAAACCCAGTTGGCAGCATGCAAGGAAAGTACTTAATTCTGTGCACTATCTTTTGACTAGTTATTGGTTTTAAATGAGAAAATTTTATTTTCTTTTGATTTTCATAAATGATTATGTTACTATAGTTATGTCATAAGCATAAGTCAAAATTTTGTTAATGTGGACTTCTTGTTTAGGGCCTGTGTTTGTGAATATTTTTTTTTTATTCTACTGTAACTTACTTTGGAAAGGATAGTGTGTTCTAAGATCATGCACAAAAGTCATATCAAAATGTATTAAAAGACCTGACATGAAACCTGAATCAATTTATTTCATGGCATTAAATCTTGAGCTATATTCATTGATTCAGTGCCATTGACAAAGCAAATAGAAGAGATAAGCAAATAAAACTACATGAAACAAAAAAGCCTCTACACTACAAAATAAATGATGACCAGAGTAAAATGACACCCAATTAAGTCCTAGGATAAAAATATTTTTCCACTACTCATCTGACAAAGGATTAATATCCAAGATCTTATAAAGCAATAGTAAATGTATTTATTTATTATATTTATTCTTTCTGCCACACTCAGCATTGCTCAGTGGTTATTCCTGGTTTTGCATGCAGGAATTACTTCTGGCAATGCTATTGGATGCCGAGATCAAACCCAGGTTAGCCGTGTATAGGGCAAATGTCCCACGCATCCTCTGTACTTATTTTACTGGCCCCAGTAAAATAGAACTTAATTTTTTAAATGAAAACTATATCATAATTATATCAAAATATGCAAGACCCTGGAGTGACCCTTGAGTGCAGACCCAGGAGTAAGCCGTAGGCACTGCTAGGTGTGACCCCCAAATTAAAAAAAAAAATAAAAAGATAAAAGAAGACATGAAAGTATGCAGTTGGCCAAAAAGTGTTTAAGAAAAACATTTTGAAACGATTATCATCAGGAAAATGCAAATAAAACAACAAAATATGTCAGACCCATGAGACCAGCACATATAAAGAACAAAAACAACCAGCGTTGACGTGTATATATGCTGAAAGGAAACCTCATTCACTACTGCTGAAAATGTTTACTGATCTAACATTTTTGGAAACCAATATGAACACTTCTCAAAAATTAAGAATTGAGTTCCATATGATCTAGCAAGCACACTTCTTGGCATCTACCCAAAAGTCTAAAAACCATACTCAGGAAAAAAATTTGCATACATATGTTTATTGAAGCACTATTAACAATCACCAAAATCTGGAAACAACACAAGTATACAAAAACAAATGACTGAATAATTAAACTATGGTATATAAACATAGGATATTATATATTAGTATTTCACGGAATACTACTCATGAAAAATGACACTCTGGTGGAGGATGCTGTGCTGGAATGTCTTATGCATGGGACCCTATATTGTCAGTATTGTAATCATTGTGCCTAAAATTAAACATTTTTTAAAAGACAACGTTATTCTAGTTTTCAGAACTTTTTTTTTTGTATTTTCTAAGTTGATTAAGAGTAAGTTTTAATTTCCTTAATTTTTATGGAGTCACTTGAATCAATGTTTTTGTTCTTAAATTATGGAATATATGCATTTAAAAAGCTACCTTGAAGCCATTTGTTTTGTTTGTTTTCTTTTAGTTTGTTGTTATCTATACTTACCAAATAATCTGGCTTGTCTTTTATTTTAAAGTGGTGGGCACTCGTGGGATTCAAGCGTTTGGTGGCAGAGAGCTCCCTCCAGAGGCCAGTTCACAGTGGCAGCAGAGGACAAGAAACGGACAGGGGACAGAAAAAGGGACAGGAACCAGGCCTCAGGCTGGTTGGCAGTCAGTTTATTTCTCTTTCCTCCCTGGTGTAGTTTGATCTCTCCCTTTGCAGCACAATCATAGTCATCATATTGGCCATAGTTCTGCTCATCAGAGGTCATTAGTTACATCATGCTTAGTCTCCTTGTATATCTCAAAGTCTTCTCCGTTATATCTTCTTCCTCATCTCCTCAGAGTCTCGCAGTCCTCTACTTACAGTCATGGTCATCAGCTGGTTCTCCTAGTCCTCGCAGACCACAAAGTCCCAAAGTCTTAGTTCTCCTCATCATTTTGAAGTCTTGTCGTCAACTTTCCAGTCCCCAACGTATAGTCTTCAGCAGCTTCAACATCTTGTACTTAGCATCAACTCCTTAGCATCTAGTCTCCTATGTCTCATCCCCCAACATCGAGTATCCTCTTACCACTTACAGCATAGTTAAATAGAAATCATGAAGGGTAGAGATACAAAGGTGGGGCTGGACATTCTCATAACAAAAAATGTAAAGCCAATCTCACAGGTCATTAATTTAAGGACAAAATCTCATCTGAGGGTTCAGTACTCAAGATTACTAGGAGATCCACTCAAGGGCAGGATTCCATCCAGGTGTATTGCTTTCTCCTTTCCTCAGCTAGTAATCCATTTAAACAATCATAATAAATTTACTTCTTATAATATTTCTAGTAATGTCATTTTATATGAACACAGTAAGAGATATATTAAATTTAAAGGTTGGCTCTTCCTGGGGACATTTCATTATGTATTCCAAACCATAGTCCTCAAGCCAGGTTAGTCTTTCCTAACCTTAGCAAGGTCCTTATTCAGATACTTCTTTTTGGATCATGACAAAGTGTGCCCATAACCATGCTCTTAATTTATAGTTCAGTATTATGGCACTTGGCCTGGCCCATTTTGATGCCAGGGTAGCTCACCACTTGCCTTGGGTCCATCCAGTCCCTCATCGGGACCCTGCTTTTGGAGTGCTAGGCACTCAGGCAACTAAGGCTTAAGTAAAGTAAATATGGATGCCCAGGAGTAAATATTATTTTTGAGTTAATTAACTCCCATGTTACAAAGCATAGCATCAATCGTCTTCCTGTGTCTATACAAAAAAAAAGACATTGCTAAATAAACCTAGCAAATGACATAAAGGAAAGAGAAATGCAATATAGGATTATTAGTACTTGATGGAATCGGGTGTGCCTCAGGGGAACTGTTGTGGGAGTAGCTCAATAAACCTTAAACTCCCTGTGAGAGGAACAAGCACAACCCAATGTTATCCAACAGGGTATCCTTTAGAGCAGCTTTGTGTTAAAAGCAAAACTACAGTGAAAGTACAGTGGGTTAGAACACTTGCCTTGCAGATCTAGGTTTGATCCTTGGCACTCCATGTGGTCCCCCGAACCCACCAGTGGTGATTCCTTAATGCAGAACCAGGAGGGTAGACCCTTAACACCACTGAATGGTAACTGATGTACTGTCTTTCCATAATTTATTTTAACAATACCTTATATACTTCATGTGTAAGAATTTTTCTTATGTTAAACTATTCAGAAGCCCATAAAATTATTATGCATCTAACAAAAGCATTATTTTATTGGAATTTTCCTCCCATAAATGTGTAGAAACACAAAGTCTGTTCATAATGTAAGAGGGTTTTTTTTTCCCCTTTTTGCCTAGTATTTTATAGAACTAATGACTTTTTTTCTGGGAGCGTTGTTAATAGTCTCTGGATGTTGGCCATTGATGGGATTACACAGGGCAGGGGGCAGTTTCTAGGTGTGACCGCCTAGCTACTGGAAAATGGGGGATCTGGGCAGAAGAGGCCCAGTCCCGATCCAAGCAGGCTTGGAGATCTCAGCCCCGGGTCCCACACAGTTGGGTTTCTCTGCCAGTTTCTTCATGCGTGAAACCCATTCCCCTGACCCTGAAAGAGCCTCCAATGCAGCACTGTTGGGAAAGATGAGTAAAGAGAGGATGCTAAAATATCAGGGCTAGGATGAATGGAGACATTACTGAGGTCGCTCAAGAAAATCTGTGATCAACGGGATGATAATGATGATGAAGATAATGATAAATGACATTTTTTATGTTAAAGCATTTTCCTCAAACTCCATTTTTGTCACAAATGGATGCTGAAATGTACTGAATACTTTATACATATTGATATGTCCTTATTCCATTTATCCATCTTTTATTAATGTGGAATGTTACATTAATTTTCATGCATATATTGAACCTTCTTTGTTTTTCTGGAATAAATAACATTTCTCATGATGCATTAGTATCCTAATTTATTATTGAGTTTGTTTTACTATGTTTTCATTTCTAATTTTTGATTCTCTGTCAAAGATATTGATGTCATTTTCATTTATTGATATTTTGTCTGCTTTTTTATCTTAAGGCAATGTTGGAAACACACATTATTGTATTTTCAGAAGTATTTTCATTTTCTTCAACTTCTGGGGAGAGTTTGAGAAAGATATGCTTCAGGTCATTTTAGAACTCAATATTGAACCAAACTATTCCTAATTGTTTTGGGATAAACTTTTTATGGGATGGTGCGATAGCACAGTGGGTAGGGTGTTTGCCTTGCACTCAGCTGACCTGGATTTGATTTCTCCGTCCCTCTTGGAAAGCCCCGGCAAGCTACTGAGGGTATCCTGCCCACACGGCAGAGCCTGGCAAGATATCTGTGGTGTATTCGATATGCCAAAAACAGTAACAAAAAGTCTCACAATGAAGACATTACTGGTGCTTGCTTGAGCAAATCGATGAACAATGGAACAACAGTACTAAAGTGCTAAACTTTTTATTGCTGTTTCAGTTTTAGCATTTGCGACTGTTCAAGTTTGTTTTGGTGCATTCTTCTGATTCAATTTAGAAGTTTGTATAAATCTGAAAATGTGTCCATTTCTTCTAAATCATGCAATTATTGGATTAGAATTTCTATCAGTCTTCAATATAGCTTCTGTACTGCTGTTGTAACTTTACTTTTATTTCTGGTTTTATATTTCTTGTCCTTGTGAGTCTAACTAAAAGTTCTCCAATTTTATTTAGTAAGCAACTTTATTTGGTTTTATTGAACTATTTTCCATAAAAGTCTTGTAGAATTTATCAGTGGAACCATCTACACATTTTATGTTTGGGAAGATTATTATTCATTATTCACTTTATGAAATAGATAAGTCTATTCAGATTTGCTTACTTTTTGTACAAGTCTTGGCAAATATAGATAGTGTTATTATTTTTTGTTTATTTTGATGTTATTATACTTAATGGTAGTCAGGATCTACTTTCAAAACTGTGATTGGAGGTTATTCCTGATGTTATTTAAGGGCCATTTGATGCCAGAGATTGAAGTCAGGTTCCTAGTAAAAAAAGTGTGTGTTGGGCGCAATGAGTTATTGTTCCATGAGATCCTGTGTTTATGTGTGTTTTAAGATAACCAAGTTGTGGATATAAAGTATTTCTAGGTATCTTTTCTTTTCTGATGGTCATGGAGTCTGTAGTGATGCCTGTTTTATTTTCTAATAGATTTATTTATTCTCTATACATATTCAAACTGGCAGAGCCTGGCGTTTTCAATATGCCAAAAACAGTAACAAGTCTCACAATGGAGACATTACTGGTGCCCGCTTGAGCAAATCGATGGAAAATGGCATGACGGTGATACAGTGCTACATATTGGTATCAATTTGATGAAATTTTCAGATAATTAATATTTAATTATATTGAATTTTCTTCTTCATTTTTATTCACACTTCCATTGATTGATGTATTTAATGCTACTTTTATTCCTTTTCATATACAACGTTTTTTCTGGAACAGGAATGTGGTGAAATTTAGATTATTCATTTAATTTTTTATTCTATTATGTTTACAGAGCCTCGGCAGTTGAAGACCTCTGGAACCCAGTCACAGCCATGCTCAAGGCCACTCTCCACAAGTTTGGATGAGCCTCATGCATGAAGGAACCGGCAGAGGAACCCAGGTGTGCGGGACCTGGGGCTGAGATCTCCAAGGCTTTTCGGATCAGGACTGGGCCTCTTCCACCCAGATTCCCTTTTTTTCAGTAGCTAGGTAGTCACACCCAGAAACTGCCCCCTCCCGCTGTGTAATCCCATCAACAGCCAGCATCCAGAGACTATAAAACCTAGCTCCTGGAAGCACAGAGCTGCAATGCGGCCACACGACAACTAATAGCCTTGTTCTCCATCTTGAAAAACCTGACAAGCTACTGAGGGTCTATTGCCTGCATGGGAGAGCATGGCAAGCTCCGAGTGTCGTATTCATGTTCCAAATATAGTAACAGATATATACATACCTCTCAGAGAGCCTGGCAAGCTACTGAGTGTATCCCGCCCGCACAGCAGAGCCTGGCAAGCTACCCGTGGTGTATTCTATATGCCAAAAATGGTAACAAATAGGTCTCATTCCCCTGATACTGAAAGAGCCTCTGATAGTTGGGAAATATGAATAAGGAGAGGCTGCTAAAATCTTAGGGCTGAGTGTAATTAAGACTTTACTGGTGCCCGCTCTAGTAAATTGACGAACAACGGGGTGACAGTGATACAGTGATATATGCACTCAGCGCATAAATTTTCTTTTAAACATGGTTATGATGAGTCCCAAGCATTTACTTTTAGAAGGCTATACTGCGAAAATATTGAGTTGATTATGAAAGTTTATATGACATACAGCAATCCTACATTATAGCAAATATAAATTTTATCTGTTTGTATTTGCATAATAGAAAAAGCATTTTCCAACTAAAATTGAGTAATTAATCTGAGGAATAGTGAGGTAATGTTGGACCACAGCACCACTGGCTGTGACCCAACCATCTTCCCCACAAAACAATGTAAATAATAAATTACTTGTATGAAAAACGTTTTAAAGCTTATATAACTTCAATCATGTAGGCTTAACTTGACTTAAAATAAAACAAATCATATTCTGGATGCCACTGTTGTGACACACATATTAATATTTTTCTACAGAAGAAATATTTATCTTTTTTGATGACCAAAAACCTTATCAATATATAATTTTGCTCCTCTTAGTATGATGAAGTCAAAATACATAAATAAAGTGTTAATTATCTGTTAGTGCATTTTTCTACTCCTGATAAAATTTTAGAACAATGTTCCACAGAATGTTTTTGCTTCACATGTAGAGGACCACTTTTGTAGAACGGAGTCAAGACCAAATATCCCAACTTAAGATATAGACTGACTAAATCATCTAAAATAGTATCAATTTAAACATTGTACATTAAAAATCAGTGTCTAAAAAAGTAAAGAGAACATGCATACAGGTGAATTTAATCTCATTAAGAAATGTCTATTTTATTAATTTTAAAGGATTTATGCACATTACATGTGTATAGCAGCATTGTTTACATTAAGCAACAAAATCAAACTGTGTATGTAGCACTGTCGTCCCATTGTTCAATGATTTTTCTCCATCGGGCACTAGTAACGTCTCCATTGTGAGATTCGTTGTTACTGCTTTTGGCATATCTAAAATGCATGATGAAGTATGAGTTTGAGAAACAGAATCTCTTACTTTTTTTCTTTTATAGGGCATTCCAGTTGTAAGATCTGATCAGTAATTTTTTTTTTTTGCTTTTTGGGTCACACCCAGCAATGCACAGGGGTACTCCTGGCTCATGCACTCAGAAATCACCCCTGGTGGTGCTCAGGGGACCATATGGGATGCTGGGATTTGAACCCGGGTCGGCTGCTTGCAAGGCAAATGCCCTACCCTCTGTGCTATCACTCCCAGCCCCAGTAATTTTTTTCTAATTTATTATTATGTTATATTTGGTTTTATTTGACTTCCAAAGTTGCAAATAAAATTGGTTTGAGACTTTAGTGAAAATGTCCAGGGATCAGAATTGGGCAGTCAATGATATAGTAGTTTTTTAATGATGTCACTTAATAGTATGTTATAGGAAACTGTAAAAATTGTAATTTGTTCGTGAAGTCCACTGAGTTGATTCTACACTGAGACTTGAAATCCCTTGATTAGTTTTTTTTTTTTAACTTTTGCAAGGATTGTTAAAGTCTTCACATATTTATGTGATGTTTTACCCTCTGGATAATGACATTTCTTCTTCCCTGATCATTGTAAAACCCTGAAGAACTTGACTGTTTCTTCTGCAAAGAAGTTCATATAATATAATGGATCTTTTGAATTGCTGTGTCTTATAACCATGAGTTATTTATTATACACTTACTACACTAGACTGTCCAGAGAAAATGAAGTAAGATGGAAACTCTATTATGCTCATTTGTGGCAAATTCTATTGCTAATGGACATAGGTAAATCTAGCAGAGGTAGACAAATATTTACTTTTCTTAATAATAGATTTCAACTGGAGCTATAGCACAGTGGGTAGGGCATTTGCCTTGCATGCGGCAAGGAGTTTGTTTACATTAGGTAATAAAATCAAACTATGTAAAATAATGAATAATTGAATAAAAAATTCAATGTGCATTCAATGCAAATCTACTCAACAATTTGAAAAGCTAAAATCTTGCTTCTCAAATAATATGGATGGAACTTGAGATAACTATGATAAATAAAAGAGTAAAGTGAGTTGAGTATTCTACCACTTTAGCACTGTTATTCATTTGTAGAATGTAAATAACCAAGGCAAATAAAATTAAGTAGATAAAAAAAGCTCATACTTTGGAAAATATTTGACAGATACCACAGGAAAAAGTAAGAGGTTTGGAGGACTATCTAGAGGGTCAATTTGTTAGTGTTGCAGTACTTAAACTTCCTTGGAGTGACGGTGAGTTGTATTTATTTAAGAAAATATAAATCTGTACTTCCAATTTATTTAGTTTTTCAAATCAATGGTAAATCAATAAAATTTGATAAAAATGCATATATTTTCCTTATTGAAAGAAATTATTCTTCTAAAGACCCTTCTTATATAATCACATTTAAATTAGTTTTCTAAATTAATTCAAATTTTCTTTATTACTGCTTTTTTGCTCATTTTTCACACAAATATTGTCTTTTTTTAATAGTTTCACATACATATACTTTAATTTAGGCACACTCACATATAAATTCTTTATAATTATTAAAACTAAAATTAACAGGATAATTTCAGTTGTTCTATTGAAGTTTACATTTTAGGGTTTATTTTTATTTATTTATTTATTTAATTTTATTAGTGAATCACTGTGAGACAAAGTTACAGACTTACAGGTTTTCATGCTTATGTTTCAGTGACATAATGATCGAGTGTCCATCCCTCCACCAGAGCCCATTTTCCACCACCAATGGTCCCAGCATCCATCCCACCACCCCCACCCTGTCCCCTTCACCCCACCCGGCATCTGTGGCAGGGCATTCCCATTTGCTCACTCTCTTTTTGGGTGTTGTGGTTTGCTACAGAGGTATTAAGTAGGCATCTTATTCGGTCTATTGTGGAGAGCCTCCACAGGACTGTGCTTTGTAAACAACACCTGTTTCTTGTTAATTGCACCTTGCTTCGAAAATAACTCCTAATAAGGAAACAAGATGTCCTGCCATGCCCACAAGGTATAACTAGCCTATCAGCTGCAGACACTTGGGCGTAAATAAGCATCGAGAGGTATATAGGGAGGGAAGCTGCCTCGCTAGTGGGTTCCTCCGGGTTCCCCCCTGGTTCCTCCTTCGTTTCTCCTTCGGTTTCTCCTCTTTCCCGTTTCTAATGATGAGAAGGTCTCTGAATAAATCGCTGCAAGAAGAGTCTCCGGGTTGCGTGTTATTTTACAGTCTATAGTCTATTTTCAGCCTTTCTCTCCCAACCCTAGTGGGCCCGCCTAGCACCCTTTACTTGGTGATCCCTTCGCTATCAGAGCTGCTTTCTCACCTAGCATGTGAGGTCAGCTTCCAAGCTGTCACACAAATATTTTCACTTAAAGTTTTATGCTTCTGAAATTTTCTAAATAACTTGTTTTTTAGTTTTAAAATATTTTCTCCCAGAAATACTACCTTTTCTTTATTTTCATTTCTTGACTTTTGCTATAAAGTAAAACTAAATGGGTACTCAAGAAAATATATGAGTACTGCGCTAATTAGTTACCTGTGTATTTTGTTAAACTGACACCATTTAATAACCTAGGCATAATGAATTTTCTCCTGACTAAAACTTTCAATTACTCACTCACTGTTACATTAGTACTTAAACATTTCAGTTATTGCCACAGCTCATTAGAATGTAAATGAAGACCAAGGGTTGAATTAGCACATTCAGGAACTGATTAAGTCTGGATTAGTTTAGACAGATTCTCTTGCAGATGTCAGTTTCTTTCCCCTCACACTAACAATGTATATCAGATCAAAGCAATTCTATTAATGACAAAACCTTTGTGTAAATTTCTTGCTGTAGATTTGCATATAACTTGTTTCATTAGAGGGACAGTTCTTTATGTTTCTTCTACTCACAAGAGATCCAGAATGAGCATAATTAATGTCCTTGAAATAAAGGCTTGTTAATGTTTGATTGCAACTTCATTGTTTCTAACAGTTCTTATTAACATTGTAACATTTGCTTCACAGAATAAACCAGCTGCACTGAAGTTCACCAAAGAGTAGTCATAACACTAGATTGAAATAAATGTAATGACCTGTTCAATTTTTGCCCTACAAAACTGAGCAAGGAATGATTAACCTTTCTAAATAAAATAAATATTCAAAATTTTAAAATAGTGGCCATAAAAATAGTACTGTGCTTAACACACTTGCTGGCATATAGATGAACCTGGTTTGATCACCAGCACTACCAGGAGTGATCCCTGAACAGAGAGCCAGGAGCAACCCCAAATCAGTGGAACAGATCTTGAGTACTGCCAGGTGTGGCCCAGAAACACACCATCATTCTAAAAAGACCTAAAGATGGTTCTGTATCACTCTATCACTGTCATCCCTTTGCTCATCAATTTGCTCAAGCGTGCACCAGTAATGTCTCCATTGTGAGACTTGTTACTGTTTTTTGACAGATTGAATATGCCAGGGGTAGGTTCCCAGGCTCTGCTGTGCAGTCGGGATACTCTCGGTAGCTTGCTGGGCTTTCCGAGAGGAACAGAGGAATTGAACCCGGGTCGGTTGCCCTACCAGCTGTGCAATCCCTGGTATATTCCTTAGATCAGGTACTGTGTACTACTCATCATTATATCCTTCCCCCAAAGCCTTCAGCATCTTGCCTAGTACATGGCATATATACTTGTGTCAGGAGATGTGATAAATGAGGTTTGATGGTACTTATCAAATTGATAAAATGGCACAATGTGTTGCTGATTTTTTGGTTTTTGCCCATGCATGAATCTGGTGACAAAAATTTAGAATTGTAACCGTCCTAACCTCTGGTAGGAGCTCTGCCTCCTTCGGCCTTTCAACAGCCCACTAACTAGCACTTTATGTTTTTAAAGAAGCAAATAGCCCATTATTTATTTTCAGTTATTATAAAAATAAACAGTAATGCAATCTTATAATCAGTCACCTTCACATAATACTGTCAGAACCTATTATTGAACATTCATCTCTCTCACATGGTTCAAAGAAAAATGTGACACAATAGTATCTTCTCAAAATCCACGGCTTTCCTCTCAGCCCAAAAAGTTTTCCACATGCCCAACAATTTATAATGTTAATGCTCTGACAGGCCATTGGCAGGTCCCTCCCTTCACCATAAGTGTCATTCAAAGATGGTTAATAACTTTTTTTAAACCACAGATTTAAATCTTTAACATATTTTCAGCTACTAAGTAGAAAATTGTTATGTATTTTATTTACTAATGTTTTCCATAAAAATTCTGTGAAAATCTTAAAAAATCATATCTCCAAAATATTATAGTTTGATAAAAGTAGTATGGTTAATTGCCTAAGATTTACACCAGTCTACTTCCTTTAATTGTGGTTCTCATAGACTTTATTTGTCCACAGAAAATGCAATGAAGAAATCTAACTCTTTAAAAAAGATAAAGAAAAATGGTGAGGGCAGAGGAGGGAGCAGATGTATTTTAATTGTACTACTAGGAAAGAAAAATAACACAGGAAGAAAATTCTTAGATCATTTAAGTGTGTCATTTTTATAATTTGTGTTCACCTATTGATTTAAAAATAATAATATACATTGAATTAAGAGTTATAAATTTTATTTATTTTTGATTCTTCTTTTTCCAGCTTTTATTTAAGGAGAAAGTAAATGTCCTTACATTATGTGAATGTTGAAATGTCTAAGAATAAGCAACTAAGCAGCTAAACTCTGGGCTGAGAGAAAAAAACCTCTATAGACTAGTTGTTCTAATATAACTCTTCATAATAAGATGACACTTCAGTAAATTGTTCACTGAGCCCTCTGCCACCTGCAATTTTTCAAAATCAAGGTATATTTACCCTGATACTATATTTTTGTTATTGAATTGCCAGGACTACCATACTGTACCTGGTGTAATTGGCACCATTCCATGTTTCCCTAAAAATAGCTCTCCCGTTGCAACTCCAGTTAAGTTTTTTGTAATACTGAGTAAGGAAAATCAATATAAAATTTGGCAGGTAACCAAACATTTTTATTAGTGATAATTGGAAGTGGAGACTATAAGCTTTCCTATATATCTTCAGGAAAAAGTGCAGTGATAATTGCATGAAGTTATAAATATAATGTAGATTTTAAGATCACTTTATAAATAATTGAGGGAAAATATTGTGGTTAGGAAACTTCCATGTAGATAAACATATTAGCTACTCTATATAATAGTTGTGTCCAAAGTCATATTGAATCATACAGCGAAATTTATGCTGAAAAATAATATATACATATACTTAAAGTTGGTCCAAAGTGATGGTACAGTAGATATGGTGCTTGCCATGCATACTGAACACATGGGTTCTATTTTGGCACCACATCCACACAATGGACTCTCGAATACCACCAGAAGTGATACCTGAGCAGCACTAAGAGAGACACCTGAGCACAGATACAAAACTATACCCTACAATGGACTGATGCCAACAAACATAAACACACACACACACACCAAAAAAAAAAAATGAACACAAACGATCTAAAAATCCATAAATACACTTTATAATCTGGCTAAAAATATTAACTTTACATTCTGTTTTGAGATTTATTAAAGAAAAATTTAATTTGTAAATATGTGCTCAATTAAAATATTTTATTTATTTATTAATTTTTTTATTGAATCACCATGTGGAAAGTTACAAGGCTTTCAGGCTCAAGTTTCAGTTACATAATGCTCAAACACCCATCCCTTCACCAGTGCACATATTCCACCACCGAGAACCACAGTAAACCTCTCCCCTACCCCCACCACTCAGCCCCACACCCCGCCTGTATAGCTGATAAATTTCACTTTACTTTCTCTTTACTTTGATTACATTAAATATTTCAACAAAAAAAAAAACTCACTATTATTGTTTGGAGTTCCCCCCACCAAAAAAAAAGTCAGACCTATTTTAAAGGAAGCATTTGATAATTTCTTTTCCATTGTTGAGAATGAAGAGATATGAGGTAGTGTGGCCGGCCACAATGACGGCTCCAAGGTTTTGGATTTATGTTTATTAGAATTTTAGTAACTGAATCCAGAGAAATTTCTGCCAGAAGTTGTATCATTGCTAGCTCGTACCTCTCTGCTACATTATATTCCACGTATGAGTACAATCTTTCTATGTCTGTCTCTTTCTTTCTGACTCATTTCACTCAACATGATAATTTCCATGTTGATCCACTTATATGCAAATTTCATTACTTCATGTTTTCTAACAGCTGCATAGTATTCATCGTGTAGATGTACCAGAGTTTCTTTAACCAGTCATCTGTTTTTGGGCACTCCTTTTTTTTCCAAATTGTGGCCATTTGTAAACAGTGCTGCGATGAACATAGAAATGCAAATGTCATTTCTACTATACCTTCTTGCCTCTCCCGGATATATTCCCAAGAGTGGTATTGCTGGGTCAAATGGGAGCTCAATTTCTAATTTTTTGAGAATTGTACATATTGTTTTCCAAAAGGGCTGAACCAGTCAGCATTCCCACCACTAGTGAAGGAGAGTCCCTTTCTCCCCACATCCGCGCCAACACCAGTTGCTTTTGTTTGTTTGGATGTGGGCCAATTTCTGTGGTGTGAGATGGTATCTCATTGTTGTTTTGATCTGCATCTCCCTGATGATTAGTGATGTTGAACATTTTCTCATGTGCCTCTCAGCCATTTGGATTTCTTCTTTGGGAAAGTTTCTGTTCATTTTATCACCCCATTTTTTGATCGGGTTGGCAGTTTTCTTCTTGTGGAGTTCAACCAGTGCATTGTATATCCTTGATATCAACCCTTTATCAGATGGATACTGCATAAACATCCTTTCCCATTCTGTAGATTGTCTTTGTACTTTAGTCACTGTTTCTCTTGAGGTGCAGAAGCTTCTTAGTTTGAGATAGTCCCATTTATTTATCTCTGTTTTCATTTGCTTGGACAGTGGTGTGTCAGCTTTGAAGATAGCATTGGATTCAATGTCGTGGAGGGTTTTGCTGACTTTGTCTTCAATGTACCTTAGGGATTCTGGTCTGTTGTTGAGGTCTTTAATCCATTTTGATCTTACTTTTCTACCTGGTGATAGGTGGAGGTCTAAGCCCATTTTTTGCATGTAGCTGTCCAGTTTTGCAAGCACAATTTGTTAAACATGTTTCCATGCTACACTTCACATTTCTTGCTCCCTTATCAAAGATTAGTTGATTATATATTTGGGGGGATGTGTCAGAGTATTCAACCCTGTTCCATTGGTCTGCCGCTCTGCCTTTGTTCCAGTACCATGCTGTTTTAATGACTACCGCTTTGTAGTAGAGTTGGAAGTTGGGGAGGTTGATTCCTCCCATTTTCTTTTTCCCAAGAAATGCTTTATCTATTCGTGGGGGCTTATTGTTCCATATGAATTCCAGGAGCACTTGCTCCATTTCTTTCAAGAATGACAAAGGTGTCCCTATAGGGATCACATTGAATTTGTACAATGCTTTGGGGAGAATTGCCATTTTGACAATATTAATTTTTCCAATCCATGTGCAGGGGATATCTTTACATTTCCTCGTGTCCTCTTTTATTTCCTGAATTAGCGTTTTGTAGTTTTCATTATACAAATCCTTTACCTCCTTAGTTAAGTTCATTCTGAGGTATTTGATCATTTGAGGCACAATTCTGAACGGGATTGCTTTTATCATGTCGCTTTATTCTCTCTCATTATTTGCATATAGGAAAGCCATGGACTTTTGGGTATTGATTTTATAGCCTGCAACTTTACTATACAAGTCTATTCTTCCTAACAGTTTCTTGGTAGAGGTTTTAGGGTTCTCTAAGTATAATATCATATCGTCTGCAAATAGTGAGAGTTTTATTTCTTCCTTTCTTACCTGAATGCCCTTAATACCTTTTTCTTGCCTAACCACTATTGCAAGTACTTCCAGTACTATATTGAACAAGAGTGGAGAGAGTAGGCATCCTTGTCTCTTCCCTGATCTCAGAGGGAAGGCTTTAAGTTTTTCCCCATTGAGGATGATGCTTGCTGTAGGCTTGTGGTAGATGGTTTAACTATATTGAGGAAAGACGCTTCTATACACATTTTGGTGATAGTTTTCATCATAAACAGGTGCTGGATCTTGTCAAATGCTTTCTCTGCATCTATTGATATGATCATATGTGGTTGTTATCTTTTGTTTTGTTGATATGTTGGATTATGTTGATTGATTTCTGAG
Source organism: Sorex araneus (assembly GCF_027595985.1). NCBI lineage: Eukaryota > Metazoa > Chordata > Mammalia > Eulipotyphla > Soricidae > Sorex > Sorex araneus. Next base: position 146,191,993 of record NC_073305.1, read on the forward strand.
TATTAAACCATCCTTGCATCCCCGGGATGAATCCCACTTGGTCTTGGTGTATGATATTTTTGGTGAGTTGTTAAATTCTGTTTGCTAATATTTTGTTGAGAATCTTTGCATCCGTGTTCATCAGAGATATCTACCTGTAGTTTTCTTTTTGTGTGGTGTCTTTGTATGTTTTTTGGTATTAGGGACATATGAGCCTTGTAGAAACTGTTTGGGAGGGTTTCTGTTTTTTCAGTTTCCTGGAAAAGCTTGAGAACTGGCAACAAGTCCTCTTTAAATGTTTGGAACAATTTGCTAGTGAATCCATCTGGGCCTGGGCTTTTGTTTTGGGGAATACTTTTGATTACAGTTTTAATTTACTTGATATTAATAGGAGTGTTCAAGTATTCCTGGTCTTCTTTGTTTAGTCTTGGGAGAGTGTAGGAATCCAGGATTTTATCCCTTTCTAGATTCTTTTTTTTTTGTGGCATACAGCTTTTAAAAGTAGTCTCTGATAATGTTTTGAATTTCTTTTGTTTCTGTTGTGATGTCTCCCTTTTCATTTCTGATTCTGTTTATAAGGGTTCTCTCTCTCTTTCTCTGTGAGTCTTGCTAATGGTTTATCAATCTTGTTTACTTTCTCAAAGAACCAGCTCTTGGTTTCATTGATCTTTTGAATTGTCTTTTGGTTCCATGTCGTTGATTTCTGCCCTAAGTTTTATTATCTCTTTTCTTCTACCTGGTTTGGGCTCCTTTTGTTGGTCCTTTTCTAAAATCTTAAGCTGTGAAGTCAATTTATTTATGTGGGTCCTTCCTTCCTTCCTGAGGAATGCTTGCAGAGCTATAAGTTTTCCCCTTAACATGGCTTTAGCTGAGTCCCACAAATTCTGGTAGCTTGTGTCTTCAATCTCATTTGTTTCCAGGTACCTTTTGATTTCTTTCTTGATTTCCTTCCTGACCCACTCATTGTTCAACATAGAGTTGTTCAATTTCCAGCTGTTTGATTTGGTTTTCTGCATCTGTTTGTGATTAACTTCTATCTTCAGTGCATCATGGTCTGAAAAGATAGCTGATACAATGTCTATCTTCCTGATTCTGTTGAGGTATGTTGTGTGGCCCAGCACATTGTCTATTCTGGAATATGTTCCATGTGTACTGGAAAAGAATGTTTATTCCCTTTTTTGGGGATATAAATCCCTGTATAGATGTATCAGCCCTATCTCTTCTATTTCTTCCTTCAAAGCCAGTATTTCCTTGGTGGGTTTTAATCTTTTTGATCTATCCAGGGATGATAGGGCAGTGTTGAAGTCTCCAATTACTATTGTGTTGCTCAAGATGTTCTTCTTAAGGTCTGTTAGCAGTTGTTGTAGGAATTTGGCTGGTCCCTCATTGGGTGTGTACACATTTAGGAGTATGATTTCTTCCTGCTGTACATATCCCTTGATTAATAAAAAATGGCTTTCCCTATCCTTTCTAATCTTTTTCAACCTGAAATCTATGTTGTTCAATACTACTAAGGCCAGTCCAGCTTTTTTGAGAGAGTTGTTTGCTTGCAGGATTGTTTTCCATCCTTTGACTTTGAATCTGTGTTTGTTCTGGTTATTCAGATGTGTTTCTTGCAGGCAGCAAAATGTTGGGTTCAGTCTTTGAATCCATTTTGCCACTCTGTGTCTCTTAATTGGTGAATTTAGACCATTGACATTAAGAGAGAGTATTGTTATGGGATTTTGCGCCATCTTTGTGTAAGGGTTTGTTGTGCTTGTAGGGGTTCTTCTTGTCTTACAATAGCCCCTTTAGTCCTTCTTTTAGGTTTCGTTTTGAGTCTATGAAGTTCCTGAGCTGTTGTTTATCCATAAAATAGTGTATCATTCCTTCGAGTTTGAATGAGAGTTTAGCCAGATAAAGTATTCTTGGTGAGTGTTCATTTCATTGAGTTTTTTCATTATATCCCACCATTGCCTTCTGGTTTGGAGGCTTTCATCTGATAGGTCTGCTGTGAATCTAAGCGGTGCTCCTTTGTATGTGATTTCCTTCTTTGACCTTGCTGCTTGCAGTATAGTGTCTCTATCCATGACGTCCATCATTGTAACTATGATATGTCTTGGGGTTCTTCTGTTAGGGTCTCTGTTAGCTGGCACCCTTCGGGTACTTTGTATCTGGATGCCTGCATTCTCCAGCTCTGGGAACTTTTCAGCAAGGATTTGTTTGACTGTGGCTTTTTCGTAAGGGTTGGTTCCCTGTCCTTCTGGTACTCCAATGATTCTAATGCTGCTCCTCTTGAAATCATCCCCTAGGACTCCGATTCACCCTAGAGCTATTTTGAGGTCTCTTCCCATTGTTTGTTTTTGCCTGTAGGCTTCTTGCAGCTGATCTTCAAGCTCACTAATTCTGTCTTCTGCTGCTGTCATTCTATTGTTGAGGGCAGCCACAGAGTTTTTGATTTAATCTACCGAATCGTTCATTTCTTTTTTTAGGTTTTTTATTTCTGCTCTCATTTCGACTGTCTGTTGTACTGTTTGTGTCAGGTCCTCTTTTTAAGTTGTCAATCTTTGCATTGAGTTCATTGAACATCTTGAGGATTTCAACTCTGAATTCTTTATTAGAGAGATCAAGTTTGCAGGAAATACCTATTGAGGTTTCTGGACTCCTTTCATCATCCTCTGCTTATGGTGGGGATTTGCACTGTTTCTTCATGTTGTTGTGGTGGTATGGAAGAGGGACCTTCAAGATCAGTATCCCTGTTCCCTCTTGTTGTGAAAATGGATTCTGGATGAGCTCGGTCAATGGTGCTTGCCTTTTTATTTTCAACTTCTAGAACATGACCTTCCACTCAGATGTTCCTCTAATCCTTATGTGAAGTCTTGTGTTTTATTGGCATACTGTTTACGGATAGCTAGGTTATTACTCTTGGACATGACATAGATAATGAAGGCTGAGATGAAACAATATATTGATGGGTTTTAGGAAAAGATCTCTGGCCACGTTGGCGGCGGCCAGCCAGGAAAGAAGCCACGCCCACTTCTGCTTAGGCCATGCCCCTGCGATTAGACCACGCCCCTTTCCCCCACAATAGCACACACCTGTGCTGAAAGAGACAATGGCTGCAGCGCTTGGGGGTGGCATGCAGGTAGTTGGAAGGGGGGAGGGATGGCTGGGGTGCTCGGGGTCCGAGGAGCAGGCTGGGATGTGGGAAGGGCGGGTCGATCTCAATTAAAAATTATGGAAATGTTTTATGGTTACTGAAAGAAAAAAATAGTATTTTAACATAGCGTTTGAAATTTAAAATATTTATAAAGGAACAATTCTCACTATTTTGGAGATTTAGTTAATATATTTTAGTTCATTATAATATTTAATTTTAATTTAATTTTCCACTTTTGTGGTTTTTTTTTTGCTCCCACTTGCTTAGCCAGAAGTATTGAATTGTTGAAGTTATCTCACTGATGTGTTTTATTTCTCTCAGGTAAGTATAGTTGCCAAGGGATTGAAAATCAGATGGAACAGACACATAATACAATTTGGAGATGACCGCTGGATTAGAGCTATTACTGTCTGGATTCCACTGGATGTCAAAAGAATGCCTGGCAGCCCAGTAGGTCTTCTTTAAAGATGGGATAAAGTAATTAGTAAAACCATATGGACCCAAAGCAAAAATAGTTTTAAGGAAGAAGTTCATAGCAATGCAAGCATTTAGTAGGAAAGAAGAAAGGACTTATATAAATAATCTCACAGAACAGAATAGGCAGCTAAAAAAAATCAACAAAAGGGAACCAAAGCAGAAAGAATTATTATTTAATTATTATTTAACTACTTCTTGTTTGGGGTTCCTTTCTGACCCTTATGTTCTGGTGTCTCATTTCATCATTCCATTTTTTTTTCCAGCAATATTTGGATTTATTTTCTGAGTTCCTTTTTTACCAAGTGGTTGTTTAGTAGCTAGTTGTTTAATTTCCAGATTCTGAAATTTTTTAACTCCATATCTATTTGTGATTAACTTCCATTTCAACATATCATAATCTGAAAGGATAGTTGATAGAAGATGTACCATAAATTTATGAAAATATTTTGTGATACAGCATGTGGTCTATTGCAAAAGATGTTTCATGTGCACTGGATAAGAATGTGTATTTGACGTTTTGTAGAGAATAGCTCTTTGTGTGATTGATAAACCCAGGTCTTTTATTCATTCCTTCAAAGCTAGTATTTCCTTATTGAATTTTTGCCTAGATGAAGTATCCAACATAGAAGAATGTTAAAGTCTCCAACTAATGTGTTATTATTGTAATTTTCTTCATTAATGTCTATTAGCAGTTGTTTTCAAACTATTTTGATGACCCAGGATTAGGTTCATATATAAATATAAGTGTATGTCATCTTGACTTATTACCCCCTCAATCAAGTTAAAATTAAATAAAAACTGATATCACACCCAATTCCATAAATTATATTGAAAAAAAACAGGCAGAATGCTTCATGACATTGGATCTAGAGGTCAAGAAAACGGATGCAAATATTTAAAAATTGGACTGAATCAAACTAAACTGTTTCTTCATAGCAAAGAAATAATCAGCAAAATAAAAAGACACATCACAGACTTAGAAAAAATATTTGCTCACCACTCATTTGATAAGATTAATATTCAAGAAATATAAATATAAAAAATAACCAACCTCATCAAATAATGAAGGGAAAAGATGAAAATAAAGCTGCTAAAAGAACACATATAGATGTCTGATAGGTATATGAAAAAAATGTTGCTATCAGTTATCAGGAGAATGTAAAGGAAACAATCACAAGACTGACAGACATGAAAATAATAAAAATAACCAGTGTTGGGGGCTGGAGCAATAGCACAGCGGGTAGGGTGTTTGTCTTGCACTCGGCCGACCCAGGTTAGATTCCCAGCATCCCATATAGTCCCCTGAGCACCGCCAGGAGTAATCCTGAGTGCATAAACCAGGAGTAATCTCCAAAGATTCTGTTTCAAAAAAGATATCTGTGCCTTTATGTTCATTGCAGTACACAATAGAAAAGATCTGGACACAGCACAAATGTCTATGAATTGAGTAATGAATAAATAAATCACATAAATCTACTTCGCTATAAATATGATAGAATTATGCAATTTGCTGCTTGATTTGGATTAATTTGTACAGTATGGCATGGAATATAGTACTAAGGAGAGAGATAGATACAGGATAATCTCTTTCATATGTGGGATGTAAAGAAATGTAGCAAGAAAATAACATATACACAAAGCAACAGAACCAGGAAGCTTGTTTTCAGAATATGACCTATCATGGGCTGGGAGAACATAGGATAAAGTGGCATTGTGGTGAATGGCACTGGAATATTGATGGAATGCAGAAAGAAAGCACCATGTTCCCAAGAAAATTTAAGTTAATTACCTGTGGAACTATATACTCTGGGGAAAAAAGCAATCATTTATTTTATTCCTATTTACACAGAGACAAATTTCACAAGAACTGGGAAGAGCATTATAACTTCCTTATTATAGAAGGAGCATATTAGATCCAGAAAAGAAATTAAAATATAATCATATTGGACTCATGAACTCTATGATACCAACTCTGTAATGAGGAATACACTTGACTTTTTTTGTGTAGTAAATATTCTTCAAATAATATTTGTATACTTACATATATAAATATTCGTATAATATATTTGTAAAAGCTTCATATTTATCTGAATACTGACTCTGTCAAACAAATTTTGTCACACACAGCATTATCACATAAAATAGGTTTTAATGTACAATTTTTCATAACAAAAAATTTTAGGTTTTTGTTGCAAGATATTATATGAATAATTCTTTTGAAAAATCTGAATCTTATTTGAGAACAATATGAAAGCTTAATTATGTATGCAAGAATAAAGTTACAGATATTTTAATTGCTAATCTAACTTTGAGAAGAATTCTAAAATTTTTACTTTCTTTTTTTTTCCTTTTTGGGTCACACCCGTTGATGCATAGGGGTCACTCCTGGCTCTGCACTCAGGAATTGCTCCAGGCGCTGCTCAGGGGATCATATGGAATTCTGGGGATCAAACCCGGTTCAGTCGCATGCAAGGCAAACACCCTACCTGCTGTGCTATCACTCCAGCCAAAAAAATTCTAAAATTTTTAAACACTAAGTTTCAAAAATGCTCAGAATTAAACTAAGCTAAATTACTTAAGATTTACTAAATACCAAGTGCATGATATTATCAAAATGCATTTACTCACAAGGCAACTTTTTATATGCCAATAACTTAAAATTTTATAACAAAAGGTTACCTTTAAATAAAATATGTTTAATAAATTGATTCTAATGAACAAAGAAATGATAAAATAATAAAAGTTTCTCTTTCTCTGTGCTCTTATCAAATATTGATCAGGACCTATATTAAAAGTTTAGAGACCTTCAAGCTACATATACTTTCTTTTTTTTTTAACTTTTTATTTTTTTAATTAATTTATTTTTTTTTTAGTGGGTGAATTTTATTTTTTTTATTTATTTTTTTATTTTTTTATTTTTTTTATTAGTTTATTTTTAATTAGGGAGTCATCGTGAGGGTACAGTTGCAGATCCATACATCTTTGTGCTCATGTTTCCCCCATACAAAGTTCGATAACCCATCCCTTCACCAGTGCCCATTCTCCACCACCAGTAAACCCAATATCCCTCCCCCCCAGTCCCGTCTCCCCCCACCCCACCCTGCCACTACAGCAGGGAATTCCCTTTTGTTCTCTCTCTCTGATTAGGTGTTGTGGCTTGCAATAAAGGTGTTGAGTGGCCATTGTGTTCATATACTTTCTTTGAAAAAATGTCCAGTGAACAGTAAAAGCCCTTAGCATGTTTTCTGTAGGTTGAGCTATACCCATTTATACACAACTAGCCTGAATGATATATATTGAATATTAATTAATAGAAAAAACCATTAGTAGAATTCTATAACTACCCTTTTAAGCTTAGAATACAATATGTTTTCCCACATTCTAGCTCTGTGGATGTCACAAGTCTACACCCAGATTCACAGTGGGAAGGGATTTGAGAAAATTAGTAGCTTTCTGAGAAACCATTTTTCAGAAACACTTAGTTTTACTTTTCAGCTAAATAAATTGTATGTTCTGGTTGAACTGAAGCCATCTCTACTTCCCAAACAGAAGAAAAGGGATCTAAGAACTTGAAACTGTTGTAATCTTGACCATGGTAGTTTCAGATACAGGAAAGTGAGGTCAGCTCACCCTAATCACGATGTGTATTAGAGTTGAGTTGACAGTGTTAGCATGCAGCACTAGTCTTAGTGAGCTGGAGAAGTAGTGGGGGGGGGTGTAGGGAGGGAGGGAGTGGGTAAGGTGCTTTCCCTGCAAATGGTCTTTCTTTGTTTGATTTCCAGCATTACATATGGTCTCATAAGCAGATGCAGGAGCGAGCCTGAGCACAGAACCAGGAATAAAACCTGAGCAGCACTAGGTGTGGCCACAAAACCAAACCAGAAAACAAACACACAAGCAAAAAAGTCAAAGAAATTCTTTCTTAACTGTTATATAGTCCTGGAATACGGTTTTAGGAGATCCTCACAGTTTCATGTGATTAGAAAGCAAAACATCGGGCAGAGCGGTGTTACAATAAGTAGGGTGCTTGCCCCAGGTAAGCATCATATAAACTCCCCCAACTTCCACCACAGAGATTCCTTAGTGTAAAGTCAGAGTAATAGCTGAGCACCCCCAGTTGTGGCCCAAAACATAAAAAATAAAGGAAATAAAATCAAATTAAACGAAGAAAGTAAGAGACAGAATTTGATTTTAAATGGTGCTGTGATATGTCTTAAAGAGGGGTGAACTGTATCCCTAAAATTTACAGTGTCTTGTAAAAAATATTTTGCAAAGAAAGACAAATAAATGCTATTTAAGTCATAGTCAATTCTCAACTGAGAATCTTATTTGGCCTGATGTACCTACTCATGTGAACTAATTATTTTAATATTTTGCTTAACGTGGATGAGTGTTCACTTATTTAAATATATTCTTTATACCAAAATTAAGGAGTTAATTAATGTTATCAGCTAAATAGCTGATAACATTAGTTAATAATATATTACAAGGAGCAAACAAATCTACAAGAAATATATTATATCTGAAGCCCTGGTTTTAGCACTTATTAAATTTGTAATGAGGATTTGAAATATTTGAGTCATATGTTAACATGAACCAAGTCTTAGACACTCATTCTTCAACATTCACCTAATTTTATATCACAGGCTTCACTCCTTCATTGGGATTTATTCCTTCTCTATGTTTTGCTAGCAAATGATAACCTTTTGAAGTCTTTAAAATCTGTGAGAGCAGTGTCTACTTAGTATTATTTTACTATTATTATTCTGTGTTGTATTCTGTAACTACAACAATAATATCTATTTGTTCCTACTATTTCTGCTTTTTCCCCCCTGCATCTTTCTTGATTAGCTATATTGAATACTTATATAGTACTTCTGTCCTTTTATGGTGGAAGAGAAACTTATGTGTTACAAATATTGATTGCTAATTGATATTATGCTGCCAATTTTTTTTGACATGAGATCTATTAGTAGCTTGACTAAGCCTAAAGCATATAGAAAATCTTTATAAAAACACTTTTACTCAAACACGTTTCTTCTTATATTACTTCTTCCAAATTGTACTCTCCTATTTATAAAAGCAGTATTTACTTGTATTTGCCTTTAAGTATTGACCTTTTCTGACAATGTTTGATATATTGCATGGCCCGAATATATTTATTATTCCCAGAAATTTTAGCAACCTCAATAATATTTCAAGTTTATTCACATATTCAATCTCTGGCAAAAGTAAAACAGAATTGTTCTAAAAGATCAATTTTGCATTCCAAATGGGAAAGGGAAAAGAATGCTTATCATAAGATCTACAGAAAGAAAGAAAGCAAGGACAAAGGAAGGGAAGGATCAAGAGTGGATATCAGTCAGGCAGACAGGAAGTCTTTTAATGCAATTCACCTAAATAACAAAATATTTGGATTTTAGCTTCCTAAAATTTATAGTTAGGGCAGTTAAGTGAGTTGTGGTAAAAACAAAGTAAAATTATTTGAACAAAAATTGATTTCATTTAGCTTTAGTCAGTCATATTATAATTAGCCCCCTTTATGTTAAAAATATGCATCTCATACTAAATTTACTGGCATTTAGGTATTCACATTGGTGACATTTATGATATTCAGAAACAACACAGTAAAGATGATAGTCAGAAAACATACTGACCATTAGCAGTTGACATTGAATATACACTGTTTAAAGATAAATATAGGTCTTTATTGCAGCATGAGGAGAACCAAACACAACTCACTAAATTCTTCAATACATTTATCTTTGTTTTTAAAATATAAGCTTTCATTTTATGTTCAATGTTATGTTTGAAATGTGTTATAACAAAATTTTTTAATTGTCTATGGAGTATATTTTAATTTGGCACACTTAATTTTTTTTTTTAATTGAATGAAACTAGCTTAGAAAGGTGTGATTTGAGAAGAAGAGGGGGAATATGTGTTTAACACAAACTTCTCCAGAGTGGAAATAAACAAGTTAGTCAAACAAGTGAGATATGTGTTAGAGGAAGAACATGGTTTTGAAGAGAAACTCCCTGATGGCATTTGGGAAGATATTTACAAACATTTTGTAGACATTTTTAGTTGATCTAGTATTAACTAGATCTGGTATTAATCTAGTATTAACTTATTTTTATGGCATTGGTACCAAATAAAATGTTTTGTTTTGACATGACACTGAAAATTTTCTCTTATAGTGCAACTAATTCTTATATATCCATGGTCTATGGATATAGATATAGCATTTGAGAGTTATGATAGAAAAATATGACAAACTTTTTAAATTGTTCTAATGTATATTTATCTCTTTGTTGATTATGTTGTCATAAGAAATGCTTTCAATCTTAAGTGGCTATCTCAGAATACCTATTTCTGACACCCTTGTTTGGTGTGGTTACATAAATTCTGAAGAAATAGGCCTAAATTGAAACTGTTGATTAAAATTACTGATGATTTATGAGTTTTGAATAAGCACAAAAAAGCTTCAGATTCGACAAAAATGATTTTTTATTCCACTAAATTGCTGCTTATATAAAATAAGTTTATACATATCAGGTGTTGTCATACCTCTTAGGTCTGTACTGAGCTGGATAAATATTTTATATTTTGCTTGTTATATGATCTCTGTTGCAGTTATTCAACTTTGTAAATAAATGAACTATGAATTTTACTGAAAATTTGCTTACAAAACCATGGAAATAATAATTGCAATAATTATTTATTTTAATTTTCTCAGTGAAATGCTAAATTAATATTTATTGCCCCATATTACTTTTAAAAAATTTAAATAATTATATTTTTATATTTAATTTACTGCAACACATTTTTTGAGGTACAACTTAATGTTTAATTTAAATATTATCATTACAAAGTGTTCCAATAAACAATCTAAAAGAAAATGAAGAAAACACTTTCATTCATAATAGCCTCAAAAGGTATAAAATAATCAGCTATTCAAGTGAGTCTGTGAAAACACTTGAAAAGCCAAAAAAATTGCAAAAATAAAGACAAATAAGTTAAAGTTATTTAATATTTCTATTAAGGGATCACAAGGGTAAATGTTAAGAATTGAATACTACCCTAAGAAAACTACAACATTCAATCTCATTATTTTTTTAATTTGGAAAATCTACCATTAAATTCATATAGAATCTTCAAGAATCCTATAGCCAAAATATTGATTCAAATAATTTCTTCAACAAGGTAAAACATTAATATTTTGAGAAATATAAAAACTAATGACACCTTAATTGTCAATATTTTCTTTATTTAGACATAAAAGACATAAAGCATAAGATATAAAATAAAAAGTCAGTTGGACTTAGTCTAAGTTAAAAATTTATTGTGTGTCACATATACTAAACAGAATCAAAAGATAACAGTTATAATACCTGAAAATTTTTTCCACATTTTATTGAAGACTAAAGCTCATAATTTACAGATAATTCCTGAAAGTAAATTTTAAAATATTTAAAATGAGAAAATACTTTTATGGCAAATAAAAAACAGTTTACAAATGTCCAATAAGCATAAAAAATTGCTCAATGTCAGAAATGCAAACAAAAATTATAATGAGATAACTTTCTAAACACTTTAATACACATTTATAAAATGGAACATATACAAATGTTGATGTAGCAATAAAAATATAAAATACATTTCTATGGAAGTAAAAAATAACAATAGTTTTTAAAAATATTAAACATTAAATTACTGCTTAATCAGTACAGAGTTTCAATGTAGATTTAAAAAAACTTTCAAGATGGCTAGTGTTCATGATTTATAAAAGTAAATGCATGAAATTCATATTTCATTAACTATATATTTAAGCATTCATAGGACAGCAATATTTTATGTGTATTTTGCTATAAAATTATCTCTTTGATACTTTCATTAAATTTATAATTTAATTATATTCTTTTATAGTTGAGTTCCCCTCCCCGCCCCGAGCAGAGCCTTGCAGCCAACGAACTCTGGAACCCAGCCATAGCCATGCTCAAGGCCCCTCTGCCATATTTGGATGAGCCCCACACATAAGGAACGGGCAGAGGAACCCAGGTATGCAGGATCAGGTCTGAGAACTCCAACCCTGCTCGGATCGGGAGTAGGTCACCTCTACCCAGATCCCCCATTTTCCAGTACCTTGGCAGCCACACTCACAAACTGCCCCCGTCACTGTGTAATGCCATCAATGGCCAACATCCAGAGACTATAAAACAACGGTCCCAGAAGTGCACAGCTGCAACCTCTTACAGCCTAGTTTTCCCTCTCAGAGAACCTGGCGAGGTACCGAGAGCATCCTGCCCAATGGCAGAGCCTGGCAAGCTCTCTGTGGCATATTCGATATGCCAAATACAGTTACAATGATGGGTCTCATTCTCATTACCCTGAAAGAGCCTCTATTGCAGCACCACTGGGAAGAATGAGTAAAGAGAGGCTGCTAAAATCTTAGGGCTAGGACAAATGAGGATGTTACTGGCACCCGCTCTAGCAAATCGATAAACAATGGAATGACAGTGGTACAGTGATACAATGATAGTTGCCAAACTTATTTTCTATTCATATATATATATATTCTTTTAAAGTTTATATCAGATAATTTAATGTGTTTTTGGGAAAGATGAATAATTGTATTTTATTCATGCAGTTTTATATTCTTCAAATATTTTATTTAGGTATGTTATAAATTATAAATAAAATACATTTAATTATATTAATCTACTGTAGATCTCTTAAAACCAATATTTACATCAATATATAGTCATTTCCATCATTGCAGAATTTTTTATGACTATCAGAGTTAGTCAAAACATGACAGCATGGAGTAATCATATAGTTGATATACTTTTTCATGTCTAATAGTTTGTTCATGAAGTTGGCAGGTATTATAGTAGTTTTTCAGGTTTTATTGATAAGTACATCATTTTGTGAATATGCCATGATATATTAGTCATTTCACATTAATATCTGGCTTTTTAGATGCGTTATGTATAATATTTCTATTGACAGTTGTGTAATAACCCCTTGAGACATATATTTCTGTTTCACAATGCAAGTACTAAGGAGTTAAAGTGCTATATATTGCAGGAATGCAGTTTGTTCTATAAATTTCAAAAGTGATTGTAAATGTGTTAAATACTCACAACTCTAAAAACTGTAAATGTTCCATGTCTTGAACAATTCATTTTTATCTTAAGTCCTTTTAATATTTATGATTTTGCAAGTATGTAGAGTGGCATTTGTTTGCGTCCATCAGCACTGACTGATCACTGTTCAGTGTGATGTTGCATATGCCTGTTGGCCATTCTGTGTTGATCTGTCTACAAAATGCATTTTCTTTCTACCTTAAAAACTCCACTTAATATGTAGTGGGGTTTTTCTTTCTTAATATTTCACTTCACATATATTTATAAATGTGGTTATTTATATATTCTTAATACATATTCATCATTAGGAATATATATTATAAACATTATTTTTCATGGTTTGAATTTTTAAGTATATAAAGATATTCTGTAAATAAGTTTTTAATCACAATGAATTCAAGCATAAGAGTTTCTATAATTATAGGTGTCCTAAGAAATTGTTACTTTATCAAAAGTTCATTATGAGCAGTGCTTGTGTAAAGATTGTTACTACTTAGAGTTTGTTTCAAAATACATAGTTTTATCAGAGACACATGGCAAAGTATCTTTTAAAAGTTTTAATTTCTTCTCTTAATATCTTGGGGATCTTTTATGTGTTGTCCTCCTTCTGAACTGTATTTGACCAAAAATATTTATACCTGTAATTGTGCTAATGTAACAGGGTTTTGATTACTGTGGTTTTATATAGATCTTTAATTTATGTAATCTTGGAAGTTTGGAAGTACTGTTCTAATGCCTCTGGTTTACTTACACAGAAAATGCATATAATAGCCCCTTTAGACCTTCTTTCAAGATTGGTTTTGAGTCTATGAAGTTCCTGAGCTGTTGTTTATCCGAGAAATAGTGTATGGTTCCTTCGAGTTTGAGTGAGAGTTTAGCTGGATAAAGTATTCTTGGTGAGGCATTCATTTCGTTGAGTTTTTTCACTATGTCCCACCATTGTCTTCGGGCTCGGAGGGTTTCTTCTGACAGATCGGCCGTAAATCTGAGGGGTGCTCCTTTGTATGTGATTTCCCTCTTTGACCTTGCTACTTGTAGAATTGTGTCTCTATCTACAGCATCCGCCATTCTGACTATGATATGCCTTGGAGTATTTTTATTTGGGTCTCTTTTTGCTGGCACTCTTCGGACTTCTTGTATCTGGACGCCTACCTTCTCCAGCTCTGGGAATTTCTTAGTGATGATGTCTTTGACTATGTTTTTTTCATTGGGGTTACTTCCTTGTGGTTCTGGTACTCCAATGATTCTTATGTTGTTCCTCTTGAAGTCATCCCCCAGGGCTCTGATTCACTCTATAGCCATTTTGAGGTCTTTCGCCATTATTTGTTGCTGTCTGTAAGCTTTCTGCAGCTCATCCTCAAGCTCGCTGATTCTGTCTTCGGCTGTAGTCATTCTGCTGTTGAGGGCATCTAGTGAGATTGGCCTAAATGCACCTATCAAAAGACACAGAGTGGCTAAATGGATCCGGAAATTAAACCCAACATTCTGTTGCCTGCAAGAAACACACCTGAACAAACAGAGTAAACATAGACTCAAAGTCAAAGGATGGAAAACAATCCTCCAAGCAAACAACCCCCTTAAAAAAGCTGGAGTGGCCATCCTGGTATCCGACAACATAGATTTCAGGATGAAAAAGATCAAAAGGGACAGCGAAGGTCATTTTCTGTTTATCAAGGGATATGTACAACAGGAAGAAATCACACTCTTAAACGTATATGCTCCTAACAAACGACCGGCTAAATGTTTAAAACGACTCCTAACAGACTTCAAAGAGGACATCACTAACAGCACAATTGTAGTCGGAGACTTCAATATGGCCTTATCACCTCTAGATAGATCCACAAGAACAAAACTCAACAAGGAAACACTGACTCTGAATGAAGAAATTGAAGAGAGAGGCCTAATAGACCTATACAGGGCCTTACACCCCAAAAAGAAAGAATACACATTCTTTTCCAGTGCACATGGAACATTTTCAAAAATAGACCATGTACAGGGCCCCAGAACACACCTCAATAGAATCGGAAAAATAGAAATTGTATCAACCATCTTTTTAGACCACGATGCGCTGAAGATAGAAGCTAACCACCCACAAATACGGAAAATCAAATCAAACACCTGGAAATTAAACAATTCCATGTTGAACAATGAGTGGGTCAAGAAGGAAATCAAGGAAGAAATCAAAAGATACTTAGAAACAAATGAGAATGAAGACACGAGCTACCAAAACCTATGGGACGCAGCTAAAGCCGTGTTAAGGGGAAAATTTATAGCTCTCCAAGCATTCCTCAGGAAGGAAGAAAGGACCCACATAGATAGCTTGACTTCACGACTCAAGACCCTAGAAAAGGACCAGAGAAAGGACCCCAAACCAGACCGAAGGAAAGAAATAATAAAAATTAGAGCAGAAATTAATGACATCGAAACCAAAAAAACAATCCGAAAGATCAATGAAACAAAGAGTTAGTTCTTTGAGAAAATAAATAAGATTGATAAACCGCTAGCAAGTCTCACAAAGAAAGAAAGAGAGAAAACTCTAATAAATCGAATCAGAAATGAAAAGGGGGACATCATAACAGAAACCAGTGAGATTCAAAAG
Organism: Sorex araneus; assembly: GCF_027595985.1. Lineage (NCBI taxonomy): Eukaryota > Metazoa > Chordata > Mammalia > Eulipotyphla > Soricidae > Sorex > Sorex araneus. The sequence goes on from NC_073305.1 coordinate 146,207,334, forward strand.
ATCATTAGAGACTACTTTGAAAGTCTTTACGCCACAAAAAAGGAGAACCTAAAAGAAATGGATGGATTCCTCGATTCCTATAATCTTCCAACACTGAAGAAAGAAGACCTGGAATACCTGAATAGACCCATCAATGTTAAGGAAATTGAAACGGTAATCAAAAACCTCCCCAAAAACAAAAGCCCAGGCCCAGATGGTTTCACTGGCGAATTCTTCCAAACATTTAAAGAAGACCTATTGCCTGTTTTCCTCAAACTTTTCCAGGAAATTGAAAAAACAGGAACTCTCCCAAACAGTTTCTATGAAGCACATATCTCCCTAATACCAAAAGCAAACAAAGACACCACTAAGAAAGAAAATTACAGACCAATTTCCCTGATGAACACCGATGCGAAGATCCTCAACAAAATACTAGCAAATAGGATCCAACAACTCATCAAAAAGATCATACATCACGACCAAGTGGGATTCATCCCAGGGATGCAAGGATGGTTTAACATTCGGAAATCAATCAACATAATCCAGCATATCAACAAAAGGAAAGATAAAAACCATATGATCATATCAATAGATGCAGAGAAAGCATTTGACAAGATCCAACATCCTTTCATGATGAAAACCCTCGCCAAAATGGGGTTTGGAGGAACTTTCCTCAAGATAGTCGAAGCCATCTATCACAAGCCTACGGCAAGCATTATCCTCAACGGGGAAAAACTAAGGGCCTTTCCTCTGAGATCAGGCACAAGACAAGGATGCCCACTCTCACCACTCCTCTTCAATATAGTACTGGAAGTACTTGCGATAGCTATTAGACAAGAAAAAGAGATTAAGGGCATCCAGATAGGAAGGGAAGAAATCAAACTCTCACTATTTGCAGACGACATGATACTATATCTAGAGAAGCCTAAAACCTCTACTAAGAAACTCTTAGAAACAATAGACTTATACAGTAAAGTTGCAGGCTACAAAATCAATACCCAAAAATCCATGGCCTTCATATATGCAAACAATGAGGCAGAGGAAAGGGACATGAAAAAAGCAATCCCATTCACAATCGTGCCCCAGAAAATCAGGTACCTCGGAATCAGCTTAACCAAGGAAGTAAAAGACCTTTACAAAGAAAACTACATAACGCTACTCCATGAAATCAAAGAGGACATGAGGAAATGGAAACATATACCCTGCTCGTGGATAGGGAGAATCAATGTTGTCAAAATGGCAATACTCCCTAAAGCATTATACAGATTCAATGCGATCCCTATAAGTATACCCATGACATTCTTCAAAGAAATGGATCAAGCAATCCTAAAATTCATATGGAATAACAAACGTCCAAGGATAGCTAAAACAATTCTTGGGAAAAAGATGATGGGAGGCATCACCATCCCCAACCTCAAACTTTACTACAAAGCAGTAACAATTAAAACAGCATGGTACTGGAACAAAGGCAGAGCCGTAGACCAATGGAACAGGGTGGAATATCCCTACACACAACCCCAAATGTATGACCATCTAATCTTTGATAAGGGAGCAAGAGATGTGAAGTGGAGCAAGGAAAGCCTCTTTAACAAATGGTGCTGGCACAACTGGACAACCACATGCAAAAAAATGGGTTTAGACCTTGACCTGACACCATGCACAAAAGTCAGATCAAAATGGATTAAAGACCTCAACATTAGACCACAAACCATAAGGTACATTGAAGACAAGGTCGGCGAAACCCTCCACGATATTGAAGATAAAGGTATCTTCAAAGGTGACACGGAACTAAGCAATCTAGTAAAAACAGAGATCAACAAATGGGACTACATTAAACTAAAAAGCTTCTGCACCGCAAGAGATACAGTGACCAGAATACAAAGATTATCCACAGAATGGGAAAGGATATTTACACAATACCCATCAGATAAGGGGTTGATATCAATGGTATATAAAGCACTGGTTGAGCTCTACAAGAAGAAAACATCCAACCCCATCAAAAAATGGGGCGAAGAAATGAACAGAAACTTTACCAAGGAAGAAATACGAATGGCCAAAAGGCACATGAAAAAGTGCTCTGCATCACTAATCATCAGAGAAATGCAGATCAAAACAACTTTGAGATACCACCTCACACCACAGAGACTAGCACACATCCAAAAGAACAAAAGCAACCGCTGTTGGAGAGGATGTGGGGAGAAAGGGACCCTTCTTCACTGCTGGTGGGAATGCCGACTGGTTCAGCCCTTCTGGAAAACAATTTGGACGACTCTCAAAAAATTAGATATTGAATTCCCATTTGACCCAGCAATACCACTGCTGGGAATATATCCCAGAGAGGCAAAAAAGTACAATCGAAACAACATCTGCACATGTATGTTCATCGCAGCACTGTTTACAACAGCCAGAATCTGGAAAAAACCCGAATGCACCAGAACGGATGACTGGTTGAGGAAACTTTGGTACATCTATACAATGGAATACTATGCAGCTGTTAGAAAAAAGGAGGTCAAGAATTTTGTAGTCAAGTGGATGGGCATGAAAAGTTTCATGCTGAGTGAAATGAGTCAGAAAGAGAGAGACAGACATAGAAAGATTGCACTCATCTATGGTATATAGAATAACAGAGTGGGAGACTAACACCCAAGAACTGTAGAAATAAGTACCAGGAGGTTGACTCCATGGCTTTGAGGCTGGCCTCACGTTCCGGGGAAAGGTCAACTCAGAGAAGCGATCACCAACTACATTGTAGTCGAAGGCCATGTGGGGGAAGGGAGTTGCGGGCTGAATGAGGGCTAGAGACTGAGCACAGCGGCCACTCAACACCTTTATTGCAAACCACAACAGCTAATTAGAGAGAGAAAACAGAAGGGAATGCCTTGCCACAGTGGCAGGGTGGGGTGGGGGGGAGATGGGATTGGGGAGGGTGGGAGGGACACTGGGTTTATGGGTGGTGGAGAATGGGCACTGGTGAAGGGATGGGTTCCCAAACTTTGTATGAGGGAAGTATAAGCACAAAAGTGTATAAATCTGTAACTGTACCCTCACGGTGATTCTCTAATTAAAAATAAATAAATTAAAAAAAAAAGAAAAGAAAAAGTGAATTTGGAGAAATAAACTGATAATTAACTCAAAAAAAAAAAGAAAATGCATATAAAAACAGACAGTGCTTTTCACTTTATACACTTCATTGTAGATAATTATTTTTTTTGCTTTTTGGATCACACCCGGCGATGCAAAGGGTTTACTCCTGGCTTTGCACGCAGGAATTTCCCCTGGTGGTGCTCAGGGGACCATATGGGATATGGGATGCTGGGAATCGAACCCGGGTCGGCCGCGTGCAAGGCAAAAGCCCTACCCGCTGTGCTATTGCTCCAGCTTATAGTTCAGGTCTTTGACATCTCTCAGTCCTTAGATTAATTCTTAATGATGGATTGTAGATACTCTCTCTAGTATTTGTCCAATGTTTTAAAATTTATAACAAATATCATCGTGGCGAGGGGGTGGCAATGCTGCCAACAGCAAAGAGCAGCAAACCAACAGGTGCTGCCCAGAGATGCAAGCAGGTTCAGGGCTGGACTCCTTGCATCGACTATGTCTATCTGGCCAGTACATTTTGTATGTGAGCAACACATCCATGCACAAGGTGTGTGGCGTGTTTGTCAGCATGCAGATTGCTACAACATGCCACCCGAATGGCAGAACCTGGCAAGCTACCCGTGGTTTATTTGATATACCAAAAACAGTAACAAATAATAGGCCTCATTCCCCTCACCCTGGAAGAGCCCTCAGTACAGCATCATTGAGAAGGACGAACAAGGAAAGCTTGCTAAAATCTCAGGGCCAAAGTAGGCTGCCAAAACGAAGAAGGACTAAAATGACTGTCTGCACTTTTATTTTTTTTTAATTTTTTTCCATTTCAATCATTTATTCAATTTTTTAAAATTTATTTTATTGAATCACCATGTGGAAAGTTACAAAGTTCTCAGGCTTATGTCTCAGTTATACATTACTCAAACACCCATCCCTTCACTCATGCCCATATCCCACCACCAAAGACCCCAGTCTACCTCCCAACACCCATCCTGCACCCCTATCCCCGCCTGTGTAATTGATAAATTTCACTTCATTTTCTCTTTACCTTGATTACTTTCCATAATTCAATACAAAACTCACTATGGTTGGAGTCTTTCCCCAAGAAAGACAGCCCTGCTGCAATGAAGCATTTGATAATTAGTTTTCCATAGACTGGAGAGATATGAAGTCTCACTGTTTCAGGTACATAGAATTTTTTCCCCCTCCTTCCCACGCCACCAAGTTCATGCCTGCTTAATAAATAATCCTCATATTATGGCTCACACTACACTGCCCAACGAGAAAAAGAGATATTTCCCGTCCCTGGCCGGCATGGGGTTATGGCTTAGTTCACAGTCTAGAGACATGGCTGCAATCAGTTTCTGGAACCAAAAGTAGTTCCTCAGGATTCTTGTTGATCTGCAGCAGCACGGCCGCACACGTGTGGTCACCCGGTTGAATCTCAGTAGAGCATGCGCTGGTATCGGCCGAGACTCCCCAAGTGTCCCTCTGTTCCAAGTACATAATTTTTCCACCCTCCCCTTCCTGTGCCTCTAAGTTTGTGTCTGCTTGATAGACCTCATAATATGGTAGACTCCACACCTCGTTTCTCTCGGAAAAGGAAAAGAACTGAGAAGGGAGGACATTTCCTCTCGTTGGCCGGCGTGGGGCTATGGCTTAGTTTACAGTCCAGATAAATGGCTGCTACTTTGATTACCTTCAATATTTCAATAAAAAACTCAGTATTATTATTTGGACTTTCCCCCCACAGTCAGACCTGCTTAGGTCACATGGCCGCGGCAGCGGAGGCACAGTTTTGAATTTCTGTATGAATTCCAGGGAAAATTCTGCCAGAAATTACATCACTTTAAGCTTTTACTCCCCATTTGTGGTGTTCATAAGATGTAAAAGCCTAGAGAGAGAGACCCTTTCCTATTGTCACAGCCTGGGATAAACTTTTAGTTCACGGTCTGGGGGTATTTCAGTGGGCTGCAGGTGTCCAAAGAAGTTCATTTGGTCCCTGCAATCTTGCTTGAGCGGCAGCAGCGGTAGAAAGGATGTGTACGTGGGTCTGCTGGACTTAACTATCGTCGGGTGGGGGGGGGGGGAGCCGGTTCACCTGGCTCCACCCCGCCGGGTCTCCCTTGCGTCCCACACCTGCTGGCCTGGTGTCACCATTTTGTGCTCAAAAAGCAGCGACTGCTGTGTTGTGCCCAGGAGGGAAAGATTGAGAGAGAAAGAAAAAAAAAGAGAAATACCCTACCCCACTGTCGCAGCCTGGGGTAAACTTTCAGTTCACGGTCTGGGGGTATTTCAGTGGGCTGCTGGTGTCCAAAGAAGTTCATTTTGGCCCCGCGATCTTGCTTGAGCAGCAGCAGTGGCAGAAAGCTGTCTGCACTTCTAATGCATGTACGCTTTCATCAGAAACGTTCAGCGAGGACCTTGTGCAAGCATAGACGATCAAGTGCAACATCATTGGTCTGACCAAAACGAGAAGGCATCAATCACATCACACCATTTTCGACACTGGAGAAGAACTTTTCCTCGGAACCTGCAACAGTTGAGGCGTTGGTGGTGTCGGTGTCCTCATGAACATGAACTTGGCTGTGAGCATTGACTTGTTTGAATGCCAGATGACTCTAATTGGACACTTACATTTGAATAGATGTGGCCCATTGTGGGCAGTTGCTATTTTCATTGTCTACAAACCAACATCCAACTAGGACAGAGGAGAAATTGAGAAGATCTACATGGAGCTGAAGAAGTTATATAAAGAAGACCACACTTCCTACAAGTTCATTGTTGATAATTTTAACACCAAAATAGGACAAAAAGGTCGCCCAAAAATCTCCACATTGGGACCCATGGCCTAGAATGGAATAATAAGAGTGAGAGACTGTCTGAATTCATCATGTTGACCAAGACCATTCATGGTAACTCACAGTTCCAGAAGGCCAAATCTAAACGTTGGACATTGGATTCTCCTGGTTGACATTCCACAATAAAATTGACCAGAAAATATTCAATTGGTGGTTTTGCCTGACCAATGTCACTGTTGTCCCAAAATTCCAAATGGGATCCGACTACTGTCTGCATCACGCGAGAATGACCACCAACTGGGAGATATTTGGCACTATTGCAGCAATATGGGAAGATACCATTGTTACATCGACAAGGAATATGATCAAATGGTTCAGGACCTCCATGATTGTGCAAGGAACATTGAGAGAGAGAAAGCAACAAAAAGATGCCTGTGCCTGTTTTCGGAAACTGTCGAGCTCATTCATCAATGTGAATGAGCCTCAGGCAATCACAAGGAAACATCTGAGCTCGCAAAGCTGGCAAAGCTGTGCAGCAAAGCAATAAAAGAAGATCTCAAAGAGAGAAGAGCCACAGTGTTGGCAGATATGGCAGAAGCATTGCCCGCCTGTTCTTTGCCAGCTACAAGACCAAGATGACGTCCCTCCGATGTCCTGATGGATCTATCACATCTTCCAGAAGAACAATGGAAAAGGTTATTCATGACTTCTACTCTGACCTCTTCGATAGCAATGTCCACCTGCCCACATAACAAATTCCACAGGATGGATATGTCATTCCCAGCATTCTCCCTTTCAAAATCCAACACACCATTTCACCGATAAAGAAGCATACAGTACCCAGTCCAGACAAAGTCAGACTCAATCACCTGAAGAATCTGTTGAGAGTAATCATCAATACACTGGCTCGACTCTTCACATGTTACCTGTCTGAAGGGAAGGTTCTGTCCCAGGGGAAAACCAGCAGGACCATTCTGTTGCACAAGAAGGAAGGCATTCATGACATTAGCAACTATCGCCGGATGTGCCTGTTGTCCGTCATCTACAAGTTGTTCACTCGAATCATTTTCAATAGGATTGCCAGAACGCTAGAAGAAAGAAAACCAGGCAAGCAAGCCAGGTTCTGAAAAGCAATCAGCACAATCAACCATATCTACATGGTGACCAAGCTCATTGAGGTTTTACGAGAGTTCAAGATGTCTCTCTGTCTAATGTTCATTGATATAAAGAAAGTCTTTGATTCTGTTGAGACTGAAGCGGTCATGGAAGCCCAAGCCAAACAGGGCATCCAAACTCAGTACATCAGGATCCTCTGTGAGCTGTATTATGAATCAACCACCAGGATCTCACCATTCTACAAGGAAGTGATCATCAACGTAAAGAGGGGTTCAGCAGGGCAACACCATTTCATCGAAACTCTTCAGTGCCACTCTTGAAAACTTCATGTGACCACTGTAATCAGAAGGAATAGGAGTGAAGATAGATGGTAGGCAACTACACCACCTCTACTTCACTGATGACATTGCTCTAATAACACCAAATATTAGCCAAGAGGCACAAATTCTGGCCGACTTTGACCGTGAGTGTGGAAAGGTCAGACTGCAGCTGAACCTCATGAAGACAATGTTAAAGAGAAATGGACTAGTTCCTGATGTTTCAGTTGCTCTCAAAAGAATGAACATCTCCGATTGCAGCAGTTATGTCAAGTACTCAACATGATGAATGACCTGACACCTGAACTGCGCAGGAGGAAGAGAGCAGCTTGGAACACCTTAAAAGTGTCGAAGAAGTTGTTAAGAGGACGAAGAACCTCTGGTTCAAGGCACATCTTTTTGACTCCACTGTTCTTTCTGCCCTAACATATGCCTCTGAGACCTGGGCCCTACGAAAACCAGATGAGAATGCTATTTGGGTCTTCCAAAGAGGAATCGAAAAAGTTATGCTTAGAATATCATGTTGCACTCAAGTGAGAAGGAATCTGGAGTTCCAACCTCCATTAATGATCAAGAATCAGGGAATCTGTGTCGTTTGCCAAGGTTTCAAAATCAGATGGGCTGGACATATAATGTGATTTGGAGATGACCACTAGACTAGAGCTGTTACTGACTGGATTCTATGGAACATCAAATGAACACATGGCTGCCTACCTATAAGATGGTCAGACTTCTTTGTCAAGAACCTGAGAAAATGGTTTGAGGCTCTTTCTGTTCCTGGAGCGAGCAGATACCATTGGGCTACACTAGCTCGAGACAGGGACGAATGGAGACATTACTGGCTCCCTTTCGAGCAAATTGATGAGCAATGGGATGACAAGTGATACAAGTGATCATATATTACAAATATGAGAAGAAACCAAGATAATTATTATACTAAGAAGTTGGTATAATTTCCTCAAGCTCTTGTATAGCTTTGTGTTTTGTTTTTTTAATATTCTGTTAATCAGAGATTATTTTTCTTGACCTCTCTTAAAATAAGGCGCACAGTTCTCTTCCCCACCCTACCCCAACACAGGTTTTTTTTGTGTGGATTCTTGCATACCTATGGCACTGAGAAATTTTCACTTCATACATATCCAATGGCTGTTTATTATGAAATTCTTTTCTTACTATCAATGCAGAAATATGTCTTCTATAGTCTCATTTTTAAAATTTATTCATCTTGTTGATAAACTTAGTTTATTGAGGCCTACATTCTTGATCTTGAGAATGATCCTTTTACAGGATTCATATTCCTTTCAGTGTGAAAGTTCAATCCTAGCTTGTCTTCTCAGTGACTTTTGAGAAAGAACATATTGTTTATCTTCCTAATCCCTTAAGTTGCATGCCCCATAAGTTGTTATATTTCTTATTAATAGTGTTGCAGAGCACAATAAATTTTCTGCCCACACATTATGTGCGCATAAATTTTCTTCCACCCATAATCCACAAGAATTTTGCCTTTGTTTCCTAGAAGAGAGAGGCTTTTATACCTCTTCTTATAGAAGAATTTTGCTTCTCTTCTCAGAAGCAGCAGATATTTGACTGATTGAGTATTATCTGTCAGCTGTACCATATAAGAAATCTTCCAACAATGACAAAGATTTGCAAACTGGAATTTAGTTAACTAAATAATAAATAGTAACTGCCACCCAATAACTTGCATTCTAGGAGGACAGACACATTATATAATGTATTAGTATATCATATCACTGATTTTAAAAAGTGACAACATGAAAAAAATTTCAGAAGGAAAGAAGAATCAAAAATGATGGGGTAATGGTGTATAAGGTGTTTGCTTTTTTAAGTAATATGGTTCAGGCAAAATTTTAAAAGGTGATTATTTAACAGTCTTAGATTAAATTCCCCTAGAAGCATTTGTTGTATCAGGATATGAGTGTTTTTGTAATATTTGTGGAAATATCAAAAAATTCAAAGTAGAAATGGCTACACTTTCTTTAATTTTAGAGGTCACTATGTGCATCTGAGAATTAGTATCTCTTTTTCTATCTCTTAATCTACCAGGAGAAAAATACTTTATACCATCCAAAGCAATTTCATATCATTAAGATATAAAGATGGCAAACGTATCTTTTTCTAACTTTGCTGCACCGATTACATGATGTTTTAAAAGAGCATTCTAAATCAACTCTGACTCTCAAGGTGGTATTGAAATGCAAATTCTGTTCTTAAATATTGACAAAAGGTCAACATTCAGTTAAGACAGAATAATCTCAGAGTAGAAGCTAGAGGAAAATCAATATAAACTGTAGTCAAGACATATACATGAGGTAAACAGTTAATGCATACATAAAAATCAGGCTATAAAATAATATTTACTCATATTGTGAAAGGAAAATAAGAAAGCTTTAAAAAGTGAGTAATAATAAATGTTACTTTTTAAAAAATATAAATGTTTTTCTTATCTAAATTTAGTCATTTCATTCAGTCCATTAAAATGGGCTGAATCTTATCTTGAAGTATTATCTGTTTATTATAATAGTGTGTTAACAAGATTATTTGTAAATTTAACAATGTTACCTTAATAAGAATCTGAACAAATATAAGTAAAAGACTTTTCACTTCAATATAATTCTATAAATTCAATTTTATTATTTTAGATATGCTAAATTTTCTGTTCTATTCTTGAAAACATTTACATTACCAATTAGACAGATAAATATTTTCTAAATATCATGTATCTTTCTGTTTGTGTTAGTGTAAAACATTTTATGCACAGATCCCCCACACACAAACACACATATTTCTATTTATGATATAATAAAATATAGCAGAAACAATTTAAAAATCAACTGAGAATGCATTTTCTAAACTTCATTCTATGAAATGTTTGTGGTTAAAAGATAGTTTATGAGTGCTGGGGGTATGGGATGCAGGACTGGAATGCATACTTTACACAGGAGAGATCTGGGTTCAACCCACCACACATGGTCCCCTGGGCTCTACCAGAACAGCCCCTGAGCATTTAGACCCATAATTACTCCCAGAACACTATCAGACGTGGCTCTCAAAACAAATACATTAAAAGCAAATGACTTCACAAGATATATGTTATGGTCAAGTAAGTATGGGAACCTTATATTAAATATCAATGAAAGTGTTCTTTACATTCTTGTTAACCCAATGAAGCGATCATAGAATTTAGCATTCCCCACAACTTTATTTATAACTTCATATTGTTTGTTTGGAGACCATTCCTAGCAGTAATCACAGGTTTGTCTTTGCTCTGTGTTCAGGGATGACTTCTGGAAGGGTTCAGAGATGTGCTTTTGTGTTGTTAGGATCAAACTTTTGGATCAGCTTTGTGAAAGGCAAGTGCCATACTGGCTTTACTATCTTTCTAACTTTACTATCCTTTCTATCTTTCTAACTTTACTAGCTTTACTATCTTTTCTAACTATCTTTCTAACTCCTATGAGTTAATACTTTATAGAGCTTAATGAATAACTCAGAAATATGTTCTATGAAATTTAATTTGAAAATCAGAGATAATTCCTGGTGAATAGTTATTTGCCAATAAGGTAAAGTGCAATGATACATATTATACATATTTTGACATATCATAACATTGAAGAGTTATGATTTAAGTGTATTTTACTACTTTGAATACTATTTTTGTTTCTCATTCTTCACAGCAATTTAAAACTTGATGCCATTTATTTAAGTTACTCTTGTTTAATGTTTCTCAGTATGAATTCTTTACCCCATCAATTTGCAATGTCTTCAGTAAAACAAAAAATGTACAATGGATTTAATTCTTTGATGGCAACCTCATTACTCTTAGAATACAATGTGGCTTTTGGCTATTTATGCAAAATAATCATGCATGAATTGTTTAAAAGATACCTGAGTCTAGCAAATATCAGATTTCTGCAACCAAGATTCTAAAACCCACAGAGTGCAGACAAAATAAATATTCCTTTCAGAAGGTTTGTTCATTTAATCTTGTTACTCTAATTATGTTGTAGTCTATTCTTAGTAAATATGGTCTAGAGGAAACAGACCAATTATTAACACTTAACTATGATAAAACTTCTCTAGAAAAAAATCTCTGAGCTGCTGCTCTATATTCCTTTGATGCCTTGACAAATGCATTGCATCTTTTATTTTAAAGAATTCTTCAGTTGAACCAAAAATTCTAAAGAGTACATGGAATTACATGCTCATATATTAGGGATTTTTTTCTTGTGTAGGATTATCCATTTATTTTATGGCTATAGCAAAACATAATACCCAAAAACACTTAAAACAAGAGATCAGCAACAGTGTACTAGTCTTTCCTACTCTCAATCTAGAAATGAGAGGCTACCAGAAAGGAAGAAGCCAAAATCAGAATAGATTATCAGAGAACTTCCTAAGGCTCTATTTCCTCAAGAAGTCATGATATTCAAAAAGCTCCCTTAGAGAAACAGTGATTTAGTTGATTGAATAATGGACCAGTGAGATATTACATCAGGTAAGTTGCTTGCCTTGGATTTGGCTCACTCAATTTTGATCGTCAGCACTGCTAAAGGTCCCCTGAGCACCATCAGGAATGATCCCTGAGCACATATCCAGGAACCCTAAGCACAGTCAGGTGTGGCCCCCAAATTTACAAATAAATAAGTAGATCAAATGAGTTTGCTGGATTGAAGAAAATTAAAATTGCCTGCTCAGAGATAACCAGGAACTGCATCTGGTTCATTTGGTAGTAATTGTTCAGCTAGGAGATCTTATCCACAAAATGAGAAGGGAAATAGTTTGCATTTAGAACATCGAGGATCATCTGACTTCATCAAGTGGAAATTAAATACATTATTAATTTTAGGCAATCATTTTACATTTGGGTTATAATAATTTTAAGTGGGACCTTCTGTGTGCATGTTTTGCTACAATCTCAGCCTTTGTATACTGGTGTTAGAATTCACATTCTTCCATCTCAAACAAAAGTTTTGACCATCATCATCATGTTGCCTAGGATTGCTGGATATCTGCTGAGCTGCAAAAGGAGTAATAGCTAAAAAATAGAATTGCGAATTGATAAAACTTCTATAAAGTAAATATCTGCAGAATTGCAGGCTCTGACGGACGAATTTCAGATGCACCTTACCTAGAGGAAATCATTATCTAAGGAGATTTATTTCCTATATGCACGTGAGATAGTAGTCATTAGACATTTCAGAGATATTGTTATGCATTTGTCTTACTTGTATTCTTTCCATTTTCTTTGACTTTCTTTAACTGCATATGTTTTTTGAGAGTGAATTGTTGTTTTAATTAATTTTCCTTTTCCTCTTGAACATCCACATGGGACTTGAAATTTGTGTTTTTGATAAGATAATAAAGTAAGGGTCAGCTGACTTACTCAGCTTAGAGTAGTATCTAAAGAGATAGGTAGGGATAAGAAGAAAAACACACATGAACACACACAAGCTCTCTCTCTTGCTCTAAGCAAAATAAAACACAAACAAAGGTTATTTTCCATATGGACTATAGTATATACTCTTGCCAGTCCAAAAATTTAAAGAGTGGACATGCAGAAAGGAAATATATCAAAATCAATGTCTCTTTTGGTAGTCTTGCAAAATCTGGTGTCAGGTAGATAGATGCATCCAAACTGTTTACAACAAGCATTTTATTATCTAGGCAAATCCTGTTTCCAGTTCCCCACTGATTGAGTACTCTGGAGTGTACAATCTTTTAAGGTTTAACCTAAATTTCATTATGTTCTATTGGGTAATTTGAACACACTCATACTTGGGATTGGTTGTGTTTTAAGAAAGTGGACATTGGTTTTCCCCACTGCTTTTTGTTCTCCTATGGCAGGAAGATTTGAACAAAGAATGTTCAGCCTGCAATGGTTTTTGCTTGACTCCATTCTAACACCTTGTTTAATCAAAAACCATGTCATATACACAATTTGTTATGTAGTTACAATGATGTTAATTTGCCATTCAGGGTAAATGCTTTGTTTTTTGAAATGGACCACCACTGACTTTATTTCTAACATGTGTACTATATTAAAATTTTCCAATATAAAAAAAGCTTATAATACGAGTATATTGAAGTTTGTAAGTTTAGACTGCAGAAGAGAGTGTTATTAATAGAGATGTTTGGAACATATAAATTATATGTCAATAAAGTAAGAATTGAAAGTATTTCACTTAGAATGTGAGCTTTAAAAAGAGGTGTTTCTAGAAAAATAAGAAAAAACTGAATCATGAAGGGACTTGCAGACAATGATGAGGTTATTATATTTTAGGAAATGAGGTGCTACTAAAAGACAACAAGTACATATATGGCTTAGAATATTTTTGTAAATTTGGTATGAGACACAAATTGAAACAGGCAGACCTAGGGAAAATGCCTACTTTTGTATTTCCACCATAACAAATAAATCCTACTGTAGTACATTTCATTTCATGATTGACTAGGATAGTGCCTATAGATAAAAAGAATATTGGGTTATGCTTGTAAATTTAACATTAAGCATTAACATACTTTGAAAGTTCATAGAATGAAAGAAACAGTAAGATAAAGTCACTTTAAAAATATATGAAAGGTCTTACATCATTATTTATGCAGAAAGCTAAATACCTTTTACTGAGATTGCCAGTTCAGAATGAGAAGCAGGTTTTAAACACAAGACAGTTAAGTTCAGTACTGGTAAGAGCCAACTTGAAGTACTTTTATGACAACTCAAGTGGATATGACAAATTAACAATTTAATATGAGCCTAATAAAAAATATGAAAAGCAGCCATAGATATGCATGTGATTTTATTGGCTTTTATTAAATATATGATGATGAAAGATATCACTCAAGATGAATTAAAAAAAGTGATGGAATCAAAACAGATAGATTCTTATAGATAAGATTATCTGTAACATAGAAAAAAAGTACCTAGAGTGTAGTATGTGGAAACTAGTCACAATATGGTAAGGAAAGACTCAGGCAATATTTAAGGAAGTGTTAGTAATGGGCTAAAAGCTGCTGGAAAATAATATATAGAAAGATAAAATTATTTTCTAGTTTTACTATAAAAATTATGACATAAACATACAAAAAAACCAAAACTATTTAGGGGTTGGAAGGATAGTATGGCAGGTAAGGCCACTGGCCTTGTATACCACATATGGTTCCCAGAGTTCTGACATGAGTATTCCTTGCAGGGCAAGGAGTAAGCCCTGAGCATTGCCTATTGTGACCAACAAGCAAAAACAAAATTTAAAAAATGGTTTTAAATGTTGCATGAGGACTAATCTGCACAGAGTTAAAAAAGGAAAGATAATGAAAAAAAGATGCTTACATATAACACATAAAGAGAAATGAGATAGGTATTTAAGAGAATATGTTAAATACATTGATAGAGATTCAATTGTTGCTGTAAAGATTAAGGGGTAGTTTTGAAAGACAACCTAGACAGATTGTGTATCAGCTCTGAAATTAGCTTGGAAGTTTTGATTATGTTTATAATGGTAAAATAGTAAGTGGGTTATAGTTTATAGCAGACATCATAATGGTACAGAGAAAAGTTTATTTAACCCTGTGCCTCATATTAAATGTTTACAAGATTTGAAAACTTAAAAGGAGAAATTAAGTTATCAACATTTTGTCTGTTGTGCTGGTCTAGAAACCATCAATGACTGATGTGAGAAATGATGATCTAATGATTGATGTATATAGGAGAATTAAAAGTGGTCTTGTATAAAATAAATAAGTGAAGGGAGAATTTTAGAAGAAAGGAGTCATTCAGCAAAGAGCATTCATTTGAATTTAGCAATTAAGATATTGTGTTTAGGGAGAAAATCTAGGAAGAAGTAATGATTGAAGTGATACAGTGGAATGTATTGAAGGTAATGAAGTACTGATGAACTAATATGACTATTGAAACATTCACTACCTAGCCACCTCCATGTTCCAGGCCACTCTCCAGACACTTGGGCCAAACCTCACGCAAGAGTGAAGCCCCACAAAACCAGGTAAGCAGAACTTTTGACCTTGAACTCTAGGCTCAATGATACCCAGAAACAAGATCCTCTGTCTACCTCCTCCAATCTCTGGCACCTTAGGGAGGGGGTCAAACCTACACGCCCCACCCTACCCAAGCCAGATAAATACCTCACCTACTGACCCCCATTACATCCACTACTCAGCCACTGGCATGCTCAGGCTACTCTCTGGACACACCATAAGAAACTTAATACCCATTTCCCATAATTCCCACACCATATTTGATAGGGTTCAAATATGGTGTGAACCATGGGAACACCTATAAGGACAATTGGAGGCTGCCCTAAAAGCCTCCATCCCTCTCGGAGAACCTGGCAAGCTACCAGGACTACCCTGACTGCACAGCAGAGTCTAGAAAGCTACATGTGGCATATTCAATATGCCAAAAACAGTAACAACAATGGGCTTCATACATGCAACACCGAAAGAGCCCCCAATATGGCAGCATTAAGAAAGATGAGCAAGGACAGGCTGAAAAAATCTCAGGGATGACCTAGACTGCCAAAACGAAGAAAGACTAAAATGACTGTCTATACTTTCAATGCATGTATGCGGGCATCGGAAGCATCCATTGAGGACCTAATGGTGCAAGCACAGAAGACCGAGTATGACATCATTTTTTCTGACCAAAATTAGAAGACATTGATCACATCACGCCATTTTCAATACTGGAGAATTGTTTCTCGGAGCATGCGACAACAGAGGAGTTGGTGGCGTTAGTGTCCTTGTCAACACAACTTGGCCATGAGCATTAATTCATTCGAATGCCTAACAACCCGAATCAGATTATTACACTTGAATAGATGTGGCTCACAGCCTGCAGTTTCTATCTTCGTCATCTACATACCAACATCCAACTACGATGAAGAAGAAATTGAGAAGTTCTACATGGAACTGGAGAATTTCTATAAAGACCACACCCTCTACAAGATCATTGTTGGTGATTTTAATGCCAACATAGAACCAAGAAGGTCGCCCAAAGAACTCCACATTGGGACCCTTGGACTAGAATGGGACAATCAGGGTGAGAGGCTGTCTGAATTCATCATGTCGACCAAAGCCATCCATGGTAACTCACAGTTCCAGAAGGCCGAATCTAAACACTGAACATAGAAATCTCCCGGTGGACAGTTCCACAATGAAATTGACCACCTCATATTCAATGGAAGGTTTTGCCTGACCGATGTCACTGTTGCCCCCAAATTCCAAAAAGGACCGGACCACCATCTCCTTCGTGCAAAATTCTACTTCACAGAGAGGGGATAAATGTCTGCAAAGTTTAAATTTAAGAAGGGAACTCCCAGAATGACCACCAACTGGAAGCTCTTTGGCACTGTTGCAGCAACATGGGAAGATGCTGTCCTTGACAACATCGACAGAGAATATGATCGACTGGTTCAGCACCTCCATGACTGCACGAGGAATGCTGAGAGTGAGAATATCACAAATAGATGCTTGTCTTTGGAAACTCTCGAGCTCATCAGTCAATGTGTATTGGAGCGAGACTCAGGCAACCACAACCTAAGCCCGAGCTCACAAAACTGTGCAGAAGTGGTAAAGGAAGACTTCAAAGAGAAAAGATAAGCAGTGTTGGCTGATGCGGAAGAAGCCGGGAAAAGATTCACAACGCTCTCCTGTCCTTCACCAACTACAAGACCAAGATGACTGCCATCCGACATCCTGATGGATCTATCACATCTTCCAGAAAGGCAATGGAGAGGATTATTTACAATTTATACTCATATCTCTTTGACAGCTATGTCCACCTGCCCACATACCAAATTCCACGGGATGAATATG
The DNA here is from genome assembly GCF_027595985.1 of Sorex araneus. Taxonomy (NCBI): domain Eukaryota; kingdom Metazoa; phylum Chordata; class Mammalia; order Eulipotyphla; family Soricidae; genus Sorex; species Sorex araneus. The sequence goes on from NC_073305.1 coordinate 146,224,495, forward strand.
TCATTCCCAATGTCCTCTCATCTGAAATCTGACACCATTTCATTGGTAAAGTCAAGTACAGCACCCGGTCCGGACAAGGTCAGACCTGAACACCTGAAGTATATGCCGACAGTACTCATCAATATACTGGCTCAACTCTTCACATGCTACCTATCTAAATGCAAGGTTTCGTTCCAGTGGAAAACCAGCAGATCCGTTCTGTTGTACAAGAAGGGAGACAATCACGACATCGGCAACTATCACCTAATTTGCCTGCTGTCTATCGTCTACAAGTTGTTCACTAGTGTCATCCTGAATAGAATAGGCAGAACACTAGATGAAGGACAACCATACAAGCAAGCCAGGTTCTGAAAAGAATTCAGCACTATTGACCATATCCATATGTAGAGCAAACTCACTGAAGTTTTGCGAGAGTTTAAGATGCCGCTCTGTCTCATGGTCATGGACTTAAAGAAGGCCTTTGATTCTGTTGAGAGTCAAGCAGTCATAGAAGCCTTAGCCAAACTGGGCGTTCAAACTCAGTACATCAGGATCTTCCATGAGCTGTATTGCAGATTCACCAGCAGGATCTCACCATTCTACAAGGAAGTGATCATTGATGTAAAGAGAGGGGTGTGGCAGGACGATACCATTTCATGGAAACTCTTCAGTGCCACCCTCAAGAACGTTATGTGATGACTGGAATGAAAAGGAATGGGAGTGAAGATAGATGGTCAACAACTACACCACCTCTGCTTCACTGATGATATCGTTCTCATAACTCCACGCATTAGCCAAGCGGCACAAATGCTGGCACATTTTGACCGTGAATGTGGAAAGCTTGGACTGCAGCTGAACCTCAACAAGATGATGTTCATGAAAAACAAACTAGTCCCTAACACTCCATTTGCTCTCAATGGAATGAACATCTCTGAATGTAGCAGCTATGTGTACCTTGGCCCAGAACTCAACATGAGGAACGACTTGGTGCCAGAACTGTGCAGGAGGAAGAGAGCAGCGTGGAATGCCTTCAAAAGCATTGAAGAAGTGGTTAAGAGAACGAAGGACCTCCGACTCTGGGCACATCTTTTCGATTCCCACTGTTCTTACTGCTCTAACCTACACCTCAGAGACCTGGGCCTGATGCAAACAGGATGAGAACGCTATTCAGGTATCCCAAAGAGGAATCAAAAGACCTATGCTTGGAATACCATGTCTCATTCAAGTGAGAGAAGGAATCTGGAGTTCCAACCTCCGTCGATTTCAAGAATCAGGAATGCTGTCTCGTTTGCCAAGACATCAAAAATCAGATGGGCCGGACATGTAATGCAATTCAGAGACGACCACTGGACTAGAGTTGTTACCAACTGGATTCCTCGGGACGTCAAAAGACCACATGGCCACCCACCAACAAGATGGTCAGACTTCTTTGTCAAAAACATCAATGACTGTTTTGAGGCACTTCCTGTCCCTGGAGCGAGCAGATATCATTGGGCTACACTAGCACGTGACAGGGACAAATGGAGACTTTAGTGGCGCCCGCTCGAGCAAATCGAAGATCAACGGGAAGACAAGTGATACAAGTGATACAAGTGATTGAATCATTTTTACTGTATTTTCTCTTACTGAATTAACATTGTTACTTCCTCTTCAAAAGAATTCACTTTAGAATTTTTATATATTCTCTTCTTCAAAACAATTATATATGAAGTAAATGCATCATTTTTCTGTCACCATGTACTGTATCTGATAGGGCATTTATTAATTTTTGTTTCTGTTTTCTCTTCCTTAGAAATTTTATAAACTATACATTTATATAAGCATATTAAATACTAATCTATACTTTAACATTTTTCCATAATTTCACCAAGCTATAGTGGAAATCAATGTCATAAATATTACTTTCAGATCTAGTATTTGGAGTTGTTGAAGAGAGTGCTCATAACATAGATGGAGTACATGTTTTTAATGTGGGAGACCAGGTTTGGTTGGACTTAGCATTGCATGGAACCACAAAAACTGTCACAAGTTATCTTTGATTAAAGACTCAAGTAGCCTTTAAACTCTGTTAACTGTGTCCCAATTCCTGAAAATAAAAATAATTTTTAAATATCAAAATGATTAGGGGACTGGGAAGACAACACTTGATCCTGTGTTCCTCTGAGTACCATAAATGAGTGATCCCCTGAGCATTGTTGGATGTGATCAGATAAGTACAAAATAAGTACAATAATCTTAAATTGTTTCATCTAAAATCTTTAGTAAATTCATTCACAATTCTTTCAATCGTGTCATCTATAAGACCTCTCATTTAGTTTTAACTCTATGTTCTGGCACTCTTCCCTTCCTACCCTGCACTGCCCCATTCTGCCCTGCTCTTCTTTTCCCTCTCTTTCCTTCCCTTCTTCTCTTCACTCCCCTTCCTTCTCTCTCCCTTGTTCCTTCTCCCTCATATTTCCCTCCACTCTCTCATTTTCCTCTCCCTCATTTTCCCCTCCCTCATCTACTCTCCCTTCCCTTCCCTTCCCTTCCCTTCCCTTCCCTTCCCTTCCCTTCCCTTCCCTTCCCTTCCCTTCCCTTCCCTTCCCTTCCCTTCCCTTCCCTTCCCTTCCCTTCCCTTCCCTTCCCTTCCCTTCCCTTCCCTTCCCTTCCCTTCCCTTCCCTTCCCTTCCCTTCCCTTCCCTTCCCTTCCCTTCCTTTTCCTTTAGGTTTAGGGGACCATTTGACTTCAGGATCTCTTTAACTCCCTTCTTTCTACTGCTCTCCAATTCTTTTACTTTTCTATTTTGCTAGTTTGGAATTAAAAATTCATTCTTATATTCCTGCTAAAATTTGATCCATGATTTTAGGAACTTGTTCAGATAAATACTTCATGATTTTTACTAATCGTTACAGTGAAAAAGCACATGTCACTTACATTCATTCTGTTCTCTAGATTTTTTTATATTAAAGTTTAGACTTTAATTCTATATATCATAGAACTGCTTTGAAAGCTTCTCATCAAAATGAATACATTTAATGATTAACCATTGAGTTAGTAAGTTATACATTTGTGATTACTGAGTAATTCTTGTTATTTAATATGCAAGTTTTATAGATATCCCTCAATAGGTTTTGATTTTGACAACCTATTTAAAACAGAATCCCCTGCCCTGACTTCAGGCTGTCTTCACCAGGGCCCCTCAGAGGGGGGAAGCTTGTGTCACCCTCCCCGCCCCAACCAGATCCTTGGCCACCATAAGCCTCCAGAACCCAGCCACAGCCATGCCCAAGGCCACTCTCCACACACTCGGATGAGCCTCACCTGTGAAGGAACCGTCAGAGGAACCCAGGTATGCGGAACCTGTGGCTGAGACTTCCAAGCCTGCTCAGATTGGGACGGGGCCTTCACCATACAGATCCCTAGTTTTCCAGTAGCTTGGCAACCACAACCACAAACTGCCCCCAGCGCCATGTAATATCATCAATGGCCAAGATACAGAGACTATAAAACAAAGCTCTCAGAAGAGAGTTATGCAGAATCTCACACGGCAGAGCCTGGCTAGCTACCCCTGGCTTATTCAGTATGCCAAAAACAGTAACAATAATGAACCTCCTTCCACTGTCCAGAACACAAAAGGGACTAATGGAGATCTTACTGGTGCTCATTGGAGCAAATCAATGAGCAACGTGATGACAGTGATGCAGTGATTTAAAACTCACATTTTAATTATTTATTGTAGGAGAAGTTATAAATTATTAAACACACTCTGAAAATCAAATGATCTTATTATTGAGACACCACTTGAGATTTAATAAAATCAATAACTTTGACTATGAGGTATGTTGTAACCTTTGTGCCAAATTGTATGTGTGCACACATTAACACAGAGAACATATTTATACATAGATACAAAAAGTCTAGTCAGATAGTCAGCTAATAATATACATGCAACTAGTCTTAAACATATTTTAGCATATCCATCTTGTATCAAATGCATAATTCATCAATCATCTTAATTAACTTTGTCTAAGTAATTAAAAATTACAAAACACATAAAGGAAGATTACAAAGCTGTTCATTCCTATACAGAAAATTTTGAAAAATCAACAAAACAAAAATAAATGCTGAGGTAATAGACTAGTATCTACTATTTCTAGTTTTGTTTGTTTTGCAAATTCTATTAATAAGAAATGTTCTATATTTTTGTTAATATCTCTCCTTATACAATGCCATGATTCAAAACAATGAAAGACATTCAGGGTCATAGAAGTTTCACAGCAAAGCACATGCTTTGTATGCGAGGAGCCCAGTTTTGATTCCCAGGGCCACCTGGTCCTTACGCACTGCTGTCAGAACTCTCTTAGTACAGAGCTGTGAGTTAACCTTGACCAACAGCAAGTGTGGCCCAAAAATAAAAGGGGGGGGAAATTCAGTGGAAAATAAAGTAGCAAGACCTTACAAATAATTAATTTCAAAATAAATGAGCTAAGCATAATAAATTATGACATCTGTGAAATACGATTTTTTTTCTCAATTTCTCTTTTCAAATACTGGAACACTTGCTATATATTAGATTCCAGTCAATCTCAAGATCTTTATTTGTGCTATATTTTATGACATTATTTGCTAAGACGTATAATGCAGAGCATCCTAATTTACATACATTTCTTTATTCATAAAGTCACTTTTCCTGTTCTATTCACTGGAGTAACAATAACATTTTTTTCATCTGAATATACAGACTGCTGAGGCCTAGATTAAAAACCTATATTTAGTTAGTTTGTTTGCATTTCATTTCCTGTATGTCTGAGGAAATGAATGCTTAAATGACTTTTTAACATGGCTGCTTAAGAATTTGTTCCTTTTCCCTGCTGTGGTGACCAGGGTCTTATTAAATTTTATTTCAAAATAGATACTTTAAGTGGTATTTCTTCTTATAAACTGCAAAAGTAGCAATTTTGAAGGAACATTTTAACTCCTACATAGATTTTTTTTACTTACTTTGCTTTTAGAGATAAGAACGAAGCCAGTTTTAAATAAAAATAGCAGTAGTCAGTCTTTTGCTTTCAAATTTGTATCTTAAATAGTTGCAGGACACTAAAAATAATCTTTTAGATTTAACTATTGAATTACATTAATTCAAAATGAGATATAAAAGTAGAAATTACATTAATATAAATGAGATATAAAAGTTGAGAGAGGGTGAGATAGACTAGAAGTGACATTAGAAGAGTCTAAAGGGTCTTGCTACTTCATGGTAGTGGAGATGTAGAAACTGTGTAGCAAAGTTTGTACAATATTAACACTCCTATAACCATATTACTATCGTATCACTGTATCACTGTCATCCCATTATTCATCGATTTACTCGAGCGGGTGCCAGTAACATCTCCAATTGCCCCAGCCCTGAGATTTTGGCAGCCTTTCCTTACTCGTTTTTCCCAACGATTACAGGCTCTTTTTCAGGGTCAGGAGAATGAGACCTGTTATTTGTTGCTGTATTTGGCATATCGAATACGCCACAGGGAGTTTGCCAGGCTTTTCCATGTGGGCAGATAAGGAATATTAATGAGATATAAGGTATACCCAATGAGATATAAGGTGTACCTACCAATACTTTCTTATAAGAGTAGTTTTTATAGGTTCTATTATACCTAAATACCACATTATTTCCATAATCTGTTTTAAAAAAAAAAGAACAAAAGTCAGATGAAAGTGTCTAGGATATTTTACTATAATTATCATATAAAAAAGTCCCTATATAAGAGAAAAACAAAGTATTTGGAATAGTAAAATGTATGTCAGTTCAGTAGTGCTATACATTTAGATTTAAATAATGCATCACACTATGTGAAAATTAGGAAATGAATGTGCTGCCTTAACACTGCTTGACAAAATGATGATGTCCAAATACAAACTCCACAATGAACAGAAAAATGTCGAGTAGACTGTTAGATATGGTTATTCTTCTTTGCCTTTTTGTCTTCTCTCAGTCAAAAAGCAAAGAAACATTATCAGCACATTCTAAACAATTCCTTGAAATGCTCTTATTTCTTTAAAGACAAACTAACTTTCTTCCTGTCAAATATCCTGGAAATGATCTGAAACTGGTCTCTTTCAGGAATCATTTTCTTCCATTAAAACAGCAATAAAACTGTTCTTTTTACTTTGTCTCTGGAGCAAATTGCTTCCATTCAAGCATAGAGAACTTCCCTTTCTTCCCCAAGAGAGGATTTGCTTACATTCTAAGATAAAAGACAGTTTTGCTTTCTCCAAGTTCATCTCCATCTAATCTCTGTATCTCATTTCTACTTGGACTTCTATCTCTGTCTCTGTGGGGGAAGATAAGCAGATCAATCAGCAATGTATATATAGACTTTGAGTTTCATGATTTCTGTTCATATGCTACACATGCACATGTAAACATCTGTTTCCATCATGGTGCTCTGTGGAGAACAGGGTGTGGGATCTGAATTACCAACTTTTTCTAGGTGCTATTATTGTTGAGGAAATAATGTCTGATATTCAATCCAGTCAGCTTGTTAGGCTAATGTTTTAATCTTTAAGGAGAGTAAAATCTCATACATTAAACATTAAACTTCACAAAAAAGTGATCCTATACACTAAAAAAATGGTCTATTAATTTCACAGCATACTTTCAAGACAAAGTGAAATTTATAGGAAATTCTCATGTTTTCTAATAATGTATTACAGAATGAAACACAGAGATGAAATGATCAACTCATTCTTATAAAATGGGCAAATTAGTTAGTAAACCCATAAAACTGGACACACATTAAGTTATATCAAAATGATATGCGTATCAATGCAAAATCCTTATTATGAAACAATATTTCATATGCAATTATAAAATAGGATAATTGTGGGAGGTTAAAATGGCTTTTTTTGCGTGGTCGTGTGTGTGTTCTTGACATACTTCCTGATGGTCTGGGCTTCTTCGGAGCCTAAGACCTGGAAGTCCTGGATATTATTTAATATCGAGTGGGAAGGAGAGAACCAGCGCTACAAGCCCCTCAAGCAGCTTCATAACCGGAAGCTGCTGTGGCACGGCTCCAGGACCACCAACTTCCCGTCGCAGGGTCTGCGTATAGGCTCGCCGGAAGCACTCGTGACAGGCTACAGGTTTGGCAAAGGAATCTATTTCACCTACTTGGTCTCCAAGAGCGCTAACTACAGCCACACGTCTCAGGGAGACCCCATCGGCTTGATCCTGCTGGGAGAAGTCGCCCTCGGAAACATGCATGAGCTGAAGCACACTTCGCACATCAGCAAGTTTCCCAAGGGCAAGCACAGTGTCAAAGGTTTGGACAAAACAACCCCTGATCCTTTGGCCAGTATTACCATGAATGGGGTCTAGGTGCCCCTAGGCACCGGCATTCCCTCTGTTGTTAACGACACCTGCCTTCTGTATAATGAGTACATCATCTACGATATCGCTCAGGTAAATTTGAAGTATCTACTGAAGCTGATATTCATTCGATATTCGATTTTAAGACGCGCCTGCCAGCTGTGACCCTGGTAGGTACAACTGACAATAGAAGTAAAGTTGGGGAGTGGTGGCTTCGGATCTGGTTTTGGTTATTTTCCCCTGTGTTCCACCTTTAGTTTTAATTTTGGAAAAATCTTAAGCCTTTATTTTCAGGTTAATAAAAACTAATTTCATACTAAAAAATAAAATAAAATAAAATGGCTTATTTTTGGAATCTAAAATTTAATAGATTCAATAATATTTTGATACAAGTTTATACCCATTATTGTAAACAAAAATACATAATAATATATGCTTCAGTTTCGTACTGCATCACTTTAATACCATTACACAAACATGTAAAAAATCATAGACACATTATAGTGTCAAATGTGGTTGGTAAGTCATTAAATGCCACTATCAATAAAGCAATTTGATTACCAAGTAGCACTAAGGTTATTTCCAAGTCTGGGCTATTGTTAATATTGCTACAGTGAGCATGGAGACTCATATATCTTCTCAAATTATTGTTTGTATTTTCTTAGACAGGCTGGAGCTATAACACAGCGGGTGGGGCGTTTACCTTGCAAGCGACCAACCCAGGGACAAAATTGACTCTGTGTCAGTGAAAACATTGACTCTAAAATCATATTTATCTTATAGAGGCCTTCATCACATTTCCAAATATGATTCAAATTTTAGAAAACAGTTAAAAATGTGGACAAATCTCTAAGTATTCAAGTTATGTGGGTGAATATTTAACTTTTCAAATCACTTGTATCACTTGTCATCCAAGTGATACATAACTTTTCAAGTAATGGGGAAATATGTTTGTGGATTCAATTGCATAAAAAGTTTGGAACCACAGAGATCGTACAGCAGGTAGGGCACTTACCTATCCAGCCCACCCAGGTTTGATCTCTGGATTCCTATATGAACCCCAGAGCTGCCATGTGTAATCACTGAACAGAATAAGCCTTACTGCATGAGGTATGGCCCAAAAATAAATAATTAAAAAGCATATAAAGTTTAAATATTTGAGTTAGAAAGATATTATATAGGGTAAGAAACTTATCCTGTATGTCGCCAATAGAATAATAATCACCGACACCACCACACTTGCTCCCCAGAATCCCACAATGAGTGATCCCTGAGCACAAAGCCAAGATTAAGGCCTGACCAGAGATGGGCATGACAAAAAGAAAAAAAAAGTTTAAATATTTGACAAAAATGTGTGTAAACAAAACTGTAAGATAAGTATTAACATAGAAAATATTTCCCAGTGAATTCTTTCTAAAAAAATTGTTTAATGTTGTCACTGTTACTGTCATCCCATTGCTCATCAATTTGCTTGAGAGGGCACCAGTCATGTCTCCATTGTGAGACTTCTTGTTACTATTTTTGGCATATTGAATACGCCACGCATAGCTTGCTAGGCTTGAAACTCTCGGTAGCTTGCCAGGCTCTCTGAGAGGGGTGGAGGAATCAAACCCGGGTTGGCCGCGTGCAAGGCAAACGCCCTACCCTCTGTGCTATTGCTCCAGCCCTGATTAATGCTATTTAAGGAAAAATATCAGGATCTGTTTTTAAAAACTATGATATGTATATGTTTCATAAAAGGGGAATATAAATGCCAAATAAACAACTAAAAATGATTCTCAGGAATTATAAAAAATTTAAATATAATACAGAAGATACTATATTTTCACCATAGTAGTATCTCATATGGCTTCCAGGCACTCTAAACAATGATCTCTGTGTATAGAATCAGGTGTAAGCACCACCGATTATGTCCCCAAAACAAAAAGACAAAAGTATAGTAACATATTTATAATAAATTTATGAAGGGAAATAAAAATTATTGTATAGTTTGGATAATTTTCCATATGTCTTAAATAAAATAAAATGTCTCTTCTATAGAAATTCTCTTCTTCACTTTATTTTGCCACAATTGTTATTTTTTCCATACTGCTTTGCTGATTCTTATTTCAAAACTCCAGTTTCAAACTGAAGTTTTATAAATATTAGAAAACTACAATATTTCTAATTATCTCAGCTTTCTATATAATCCATCCTAGATCCGTAGGGCAGACTCTGACATTATTTTGATCTTTATCTTTTACTTCTTAAATTTACACTGATTATCATTTACCAATTCTCTAATACTTATTCCTGTGTAACACTTTTTGGTATTTAATATTTAAAGAGATTAAAAACCTGTACTGTTCCTTTTTGTAGGTGTAAAAAAATTTCTATTGTCAATGACTACTCTAAATTAAACTCAAAAAATGAAGTTTGAGAGAACTAATCATTTTCTGAAGTAAGAATTTATTGATTTATTGTATATTTTATAAAGTCTTTGTATTTGTTGAGTTGAGATCAGTCTCCTAATCTGTTGATGTAATTTGAGTACATAAAGTATAAAAAATAAATAATTTCTTCAAAGCTCTGTACTATATATGCCATAGTTTCTCTTTAAGGCATACGTTTGGCGTGTAACTGTAATTTTTCATGGTAAGATTCGATAGTCTTTCATCACACTCCTACTACAGCAAGGGTTATGTGCATTAAGTTATATATTAAAGAAAATTTGACTAAAGCCAACTGTGGAAGCTGTTTCAACCTTATATGTGTTGTTGCTGCACCTGAAGTGAGATGGACTTGTATTGAGACAGGAAGTACAAACATAAAAACTGTAAGAATGAGCAGCAACATGCAAGTGCAAGTTACAAACAATATTGTGCCTTCATTGCTTTCAGAACCTGGCACTGATGCAAAAGTAGGCTTGAAGAGAATCTCTTCTTAGTAAAATAAACTTTGGCTTTACCCAGAAATAGAAGCTACAGAAAATCTTGGAAATGTGTGGATTTTCTTACATTTCTGCACTTGTCATGAGAAAAGGTACTCTCAATTTAAGATTAAAATCTTCTCAAGGATATTATTGACTAGAAAACAGCTTATATGATAAAGTATCTTTGCCTAGCACAAAGAGCACATTTTAATTGTTCTCAATTAATAAAATCTCTTCTTTAGGTGAAGATGTAGGAAAAGTTTTCTTTGGAACCCTTAAAAAGATCAGTCCTTTCTCAACTCAGTGTTCTTTGTTTCTTGTGTCTGAGATCAGCTTGTGCTATTGAATAATGTGCCTGTGGGTTTTGAGGACACAGTGAATCAACACAAATATTGAATTCATGCTGTCTGTTGAGCTGTGGGCAAGTTTGGAATTGAAGGCAAGAACCTCCATCTCATTCCAAACTGCTGCTTCAACTTGAGTATCCAACTCACGAACACTTTTTCTAGTAACCAAATGTTGGTAACTCAAGTGATTTGGAATTCTTGGTTTCAGTTTAGATCATTAAATTGAGTGCACAATCACTGCGCAGGGCAAGGTATTTCTCTTCCCATTAAGTCGGTATGGTAAGGAATAAAGGCTGAAACTGGTACAAAATATTAAGTACTACCTTCACATATTTTTGTTTCTCAGTAACGAAAATATCATATAATGAATTGTCTTGCATTGTTCAACCATGCCATTTATTCATAGATAAAATTTTTATGTAATAATCTAGTTCCCTATTGCTACTGACTACACATTAAGGAAGGTGATCTGTTTGAGGCCAATGCAACTAAACAGCTGTGTCCTCCTTATAATGCGATCCAAACATTCACATTAAAACACCATGTTTGCCCTGGTTGAACACAGCCATCTACAACTGATTGATGGCGATACTTTTAAATATCATTATATTTTAACAAAATATGCAGTTTCTTGCATATCCATCTATAAAACTTAACAGCCTAAGGTAGAAGAAGACAGTGTCAGGGTTGGGTGGAGTGGGAAGGTTGCAGGGGGAGGAAGGACCACATTGCAAGGAATAAAATTCAGGGCCTTGCTCTTACTAGTAATGTGCTCTACTACTTGTACCTATGTTTTCAATCTCATTGAAAGTTTTTAGGGCTTGAAGATCTAACACAGCACTATAGTCACCATTTCTACAGGTTACTTTGAAGAAAAAAATTCAGTCATTTCTAGCTATAAATGCTCCATCACCTACCTAAATATTCTATTTGCATAGACTACAGTGCAAATAAATGTACTGTCTTTGATAGCCTTCATTATATTTGCACATAGATTGTCTCTTAAAAAGAAAATAAGTATGAAACATTTATATTCCATTAGAATGGTTGTTGAGGCAAGCATCTTATTCTTTTTGTACTTTTAAATTAATACACTCAAATTTGAAAATTGCTATTAATAATACTCACTTTTTATATAACTTCATTTGGTTATCACTATCATTAATATGTAGATAAATGCAACTAATTATCACCAATTTATGCGAGCTTGCAATAACCTTTAGAATATGAAGAAACAAAAAGTAAATAGAAATTTTAAAATACCATGTTCTCCTCTTTTATATATTTTATTACCATTGTGACAATAACTTAAAAGCTTTATAGAGTGAGGTCGCTGACACTATTTTAAATGAAATAACTTTGGTAAAAGCAAAAGTGTTAAATCAAGATTAAATACTGCATTATAAAGAAAGTGAAATGGAATATTTATACAATGTATATGGAACTGTTCATACAATAATTCCCGGTAAACTTTGTCAAATAATAAATATGTAGACCATAAGATTCTTTCCGCTTGTAACTATTCCCCTTAAATTTTATTTAATTGATTCATTAATTGCTTTGTTAATCTAATAAACTAATCACTAATATATTTAGCAGGTCATTTTGGGCAAAAGCTCAAAAGCCTACAGTGTTATCTTTAGCTCAGATTACATTATTTAATATAATATTTAACTTAACATCCTTAGCTCAGGTGACACTATATTAATACAAAATATAATTATACTCTAGGTACCTCTTCATCATATTAGCACTTAGAAACTTACATAATATGGTATTACTATTTTTATAGTACTATTGTCACTGTCACTGTCACTGTCATCCCATTGCTCATCGATTTGCTTGAACGGGCACCAGTAACATCTCCATTTTGAGACTTGTTTTTACTGTTTTTGGCATATCCAATATGCCACGGGTAGCTTGCCAGGCTCTGCCATGCAGGCAAGATACTCTTGGTAGCTTGCCGGACTCTCTGAGAGGGACAGAGGAATCAAACCTGGGTCGGCCACGTGCAGGGCAAATAGCAACTGCTGTGCTATTGTTTAAATAAATAATTTCAAACACTGTGATTTACAAAAATGTTCATAGTAGGATATAATGAAAACACAATTCCAATAATATACCCTAGACTCAAATGTCAGTTTCTCTCTACTATGTCCTAGGATCCCCTTCCAGCCACCCCACTACCCACCATCTTGGTAAACTCAGTTCTGTAGCAAAATCTTACAAAATACCTACCCTAACTCTAAAGATTAAAGAAAATGAGTCAGAATGTATTAAGTACATTTTGTTTTCCCAAGGCCATACAAATATTGGTGAGTAAATTTCAAATTAGTTAAAATTAAGTATACATTGATTTAATATACTGATTAAATCGAGTCAAGATGACATTGATATCCCTCTTTTAGCAGCCAAAACATCATGTTTAAAAAAAACAATTCTGTGACCAGAGCTATAGTACAGCAGGTAGGACATTTGCCTTGCAAAGGGGACAACCCGGGTTCAATCGCTGGCATCCCATATTTCCCCCCAAGTACTGCCAGGAGTGTTTCCTGAGTGCAAAGTCAGGAGTAATTCCTGAGCATTGCTGGTGTGACCCAAAATGCAAGAAAAGAATAAAATAAAAAATAAAAAAAATGAATGCCATGTTTTTAAGCTTGCTGACTCCATGTTGTTTCTAAATAAATCAAGATTGCATTTCATAGTTTAAATTATTATACTGAAGTCTTTAAATCTGAAAATTGTATTTGAAAATTAGGTGGGTCATTTTTTAACTATGTTTGAAGAATAGGCAAATATGTTAGAAAGAGTACCAGTCTGTTAAGTGATGCTTATAGATTGTCACAGGACTTTATTTTCTTTATAATTATCACTGCATCACTGTCATCCCATTGCTCATCAATTTGCTCGAGCGGGCACCAGTAATGTCTCCATTGTGAGACTTGTTGTTACTGTTTTTGGCATATCCAATACGCCACGGGTAGCTTGCTAGGCTCTGCTATGTGGGCGAGATACTCTCGGTAGCTTGCCGGGCTCTCCGAGAGGGGTGGAGGAATTGAACCCAGTCAGCTGCATGCAAGGCAAATGCCCTACCCGCTGTGCTACCGCTCCAGCTCATTTATAACTATATGAAGGTCAAATATAAGGAACGGAGAAAGAACAGATATTTGTTAATTTTATTTCCAAAAGGTAATTGTCAAAAGTTTTTATTTTAATATTTGTTTGTTTATTTTATTTTGGGGACTGGCATCCAGCAATGATCAGGGGTTTCTCCTAAATCTGCACTCAGAGATCTCCCCTAAGTGTGCTCAGAAAATATGGGATGCTGAGAAACGAACACAAATCAGACACATGCAAGGCAAGCACCCTGTCTGCTACATTATCTCTTCAATGTCTGGGAGTTTAATATTTTAAAAGTGTAACACGTAGTCAGTTATGTGAATTAACTGATAATTGTGAATTATTTATGCAAGAATTTATTTTCTAAGAGTATTTGTTTTGAAATCAATCTATAGGCAACTCTAAGACCCCAAGACTATTATGATTCAATGTTACAAATACCATTAGTAATATGTATCTGGGCTTTGTGGAAACTGATATTTTCAGGAAATAATGGGACACAGCTTTGAAAAAAGGACAAATTTTAAAAAATTGTTGTGGATAATGGAGAAACTGATAAATAATAAGGATATACTGTGCATGGATAGGTAATGATTTTTATTTGGAAAAATGAGAAACATGCATGATTACAAAATTGAGAAATCTTCACTGCATTTAAAAACCCAACTGCAACTTTAATAATCAACTTAGAAAATTAAATAATATATTTTGTTGAATTGTTAATTTTACCCTTTAAGTTTTAATGCATCTAAATTTTTCATGTTAAAATTATGTTAAGATATATTGAATTATGATTACTGGAAGTAAAATATAAAATATCTGAAATACATTTATTGGATGCAATTGTCATAAAATAGGCAGATATTATAAATTAATGCATACTTATTTGAATCAATAATGTATATTTATTTTAATTATAACATGTACTTTTATTTTAATATATATTTTGCTAATATCTAAAAAATTAATAGAAAAAATAAATATGCCATTTTATCTCTTTCTTTTCTGGGTATTTGACAACAACCTTTCTCAATTAATGAAAAAATAAATAAAGATTTCAATGCTGGTCAGAACCACAGATGGCTTCCAGTATTTATCTTCAGCAATTACAATTTTTTAAGCAGTGAACATTTATAAGTGATATATTTTTATATAGGCCAAATTGGAAAAATGCAGAAGTTTTACTATATACTACCACTAACCGGTTGAATTCATCCTACACTCCACAAACTTTTTAAATACCTAACATTTTTTTACTTTAAATTAGATTACAGCCATTATGTCCAATAAATAGTTTATATTGGCAATAGTTAAAATACTTGATTATTTAAATTAAGCAACACCTAACCATAAAGTAAATTAGAAATTGATGAATTAGTAAAGGAGAAGATAGCCCATACCTATTACTAATATAAACAAGACACCTACAACCTATACAAACCCAAACATTAAACCTACCCAAAACTCAACCTTAAGTTATATTCATGCTGACCTCAGCTGATACCCCAAACTAACAACTATCTTAATTTATCCATTGTTCTATACTTAATTTGCAAGATAATTTAGGAAAAGAGAAAAATATAATAAATAAACCTCTCCACAAAACTTACATTAACCCTAACCTTACCCCAAATTCTAATGCTAACCCTAACCTGTTACTATGAACTAAGCTTAGTCCTAAACCAACAAACTTACAAAAACTTAAGTCAATACATACATTGCTTTTAAATTATGAGAACAACAAAACATAATACAAAAATATCTGTACAAACCCTAATCCTAACCTAACCCTAATTAACACTCAATCCTAACCTATACTTAGCCTGAGTTTAGTGGATGCCCCAAACTACCACTTATCCTAAATTTAATATTCACTATAAATTGAACTTGCATTTTGAACTATGAACACAGAAAAATATAAAATCTGACACATCCACAAACCTAACCCACATTCTAACTTTAACTCTCATCTTGAAGCCAACACTAACTTTAGCCTAATGTTGATCCAAGCCTGGTCTGAACCAAATCCAATTTAACTAAATTGAACAATCTGACAATTTTTGTTAATTTAAAAATTGCTTTTATTTTTTTTCTTTTGCTTTTTGGGTCACACCCAGCAATGCTCAGGGGTTACTCCTGGCTTTGCACTCAGGAATTACTCCTGGCGGTGCTTGGGGGACCATATGGGATGCCGGGGATTGAACCCGGGTCGGTGGCATGCAAGGCAAACGCCCTACCCGCTGTGCTATCGCTCCGGCCCAAAAAATTGCTTTTAAAATGCAAACAACAAACCTTACCATGTACCACCTACATAAACTCTTACCATATCCTTAGACCTTTTCTTAATCCTATCCCTAATTTATATTCAGTCTGACCTCAGATGGTGTCAAAAAAGTACCAAATAAGAAATTTGACAATCATGTTTTATGTAACTTTCATTCTTAAGTAACGAGTAAAGAATTATGTGACACCTAACAGCTACAAAAATCTAACTAACCTAATACTAAAGCAATTGTTAACTTTAAAATTAATCTAACCTTGATCCACCTAGGCAAAAAACCAACCAATTAGTCAATATAGTATTAGCCAAAACAATGCATTTACAATGATGAGAACAGCAAAATATGGATCACAACTGAACAAATCATAACCCTTGCCATAATATTAATCCTGACCCTAACATACACTCAGCTGACCTAAGCTGATGTCAAAAACAATCTATTATTCTAAATTTCACAATAACTGTATGCATAATTTGCATTGTTAATTATTAACAGAATAAAATTGAACACTTACACAAACCTATTCTAAATTCTTACCCTAAGAGTAATCCTAATAAAATTCCTAAATTTAATGTAACCATTTGTGAAGCCAGGCCTAAGTCACCAATTCGACAACATTTATAAATGGCCCAACACAATTTGCATTTCTAGTGATGAGAACAGTGAAATAAAACATCCAACACCTACACAAGTTCTAACTCTAATATATATTCAGTTTGACCTTTGCTTATCACTCAAACTACCAACTATCCTAAATTTAACTATCACCATAACTTCATTTGTATTTTAACTATATACACAGAGAAGCATAACACCTAAACCCTCCACAAACCTAATTTTCCCCTAATCCTATTACCAATCCTAACCCGAATTTTAATCAAGGCATTACCAAAACCTAGGTTTAAATTAACAATTTCACAAAGTGTATATATATATATATATACGTATATATATATATAATCATTTCATATAGGGTTATGGTTAGGTTTGTGGAGGGGTTACGTGTCATGTTTTCCTATGTTCATTATGAAGCACTAAAATTAACTGTAGGGAGATAGTTAAATTAAGATAATGATTTTGGGGTCAGCTAAATTCAGATGGAATATATTTTTTTTTCTTTTTTTATTTATTTTTTAATTTTTTATTGTGGAAAGTTACAAAGTTACAAAGTTTTCAGGTTTAAATCTCAGTTATACAATGTTAGAATACCCATCCCTTCACCAGTGCTCATAAGGATGGAATATATTTTAAGGATAAGATTAAGATTGGGGATAGACATAGTTGGAAGCCTGTCTCATGAGCTGGGGAAGAAGGCAGCTAGAATAGAGAAGATATCACTAAGATGATGATGGTTGGAGGAAACTTTTGGAATGGGAGATGTGTGCTGAAAGTAGATAAAAGACCAAATGTGATAACTTCTCAGTTATCAAACCATAATGTCCAAAAGTAGAGATAGAGAGTATAGGAGAAACTGTTTGCCATAGAGGCAGGGAGAGGGTTGAAAAGTGGGGAAGTATCCTGGGGATAATGTGCACTGGTGGAAGGAATGGGTGTTCGATCATTGTATGACTAAAACTCAAACATGAACGATTTGTGACTATATCTCACTGTGATTCAATCAATAAATAAAAAAGATTGGAGATAGAGTTATATATGAAGTATTAAGATATACATAGAGATTTTGAACTGCTAGACTCAGTAATATAAAAGTTTTTTCACTTAAAAATGTGTCTGTGGTGTCAACCACATAGTCTATTTGCAACTAATATTTCTGTCATTTTTGTCCTTGCATTAATATTTTATTGACAAAACAGAATATAAGATCTTTTCATTTACTTATTCAACCTATTACATACCAAATTAGTATAATGATATTCTCCATGGGCATATCTTATATGCAAATATTTTAGTTAAAGTCTTACAGAGAATAATAAGGATAAAATTACTAACAGAATGTGGCTTATGTATTTCCTATACAGGAACAAAAATATTAGATTGCTTCCTTCCTTTTAATGTTTTTGCTCTACTCTTTGTTCTCATGAATAAATGCATCATGCTGTGGCATATAATCTTTTGGTATTATGTCTTTTTAATATAAACAAATGCCATAAACAGTCACTTTACAAATATCTCTTTACAGTTTTATAAATTTTAATTTTGCATTGTTATAATTTTCCTCTAGTAAAAGAATGTTATGCCATACTTCCTGAATTTAAGTGATCTTGATTGCAAGAGAGATTCTGGGAAAAAATCTTTTGGACATGATAGTAAGTTCTTTTAAAAACATATTTTATGTTTTAGCTATTAATGATTCGTTGTAATTAGCATCAACTAAATTAAGAGTCCACATTTCAGCAAGAATGTACATGAGATATTATGATAGCAATATTTCAAAATTTATTTCATTCATTTTTATCTAATTCATGATTATTTGGGGAAATTTTATCTACAAATAAAGGTATTTATCCTACTTCAGTTGAGGAACAGAATGTGACTTTTCTGCAAATTCTTGTGCATATAATGTATCTAAGGAGCTTAGTAAAACAGTTAATGAGCCCGAATACCTATAGAAATGAAAGTCTTGAATAACCTTTCTGACATTTTCCTTTCTGATTCTTGAGAGTGTGCAAATATACTCCTTTCAGTGCTCTTACTGTTGTATCAAATATGTTGATTGATTTTTCAGTTCCCCACCAAATCACAGCAGTCCCTATTGCATAAACTTTTATTTCAACAGCTTCAGGAACAGATTTCAGTTAAGCATCTTAAATATAGAGAGAATCAGTACTAAGTTTGTAGGAATCAGGCCTATAAATACATCTTTACTTTTTCAGTGGTGAACTATAAGGTAAATAGGAGAAAAAGTAAGTAAATTCTATATTGTCAAGGAAATGAAGACCCCCACATAAATGATGTTCTGAAATTAAAATATTATGAAGGAAGATTTTTGGTTAAACAATACAGTTTTTCTTTCTTTTATTTCTTTTTCCTACCTACATTGGGATTATAATAAAGGACATGCTTGTCCTGTGTGTTGAAAATTCTAATGCAGAATTACCAGCAATCCATATATTATTGCCATGCCTTTGCTACTTAAAAAGTAGTAGGAACATGTCTCTTTAGATCTAGAAGCAAAGTAGTTCACTGATAATTCATCCCAAGAAAAAAACAGATTCATTAAATCAATTATATGCTCCTTTAGACAGTTTATATCATCGTGTATCATTTCTTAGGAAAGAAAGCCTATTCCTCTAAACTTGGAACATACATAACCATACATAAAAGCTAAGTAGAATACATCCTCTTTGAATAGAATGTAAATAAAATAGTCATGATACTAGCAATTATAGAGTCACTGATGCTGATTGTGGTGGTAAGGCTGAGAGATGTTGAAAAATAGAGATTGGTAATGGAGATGGAGAGAATGAGAAGAGAGAATAGGAGAAAAATAGCAGAGTAAGAAAACAAGGAAAGAACTGGTCTACTTGTACTCCAAACCTAATTCTTCCACATATTCTTCCATTCAGAAGCTACTCTGTCTCTGTTTAGGGAAAAGAAAAAAGTGGAAAAAGGCCTAGCAGTTATTTTTAATCCTCCATCCAAAAATATGAAATCAAGAAAAAGATTTTCACTTCACTTTCTAGATTATTCTCTTTATAGTCACAACAAATAATAATTAAATGCATAAAACTAAAGTGAACTAAATTACTCATGAAATACAATATAATATAGAATAGAATATAGAGACTAAAGACTGTATTAGGCAAATTAAACATGGCAAGTTACCAAGAGTTTATTGCCCACACAGGAGAGCCTGACAAGCTCCATGTGGCATATTCATATCCCCAATTCAGGAACAGATATATACATAGCTCTTGGAGATCCCAGCAAGCTACCAAGATTATCACGCCCGAATGGGTAGAGCCTGGCAAGCTACCCATGGTATATTCGATATGCCAAAAACAGTAACAATAGGTTTCATTCCCCTGACCCTGAAAGAGCCTCCAATTGTTGGAATAACAAGTAAGGAGAGGCTGCTAAAATCTCAGGACTGAAAGAAATAGAGACATTACTTGTGCCCGCTTGAGTAAATTGACGAACAGCGAGATGACAGTGATACAGTAAATTAAAATCTCATAATAGCTTCATAAGATGGGTAGATAAAACTTCTCTCAGATTAGTAGTAAAACAAAATTGGGGCCCACTTGCAATCAAATAAAAATCTCAGAAAATAATGTGAGTTCTCATTTCACTCTTTGTGTTTCAAAGTTTAGTACTTAGCTCTTATAGCTACATGAAATAATTTAAAATTTGTTTTTCAAATTTGAATTATTTCATTTTTATGATTTAAATAATTGGAAAAATCCGCAAGGTACTAACATACAAATAATTTGAGACATAAGTAAAAACTATTAATTTTCAAAATGTTTTATAATAATAATAGAAACTTGTGATCTTCTTTATGTTCAATGTCACCCCCTATGAAATAATTATCTACTGCATGAAATGCTTATAACAGTAAGAGGATCAGGCAAACTTCAAAATGTCTTATTACCTGAGTTATAGTGAAAACTCAATATATTTTAACTACAATTTAATATAATCTATCACTTTGTATGTAACAGAGAATCTTCTAGGAATTTTACATGTATTAATTTAAACTGATAATCCGTAGGAGATTAAAACAAGCATGAAATGAATTTCTGAGTTAAATTTTGACATGTGGTGAACCAAGTTTCAATCTATGTAAGATATCCATTTTTATCACTTGATATAAATATCAAAATTATGAATGCCTGATGAAAAGGTGTTGTGTGATCAGAAAGAGTCTGGATTCTCAAGTTATGCTGTTTGTTTGCATTTAACTTTACCATCAATTCAAGATTGCATATTTATGTTATTCTCTTATATGGAATGTTGGCCTTTGAGAAAAGAGTGGGGCATAATAACTAAAGTTATTAACTTTGTTTCCTTTTAAGGCAAAACAATAGTGGCCATTGATAAAAATAATTTATTCATTCATTTTTTTCTAGTATTTCAATTTTTTCTAGTATTTCACAGATCATACAATGAGTTTCATCATTGTTATATTTTAAAAATCATACCTATTCCTACAGCTATGTATTAAGCAGTACAATATAGTTAACTCTATTATACCTAGCTGATAAATTAAATATATCAAGCTATACAACTAAAATGATTAACTTCAAGAATTAAAATTCTTTTTATGTATTATGTTTATGTAATATGCAACTAGAAATATATTTCATATCTTATAATAGAAACTAAATATATGTAAGTTTGGGTGAAAAGGCTGAATACTCTTTTGAGATGTAAACTATTTTCATGTATGTATTTGGACAGCATGCACTGTTTCACTGTATCACTGTATCACTGTCATCCCGTTGTTCGTCAATTAACACAAGCAGGCATCAGTAACATCTCTATTACACTCAGCCCTGAGATTTTAGCAGCCTCTCCTTACTCGTCTTTCCCAACGATTGGAGGCTCTTTCAGGGTCAGAGGAATGAGACCTATTGGTACTGTTTTTGACATATCGAATACCCCACGGGTAGCTTGCCAGGCTCTGCTGTGTGGGCGGGATACTCTCCATAGACTATCCTTCGCCTGCATAGGTGGACTAATTTGATGTTTATAGAATAAATGAAAGAAGGCTTATTTTGTTGTCCTTCCTTCCTTCCTTCCTTCCTTCCTTCCTTCCTTCCTTCCTTCCTTCCTTCCTTCCTTCCTTCCTTCCTTCCTTCCTTCCTTCCTTCCTCCCTTTTTTCCTCCCTCCTTCCTTCCCTCCCTCCTTCCTTCCTTCCCTGTGTTAAATGTACTATTTAACAGAGAAGATTTATGAAATTAAATTAATGGATGATAGTGTATTCTATTATTATAATAGAATAATTTAAACTTCACTTTTGATATTTTGACATTAATATATAAATGCAAACCTGTGAATGGTGAAACTTCATTTTAGTTGTTTATCTTATGAGATCAAATCACTGTACTGTGTTCCATTTTTTCCAGCTTTCTCAAATCCAATTGATGTAGATTTCAACTGCCTATTTAATTTATCTTTTAAAACAGTAAAATGAGTATCCTCCAAAAAATAATAATAGGTAAGAATTTCCCTGGGTTGAGGAATATATGCAACCAAATAAAGAGGCCTGAAAAATCCCAAGTGAAAATACACTCAAAAGAAAAACTCCAAGACATATTGTATTTAAAATAAAAAAACTCAAAGATAGAAACATTGAAAGCAGCAAGATCAAAAAAGGAACTTAAAAGGAAAGCCCATTAGATTTACAGCAAACCTATCAAATGAGACTAAGAGCCAGAAAAGAATTCATGGGTATAGCACACAATCTCAATGAAATAAACACACCACCACTAAAACTCCATCTAGTCAGATTAATACTAAGATTTGAAGGAAAGACACAGAGCTCCAGGGATATAAATAAGCTTAGCATTCAAACCAGTCTTGGAAGAAGCATTAAAGCAGCTTCTTGCCTTTTAAAAGGCAAGACAAACCTATTTTTCATTGAGTATGGTATTCACTATAGGCCTGATGCCTGCCCTCTGCTCAATTAGTAAAAGTTAAAGGTTTGCTTACTTCTATTCTTCTAAGGGATTTTACAGTAATGATCTTCAGAATACAACATTTCACAGTCACAACATTCACAGTCAACATTTTAGCTGTATTGAATGTTTCATGTATGATCAGGCATTTTTTTACTCTGCAGAATTTTTTTTAATTCTTTGCTCATCAGTAAAGACACTTAAACTGTATCTCTAGTATAATAATTTTTAAACATAAATCCAATATTCCCTTTATTTGGATAAAACACATGTTTGTACATCAAAAGGCTGATGCAACTACATCTTTTAATTTTTTAATTTTCTTCACCCTTAATTGTAAATTTGTGGACTTATCTATTTATTTTTTGTTTGTTTATTTTGGAACTATACCTGGTATTGCTCAGGACTTAATCCTAGCTCTGTACTAAGGGATCACTTATGCGGAGGATCAGGGGACCATATGGGATGCTAAAGATCAAACCTTGGTTGGTTACATTGAAGGCAAGCACTCTGCCTACTATACTTTTGCTCTGGCTCAGTATTTATTTCATGTAAAGCTTAAGACATATCAGTATAGAAATATTAACTAGCATTACTTTTAAAACCTGTAAAATAGATATCATTTTTGAAAACATACTTTATCAAATTATTTTCTGATTTACAATTTTGTGAAATTTCTACATATTAGCTCTATTCACCAATGTCCAGGTGCCACCCTTTCATTATTTATGGGAAGGAGGGAGAGAAAGAGGCAGAGAGAGAAAGAAAGAGAAAGAGAGAGATTTCAAATATGATATGTAAAACAACAACAACAGGGGTTGGAGTGATAGCACAGTGGGTAGGGCATTTTGCCGACCCGGGTTTGATTCCAGCATCCCATATGATCCCCTGAGTAATTCCTTTTTTTTTTTTTTTGCTTTTTGGGTCACACCTGGCGATGCACAGGGGTTACTCCTGCCTCTGCACTCAGGAATTACACTTGGCCATACTCAGGGGACCATATGGGATGCTGGGATTTGAACCCGGGTCGGCCGCATGCAAGGCAAGGCAAACTCCCTACCCGCTGTGCTATCTCTCCAGCCCCAACCCAGGAGTAAGTCCTGAGTGCAAAGCCAGAAGTAACCCCTGAGCATCACCGGGTGTGATCCAAAAAGCAAAAAAAAAAAAATGTCCAACAGTTAGGTAATAACAAATAGTCACAGTCGCTATAACTGGAAATTTTATCATAAAAGTGATATTACACAGAGAGTTAGAAGGATTCCGTGGAACACTGGTGAGTGGATGTGGGTTTCTGGTGGTGGTTGTGGTGTTGAAACCAT
Source organism: Sorex araneus (assembly GCF_027595985.1). Taxonomy (NCBI): domain Eukaryota; kingdom Metazoa; phylum Chordata; class Mammalia; order Eulipotyphla; family Soricidae; genus Sorex; species Sorex araneus. The sequence goes on from NC_073305.1 coordinate 146,248,390, forward strand.
ATATCTATGGAAAGTATGACTAACAGCATTGTAAATAGTAATTCCTGAATAAAAGTGGTTTTTAAAAAAAAAACACAACAAAATCAATACTGTGATTCTTGGTGGTGGAATATGTGTACTGGTGAAGGGATGGGTGTTTGAGCATTGTATAACTGAGACTTAAACCTCAAAGCTTTGTAACTTTCCACATGGTGATTCAATAAAAGAATAAATTAAAAAATAAATTAATTAAAAATACAACAAAATAAAAATATAATACTATAATCCTCAATTCTGAAAAGTTCTTATTGATTATTTCCTTAACTGTTGTTTATTGATCATATTTGCTTTGCTGTTTTTCAGGAACTCTAATGATTCTTATATTGCTCCTCTTGAACTTAACTAATAATTCTCTGGTGTGCTGTGCATATATTTTCAGACTATTTTTACACTTTCTGCTTTTAGCTAAAAGTTTCCTCCTTTTCATCTTGAAGCTCTCAGATTTTTGTTCAGCTTCTGTTATTCTGCTGTCCAGAGCTTCTGTCTTCTCAAAAAAAAATACCTATCTTGTTCTTCATTTCTATCATTTCTGACAGCATTTTTTTTTCAACTCTCATACTTTTTTGTTTGTTTGTTTGTTTTCTTTTTGGGTCACACCCGGCGATGCACAGGGGTTACTCCTGGCTCTGCACTCAGGAATTATTCCTGGAATTGCTCAGGGGACCATATGGGATGCTGGGGATCGAACCCGGGTTGGCCGCATGCAAGGCAAATGCCCTACCCGCTCTACTATCACTCCAGCCCCCAACTAAACTCTCATAATTTTTTATGCTTTGCTATCTACCTATACTATTGTTTCTTTAAACTCACTCAACATCCTCATTATGGTGTCACCAAAGACTCTGAGGATTTACTGGTGTTGTTTATGTCTTAAGTGATACAGTCTTGCTCATTGAGCTTAGTTGGTTTCTACAAGTTTTCCCCAATGGTTTTCTAGTGTTCTTGCTGTGATGGTTGGTTGAGTCTTTGTAGTTAACTCCCCTGGAGGGATTAAGCTGGAGATTGCTCTTTGTCTCCTCTGCCTGTCCTCAGAGAATCACAAGAAGAATAACTTTAAGCAGCAGGTAATTGTTGAATAGATCTATTGCACAGGCAGCAAAAGCAATATCAGCAGAGGCAAGCTTCCCCTGGGATAATGGAGGATCAAGCGGAAGGTCAGGAAGAAACTGCAGTGTGGGCCCTTATTATGCACAGGCCGGGGGTGATGGTTACTGGGACCTTTTCACGAAGGAGTCCTGTTGTTCCTTATGCACCAGATTAGTGAGACTATCTGGTATTTTTCCTTCTGATTCATTTGCTTTACATGATACCCTACATTTCTGTACAGTTATAGTGAATTGTTATATTTTATCCTTCCTTGCAACTGCATAGCATTCCATTATGTATATTTCATCATGTATTCCATATCCTAACTATTGTGCTAAGTGCTTAAATAAATAATGGTATACATATTTACTTTTGGATGAGAATTTTTAGTATCCTGGAGGTAGATACCAACAAGAAGAATTACTGAGACACATGATAAATCTATTCTTACTTATCTGAGAAATCTCTGTACTATTTTCCATTGAGGTTGAATGAGACAGCATTCCCAGTAATGGTGGATAAGAATGGATTTTTTACTACGATCCTGCCATTGCAGATGGCTCCCAGTTATCTTTGACATGAGCAATTCTCACCAGTGGGAAATTACATCCTATCTTCTCAATTTTATTTCCCCCAGATAATATGTGATGATAAGTACTTTTTTATAGATTTTTCTTTAGCACAGCGGCAGGGGGTTTGCCTTGCATGAGGCCTACCTGGATTTGATTCCTCCGACCCTCTCAGAGAGCCTGGCAAGCTACCAAGAGTATCTCGCCCGCACAACGGAGCCTGGCAAGCTACCTGTGGCATATTCAATATGCCAAAAACAGTAACAACAAGTCTCAAAATGGAAATGTTACTGGTGCCCGCTCTAGCAAATCGATGAGCAAGGGGATGACAGTGACAGTGACAGAAATCAAAAAATATAGTGTGTATTTCAAAATAAATTAAGAAAAGACACAATTAGGGTTATGATTTTGTAAATTGTACAATTGTAATCTTACAATTACAACAGATACAATTTCATCTATTTTTCTTTCTGCAACAATTTATTAAGAAAAATATAGTTGCATATGTACTTTCTTATGCATTATAATAAATTTCTTTCTAGAATTTGATACTTTCATTTATAATTATATCTTCTTTATTTTAATATGTAAATTTTTAAAACATTTTCTAAAAATATTTTGCTTGCATGTAACTCTTTTGTATTTATCCTGCCTTAATTTCAAAACCATAAACCATATTTCATATTTTAGGGTGAAATTGGGGTAGGGTATTATATTTAGGATATGTATGAGGCGGTGACAGAGTTGATGTCAAGAGTTATTAAAGGGCAATAGGAATTGTTGCAAATTCATTTTTGGTCCCTACCCTGCCTCCTTTGCTTTCTGTGAGCATGATGATGCTTTAGGATAGCTGCAATATAGCATCCTAGTTTTGTGAAGTTTCCATTACTGTCTTGGCAGATAAATAGGAACATATAAAGAGACTCTCTTTAGTGACCTCCATTCAAAATGCTGAGTTTTGTATTCAACTGCAAAATGAAATTTGCTTTCAGAAAGGTGGCAGTAAGGAAGCTAGAGAACAGTGTTTTTCAAATCTCAACTTTCACTACAGGAAAGCCCTTAAACAGAGATGACAATAACACAGTCAATGCACAGGATATTCAACACATGCTTCCTACATTTTGTATGCTGTTCAGTTATAAGTACATTAAGAAGCTTTGAGCAAAGCAATTCCATTCACTTATATTTTTAGGAATTACTAAATATAAATTATGAGGTCCTGGATTTGAATTATTTCATATAACAATTCACATGATAAAGTTTTCTGTGTGATATATTCTGGTAGGAAAACTCAGATTTATATTTGATGTAGTATTGAATATTTTTGTTTCATTTAATTTTCTTTCTCAGAAGACAATGAATCACAATAAAAGGAAAAGACAAACCATGCGTCAACGTTAATCAAATTTGTGCAAAAATTACTAATAATAGTGGCAGCTTACTATTAGTATAACATTTAAGTTGTGCTTAAGTTAAAACATCTATTGCATATCATAGGACTGATTATTAAGAACCACCACTTCAGTTGAATTATTGATTCTTCTAAACAATAAATCACTAAGATTTTCTAATTTAACTTTATATTTCAAACTTGAACCTACGCAGTTAGTTAATCTTAAGATATCAACAAAACCTCAGAGAGTCCTCGAATGGATTAAACTATGTTTTTCTATGTGAAAGCAACACGTAATTTGATTTATGTGCAAGAAATAATTATTAGCATCATGCTAAAAGTCTGATTAACTATAATTTATGGTATTTGTAGAGGCTACCCTCACCACTTATTTTTAGTTTTCATACTTTTCATTTTGAATAACACAAATAACAGATGCAATCTAAAAAAACTGTCACTGTCATCCCATTGCTCATCGATTTGTTGAGCAGGCATCAATAACGTCTTTCATTATGAGACTTATTGTTACTGTTTTGGCATATCCAATACGCTATGGGTAGCTTGCCAGGCTCTGCCTTGTGGGTGCAATACTCTTGGTAGCTTGCCAGGCTCTCTGAGAGGGGCGAAGGGGTCGAACACGGGTTGGCCGCGTGAAAGGCAAAGGCCTTACTGCTGTGCTATCGCTCCAGCCCCTAAAAAAACTATCAGACAATTAATGTAGGCAATTACATCACGATTATTTTAAGCTGAGCTAAATTATAAAAATGCCCCAATATATGCCTCTTCTGATGAAATTTATTATTTCTGATGAAAATTAAATGAGGTATTTTATAGAAATTTAAAACCTTTATTTCAAAATTAAAGTAGGCCAGAGTGTCACATAATATGTTTTATGTAAGTAAATGCCAGGGTTGATTTAAGAACACCTTATTTTTTTGCTCTGTAATTAAATGAGTGTTATATTTTCTGATTTGAATAATTTAAGCAAATTTCTCATGGCCTACAGAGTATTTAACATAATGATAGGATTTTAATATCCAAAAGAATGTTACTACATTTGAACATATTTATTATATCTTGCAATTTTATTTATTTTATTCTGCAATCTTTAAAATTATTTCTATGACTATGAATCTATTGTCCAGAAAAAGCACTTTTTTACATATTGACTAATTAGCTCCATTCTTGTCAAATTTTCCTTCTCCAATTTCACATTACTTATGCCTATTTCCTTATCCATAATTTGCAAGAGAGATTAAGAATTATAATTTTTTCTTTTTCTTTGTGGTTTTGTTTTGGTATAATTATCTTTTGGATATAGTGGACAATTCTTATATATGTCACACAAAAATACTTCAAACATCACCACATTCAAATGTTATTTTCATCCCGAAGTCTTTTTATAGTCTTTTTTTATAAATAAATAAATACCATACATCATTTATTTATTTCCCAGAAAAGGTTAGCATGTGCATAATGTGTCTTTAGATGTAAAGGTAATCTAGGTAGATTCGATATCATTATGATCAATATACCTCCACTACGCAGCCACCACCATGCTCCAGGCCGCTTTCCTGGACACTTGGGTTGAACCTCACGCTTGATTGAAGCCACATAGTACCAGATAAAGCAAAACTTTGCGACCTGGAACTCTAGGCTCAAGGAGACCCAGAAAATGATTCTGTCTGCCTCCTCCAATCTCAGGTGCCCCAGGGATCAAACCCAGATGCCCCACCTTACCCGTGCCCAATAAATACCTCACTGGACGACCTCCACTACCTCCACTACCCAGCCACTGCCACTCTCCAGGCTGCTTTCTGGACCATGCGGCCGGCAGCTTGAGACATCATAAGACACATAACACCCACTTTCCGTAATTTCTGCACCATGTTTGAGGAGTTCATATGTGATGTGAACCATGATAATCCCTTTAAGGGCAAAAAGAGATTGCCCTAAAAGTCTCCATCCCTCTCATAGAACCCGGCAAGCTACCAAGAGTATCCGGAGTACCCCGCCCACATGGCAGAGCCTGGCAAACTCCCCGTGGCGTATTCGATATGTCAAAAACAGTAACAACAATGGACCTCATTCGCCTGACATTGAAAAAGCCCCCCAAAATGGCAGCGTTAAGAAGGATGAACAATGAGAGGCTGATAAAATCTCAGGGACAAACTAGACTGCCAAAATGAAGAAGGACTAAAATGACTGTTTGTATTTTGAATGCATGTCCTTGTCAACAAGAACTTGGCCAGGAACATTGATTCGTTCAAATGTCTAACAACCTGAATCAAACAATTACTCTTTAATAGATGTGGCTCACTGCTGGCAGTTTCTATCTTCATTGTTTATGAACCAACATACAACTATGATGAAGAAGAAATTGAGAAGTTCTACATGCACCTGGAGAAGTTCTATAAAGAAGACCACACCTTCTACAAGATCATTGTTGGTGATTTTAATGCCAAGATAGGACCAAAAAAGTCACCCGAAGTATTCCTCATAGGGGCCCACGACCAAGAATGGAATAAACAGAGTGAGAGACTGTCTGAGTTCATCATGTCGACCAAGACCATGGTAACTCACAGTTCCAGAGGGCCAAATCTAAACATTGGACACGGGAGTCTCCCAGTGGACAGTTCCACAATGACACTGACCACATCATATTTAATTGACAGTTTTGCCTGATTGAAGTCTCTGTTGTCCCAAAATTCCAAATGGGATCAGACCACCACCATATGTTTCGTGCAAAATTCTACTTTACAAAGCTGGGATAAAGAACTGCAAAGTTTAAGTTTAAGAATAGAACTCCCAGAATGACCACCAACTGGGTGGTCATTTGGCACCATTGCAGCAACATGGGAAAAAGCCATTCTTAACAACATCGGTTAGGAATATGACTGCACGAGGAATGCCGAGAGTGGGAAAGTCACAAACAGAAGCCTGTCTTCAGAAACTCATGAGCTCATTCACCAATGTGGTTTGGCACGAGTCTCAGGCAATCACAAGCTAACGTCTGAGCTTGTAAAGCTGTGCAGAGAAGTGATAAAGGAAGACCTCAAAGAGAGAAGAGCAGCAGTGTTGGCTGATGCGGCAGAAGCTGGGAGGAAAAGTATTCGCAATGCTCACCTATCCTTTGCCAACTACAAGACCAAGATGACTGCCCTGCAATGTCCTGATGGATCTATCACATCTTCCAGAAAGGCAATGGAGAGGATTATTCAACACTTCTACTCGGATCTCTTTGACAGCCATGTCCACCTGCCCACATAACAAATTCTGCAGGATGGATATGTCATTCCCAACATCCTTCCTTCTGAAATTGACACGCCATTTTGTTGGTAAAGATGCTTACAGCACCCGGTCCAGGCAAGGTCAGACTGAACATCTAAAGAATCTGCCACTAATACTCATCAGTATACTGGCTCGGTTCTTCTCAAACTACCTGTCAATATGCAAGGTTTCATCCCAATGGAAAACCAGCAAGACCGTTCTGTTGTACTAGAAGGGAGACATCCACAACATTAGCAACTATTGGCTAATCTCCGTTTTCCATCATCTACAAGTTGTTCATTCGAGTCACCTTGAATAGAATAGACTGAATACTGACAAATGACAACCATCGAACAAGCTAAGTTCCAAAAAGGATTCAGCATGATCGACCATATCAGCACAGTGACCAAGCTCACTGAAGTTTTGTGAGAGTTTCAAGATGCCTCTCTGTCTAACATTCATCGATTTAAAGAAGGTCTTTGACTCTGTTGAGACTGAAGTGGTCATCAAAACCTTAGCCAAACGGGGCATTCAAACTCAATACACCAGAATCCTCTGTGAGCTGTATTACGAATTCACCACCAGGATCTCACCATTCTACAAGGAAGTAATCATCGATGTAAAGAGAGGGGTTCAGCAGGGTGATACCTTTTCACCGAAACTCTTCAGTGCCACCCTTGAGAACATCATGCGATGGCTGGAATGGGAAGGAATGGGAGGGAAGATAGACAGTCGGCAACTATACCATCTCCACTTTGGTGATGACATCATTCTAATAACACCAAACATTAGCCAAGCAGCACAAATGCTGGCCGATTTCTACCACAAGTGTGGAAAGGTCAGACTGCAGCTGAATCTCACCAAGACAATGTTTGTGTAAAATGAACGAGTTCCTCATGCTTCATTTGATCTCAAAGGAACAAACATCTCCAAATGCAGCAACTATGTGTACCTGGATCGAGAACTCAACATCAGTAGCCGAAGACCTCCAAAACCCAGCCACATCCATGCTCAAGGCCCCTTTCCACACATTCAGAAGAGCCTCACCCATGAAGGAACTGGCAGAGAAACCCAAGTGTGTGGGACCCAGGGCTGAGATCTCCAAGGCTGCTTGGATCGGGACTGGGCCTCTTCCACCCAGATTCTCATTTTTCCAGTAGCTAGGTAGTCACACCTAGAAACTGCCCCGGCGCTGTGAAATCCTATAAATGGCCATCATCCAGAGACTATAAAACCAAGCTCCGGAAGTGCGTGGCTGCAATGTGGCCACCTGACATCTGATAGCCTAGTTCTCCCTCTTGGAGAATCTTGGAAGCTACCAAGAGTTTACTGCCCACATGGGAAAGAGCCTGGCAAGCTCCCCGTGGCATATTCATATGCCAAATACAGTAAAAATGATGGGTCTCACTTCCCTGATCCTGAAGAGCCTCTATTGTGGCACCATTAGGAAGGATGAGTAAAGAGAGGCTGCTAAAATCTCAGGGCTAGGATGAATGGAGATATTACTGGTCCCACTTGAGTAATCGATGATCGACAACATGATAGTGATACAGTGATACTTATAAGTTAGTTTTAAGTTTTCAAAAGCAAATTAAATCAATTATATCCAGAAAGTGTTCAGTGCTTTGCCCTGTTCTGACTAATTTATAGGAGAATTTTAGGGGCCAGTAAGATCACATAGTGGGTAAGGTGCTTGCCTTACAGGATTTTATCAATGCCAGATGTGATACCTCAGCACAGAGCCAGGAGTAACTACTGAGTACCACTAGGTATGGCTCCAAAACAGAGAGAGAAAGAGTGAGTGAGATTAAGAAATAAAGAGAGATGGGGAGAGAGAGTGAGAGCAAGTAAGCGAGAGAGAGAGAGAGAGAGAGAGAGAGAGAGAGGAGAATGTAACAATCGTATAGTCAAGGGACATTCGTTTATGCATTATTTTTTATTATATAAAATCAATTGAAATAAATACCCTAGTTAATATATTTTTACTGTCACTTGGTGGGAAAAAATTACATTATAATTGGACTTTGTTTTGAATTAAAAATTACTATACTTAATATGTTTTATAGTTCAATGCAGTATTCTAACCTTGATACAGAATAACCCAATTGTAATTCCTTAGTCCCCCTTGGGAAAATAGTTCTATTCTCCTTAGATATGAAAATGTATAATATATAAATTTAGAAAAAATTGCATTAACTTCTAGACACTTTTTTTCTTCTTGCACACCTTGAGAATTAGAAGTGAAGATATGCATCTAGTAAGTTGTGATGAGACAACATTTTAATATGGTTTTTATCTGCTGAGATGCCAACAACTTGGACTATCTCCACATTTTCAGCAACATTGAAGTACTAACCCTCTTGATCATTACATGTCAGTGCCAATCCCTACTTGGAGATGGCTTCTTGTTTTCACAATATGGATTTACCTGTACTTAGAAAAACTTATTTATGCTGCAAGGTGATAGAACAAATGCCTTGGGGCTTTTTCTGCATTTTCAAATAACAGATTGCATTTACCATTCTTCTGGAGCAAAGTGGATGCATCTAACTTTTCCTAGAAAGCCACAAAAGCTATTTTTCTTCATTACATCCTCATCTGTAGAGCATAAATTGCTATTCATATAAAAAGTTGTCATTTCCTTTCATCAGGTCAAGATATGGGGCAAAATGTGAACCCTGTGACTCTGTTTGCATCCTTTACTTAAGGAGAACACTTTTCTGACTCAATTTACAAAGCATGTTACTCTCTATGTCCATCCATTTATAAGCAAATCTCATTTATTACCTTTTACTAACAGTTGCATAGTATTTCATTGTGTAAATGCATGGCTTCTTTATGCAGTTGTCTCAACACTCAAGTTATTTTCAGATTCTGGCTATTGTTAATAATGCCTCAATGAACATAGAAGTGCACATGTCATTTTTACTATGTATTTTTGCATCCTTGGGATATATTCCCAGAAGTGGTACTGCTGGGTCATATAGGCGCTCAATTTCTATTTTTTTTGAGGAATGCCCATATTGTTTTTCAAAAGGTTGGACCACTCAGCATTGCCATCAAAATGAATGAGAGTCCCTTTTTCCTCTCATCTGCACCAACACTCATTGTTCTTGCTCTTTTTGATGTATGTCAGTCTCTGTGGTTTGATATATCTCATTGCTGTTTTGATTTGCATATCACTGAGGATTAGGGATATAGAGCATTTTCTCATGTGTCTTTTGTGCATTTGAATTTCTTCTTTGAGGAAGTTTCTCTTCATTTCTTCTGCCCATTCCTTGATTGAATTAGGTTTTTTCTTTCTTGCAAAGTTCTACTAGTGCCATATATACCTTGGATATCACCCCGATCTGTGGGTATCATTGTATCACTGTTATCCCGTTGCTCATCAATTTGCTCGAGCAGGTGCCAGAGTAACATCTCCATTCGTCCCTGTCATGTGCTAGTGTAGCCCAGTGGTTTATTGGGGGATTTTTCAGGGTCAGGGGAATGAGGACTGTTGTTGTTACTGTTTTTGGCATATCTGCCATGGGTAGCATGCCAGGCTCTGCTGTGCTGGTGGAATACTCTTGCTAATTTGCTGGTCTCTCTGAGAGGGATGGAGGCTTTTGGGGTGATCTCTAACCACCTTTACAGGTGTTCCCAGTCTATCAAATGTACGCTTTTGGTCAACTGGCATATAACGATCTGCACACTGACAAACACACACATGCCTGCGCCTCTGGGCAGCACCTGGGACATCTGTGTCCTCAGGTTGATCTCCTTGAGGTTAATGGAGTGCACCCAGAGATTGTTGAGCAGGTGGCAGAGCAGGACCCTATTGTGGAGGGTCTGTGCCAGGTCAAACACCTGTGCCAAGTCCCATTTTACCTGGTGGTTGGCTGACAGCACCCCACAGTGGATGAGCCACCTCAGGCACTGCCACCATGGCTCTATGTCCAACAGCACTGCGACTCGGCCTGGCAGGGACGGGCGGCAATGCTGCGACCACCGCCATGGTTTCTCCATGTCCCGCCAATGCCACTGTGTCTGAATCTTGCAAAACAGCTGGTGATGTCCATCATAAATCAAAAGTAGTGTTCCAGCAAGGATTATGGGTAGAGTTCCATGCCTGGTACGGTGAGCTGCGTGTTGTCTAAGGCGAGATGGTGAGCCAGGTTTGGGAGAGCGTGAGGGGTTCGGGCAGTGTCGATATCTGTGGGTATTAGGTACATGTTTATTTCTCATTCTGTGGGCTGTCTCTATAGCTTCGTCACTGCTTCTTTTGAGGTGCAGAAGCTTCGTAATTTTTAATTTAATATAGTCATTTTTTTAATCTTTTTTCCACTTGTCTGATCAGTGGTGTTTCATCTTTGAAAATGCCTTTAGCTTCAGTATCAGAAGGAGAAGGATTAGACATAGAATGCTTACACTGATTTTTGGAACATGTAAAAGCATAATATGAGACTAAGACCCAAGGAGAGTAGAAACATGGGCCTGGAGGACTGGTCCATGGTTGGAAACCTCAGGTGCTTGGGAAGAAGGAAGTTGGGATAGATAAGGAACCACTATGGCAATGATAGTTGGAAATGATCACACTGTGTAAGAACTGTGTGCTGAAAATAGGCAAAAGAACAAACATGATAACCTCTCAATATCTTCAATATCTCTATTGCAAACCACAATGTCCAAAAGGAGAGAGGGAGGGTGGGAGAGTGAGAGAGAGTGAGAGAGAAACAGAGACAGAGACAGAGAGAGACTGGGAGGGGATGAGAGAAAACTGGGGTCTTTGATAGTGGGAAATGTATATTGGTGGACCCATGGGTGTTGGATGACTGAAACAAAGTCAAACATTGTATGACTGAAAGCCAGTCATGAACAGATTTGAAACTGTGTATCTCACAGTGACTCAATTTAACTTTATGCTATATCTATATCTATATATAATGTATGTAGATGAGTTTAGAGGTGAAATCAAATATGGTATTTGAAGTGAAGATAACCAATTTCTTTATCAAATGAATTCACTGTCACTGTATCACTGTCATCCCATTGCTCATCGATTTGCTCAAGCAGGCACTTGTAAGTCTCCATTATGAGACTTGTTACTGTCATTGGCATATCGAATACACCATGGGTAGCTTGTCAGACTCTACCATGTGAGCTAGATAATCTTGGTAGCTTGCTGTGCTCTCCGAGGGGGGCAGAGGAAGTGAACCCGGGTCGGCCATGTACAAGGCAAATGCCCTACTTGCTGTGCTTTCGCTCCAGCCCATCAGATGCATTCAAAGTTTTCAAATATGCAATATGCATTTCCTTATAGCACATAAACTTGATTTAAGATAGCAAAATTTAGAGGTAAGAGGAATTTTTTCAAAGGATATTAACATAATCCCAATGTAAAATATTGATGCCTTCGATTAGGATCAGTAGCAGAAATTAAAACCATTATCTGAATTTAAAATGCATTGACAATATAAGTGAATGTTCCGCACAAAATTATAAATCATGTTTTAATAGTGCAGCGGATAGGGCGATTCCTCTGCCCCTCTTGGAGAGGCAGCGAGCTACAGAGAGTATCTCACCCGCAGGGCAGAGCCTGGCAAGTTACCCGTGGAGTATTTGATATGCCAAAAATAATAACAACAAGTCTCACGTTGGAGACATTACTGGTGCCCACTCAAGCAAATCAATGAGCAACGGGATGACAGTGACAGTGACAGTGAAAGAAAATTATTATATATATATATATATATTACTAAATTGCTGGTTATTTATCTTGAATTTTTATTCTCAATTATTTAAGTTGTTTTTGCAATGTCTGAATCTCTCTTCAAACTGTTTTTATGAGTTCTTTATGAATATGCAATATATACATATGTAGACATAGTATTTAGGATATATAAATTAATGAAATAAATGTTTTATATTCTCTAAACTTTTAGAATGGGGAACTTACACAAATATAAAGTAAGTTTTCTAATCATTAAATATGAAGATGAACTATATCTGTCAAACTCATCTAGAAATATTTTATACAGGAACTTCTGGTACAAGTATTAATAGATAGCATTAAACATAAGTTGTGTTAAAAAGTTTGATAACTTCAGGAATTCGTAATTAGTCTATAAAATAATGCAAATTTCTTAAGAGAAGAAATGTGTATTCTCTTCAATGATCTATTTTAACTGCTGTAGTAATGCCCATTTTTGCTCACTTTCAATTAGTACTTCTAAATAAATGAGTAAGGGCTAGTTCTCTAAAATTGCTATATGCTGAAGTTTCTTAATTTAGAATATTAACAGACATATTAAAGATCCTAATGTTAGGAATAAGAATAACATGATAATTTTAATTTTAGGGGGTTGACAATGAGTTTGAGTTAGTTACTATATTCTCCAGAAAAACAGAATCAATTAGATAGATTTATTTTAAGGATTGTCTCTTCAGAGCACATACAAAATCTGTAAAGCAGATGGAGAGAGTGACTACAGAAAAATGTTGATGTTCTAATCTTAAACAAGACATTTAGAGACGTATTCTTTCTTGCTTGGAGGACATTGTTTTGTATAAAAATCTTTAGCTTAAGAATTTCACCCATGGAGGCACAAGTTTTGATCACATTATGAAAAATAATGTACTTTACCCCAAATATACTAATTTGTTTATTTATTTATTTATTTTTAAATTTTTTATTTTAATTTTTTTATTAATGAATCACTGTGGGGGTACAGATACAGATTTACATTTTCTAGTGCTTGTGTTTCAGTCATATACAGCTTGAGTATCTATCCCTTCACCATTACCCGTTCTCCACTGTTGACCCCATCATTCCTCCCACACCCTCCCATCGCATTCCCCTTCCCACCCTGCCTTATTGGCAGAGCATTCCCCTCTGTTCCTTCTCTCCCTTTGGGCATTGTGGTTAGTAATGGAGGTCTTCGGTGGCCAATGTTTGGTCTATAGTCTGCTCCGTGCACGCCTCTCCCATCCTGAACGGGTCCTCCCACCATATTTTTGCTTGGTATTCCCTTCTCTATCTGAGCTGCCCTTTCCCCCAGCATGTGAGGCTGGTCTCCAGGCCATGGAGAAAATCTGGTACTTATTTCTGTTATTCTTGGGTGTTAGGCCTCCGTTCTGTTGTTTCATATTCCGCAGATGAGTGAAATTCTTCTATGTCTGTCTCTCTCTTTCTAACTCATTTCACTTAGCATGATAATTTCCATGTTGATCCACTTGTATGCAAAGTTCATGACTTCATCTTTTCTGACAGCTGCATAGTATTCCACTGTATAGATGTACCTAAGTTTCTTTAGCCAGTCATCTGTTCTTGGGCATTCGAGTTCTTTCCAGATTTTGGCTATCGTAAATAGTGCTGCAATGAACATACATGTGCAGATGTCATTTTGGCTATATCTTTTTGCCTCTCTGGCGTATATTCCCAGAAGTGGTATTGCTGGGTCAAATGGGAGCTCGATTTCTAATTTTTTGAGGAGCGACCATATTGTTTTCCAGAAGGGTTGAACCAGTCGGCATTTCCACAAACAGTGTAGGAGGGTCCCTTTCTCCCCACATCCTCTCCAACAGCGGTTGCTTTTTTTCTTTTGAATGTGTGCCAGTCTCTGTGGTGTGAGGTGGTATCTCATAGTTGTTTTGATCTGCATCTCCCTGATGATTAGTGATGATGAGCATTTTTTTCATGTGCACTTTGGCCGTTTGTATTTCTTCCTTGAGAAAGTTTCTGTTCATTTCTTCGCCCCATTTTCTGATGGGGCTGGATGTTTTCTTCTTGGAGAGTTCAATCAGTGCCTTATATACCCTTGATATCAACCACTTATCAGATGGGTATTGGGTGAATATCCTTTCCCATTCTGTAGACTGTCTTTGTATTTGGGTAACTGTGTCTTTTTCAGTGTAGAAGTTTCTTAGTTTAATATAGTCCCATTTGTTTATTTCTCTTTCTACTTGATTGCTTAGTTCCGTGTCATCTTTGAAAATACCTTTGGCTTCAATATCGTGGAGGGTTTTTCCGACCTTATCTTCAATGTACCTTATGGATTGTGGTCTGATGTTGAGATCTTTAATCCATTTTGATCTGACTTTTATGCATCATGTTAGGTCGAGGTCTAAACCCATTTTTTTACATGTAGTTGACCAGTTATGCCAGCACCATTTGTTAAAGAGGCTTTCCTTGCTCCACTTCACATTTCCTGCTCCCTTATCAAAGATTAGGTGTTCATACAGTTGGGGTGGTATATAGGTATATTCCACCCCGTTTCATTGGTCTATGGCTCTGTTCTTGTTCCAGTACCATACTGTTTTAATTGTTACCGCTTTGTAGTAGAGTTTAATGTTGGGTAGGGTGATCTCTCCCATCATCTTTTTCCCAAGAATTGCTTTAGCTATTTGTGGGCATTTGTTGTTCCATATGAATTTCAGAATTGCTTGGTCTATTTCTTTGAAGAATTTCATGGGCATCCTTATGGGGATCACATTGAACCTGTATAGTGCTTTAGGGAGTATTGCCATTTTGACAATGCTAAGTCTTCCTATCCTTGAGCAGGGAATATTTTTCCATTTCCTCGTGTCTTCTTTTACTTCATGGAGTAGGGTTTTGTAGTTTTCTTTGTAGAGATTCTTAACCTCTTTAGTTAGGCTGATTCCGAGGTACTTGATTTTCTGGGGCACAATTAAATGCTATTCACAAATAAAATAAAATAAAAACTGATGATGATCAAATTGCCATTGTTAATACATGAAACTGACCTCTGTTACAGCAACTGGAGAGATGGCTTAAGAGAATAAGAAACATGCATTGTATGCCACAGGCTCAGATTTGATCATTGGTACCTATAATCTCATGAATGCCACTAGAAGAGACCTCCATCAGCAGGTAGTAATGAAAAGCTGAGCCTCACCAGGCAACACTCAAAGACAACAACAACAGAAGCAGATAAAACTTAACAATTGCAACTCTCAAAGTTGTAAGGAGTAATATTCTCATTATTTTTCTTTTCGTGAATATATGTTTCTTTGGCTTTATTTATTTTGATGGCCAAAGTTGGCAGTTCTCAGGGTTAACTCCTGTTTCTGTGCTCAGCGTCTCTTCTGGAAGGCTCAGGCATTGTATGAGGTGCTGAGAACTAAAAGAGTTTGGCATCATGCATGGCAAATGCCCTTGCCACTGCACATTGTACTTTGTTTTGGTTTTTAGTGTCTGATACAGTGGTATAAATATTATGTAAATGGTATAAATAAATTATTTCGATAAAAAACTCAAGCCATTTATTTGTTCTCATGCCAAAAAATTGTGTATAGATATAGGAGATCATACTACATTATAGAGATGATACTGTATTATTAAAATATGGAGTTACTTTATTGGTGGAGGTTAATCTATGCTTTTTTTAGAATGACATAGTTAAAATTATTTACATTGAATTTTCTGCTTTTAATTATATGTGAATAATTTTAATTGGTTTAATTAATTTCTTTAAAATATTTTATTAAAAATCCTTATATATAATGACTTCTACTTGCGAAACTATAACAACTTTATGTATGTTAACTCTTCAGTGTATTTTTAAAGAGTTATAAGCATAAAAACAGGATGGGGAAAAGGGGAAAAGTTGCAAACCATTACATGTTCTGCTTCACATCTGAAGGTTAAACCTTTAAACTGGAAGTTTATCATTACAAAAGGTTAGGTATAATGAGTTGTTGGTTTTCACTCTGAGTATTAAAAAAAAACCTAAATTGTCAGAGAGTACATGCCACTTGAAAGCTACACTAAAAAACAAAACATAGCCTACAATCTTCTAGTTCAAGAAAAGCTTGAATTGAGAGCAATGATTGTATCTTTATTTGGGGGAAGAATACACATTTAACAAGTGAGTATCTATTCTTCCTTTAAAGAAAGACAGACCACTACTCAAAGAGCATCTCAACCTCTAGGCTCAACACCATCCTTAACTCAATCTGCATTTTTAAGTAATGCCAACATGGTTTCTATTCTCCAGGGTCTTTATTTATTTTTTTTATTTTATTGAATCACAGCGAGATAGTTACAAGCTTTCACGTTTGGGTTACAATCTCTCAATGATCAAACACCCATCCCTCCACCAGTGCACATCCCTTACCACTGATATCCCGGGTATAGCCCCCAGTTTCTCACCCTCCCCCTGCCTCCATAGCAGACAATATTTCCCATAATCTTCCTCATCTTTTGTGCATTATGGCTTACAATACAGACACTGAGAAGTCATCATGTTTGGTCCATTACCTACTTTTGGCATGCATCTCCCATTCCAACTGCTTCCTCCAGCCATCATTTTCTTAGTGATCCCTTCCCCATTCCATATGCCTTCTCCCTTCCATTCATGAAGCAGTCTTCCAGCTATGGGACAATCCTCCTGGTCCTTGTAGCTATTGTCCTTAGGTGTCAGCCTCATGTGATGTTATTCTATACTCCACAAATGAGTGCAGTCCTTCTATGTCTGTCCCTCTCTTTCTGACTCATTTCACTTAACATGATACTCTCCATGCCTCTCTACTTATAAGCAAATTTCTTGACTTCATCTCTCCTAACATCTCCAGGGTCTTGGTTGACTTAAATTACCAAAACTTATTGGCCAAAAACTTGCTCTACTCTTACTGAAAATAACCTCTCCTGACAATTTCCTTTTGAAGTGATTAATCTCACACTGTTCAGGTACTGAATTGTAGGAATGCCTAAAACACAAGAAGTTATCCTTCAGAATGGCAAGATTCTTTATGTCAAAAATCTCTGATATTTGTTCACAGTGTAGTCTTGCTTAGAGTTCCAATGGTTTGCATTCTCTTAGAAAGTTTACTAAAGCTACATTTCAGAGTATTTAGCTAGTGCATCTGCTGCTTCATCCTACAAAATACCCAATGGTGGAGTCCCAAATGAATTTGCTTGCTACAAAAGAGGATTTGACTGTGGATAAGTTTCATCTTTTCTAGCAAATTCTTCTTTCAATACGGTTACATGTGTCTAGAGACACAAATTTTTAAAGAAATTGATAGTCAGCCTCTCTGCTCTTCTGATGAAATGGAAATACAGCAAGAAATATGCCCCAAAAGGATTCATAAAAATGGAATAAGACTGCCTGTAAGAACTGCTTATGGCTATAAATGGTTTATAGAGACCAAATTTGAAATTCATTGGAGCTCTGTCAAAAATAATATTGTTAGTATGTTGGATATATCAAGGTTTGAGTGAACAGGAGGCAGGGTATTCACCTCCAGGTCAGTGATGTGGTTCTTTGTTAAGCAAAAATTGAGAACTGAGTTCCTCTAGCTATATATTTCCCAATAAACTATTTCACTAAAGTATAAACAATATATTGATAATAGTAAATTTCACCCAAATCAGGCAGAAATACAGAATGCCTCTCCAGTTAGATTTCTGGTTATGATCTAAGAAAATAATCAAAATATTTGCCTTCTATTGGCATAAACTCAACAATAAAATACTCATAAGAAAATTGCACTTTATGCTGTGTGAAAATGTTGCTCTACCCCAAATGTCTAATCAGAGTTTACATATGTGTGTGAGTGTGTATGTGTGTGTATTTCCCCATAAAAATAAAAAAGAAAAGACATGTTTCCTTTTAATAATACTCGAGACATGTCACGGTTTCAATATTTTATATGTACCTTAACTCTGTTTATAATTACATTGTAATTCTGCGGCTTTTAGTATATAGTGTCAATATATTTCCAACCATTTTCTTATGTCAATTCCACCCTAGATTTATTCTAGGTCATTGAGATTGATGCCAATATTGTTATTAGATACCTTAAAGGAATAAGAACTCTTCATTTAAAAATTTTCTAATTAATTTTCCTTAGCACTTAGTGACCTTTAAGAGAGAAGGGAATTTTAATTTATTTTGAGCCTGAATCCTTACTTTGTGATTTAAGCTAAGTTTAATATTCTATTTCTGATAATAAGCCTTTATATGTGTGACCATTATCAGGGTGAATTTCTTAGCTACACAAGTTTAATATAATATTAATTTAATGCAATACATTTTATTCTTTTAATACTAATAATATTAGGTTTGGTACCCATGTCCCATAATTTTAGTCCCATCTGTATAAATACACCCGCATTGACTAATAACATCAAATTCTGTCTTTAAGAGAATCAATACATTCTGTTTTCTTCATTATATTTCAAAGTAGTAAATATTCCTTCATATTTCCTGAGTAATAATAGCTATAATATTGTTCTACATGATTCCTAAAACCCTGAATTCATTAGTGAAAATGATATCTTTGAAAATTACTCACTTCTGAAGTTATCTAGGTGATAACAAAGCTAAGCAGTTACTAAATTTTCCAGTTTCTATCTGTGAATACAAACTAAACTCTGATGACTATTTTCATTAGTTTTAGATATAAAATGAAACAAAAATAATGAATAATAAAATTAAAATATATGGTTCATTTAAGGAAAATATGGTAAACAAGAAAATTCAACCCCCGCCCCCAAATAAAAAAAAAACAACACTGGACTGTGGAGGCAGAGAAAAGACTACTTACTCCATTAAAAGAAGATCACCAATAATATTGTAGCAATTCTGATAAAGTGTCTTAGACATTAAATTTAAAATGAGAATATTATAATAAGTGTACTGAAATTGACTATGGATCCCAGAAATTGAAAACCTGAGAACTAAACTCTAAATTATTTCTGAACTTAAGTGAGTTCCTAAATGAAGATAATCAGCATGACATATTATTGAATCCTGTTGGAAGATTTATTTAAATATAACTGTTAATACATAGGAGATTAAACAGTGTGAAGGGAATGAACGAGAATTTAGGATTAACAAAATAAGGGCATGGGGTATATAAAGAATGAAGTTAGGAGATATGGGGTATTAACTGATCATTGTGCTAATGCTAACAGATGAGTAAATAGGAGAATGGTTATGATTCTAGAAGACTACAGGTTACATTTTGAAGGTGCTATCATTTCAAGCATTGTAGGGGTGTAGGACGAAGAGTATAAACAGAAGAAATTGAGAACCTAGGACTTTCTCTTTTTTTCTCAGCAGAGAAATTAATTTTTCTTCTGATACATATTTTATCAAGGACTAAGCCTAAACACTACTGATGGGGTGCCAAAGAAACAGATAAGTATCAACAAAAAACTACTGAATGAGACCCAGAAAACCCCCAACTGGGCCCTATGTCTGGAGAAGCAGGGGGATGCCTTGGTGAAGCAGAGTTCTTACTTTCCTTCCCTACCCATCTCACAGACATTGAGGAAGCTCTTGAGGATCTACAAAAATGTAATTCAGATCATCCCAGCCCCGAATCACAAGGATTAGACTGAACATCTGGATAGTACAATAAAGTCCAGCTGTCCGCCCCTTAGAAGAAATGATAGATGGTGGTGTCTAACGTTCTCCTTTCCCTTCTCTTCTGGAATAAAGTCAACAGGTGAGAATGGGAACCCCACTAACTGAAGTACCTTCAGTGGGTTTTGTGGGTGCAGGACTTCTGCTCTCTCAGTTCTCAAGGTCCTTCTCTCATTCTCTTAACGTTTTAAATGTGGATGTATAAATGGTGTTCAGGCTTACTCCTTGCTTTGTGCTCAAAAATCACTCCTGAGGACGATGTGTCATGCTGAGGATCGAATTGGGTCAGTTGTGTGCAAGACTAGTGCTTTAACCCCTGTACTATCTCTCTGGTCCCAGATCAAGAGTTTTTGAGCAGCCATGGAAGACCTGGTAGCTAGAGGTAAATCAAAATGCATAAATGAATGAGTAAAGTATATACCTTCAAGGAAATAAGTTTAATGTGGGAGGCAGATCTAAAGAGAAATAGTGTCACAATAAATGTGCTAAATATTTTAATGTTATTATGTTTCTGCTGCTAGGGATGGAACCCAGAATCTCATACATGGATATTAGGTGCTTTTATAGTGCTCCTTATCTTTTCTTTGTCTTTACATTCTACAAACTTCTGAGCTGACTCCACTAAAATGACAGCCACCAGGTCCACCTTCCACCTGCCTGTATTCAGTCCCAGATATGACAAGAAATGTGTATGGTCACTGACACCAGCTTGCATATCTTCTGGGGGCACACAGCAGGCCCTCAGTGTCAAGGCTTTATTTAAGTTTTATTTCAATATATCTTACAGGGTCTAGGTACACACATTGCTGATTATTGCCAGATTTCTTAATAAAATAGATTATTTATTTTTCTTTCTTAGGACAAACTCCCTCTCAGAGCACCCAGCAAGCTACCGAGAGCATCCTGCCCACATGGCAGAGCCTGGCAATCTACCAATGGCGTACTCCATATGCCAAAAACAGTAACAAGTCTCAAAATGGAGATATTAATGGTGCCTGCTTGAGCAAATAGATGAACAACAGGATGACAGTGCTACAATGCTACATATTTTAAACTTCATCTATACTTTGTAAACAAAATGAATGTTTTATTCTGATTTATATTTTTATCTTCATCTGCCTTTGTAAAGAAGTAAAATGAACTTTTTATCAATAATTTTACCTGCTTACCGCTGTTGGAGAGGATGTGGGGAGAAAGGGACCCTTCTTCACTGCTGGTGGGAATGCCGACTTGTTCAGCCCTTCTGGAAAACAATATGGACGACTCTCAAAAAATTAGATATTGAATTCCCATTTGACCCAGCAATACCACTGCTGGGAATATATCCCAGAGAGGCAAAAAAGTACAATCGAAACAACATCTGCACATGTATGTTCATCGCAGCACTGTTTACAATAGCCAGAATCTGGAAAAAACCCGAATGCCCCAGAACGGATGACTGGTTGAGGAAACTTTGGTACATCTATACAATGGAATACTATGCAGCTGTTAGAAAAAAGGAGGTCAAGAATTTTGTAGTCAAGTGGATGGGCATGAAAAGTTTCATGCTGAGTGAAATGAGTCAGAAAGAGAGAGACAGACATAGAAAGATTGCACTCATCTATGGTATATAGAATAACAGAGTGGGAGACTAACACCCAAGAACTGTAGAAATAAGTACCAGGAGGTTGACTCCATGGCTTCGAGGCTGGCCTCACGTTCCGGGGAAAGGTCAACTCAGAAAAGCGATCACTAACTACATTGTAGTCGAAGGCCATGTGGGGGAAGGGAGTTGCGGGCTAAATGAGGGCTAGAGACTGAGCACAGCGGCCACTCAACACCTTTATTGCAAACTACAACAGCTAATTAGAGAGAGAAAACAGAAGGGAATGCCTTGCCACAGTGGCAGGGTGGGGTGGGGGGGAGATGGGATTGGGGAGGGTGGGAGGGACACTGGGTTTACGGGTGGTGGAGAATGGGCACTGGTGAAGGGATGGGTTCCAAACTTTGTATGAGGGAAGTATAAGCACAAAAGTGTATAAATCTGTAACTGTATCCTCACGGTGATTCTCTAATTAAAAATAAATAAATTAATGCCATAAAAAAAAAATAAAAAAAAAATAATTTTACCTGCTAAACTTCTGTGTTCATACCATGTTTTAATCTGTCAGCTCACACCATAGATTCTGGACATTTCATACTATAATATCTATAGGTGTAGATATGTAACTTAACTTGTATCTATATTGCATATATATTTCTTTCTCTCTCTCTCTCTTTTAAAGTTCATTGTATAACCCTGTAATGAATAAAGGAACAAAAAGAGGGAAAGAAGAGAATAATGGAAGCAAGAATTTAGGCATGGAAAAGCCCCAACCTCTCCAGGAGAAATGCTCATAGAAAAAAAACTGCAGAAAGAAAGGAAGAAAGGAAGAAAGAAGGAAGGAAGGGAGGAAGGAGAGAGAGAAAGAGAGAAAGAAAGAAAAAAGAGAGAGAGAAAGAAAGATAAAGAGAGAGAGAAAGAAAGAAAGGAAGAAAGAGAGAGAGAAAGGAAAGAAAGAAAGAAAGAAAGAAAGAAAGAAAGAAAGAAAGAAAGAAAGAAAGAAAGAAAGAAAGAAAGAAAGAAAGAAAGAAAGAAAGAAAGAAAGAAAGAAAGAAGGAAAATCACCCTTGTTCTTGATTCTGATGGTGTTATGGCAGGAACAAGATCTTGGGGAAAAATTCTAAAGAACTTATGAATGTCATGATGTATTTTGGTGATGTCAGGTAAGGGACTGTCTTAGTTTGAAGATAAGATTAATTGGGTTTATCAATCAAATTATGGATTGCCAATTCTATTGTGGATAAGGCCATTGCATTAACAAATTTACATACCATAGGAAAGGACAGATTTTGTCTTCTGGAAGGTTTTTTTTGTTGTTGTTATTCTATGAGCTTTTCTCCTGGAGAAGTTGGGGCTTCTCCATGCCTAAATGCTTGCTGCTGTTATCTTCCCCCAGAAAGACAGAGTTTCTTTACCTAGAGGGTTATTCTCAGTTTCTATTAATGCTAGTCTACTGCCTACTTCCAAGCAATACTATTCTATCATTTTGTTTTTAAATGTTTACATTTTTAAAGCATAGCTATGAACTTTAAAACCTGAAAATATGTCTTAAATCTCAATTTAATAGAAAGTGAATCTCAAGGATACTCTGGTATAACTCTAGTTCCAACTTCTGTTAGATAAAGGAATGCCAGCTGATACATGAAAAACGAAAACTCCTGTGATAATCATCATCATCATCATCATCCTGTTGATCGTCGATTTTCTCGAACGGTCTCAGTAATGTCTTCATTCATCCCAGCCCTGAGATTTTAGAAGCCTCTCTTTATAACTATAGCATTTATATTCCAATCAATATTGAATATAGTTATTCTTGGTTACATGCACACTTGGAAAGTTTTTCTTTCCACTTTAGAATGTCATTTAAAATATATATTCTTTCTCTCAATCAAACATGAAGGCAAGCAAGAGATCGGAGAAATTTTGTGCTATTAGGGGAAAATTGGAAGTGCAAAATATTATTTTTCTTGGCCAAAAATAATTGCTTGACCACAGAGGGAATCAAGAAACACTGGAATGTATACCTTTTGTGTGTGTGCATTGAATAGGTAGCAAACTGGCTTTGAAGAGGAACACTACATTCTCTAGGTCAAAGAATTTATGTAGCTATTTTTGGTGACATGAATATACAGAACACACATGATACAAAGTGGGCCTGGAGCAACAGCTACCTTGTTGTGCGGCCAAAACCCAATTTAATGGCACATTAGAAAGCCCCAATTTAAATGCCATTCTGTAAATCTTTTGCACTCAGCAGCTTCCTGCTCCAGATTGACATTTTGGTCAAGTACCTTACTTGCAGTTTCTTTTCTCTTTAAGACTCCTTTTTCTGACCTTCCTAACCTTTCCCCCTCCCCGCCCAGCAAGCACTTCTGAACTGAATTTTCTCACAGTTCTTTATTCTACAGAGTTGTCTCTCTGAAATACTTTCTCTAGTTGTTTTCTTTTTTCTTTTTTTTTAAATTATTTATTGAGTCACCATGTGAAGAGTTACAAAGTTTTCAGGTTTAAATCTGTTATACAATGCTCAAATACCCATCCCTTCACCAGTGCACATATTCCACCACTAAGAATCCCAGTATAGCTCCACCACGACCCCCCACACCCCTAACCCCCCACGCCCCTAGCCCCCCCACCCTTGACCCCCCCTGCCTGTGTAACTATTAAATTTCACTTTACTTTCACTTTGATTGAATACAATATTTCAACAAAACTCACTATTGTTGTTTGGAGAGTCTCTCCCCTAAAGTCAGACCTGCTGAAAAGGAAGCATTAGATAATTTGTTTTCCATTGCTGAGGGTGAAGAGGTATGAGGTCCAGTGACCACACTTAGCGGCCTCTCGGTTTGGGGTTTCTGTAGTTTAGTATTTTAGTAACTAAGTCCAGAGAGATATCTGCCAGAAGTTGCATCGTTGCCAACTTGTACTTCTCAGTTACATTATATTCCACATATGAGTGCAATATTTCTATGTCTGTCTCTTTCTTTCTGACTCATTTCACTCAACATGATACTTTCCATGTTGATCCATTTATATGCAAATTTCATGACTTCATGTTTTCTGACAGCTACATAGTATTCCATTGTGTAGATGTACCAGAGTTTCTTTAACCAGTCATCTGTTTTGGGGCACTCTGGTTTTTTCCAGATTCTGGCTATTGTAAACAGTGCTGCAATGAACATAGAAATACATATGCCATCTTACTATACCATTTTGCCTCTCCGGGATATATTCCCAGGAGTGGTATTGCTGGGTCAAATGGAAGCTCAATTTCTAGTTTTTTGAGAATCGTCCATATTGTTTTCCAAAAGGGCTGAACCAGTCGGCATTCCCACCAGCAGTGAAGAAGAGTCCCTTTCTCCCCGCATCCACGCCAACACTGGTTGCTTTTGTTTTTTGGGATGTGGGCCAGTCTCTCGGGTGTGAGATGATATCTCATGGTTGTTTTGATCTGAATCTCCCTGCTGATTAGTGATGTGGAACATTTTCTCATGTGCCTCTGAGCCATTCGGATTTCTTCTTTAGGAAAGTTTCTGTTCATTTCATCACCCCATTTTTTGATCGGGTTGGCAGTTTTCTTCTTGTGGAGTTCAACCAGTGCATTGTATATCCTTGTTATCAACCCTTTATCGGATGGGTATTGCATAAATATCCTTTCCCATTCTGTAGATTGTCTTTGTACTTTGGTTACTGTTTCGCTTAAGGTGCAGAAGCTTCTTAGTTTGAGATAGTCCCATTTATTTATCTCTGTTTTCACTTGCTTGGCCAGTGGTGTGTCAGCTTTGAAGATACCTTTGGCTTCAATGTCGTGGAGGGTTTTGCTGACTTTGTCTTCAATGTACCTTAGGGATTCTGGTCTTATGTTGAGGTCTTTAATCCATTTTGATCTGAATTTTGTACATGGTGATAGGTGGAGGTCTAAGCCCATTTTTTTGCATGTAGCTGTCCAGTTTTGCCAGCACAATTTGTTAAACATGCTTTCCTTGCTCCACTTCGCCTTTTTTGCTCCCTTATCAAAGATTAGATGGTCATATATTTGGGGGGATGTGTCAGAGTATTCAACCCTGTTCCATTGGTCTGCGGCTCTGCCTTTGTTCCAGTACCACGCTGTTTTAATGATTACCACTTTGTAGTAGAGTTGGAAGTTGGGGAGGTTGATTCCTCCCATTTTCTTTTTCCCAAGAATTGCTTTAGCTATTCGTAGGGGCTTATTGTTCCATATGAATTTCAGGAGCGCTTGCTCCATTTCTTTGAAGAATGACAAGGGTATCCCTATAGGGATCACATTGAATTTGTACAATGCTTTGGGGAGAATTGCCATTTTGACAATATTAATTCTTCCAATCAATGAGCAGGGGATATTTTTCCATTTCCTCATGTCTTCTTTTATTTCCTGAAATAGCGTTTTGTAGTTTTCATTATACAAGTCCTTTACCTCCTTAGTTAAGCTGATTCTGAGGTATTTGATTTTTTGAGGCGCAATTATGAACAGGATAGCTTTTATCATGTTGCTTTCTTCTCTCTCACTATTGTTTATAAGAAAGCCATGGAATTTTGGGTATTGATTTTATAGCCTACAACTTTACTATAGGAGTCTATTGTTTCTAGGAGTTTCTTGGCAGAGGTTTTAGGGTTTTCTAAGTATAATATCATATCATCATTGAATAGTGAGAGCTTGATTTCTTCCTTTTCTACCTGAATGCCCTAAATATCTTGTTCTTGCCTAATCGTTATTGCAAGTACTTGCAGTACTATATTGAACAGAAGAGGAGAGAGTGGGCATCCTTGTCTTGTCCCTGTTCTCAGAGGGAAGGGTCTTAGTTTTTCCCCATTGAGGATGATGCTTGCCGTAGGCTTGTGGTAGATGGCTTTGACTATATTGAGGGAGGTCCCTTCTATACACATTTTGGCGAGAGTTTTCATCATAAAGGGGTGCTGGATCTTGTCAAATACTTTCTCTGCATCTATTGATATGATTATATGATTTTTATCTTTTCATTTGTTGATATGATGGATTATGTTGATTGATTTCCGAATGTTAAACCATCCTTGCATCCCCAGGATGAATTCCACTTGGTCGTGGTGTATGATCTTTTTGATGAGTTGTTGAATTCTGTTTGCTAATATTTTGTTGATAATCTTCGCATTGTGTTCATCAGGGATATTGGACTGTAGTTTTCTTTTTTTGTGGTGTCCTTATTTGTTTTTGGTATTAGGGAGATGTGAGCCTCATAGAAACTGTTTGGGAGGGTTTCTGTTTCTTCAATTTCCTGGAAAAGCTTGAGAAGAACTGGCAATAGGTCCTCTTTAAACGTTTGGAAGAATTCACTAGTGAATCCGTCTGGGCCTGGGCTTTTGCTTTTGGGAAGACTTTTGATTACCGTTTCAATTTCCTTGATGTTAATAGGACTATTCAGGAACTCCAGGTCTTCTTGCTTCAGCCTTGGGAGATTATAGGAATCCAGGAATTTATCCATTTCTTCTAGGTTCTCTTGTTTCGTGGCATAGAGATTTTCAAAGTAGTCTCTGATGATCTTTTGAATTTCATTGGTTTCTGTTGCGATGTCCCCATTTTCATTTCTGATTCGACTTATAAGTGTTCTCTCTCTCTCTTTCTTTGTGAGTCTTGCTAGTGGTTTATCAATCTTATTTATTTTCTCAAAGAACCAGCTCTTGGTTTCATTGATCTTTCGAATTGTCTTTTGGGTTTCCATGTCGTTAATTTCTGCTCTAAGTTTTATTATCTCTTTCCTTCTGGCTGGTTTGGGCTTCTTTTGTTGGTCCTTTTCTAAGGTCTTGAGCTGTGAAGTCAAGTTATTTATGCGGGCCCTTTCTTCCTTCCTGAGATATGCTTGCAGAGCTATAAATTTTCCCCTTAAAATGGCTTTAGCTGCGTCCCACAGGTTCTGGTAGCTCGTGTCTTCATTCTCATTTGTTTCCAGGTACCTTTTGATTTCTTCCTTGATTTCCTTCCTGACCCACTCATTGTTCAACATCGAGCTATTTAATTTCCAGGTGTTTGATTTATTTTTCTGCATCTGACCATGATTAACTTCTATTTTCAGTGCATCATGGTCTGAAAAAATAGCTGGTACAACGTCTATTTTGTTGATTCTGTTGAGGTATGTTGCGTGGCCCAGTGCATGGTCTATTCTGGAAAATTTTCCTTGTACACTGGAAAAGAAAGTGTATTCCCTTTTTTTGGATATAAAGCCCTGTATAGATCTATTAGCCCTCTCTCTTCTGTTTCTTACTTCAAAGCCATTATTTCCTCGGTGAGTTTTAATCTTCTTGATCTGTCCAGAGTTGATAGGGCGGTGTTGAAGTCTCCAACTACGATTGTGTTGCCCACAATGTCCTTCTTAAGGTCTGATAGCAGCTGTTGTAGGTATTTAGCTGGTCCCTCATTGGGTGCATACACGTTTAGGAGTGTGATTTCTTCCTGCTGTAATATCTCTTGATTAATAAAAAGTGTCCTTCACTATCCCTTCTAATCTTTTTCAACCTGAAGTATATGTTGTCTGATACTAGTAAAGCCACCCCAGCTTTTTTGAGGGAGTTGTTTGCTTGCAGAATTGTTTTCCATCCTTTGACTTTGAGTCTGTGTTTGTTCTGGCTATTCAGGTGTGTTTCTTGCAGGCAGCAAAATGTTGGGTTGAGTCTCTGAATCCATTTTGCCAGTCTGTGTTTCTTAATTGGTGAATTAAGACCGTTGACATTGAGAGAGATTATTGTCATAGAGTTTTGTGCCATCTTTCTGTAAATATTTGTTGTGCTTGTAGGGGTTTTTCTTGTCTTATAGTAGCCCCTTTAGACCTTCTTTTAGGTTTGGTTTAGAGTCTATGAAGTTCCTGAGTTGTTGTTTATCCCCAAAATAGTGTATAATTCCTTCGAGTTTGAATGAGAGTTTGGCCGGATAAAGTATTCTTGGTGAAGCATTCATCTCATTGAGTTTTTTTCACTATATCCCACCACTGCCTTGAGCTTGAAGGGTTTCCTACGATAGGTCTGCTGTGAACCTAAGGGGTGCTCCATTGTATGTGATTTCCTTCTTCGACCTTGCGGCTTGCAGTAATGTGTCTCTATCTGTTACATCCATCATCCTAACTATGATATGTCTGGGAGTTTTTATGTTAGGGTCTCTTTTAGCTGGTACCCTTCTGGCTCCTTGAATGTGGATGTCTGCATTGTCCAGCTCTGGGAACTTTTCAGCAATGATTTTTTTGACTGTGGCTTTTCATTGGGGTTGGTTCCCTGTGGTTCTGGTAGTCCAATGATTCTAATGTTGTTCCTCTTGAATTCATCCCCTAGGACTCTAATTCTCCCTAGAGCTATTTTGAGGTCTCTCCCCATTGATTGTTGTTGCCTATAGGCTTCCTGGAGCTGATCTTCAAGCTCACTCATTCTGTCCTCTGCTGCAGTCATTCTATTGTTGAGGGCACCCACTGAGATTTTTAATTCATCTACGGAATCCTTGATTTGTGACATTTCCTTCTGTAGGTTTTTTCTTTATGTTCTCATTTCTTCCCGTAATTTCTCAGCTGTCTGTTGTATCGTTTCTGTGAGGTCCGCCTTTAATGTAACAAATACCTTGTCAAACTTTCGATTGAGTTGATTGAACATCTTGAGGATTTCAGCTCTGAATTCTTTATTGGAGAGCTCCAGTTTGTAGGTAAAGTCTAGTTATACATCAGCACTCTTTTCTTCGTCCTCCCCTTGAGGTGGGGATTTGCGCTGTTTCTTCATATTGCTGTGGTAGTATGGCAAAGGGGCCTTAAAGTTCACCTCTGGTTGTGAAAAAGGATTCTAAATGGGCTTGGTCAGTGGTGATCAATTTCTTCTGTACTCCCTCTAGAAGATGTCCCTCTCTGATGTTCCTCTATTATTTATGTGAAAGTTCAAGCAATACTTTTTGAGAGTGAGGTCCCTTAGGTTTGGCTTGAATAGCTGCTTCTACTCATTGGTAGTTTTTGAAATTTGGAATTAGCTAGGAACTTATTTAGGAAGTACTTTAAGGCCCTCGAAGATATATATCCTCAGGGATATAGGTGATGAATATTGAGAAGTACCAAATAATTGCTTGGTATAAAAAAAAAAATAACTGTGGCCCCTCCGGAGAGGCCACGCCCGCTTTGCTGAAGCCCCGCCCACTTTTGTTGAGGCCACGCCCACTAATAAAATGTGGCTGGGTGACCTCAGGGGTTGGGGAGGTGCAGGCGCAGATGGGATGGCGCCCGTTCACTCCACTAACCTGAAAAGGGGAGCAGAGCAGTGGGCCAGCGCTGGAAGGTGATGGGGGTCTAGATGGGTGTTCTCTATAGTTGTTTTCTCTGGCAATTTTGGCCAGTGAGATACTATGTTCCATTCTGCCTCTATACTTTCTTTGCATTAATAATTCAGGATCTCCCACAGAAATATTTTTTGAGCCTTTTTGGCACTGTCCCTCCCATATCTGAATATTTAGAATAGTTAACTCTCAGTAAATCAAACTTCTCTATTAATTAAACAAACTTTTAAACCCCATTAGACTTTGGAACTTTAGTGACACTATAAGAAAAACATTCTATGTCATATCACCTGACGGTCACAATGATCAGAATAAATGCAACTCAGTTTCTTTATCTTAAAATCCCTGGATATCATCATTTTGAATCAACTGCGTAACAAGAGGATTAAATCCTCATTTAGTTTAGAAATATAAATTTAACTGAAAGAAAACTACAACCTTTCAGACCTATTTCAAAATCCTAAAACAAGTATATAAATACAAGTACTTGAACATTAAAGAACAGGATTCTTCAAAATGGCATTTGAGTAAATTTTATTAATAAATACATGCAGGTACATAGCATATGCATATACATATGTATGGATGTGTGCATGTTATGTAACTGTGGAAATAGCATTATCAAACATTATCACTGATATTTTTAGAATTGAGATGGGATATTGTAATAAAATCCCACTGATCATGGTTGAATCATGAATTTATTATTATTGTAATAATTCATTATTATAGCTTTTGTTTCTATACAAGCAAGCACACAAATTGATTACCTATATGTGTCCTAATCAATTACCTTTCCTCTTGATGATGTTCTCCTAATTTTAAATAAAACATTCCTTGCACCTGTGCCCTTTGCCCTATATTCATTTACATAACTTGAATTTGCAATCTAGCTTTTAATAAACTTTTTATCTAAATCTTTATTTCTAAGAGACATTTACTGATTTACCTCCTATATTTTTGTTCAAAACATTTGTACATATGTATTTTTATGACTTATTGCGATGTTTTTATATTTACAAGTAAACATGGTTACCTTACCGTAAGATCCTTTAATAGCAGCTCTTGTGAAAAAATTCTAATACAAGAATTTATTATAAATATCACAAGAAACTGAAAAGCAAGTGAATATGTGTAGCTAAAAATGTCAATACTGTACTTAAAATCCTCAAATCACCCTAATTCAATATAAGGTCAGTAATACATGGCTTTTCTCTACATATAAGGGATTTCCCTAAAGTGAAGGAGATCTACTTGTATAACTTGAAAGCTTAAGTCTCAGGGAACTAATAAGACCCAGAAGCGCCAAATCAATAATTTATGGTAACTTGGGAGTATCTGAGCATTCCCTTCCCTTGGTGCATAGAAGTCTGTGTCATGTGTTTTCCCTTTCTCTGAAATTAATGGTACCTATAGTTGTTAGCTTAGAGATGGCCTTGAAAGGATGGTTTCTTACTTGCATCATTGTCCTTATAATCTCTCATCATCCCTTTCATGCCCCAAATAAACGATATCTTTTAAATCTTTGCTCCAACTTCTGTTTTTACAAGTCCTAGAGTGAGGCAGGAGATGAAAAAGTGAGGGGAAAATGCTAATCAAGTGGATGATATAAAGAAAATTTCACCGAAACCAATATGATTGCATTGCATTGAAAAATTAGAGAACTAAGCATGAGTCTTAAAATATTCTACCCTCGAGAACAGGGGATCAATATATTAACTCCCACTAGTTGTTATCGAGTGCAGCCATTCTAGTCATTTCTAAATTATCATCTATTTACTATGAGAAAGTTTAAGGTCAGATGTTAATCTCTGTTAGTGAGGCAAAGCAGTTATATAATAATGATAGCTGAGTTTAAAGCATATCTGAGCTTCTTCAACATTGAGAAATATTTGAGAAATCATGGTGTATTTTTTTAATGAAAAGACTTATGTCTGACACATGGAAGATGTTAAAAGTTTTTTTAGTGAGGCTGAAAGGATCAAACACCTATAAAATAGAGAAAACTTATTTATCTTCACTACAAGTCCTCAAATATTATGATATGTACTGAAATTCTGAACTAGGTGTTATTTTGTTTAGAGTAGAAAAATTTGAGAAGCTTCAATATCAAATGATACCAAAACTTTCAAAAGTTTCAATATCAAATAATATCAAGTTTTTCAGAAACAGTAAATCAATAAAAACTTGGAAAGTAAATATTTTACATTGATGAAATACAAAGTACTATAAAGTAAGAAAAGAAACACTGTGACTAGAAGAAATATAACCTCCTGAAAAAAAAGCGGAATAAGTTTTCAAAGGTCACTGTATAATATAGTACAAAACATAAAATAGGTCAGAAAAAAGATGAAATAGTTTTATTTCTGAGAGAATTGTTTATAATGATAAATAACAATTCACTTCAGAAGAATAATTTGAAAACTAACTGTTGAATGAAAATTTTGCCCATTTTAGGATTAGTAGTATAATGAGGCTGCAAACATTTTTCAATATATTCTTCTCTCTTTTTTTTAATGAAACAATATCTTTTTTTATTTAATGAAACAGTTTAGAAGACATGAGGATAGAGATAGAGAGGATATATGTATTCAAGGGAGAAAATGGGCTTTTCTAGGGTGGAAAAAGCAGATAAAAAGAGATACATGTTCAGAGGGGAACACGGGTTTGAACGAGCAAGCCACAGTATATTCTATGGAGAATTTCTGGTCACTTCACTGACTAAATTCTTCACCTTTTTGATCAGGAACTACATTAAGCCTGGGAAGAAGAGAGAGCAACAAATCAAATTTGATGTGACGAGTAACCTACTCTGTATCTGGAAAGGGAGAAATACAGGTGATGGTATATGTCAAGCCTCCTCTAGCTGCAAATGATAATGTCAGAAGAAGTTCCTGATATGAACAACATGTTAGATCGTCAATATGCCAGAGAGTGTGCTAGACATAACCTATAACTTATCTCGCTGGTTTTATCTTGTTTAGAGATCCTTGACACCCAGGCTCAATGGCAAAATATATCTCACTATGAACCAGATTGAAACAATTTTGTTTACCCTTGATATTTTTTTTATTTTTCATCTTGGTGTTGTCAGACTTGTTTTCTCCATGTCTGTTACTTGAAAGACATTGGCTGTTATAAGGTCATCATCTCCTCACAGATATGTCTAGACTGACATGTTCCGTGCACCAGCTGACATGGGGTCTTTTTCAGGCATCTAAGGAGAGTGTCGGATTTATTACCTATTCCCTAGAAGAGTCAGCTTCAAAGTGAAAATAAAGTTAGGAGCTTAAGATGGTCAGTAGACTAACAATGTTTCCCTTACATTGAGTTGACAGCAGTTTCTCCTTTAAACAAAATCTTGAGGAAAAGGGAGGATTTGCATTAGAATAAGACATTCCCTGAAATATCTCTTCATCAGACAGACTTGTTTTTTCTTTCCTTTGCATAATTGCTGTGTCTGTTTTTTTTTTATTAACCCAGCAGATATATCAAATTAAAAAAAAGTTTAAGATGACATTTACTCCCACGCTACTTTTTCTGACTAATGACTAACAGCACGGAAGACATAGGTACCTGCTTCTGACTGTTTTTAGCATGAATTCCAAAATAATTTTTCACTAGTTTTACTAGTGTAATTATTATGATTACAGTTACCATTCAGATCAAGAATTGCTTCAGGCACCATTTCTTCTGACAGGATTTTCTTAAAATGCACTCCGGAGGTCAGTGTTTGTAGAAGAGGATGAAGCATGAATGGTGACCTTTTCACTCTGTCAGATAGTCTCCAGCCTCTCACCACGGTTTCATATTTCCCCCACTTTGAGTCTCCAAAGCAAAATACCACTGATTTTTTTCCTCCACAAAATTCCACTAATCTTCATCAGTTCAAATATTGTAAGATAATTAAAAATCAGTGTCTTAACTCACTGTTCTGCTTTATACATCTTGCAAAACAGCATTTTTATTTCATCAGTAATTTTCTGTCTCTGGTTTAAATGCAAATGAAGTAATTGGATATTCATAGCTCCAGATAAAACAAGTTTACCCCATTTTTGTTCCTTTTTCTTTTGTATGATAGAAATGCTTTTGTGTTTGTGTGTCCATATTAAAAAATGCCTATGCTTTCATTCAAAAGTGACTGACATTAGAATATCTACAAGCAAAGAAATTAAAAACGTGATCTTCAACTGAACTGTAGCTTGTGGCCTTTCTGATAGATAATATAAGTGACTTTTTGATAGATCATGTAAGTGAAAAGAATTTATTAGTGTTATCTGATCCTTGAGTTCTGTACCAATTGGAACACATCAATCCTGATTTGACAAATATGGGCTCTCCGGACTGAAGAGATTGACTAATGTACCACAGAACTATCTCTGGGTTAATGCTTCTAAATGTGACACTGTGCTTGCCAACAGTGTATGAAAATGGAGAAGAAGCAACAGTGGAAATCAAAATTCTTGTTTAAAATAATTTTATTTTGTTTCAAATTATCATTCTCTGTGATTTTCCAAAAAATGCCTTCAAGGTCAAAAAAAATCATAAAAAACTTCACTTACACAAAATGATAGCTTCTTTGGTTACCCAGTTATTTTTTTTATTACAATTACCAAAACTTAGTTGACTATGTAGCATTTCACATGCAAAGTGCAAATGTTTTGTGATTTTAATTACAATAGAGAAATAAAAAAATTTAATTCTGTGAAATCAGGTGAGCTTCTTTATACTTA
This sequence comes from Sorex araneus, assembly GCF_027595985.1. NCBI lineage: Eukaryota > Metazoa > Chordata > Mammalia > Eulipotyphla > Soricidae > Sorex > Sorex araneus. Next base: position 146,282,725 of record NC_073305.1, read on the forward strand.
AAAACTATATATATATTTTTTGCTTTTTGGGTCACACCTGGCGATGCACAGGGGTCACTCCTGGCTCTGCACTCAGGAATTACCCCTGGCGATGCTCAGGGGACCATATGGGATGCTGGGAATCGAACCCAGGTCGGCTGCGTGCAAGGCAAGCGCCTTACCCGCTGTGCTATCACTCCAGCCCCTTAAAAACTAGATTTTATATACATTTAATTATTTTATTTTGAATTGTGTTTAACCAAGGACTAACCAAGATCTACTAAGTTCTAGGGCATATTAGTCTCAGAAACCAATTTACATAAAGATAACCATTAAGTGGCTTAAAACATAAATTTGCTACTTCACCATTCTTAGGACTACAATTATGCAAGTAAGGTATTGATAGGGCTAAAAATTCTTTAAAGTATGTAGAAGATGTGGGGTTTTTTTGCCTAATTATCAAAAGATTGTATGGAGTCTTTTTCATTTTTTGTTTTATAGCATTTCCATTTCACATGGAATTCTCTTCTTTGTCTTTACACAGTAAAAATTATTTCTGGATATAGTCATATTCAGGATATATTTTACTTGAAAAGAAGAGTATACTCTTCAGTCCAGTCTGTTGACAATGAAGAGTGGAGAAAAAGAAGTAAGGTTACTAGAAATTTATTTAGATTCAAGAGATTGATTGTTTTTTTTTTTTTTTTTTTTTTTTTTTTTTTTTTTTTTTTTTTGCTTTTTGGGTCACACCCGGCGATGCACAGGGGTTACTCCTGGCTCTGCACTCAGGAATTACCCCTGGCCGTGCTCAGGGGACCATATGGGATGCTGGGATTTGAACCCGGGTCGGCCGCGTGCAAGGCAAACGCCCTACCCGCTGTGCTATCTCTCCAGCCCCTTAAAAACTAGATTTTATATACATTTAATTATTTTATTTTGAATCGTGTTTAACCAAGGACTAACCAAGATCTACTAAGTTCTAGGGCATATTAGTCTCAGAAACCAATTTACATAAAGATAACCATTAAGTGGCTTAAAACATAAATTTGCTACTTCACCATTCTTAGGACTACAATTATGCAAGTAAGGTATTGATAGGGCTAAAAATTCTTTAAAGTATGTAGAAGATGTGGGGTTTTTTTGCCTAATTATCAAAAGATTGTATGGAGTCTTTTTCATTTTTTGTTTTATAGCATTTCCATTTCACATGGAATTCTCTTCTTTGTCTTTACACAGTAAAAATTATTTCTGGATATAGTCATATTCAGGATATATTTTACTTGAAAAGAAGAGTATACTCTTCAGTCCAGTCTGTTGACAATGAAGAGTGGAGAAAAAGAAGTAAGGTTACTAGAAATTTATTTAGATTCAAGAGATTGATTGGGAATTTTCTTTTTTTTTTAAGAAATCAAAAGAAGAGATGGTTAGAATGAGATATTGGGAAGATATGGAGGGTTTTTGTGCTTTGTATAAATGATTTTATTTTCTCAGAGGCAAAGCAAAGGAATTGAATGGTTTTTAATTAATTGAAACTTTAGTGCTTATTTTATTCAATTTATTGTCTTCAGTCATTAAGCAGAAGATAAGAAGTGCTTTTGGAGATACACTATTAAAACTTTTTTTGAGGTCTTTATAGTAAAGAAACCAAAAGAGAATGTATTCTCAAAGGAAGCAGAGACACATGGAAGTAGTTTCATTAAGTAACATCATTCTGTAGTATGGTATCTACAAAAAAAAAGAGAAAAAAATTAAAATAATTAAAAAAGGGGGAATAGCCAATTTCTTCCTGAGAGCTGATCAAAATAAGGATAGACATGTCTGCTATGCTGCAAAGCAGAATGGAGAGTTTGGCTTTTGACTGGAAAGAAGTATGGTGATTTTATGTGGAAGTGAATTTCTTTTTTTTTCTTTTTAAAATTTTATTGAATCACTGTGAGATAGACCACCAATATCCCCAGTATACCTCCTCTTTCCCACCCTTCCCCTGACTCCATAGCAAACAATATTCCCCATACTCTCTCTCTCTCTCTCTCTCTCTCTCTCTCTCTCTCTCTCTCTCTCTCTCTCTCTCTCTCTCTCTCTCTCTCTCTCTCTCTCTCTCTCTCTCTCTCCTTTTGGGCATTATGGCTTACAATACAGACACTGAGGGGTCATCATGTTTGGCTTCATCACGATCTTCTCTTGCCATCTGTTCCCAAATTGTCAGTCTCTTTTCCATTTTCTGTTCTTTGCTAGAATGTGTCTGGACTTCATCTTTGAGCTCACTGATTCTGTCCTCAGCAGCTGTTACTCTGCTGCTGAGGCCTTCCACTCAGTTTTTTAATTCGCCTACCAGGTTCTTCAGGTCTGACATTTTCATTTGTAATTTTGTTTTCATTTTCCGCATTTCTACCTTCAAATCCTCTTGTATTTTATTGGCATTGCTTTCCATTCTTTTTTTTTTAGCTCCCTAAGCATCCTCAGTAGCTCCCTTCTAAATTCCTTGTCAAAGAGGTTATCTAGTACTTCATTGCTGTTGGGGTCTTCTGGGCTAGTCTCTTCAATAAGTAAGCTTGGTGGGGTTCTGCATTGCTTTTCCATTGTGGCCTATGTTGCTTCGCCCTTCATGCTCACTGTTACTATTCTCCTCATGATGCAGTATTAAGTGAAGTGGAATTAATGAGTTATTGGCTAATGTGTTTTTCTGGTAGTTAAGCTAACCTGGTGAAAGTTCCAACTAAGAGGGTAAGTTATTCTTCTTATGGGATATGGGCAGGAGGGAGGGGAGAATAACTTGAGCCAGCGTTAGCGGCCTCAGCTCTGGGAAGGAGCCATGACACGGGTTGGATACCTGAATGGATGAGTAGAGGGTGTCCAGAACATTGCAGCTTGGGGTGTGAGCACAGAGTGCCTCAATTCCTGTCCCCTGCAGACCAAGGATGAAACCGGCTCTCCTGGGGACTGGTTAGAATCGCAGGCCCAGGAAAGAGCCCTGACATGGACTGGATACCTGAATGGGATGAACAGAGGGCGCCCGGAATGTTGCAACTTGGGGTGTGCACACAGTGTGCCTAAATTCCCATCCCCCGCAGACTAAGGATGAAAATCGGCTCTCCTGGGAACTGGCTATTATCGCAGCTCAGGAAGGAGCCCTGGCACAGGCCGGATACCTGAATGGATGAGAGTGGATGTGAATTTTAATAGATAATGATTGAAGAAACAGAGAAACTAGAAGTTGGAATCTTAGTTGAGTGCTTAATAATTGGTACTTGGGAGTGGCCCAGAACAGATGTGAATGAATTAAAAAGGAATTTTTTGAATTTTACAAACTAATGGGAAATTTGAAAACAATAAAATTTATAAATAAAAGTGGAATATGCTGAGAAAATACATATAGAGAATACATGCATATTTTAACATTAATGAAGTAATTTAAACTGGGATAAATCTAATGACTAGAAATAGCTGTCAAAGCAGTGTATAGATGGAAGATTTTTCTAGGTATAAAATAGCATGCCTCAACCCAGGATCAAAATTACTATGACAGTTTGAAAGGAATGAATGAAACAGAGTGTGATTGAAATGCTTGCTTAAAGCTTGCTAAGCACTAAATAATAAAGCTGTACTAGCATATTTTTTATTTTTATTTTTTTAAAGCAGAAAATATTGACAAGATGATATCAGAAGGTAATTTAAGTTTAAAATTTATTCTAATGGCAGATGATAGATTATAGAATGTTTTTGTGTGTTCTTGTATTTTTTCTACACCCTTAGTATTCAGGCCATACTCCTTGTTCTACACTCAGAGATTACTCCTGGTGATGCACAGGGGATTTTTGTGGATCCAGGAATCAAACTTGGATAGGCCACATGTCAGGCAATGCCTTACTTGCTGTTTTAAAAACTGGGGACATTTTCAGAGGAAACTGTTTCAAAAACTTTGACTTTGCATGGCAGGACCACAAATTCTGAATGGGTAGTTATTTGTTGGCATTCTACCATGACCACAGAAAATCTGTACTAACACATGTACTAATAACAGAATCTTGATCAAGCAGCAGACAGCTTTTTTTATCACTCACAATAGACCTCAGAGTCAGAAGTGCAGTAAGGCAAAGTTGGAGTATGTCCCCAGGATAGACACCTTATTTCGGAGCAGCACCCAATCCTCCAGAAATGAACTTAGAAAGTCCTACCTTTGCTCCTGGTGGAAGAAGTCCTTTTCCATTATTCTACTGAGAATCACGTCCTGAGGGATTTGTCCCTTAAGTTAGATCAGCGCATCTTAAGATAATTAGAGAAACTGGAATCCTAGTGACACCTTATTAGCTAGCCAAGGGCCCCAGTTCCTGTCAGTCCAACGATGATTCTGAATAAGTAGAGTATATATCTCAAGGTACGTTTTATTAGAAAGGTAACATTGCCTACCATCTTCCATTCAGCTTTGAAATCATGCTCTGTCACTGACACTACAGCCCTTACATTAACTAGCCCCTTAATGTCCACACTGGTTCCTCAGCCATGCTCATGCTCAAGCAGTGAAATCTCAGTGGGGCAGCCTGGTGCTCTGACAATTTAGTTACTCACCTTCTCAATATAGATTCCCAAGCTCCTTGGAGCATCAACAATCTTGAAACCAGGATTGCTCTCCAAAGATGAAAATCTTGGCATGTAGTTGCTTTTCAGTACTCACAACTCTGAATTCTTGGTACTTGTTGTCCAGGACTTTGGAACTTGGGGTTAAAGAGCATAAGGTCCTTGCAATTTTGTACTCTTGTTGACCACACAGATCTGTTCAAACATACACTTGTTAGATAATTGTGACTGCACATTGATGATCACCATCTTGGCATGCTCAGATATGATGCTTAGATGACCACAGATTTCCAACTGCAGACCAAGTCGGTGAGGTTTACAAGAATTCAGAGTTATAGTTACATAGTCACTGTCTGAAAGTTTTCACCATTACCCTGTTAGCCACATCATATTCAGCTTAAATATGAACCTTAGAGCTCAACTAGCTCCAGAAATAATTAAAAATGAAGCAATATGACAACAAATGGAAGACAAAAGCCTGAGAAGAATCATAGCAAAATTGAATTTTCCAACAACCTGGGGCATACATTTGGCAGAGATTTTAATGTTCACCAAAATGAGCAAATCAATAAAAGTGAACTTTTATAAGGACAGAGGCAGTATTAAAGAAAACATGGTAAAATCCAAACAAGGTTTTGAGCTAAATAACTGTACATAAACTAAAATAAGTAAATAAAACCACAATAAAGGGTCTTGATATAAAATTGTAAAGATAAAATCAGTGAGCTTGGGGATGCATATGGGAAAGTACAATAAAGAATAGAAAGTAGTTAAACAGAAAAACATGATGCTCAAGGACATCAAAAGGAATAACATTTGCATCAGTGAGTCCAGAAAGCAAGAAAATAGAAAAAGGAAATGAATTCATAGTTGAAGAAATAATAGGTGAAAATTACCTCAGTTTGAGTTAAGAAACACATACTCAGATCAAGGAAGCTCAAAGATTTCTAGAAAAATAAATCCAAACAGATAAATATTAAGTCATATTATAATTAAAATGGTAATACTCAAAGATTAAAAAAACAATAAACAAAGATAATAAATCCTAAAAGCAGACAGAGAAATGCAAATACAAACAAATAAGATGACTTCTGCACAGATTTCTTAATTGAATTTCTACAAGCTAGATAAGAATGGTATGATAAATACAGTGCCAAATAAAAATGACCTTCATCTAAAAATCCTCTATATACACAGACTATAAAATATTAAATATTTTAAATTTATGGCAACTGGTGGACGGATGGGTGTTTGATCATTATGTGATTGTAACCCAAATGTGAACGCTTGTAACTATCTCAAGGTGATTCAATAAAATAATAATAATAATAATAATAATAATAATAATAATAAAATTAATCTTTTTAAAAAAGAATACCTGTCTACCATTTAACCCTGATTACCACTAGAGGGGCCCTGGAATATCTGGAAGTCAATAACAGGAAATTGGTAAAGAAATAAATTCTGAAGTCTATATTTCAGGATATAATGGTTAGTCTATGCTGGCTCAAAGAATCTTTCCAAATTTACAATCTCTAAAGTCAAAACCTATTACGGAGCAGTTGGCTTACACAAAATGAATGGGGCCAGGGAGATAGCTCAGAGGTCTGGAGTACATGCTATGCATGAGGGAACCCCAAGTTTGATCTCCAGCTCCACATGGAGTGACCACCAAGACACCTACAGGAACAGGCCCTGAATACTGCCAGGTATAGTCCCGAAACAAAATAAAATAAAAGTCAATGACTGGTGAAGGATAAGCCACAGTCTTCCTTTCAAATCTGAAACAGAATCTACACAGACTAAACCTACTCATTGATCAATACTGGATTTACAGGATTGTTCCAACTTTATTAATGTACATGAACTTCGGAGGTAAGTATTGGCAGCCATCTTTGTCTACAGACAGAATGACTAGAAGTTAGAGAAAGCCACCCTATAGGATGCAATAGAAAACAGAGTAGACTTTGAAACAATTAAGAGAAGGCAGCAGCCAAAGGAAGTAAAAGGAGCTGCTGACAACTATTAAGTCCAAAGTCTGTTGTGACTTTCACAGTTGGATTATCTAAGAAATCTTCCAATGGTTATCTTCTTATACTTGACATAAGCTAAACAGATTTATTTAAGTTCCTAGTAAACAACTGGTTCTCACAAGTAGTAGTTCAGTTAGTTCAGTTTTACTTTGTATCTCTTGATCCAAAGAAAGAAATTAACTTGTTTCTGATGACTTTTAGAAGGCAGGAGTAGTGGGGAAGGAGTAGAAGTCTGGATTAAATAAAATTAACTCTGAAAATGAGAGTCTGAAGTATGTGTAGAAAAAAAACTTGACTTAAAAAAAGTAAAATAAATCATAACTATAAAATTATACTACAGCTTCATACTTTTTTCAACTCAAGCAATAAAAGGCTGCCAAGATACCAAGAGAACATGCTAGAGTTAAGACCCATTTTTCTTTTTTTTTTGCTTTTAATTTATTTTTTTTAATTTTTTAATTAGTTTATTTTTAATTAGAGAGTCATCGTGAGGGTACAGTTACAGATCCATACATCTTTGTGCTCATGCTTCCCCCATACAAAGTTCAATAACCCATCCCTTCACCAGTGCCCATTCTCCACCACCCATAAACCCAACATCCCTCCCCCCCTCCCCAGACCCGTCTCCCCCCACCCCACCCTGCCACTATGGCAGGGAATTCCCTCTTGTTCTCTCTCTCTGATTAGGTGTTGTGGTTTGCAATAGAGGTGTTGAGTGGCCATTGTGTTCAGTCTCTAGTCTGTATTCCACCCGCCTCACCCTTCCCCCACATGACCTCCAACCACATTTTACTTGGTGGTCCCTTCCCTGAGTTACCCAGAATGAGAGACCAGCCTCCAAGCCATGGAAACATTCACCTGGTACTTATTTCTACTATTCTTGGGCGTTAGTATTATAGTCTATTATTCTATATTCCACAGATGAGTGCAATCTTTCTATGTCTGTCTCTCTCTTTCTGACTCATTTCACTTAGCATGATACTTTCCATGTTGATCCACTTATATGCAAACGTCATGACCTCATTTTTTCTAACAGCTGCATAGTATTCCATTGTATAGATGTACCAGAGTTTCTTCAACCAGTCATCTGTTCTAGGGCACTCGGGTTTTTTCCAGATTCTGGCTATTGTAAACAGTGCTGCGATGAACATATAAGTGCATATGTCACTTTGACTATACTTTTTGGCTTTTCTGGGATATATTCCCAGCAGTGGTATTGCTGGGTCAAATGGGAGCTCAACCTCTAGTTTTTTGAGAATCGTCCATACTGTTTTCCAAAAGGGCTGAACTAGCCGGCATTCCCACCAGCAGTGTAGAAGGGTCCCTTTCTCCCCACATCCTCTCCAACAGCGGTTGCTTTTGTTCTTTTGGATGTGTGCTAGTCTCTGTGGTGTGAGGTGGTATCTCATGGTTGTTTTGATCTGCATCTCTCTGACGACTAGTGATGTAGAGCACTTTTTCATGTGCCTTTTGGCCATTCGTATCTCTTCCTTGGTAAAGTTTCTGTTCATTTCTTCGCCCCATTTTTTGATGGGGTTGGATGTTTTCTTCTTGTAGAGTTCAACCAGTGCTTTATATACCCTTGATATCAACCCCTTATCTGATGGGTATTGTGTAAATATCCTTTCCCATTCTGTAGATAGTCTTTGTATTCTGGTCACTGTATCTTTTGCGGTGCAGAAGCTTTTTAGTTTAATGTAGTCCCATTTGTTGATCTCTGTTTTTACTAGATTGCTTAGTTCCGTGTCATCTTTGAAGATACCTTTATCTTCAATATCGTGGAGGGTTTTGCCGACCTTGTCTTCAATGTACCTTGTGGTTTGTGGTCTGATGTTGAGGTCTTTAATCCATTTTGATCTGACTTTTGTGCATGGTGTCAGGTCGAGTTCTAAGCCCATTTTTTTGCATGTGATTGTCCAGTTGTGCCAGCACCATTTGTTAAAGAGACTTTCCTTGCTCCACTTCACATCTCTTTCTCCTTTATCAAAGATTAGATGATCATACATTTGAGGTTGTGTGTGGGGATATTCCACCCTGTTCCATTGGTCTGCAGCTCTGCCTTTGTTCAAGTACCATGCTGTTTTAATTGTTACCGCTTTGTAGTAGAGTTTAAGGTTGGGGAGGGTGATGCCTCCCATCATCTTTTTCCCAAGAATTGTTTTAGCTATCCGTGGGCGTTTTTTTGTTCCATAAAAATTTCAGGATTGCTTGCTCCGCTTCTTTGAAGAATGCCATGGGTATCCCTATAGGGATCGCGTTAAATCTGTATAATGCTTTTGGGAGTATTACCATTTTGACAATGTTTATTCTCCCTATCCATGAGCAGGGGATATGTTTCCATTTCCTCATGTCCTCTTTTATTTCATGGAGTAGAGTTATATAGTTTTCTTTGTAGAGGTCCTTTACTTCTTTAGTTAAGCTGATTCCAAGATAGTTGATTTTCTGGGGCACAATTTTGAATGGGATTGCTTTTTTCATGTCCCTTTCCTCTGTCTCATTGTTTGCATATAGGAAGGCCATGGACTTTTGGGTATTGATTTTATAGCCTGCGACTTTACTCTATAGGTCAATTGTTTCTAAGAGTTTCTTACTAGAGCTTTTAGGTTTCTCTAGGTATAGCATCATATCATCTGCGAATAGTGAGAGCTTGATTTCTTCCTTTCCGATCTGAATCCCCTAAATATCTTTTTCTTGCCTGATGGCTATTGCTAATACTTCCAATACTATATTAAAGAGAAGTGGTGAGAGTGGGCATCCTTGTCTTGTCCCCGATCTTAGAGGAAAAGCCCTTAGTTTTTCTCCATTGATGATAATGCTTGCCCTAGGTTCGTGGTAGATGGCTTTGACTATCTTGAGAAAAGTTCCTCCAAAACCCATTTTGGTGAGAGTTTTTATCATGAATGGGTGCTGGATCTTGTCAAATGCTTTCTCTGCATCTATTGATATGATCATATGGTTTTTATCTTTACTTTTGTTGATGTGATGGATTATGTTGATTGATTTCCGAATGTTAAACCATCCTTGCATCCCCGGGATGAATCCCACTTGGTCATGGTGTATGATCTTTTTGATGAGTTGTTGGATCCTATTTGCTAGTATTTTGTTGAGGATCTTCGCATCGGTGTTCATCAAGGATATTGGTCTATAGTTTTCTTTGTTAGTGGTGTCTTTGTTTGCTTTTGTTATTAGGGAGATATGTGCCTCGTAGAAACTGTTCGGAAGGGTTCCTGTCTTTTCAATTTCCTGTAAAAGCTTGTGGAGAACTGGCAACAAGTCTTCTTTAAATGTTTGGAAGAATTCGCCAGTGAATCCGTCTGGACCTGGGCTTTTGTTTTTGGGGAGACTTTTGATTACAGTTTCGATTTCCTTGATATTTATGGGCCTATTGAGGTATTTCACGTCTTCTTGGCTCAGTCTTGGGAGATTGTAGGAGTCAAGGAATTCGTCCATTTCTTTTAGGTTCTCTTGCTTCATGGCATACAGACTTTCAAAGTAGTCTCTGATGATCCTTTGAATCTCCTTGGTTTCTGTTGTGATGTCCCCCTTTTCATTTCTGATTCGGTTTATTAGGGTTTTCTCTTTTTCTTTCTTTGTGAGTCTTGCTAGCGGTTTATCAATCTTATTTATTTTCTCGAAGAACCAGCTCTTTGTTTCATTGATCCTACGGATTGTTTTTCGGGTTTCCATATCGTTAATTTCTGCTCTAAGTTTTATTATTTCTTTCCTTCGATCTGGTTTGGGTTCCTTTTGCTGGTCCTCTTCTAAGATCTTGAGCTGCGAAGTCAAGCTATCTATATAGGCCCTTTCTTCCTTTCTGAGGAAGGCTTGCAGAGCTATAAATTTTCCCCTTAACACAGCTTTAGCCGCGTCCCATAGGTTCTGATAGCTTGGGTCTTCATTCTCATTTGTTTCGAGGTATCTCTTAATTTCTTTCTTGATTTCCTCCGTGACCCACTCATTGTTCAATAGTGAGTTGTTTAACTTCCAAGTGTTTGATTTGGTCCTCCGCGTTAAGACCCATTTTTCATCTGAGTTTTAGGCTCTAAGAAACTCAGTATCATGAATGTCAACATTCCTTTTTGGGAACTCAGGTATGTTTCTATAAATAATAAGTTAAATAATACTAATATATCTCTCATAAAGAATTGAGCTGCTAGAATGTTTTAAAAGTTTGTGCTAAAACATCAAGCTAAAAACAGTGAATTTGCACATTTATTACAAACTACTGTTTATGGTATATCAATAATCACATGCAGTTTTAAATAATGCAAGGAGGTAGTTACAATAGGTTGAACGTAATCTTTTAGGCTTGGGTTCTGTGGATATGGTACAGTGGGAAAGCACTTGCTTTGCAAGTGTGAGATCGTGAGTTTAAGTCTCTGGCACTGCTCTGCACAGCTAAGTAAGATTCCCAGATCTGCTGGTATGAACCCTGGCTCTGCAAAAAAGGGTGCAACCTCCAGGATACCACATCAAAGTGTGTGTAAACACTCCTACTAAGTGTGCAAAAACTATAACCAAGTATGTGAACATCTCAAGCAATGTACAACCTCTGATACCATAACAATAACTGCAGCAACAACAAAAGGAACAAAAGCATTTTTAAGATAATAATAACAACTATGTATATGAAGCAGAACCAGTCTTGTTACTCACTGCTAACAATTCAACAAATACCAATGATGTTTGGAATTTCTTATTATTTTCATTTTCATCCCAAGTAGAGATAACACTGAAAAAATGAGTTGCATGGTTCTGTTGAAAGTAACAGAACTGTATCAGAATAGTACAAAAACCTAAAAATTATTTAATTTTAGAATCTTCTTTCCAGCTAATTCCAAAACTTCAATTCTATAATAGAAATTCTAAATGTATCCCAATCTTACCAATTTAATCCACCATATCTTTTCTCCTTTGCCTATAAAAAGTAAACTAAACCACAAATAGAAATTGCCTTAAAAAGATTCTAGTACTGTAAGGAGCTAGAAATTTCTGAAACAAGGAATGAACGCCTACCAATGTTTATAGTGCTAACTACCATTTTAAATCTCTATGTAAACAAGCTAAAACACCAATAAACTCTTCTGCTGCCAATTATAATATTTTCTATAACTAGAAGAATAGAAATTAAGGGTTCAATGATAGCCAAATGCTTTGACTTCTCTCCATCTAGTTAGGATAGAAAGCAGTTTATGGATATATAAACAATAGGTCCCTGAAGTAATGAGTGTCATAAATGCCATTATATGAGGTTGGAGATAGTACAAAAGTAAGGATTTACCTTTCACATAGCCAATCCCTGCTTGATTAGGGAAAACATGTATGCTCAATAGCACAGCAGGGAGGGCATTTGACTTGCACTCAGCCTACAGGTTAGATCATTCCCTACCACCAATATCCCGGGTATACTCACCCTTTCCCACCCTCCCCCTGCCTCCGTGGCTACAATATTCCCCATATTCTCTATACTTTTGGGAATTATGGCTTGCGACACAGACACTGAGAGGTCACCATATTTGGTCCATTATCTAATTTCGGCACACATCTCCCATCCTGACTGATTCCTCCAGCAATCATTTTCTTAATGATCTCTTCTCTATTGCATCAGCCTTCTCCCCTCTGCTCATGAAGCAGGCTTCCAGCTATGGGGCAATCTTCCTTGCCCTCGTATTTACTGTCCTTGGGTGGTATTCTTATGAATAGAATCTTCCTTGATGTCAGTTTTGCTCTGGGTCATATATTTTTAAACATGGACTCTTATACAGGAATACATGATCATATATATGCAATTACATATTCATTTACCTGTAATCCTGACATTATATTAATGCTTCTTGTAAACCACCTTACTTGATCAGGGTAAACTCTTCACTCAAGGAATAAGCTACAGTTCTTTATTGCTTATATGGCTAAATGATTACACTGATTTGAATAGTTATGCTTGTTTTAACATCTCCTATATGTTCTTGCAAGCTACCGAGAGTATCCTGCCTGCACAGGAAGAGCCTGGCAAGCTAACCATGGCATATTCAATATGACAAAAACAGTAAAGATAGGTCTCATTCTCCTGACCGTGAAAGAGCCTCCAATCATTCACTTGAAAGGCAAGGAAAGAGAGGTTGCTAAAATCTCAGAGCTAAGAGGAATAGAGATGTTACTGGTGCCCGCTCGAGTAAATCTATGAACAATGGGATGACAGTGATACAGTTTATGGCAACTTGTTTTATAATAAGTGGTGTATCCTGACACATGTTCTATGTGATCTTGAGAAGAATCTGAATCAAACTGTTTTCTGGCTCTCCCTGAGCTTCCCAGTCGTCGATGCCCGAGTGCTGTGCTCAAGGCCCCCAGAACGATCTCCAGCCAGTGGCCTCCAGCCAGTGGCCAGTGGCCCAAAGGGACGTGGCCTCTTTGGAAGTGGGCGGGGCCCTGCTGCAATGGGAGTGGTCGCTGGTAGCAGCTGCAGTTACGTTCCCCTTTACTAGTACACTTGACAGACGTCGAAATCCCCATTAACTAACTTTTTGGAGATCTCCCCAGTTACCTCAAACAGAAAAGACTAAATTAACCACTAGCCTACTCCAATTGCACCAAAATATCGAATACTCAGGAAAAGAGAGATTAGCTTTAGTGGACTGGAAGGTCCCACCTCCATATAACCGTGACAGCATGAAGAAAGAGCACAAATCCCCACAGCATGGAGAGGACAAATAAAAGGGTCCAGAAACCTCTGCAGGAATTTCCCACAAATGTGATCTCTCTGATGAAGAATTCAGAGAAGAAATTCTGAGAATGTTCATCAAACTTAAAGAAACCGTGGAGCAGTCAGCGAAAAAATTACGGGATGAAATGAGAGCAGAAATAGGAAAGCTACATTCAGAAATGTCAAGAATAAAAGACACTGTAGATAAAATAAAAAACGCAGTTGAGCCCTCAACAATAGAATGACTACAGCTGAAGAGAGAATAAGTGAGCTTGAAGATGAGCAACAGAAATTCCATAGGCTACAACAAACAATTGGAAAAGATCTTAAAATAGCTCTAGGGCTAATCAGAGACCTAGGGTATGATACCAAGAGGAATAACATAAGAATCATTTTAGTTCCAGAAGGACAGGGAGGCAACCCTAAAGAGAAAGCCACAGTTAAAGAAATCATTGCTGAAAAGTTCCCAGAGCTGGATAGGGCAGATGTTCAGATTTTAGGAGCCAGAAGGGTGCCAGCTAGAAGGGACCCTAATAAAAAGACTCCAAGACATATCATAGTCAGAATGATGGATGCCATGGATAGGGACACAATATTGCAAGCGGCAAGGTCAAAAAAAGAAATCATATACAAAGGGGCACTCCTTAGATTCACAGCAGACTTATCAGAGGAAATCCTCCAAGCCAGAAGACAATGGTGGAATATAGTGAAAAAACTCAATGAAATGAATGCCTCACCAAAAATACTTTATCCAGCTAAGATCTCACTCAAACTCGAAGGAACTATGCACAATTTCATAGATAAACAACAACTAAGGAACTTCATAGACTCAACAGCAAGCTTAAAAGAAGGACTAACGGGGCTTTTGTAAGACAAGGTAAAAACCTACAAGAACAAGAAAACCCACAGAAAGATGACACAAAATCCCATGACAATAATCTCTCTCAATGTCAATGGCCTAAATGCACCAATTAGAAGACACAGAGTGGCAAAATGGATTTGGAAACAAAACCCAACATTCTGCTGCCTACAAGAAACACAGCTGAACAGTCAGAGCAAACACAGACTCAAAGTCAAAGGATGGAAAACAATCCTACAAGCAAATAACTTCTTCAAAAAAGCTGTGGTTGCCATACTAATATCCGGCAACATAGACTTCAGGTTGAAAAAGATTAGAAGGCACAGCGAAGGTCACTTCCTATTTATCAAGGGATATGTACAACAGGAAGAAATAACACTCATAAAGGTATACACACCTAATGAGCGACCAGCTAAATACTTAAAACAAGTCCTAACAGACTTTAAGGAGGACATTGCTAGCAACACAATAGTAATCAGAGACTTCAATACTGCCTTACCACCACTGGATAGATCAACAAGAATAAAACTCACAAAGGAAATACTGACAATGAAGGAAAAAATAGAAGGGAGAGGCCTAATAGACCTATACAAGGCTTTACACCCCCAAAAGAAAGAATGCACATTCTTTTCAGTGCACATGGCACATTTCCATAGACCATGTACTGGGCCACAAAACATACCTCAATAGAATCGGAAAAATAGAAATTGTATCAACTACCTTCTCAGACCACGATCCGCTGAAGATAGAAGCTAACCACACGCAGACACAGAGAATCAAAGCAAACACCTGGAAATTTAGCAGCTCAGTGTTGAACAGTAAGTGGGTCAGGAAGGAAATCAAGGAATAAATCAAGAGATACCTCGAAACAAATGAAAATGAAGACACGAGCTACCCAAACCTATGGGACGCAGCCAAAGCTGTGTTAAGGGGAAAATTTATAGCTCTGCAAGCCTTCCTCAGAAAGGAAGAAGGGGCCCACATAAATAACGTGACTTCATAGCTCAAGCCCTTAGAAAAGGACCAGAAAAAGGAACCCAAACCAGACCAAAGGAAGAAAATAATAAAAATTAGAGCAGAAATTAATGACATGAAAACCCAGAAAATAATCTGAAAGGCCAATGAAGCTAAGAGCTAGTTCTTTGAGAAAATAAACAAGATTGATAAACCGCTAGCAAGACTCACAAAGAAAGAGAGAGAGAGAGAACCCTAATAAACCAAATCAGAAATGAAAAGGGGGACATCACAACAGAAACCAATGAAATTCAGAAGATCATCAGAGACTACTTTGAAAGTCTTTATGCCACGAAACAAGAGAACCTAAGAGAAATGGATGAATTCCTTGACTCCTACAATCTCCCAAGACTGAACCAAGAAGACTTGGAATTCCTGAACAGACCCATTAATATCAAGGAAATTGAAACTGTAATCAAAAGTCTTCCAAATACAAAAGCCCAGGTCCAGATGGATTCACTGGCAAATTCTTCCAAACATTTAAAGAAGACTTGTTGTCAATTCTCCTCAAGATTTTCCAGAAAATTGAAAAAACAGGAACTCTCCCAAATAGTTTATATGAAGCACATATCTCCCTAATACCAAAAACAAACAAAGACAGCACTAATAAAGAAAATTACAGACTGATATCCCTGATGAACACCGATGCAAAGATCCTCAACAAAATATTAGCAAATAGGATCCAACAACTCATCAAAAAGATCATACACCATGACCAAGTGGGATTCATCCAGAGGATGCAAAGATGGTTTCACATTTGGAAATCAATTAACATAATCCATCATATCTAGAAAAGTAAAGATAAAAACTATATGATCATATCAATTGATGCCAAAATCCAACATCCGTTCATGATGAAAACCTTCACCAAAATGGGTCTTGGAGGAACTTTCTTCGATAGTCAAAGCCATCTACCACAAGCCTACAGCAAGCATAATCCTCAATGGGGAAAAACTAAGGGCCATTCCTCTAAGGTCAGGGATAAGACAAGGATGCCCACTCACACCACTTCTGGTTAACATAGTCCTGGAAGTACTTGCAATAGCTGTTATACAAGAAAAAGATATCTAGTGCATCGAAATAGGAAAGGAAGAAATCAAACTCTCAATATTTGCAGATGATATGATACTATATCTAGAGAAGTCTAAATCCTCTACTAAGAAACTCTTAGAAACAATAGACTTGTACAGTAAAGTTGCAGGCTATAAAATCAATACCCCAAAATTTATGGCCTTCCTATATGCAAACAATGAAACAGAGGAAAGTAACATGAAAAAAGCAATCCTATTAACTATCATACCCCAGAAAATTAAGTACCTTGGAATCAGCTAAAGTAATGAAGTAAAAGACCTCTATAAAGAAAACTACAAGACGCTACTCCATGAGATATATGAGGAGGTGAGGAAATGGAAACATATCCCCTGCTCATGGTTAGGGAGAATCAATATTGTCAAAATGGCAATACTCCCAAAAGCATTGTAGAGATTCAATGTGATCCCTATAAGGATACCCATGTCATTCTTCAAAGAAATGGATCATGCAATCCTGAAATTCATATGGAACAGCAATTGCCCAAGGATTGCTAAAACAATTCTTGGGAAAAAGACGATGGGAGGCATCACCCTCCCCAACCTCAAACTTTACTACAAGGTGGTAATAATCAAACCAGAATGGTACTGGAACAAAGGCAGACCCGCAGACCAATGGAACAGGGTGGAATATCTCTACACACAACCCCAAATGTATGACCATCTAATCTTTGATAAGGGAGCAAAAAATGTGAAGTGGAGCAAGGAACGCCTCTTTAACAAATGGTGCTGGCACAACTGGACAACCACATGCAAAAGAATGGTCTTAGATCTCGACCTGATACCGTGCACAAAAGTCAGATCAAAATGGATTAAAGACCTCAACATCAGATTACAAACCATAAGGTACATTGAAGACAAGGTCGGAAAAACCCACCATGATATTGAAGCTTTCTTCAAAGATGACACGCAACTGACCAACCAAGAGGAAACAGAGATCAACAAATGGGACTACATTAAACCAAGAAGCTTCTGCACCACAAAAGATACAGTGATCAGAATACAAAGACAGTCTTCAGAATGGGAAACGATATTCTCCCAATACCCATCAGATATGGGGTTGATATCAAGGGTATATAAGGCACTGGTTGAACTCTACAAGAAGAAAACATCTAACCCCATCAGAAAATGGGGCAAAGAAATGAACAGAAACTTTCTGTTCTGGAAAGACAAGAAGAGATACAAATGGCCAAAGGCACATGAAAAAGTGCTCTGCATCACTAATCATCAGGGAGATACAGATCAGAACAACCATGATATACCATCTCACACCACAGAGACTGGCACACATCCAAAAGAACAGAAACAACCGCTGTTGGAGAGGATGTAGGGAGAAAGGGACCCTTCTACACTGCTGGTGGGAATGCTGACTGGTTCAGCCCTTCTGGAAAACAATATGGATGCTTCTCAAAAACTTAGAAATTTAGCTCCCATTTGACCCAGCAATACCACTACTGGGAATATACCCCAAAGAAGCAAAATTATAGTTGAAATGACATCTGCACTTCTATGTTCATCGCAGCACTGTTTAGAATAGCCAGAATCTGGAAAAAGCCCGAGTGCCCAAGAACAGATGACTGGTTAAAGAAACGCTGGTACATCTATACAATGGAATACTATGCAGCTGTTAGAAAAAAATGTAGTCATGAGCTTTGCATATAAGTGGATTAACATGGAAAGCATCATGCTAAGTGAAATGAGTCAGAAAGTGAGAGACAGACATAGAAAGGTTGCACTCGTCTGTGGAACATAAAATAACAGAGTAGGAGACTAATATCCAAGAATAGTAGAAATAAGTACCAGTAGGTTGGCTCCATGGCTTGGAAGCTGGTCTCACTTGCTGAGGAAAAAGGCAGCTCAGCTAGAGAAGGGAACACTAAGTAAAATGTTGTTGGAGATCCCGCCCGGGAAGGGAGATGTGGGCTGAAAGTAGACTAGAGACTGAACACAATGGACACTCAATACCCCTATTGCAAACCACAACACTGAATTGGAGAGAGAGAGAGATCAAAAGGGAATACCCTGCCACAGAGGCAGAGTGGGTTGGGGGGATACGGGATATGGGGGTGGAGGGATACTGGGTTTATTGGTGGTGGAGAATGGGCAATGGTGGAAGGATATGTTTGTGAACATTATATGAAGGAAAAACAAGTTCTAAAATGTGTGAATCTGTATCTGTACCCTCATGGTGATTCACTAATTAAAGAAAAAAATAAAATAAAATAAAATAAAATAAAATAAAAATTACATAGAAGATTAATAGGTCATGATGGGAGGAGCTACATTACTAGCCCTTTTTTGTAAATAATGTATGTGTATTATTTCTAAGGACAAGAAGTAATTTTTTAGTGAGAGACTCTCCCCATTATCTCTGTTCTCTGGGATGACAGCAATACTTCATGTGGTCAATGCTCTGTAAGCCAAATTTCTTGAGTGGCTGTGCCAAAATATAGTGAGAATTTTGTTTTATTTCACTATATTTGGCTTGATTGTGACTGCAGAGTACCCTAATTAATTTTCAATTACATATCTGTGTAAGCACTCACATTAAGAGGACATAGATAAATGTCTCAGAGTACACTTTTGGAATCAGATGTAATCAAGTTTATTTGGTCATATTAGGTTTCCATAACAAATATTTGCAAAAATATTTTGGATATCCAGAGTTTTCTAAATTTGAAATCTGAAAAAGTTACTGTGATTTACTGTAATTAATTTATATATTATGTACTATGGTGAAAGCATTATACCTACAAAGAGAAATCTTGAATAAACTTTTTTAATTTTGCTTAAAAAATCTGTTTTCTGAAATTGTTTGTTAAATTCATCTTTAACTGATATGATTGTTCATGTTATCTTTTTCAGTATTTATCTGTTGCTCTGCATTCTAAACATTATTATAGGTAAACTATTGATATTTCCAATTTTTTTAAACAATATTTATTCTTTATATGTAATTTGGAGTTAAGTTACTATGGGTCCATGAAATGCAACTTATCTGAGAGGCATTTCCTGAACAAAGGACTCCCCCTCTATCCCCTGACATTTACAATTAGTAAGTTGAGTGTCGTTATAAATGGAGAACTTAGCCTTCTCTTTCAAATCAAATATTCAAGCTCTGCATTTTAACTATCCCTCCTGGTAGTTAATTCTCCAATTTAACAAAAATACTAGCTCTATGACTTTACCACTTTTTTCCTTTTTGATAATATTCCTGATTTCCTCATAGCATTATTGGACATTTTGTTTGTAGAATATTAATCTCTGCAAGAGCATGTGCAACTGGGACCATATCTCCATTATCTTGCAGTCAATAACAATTAGCTAGAAGGATGAATGAATGAATGCAAATATAGTTGATTAAAAATTAAAATGTTTGGTTATCCACAGGGTATAGATCTCAAAATTTTTGCCAATGTCTCCTATCTCACTCCTGTCACATTCCCTTTTCCTATAAACTCACTGAACATTTTCCCTCATATATTTAATATTTACTTACCTCTCTCAAGTCCTATGGAAGTACTGCTCTTTCTATCTAGAGTCATTGCCTCATCTAATCTCTATACATCAATTTATTCTTATCTATTATTTTCAAATGGATAAGAATAAACTTATTTTTAATCAAACTTATATCTAAGTCAAATCAGACAAGATTATTTTAGCATTAAAATTTTCACATTTCAATTTTTCAAACATGGATTATTATACATTTGTGTTTTGGGGTTCTTAGCCACACTCAGTGATGCTTGGTGTATCATATGCAGTGTTGAGGTATTGAACCAACATTGGCTGAAATAGCATTATGAATAGAGGTGACTTACAGCTGTACTTTTACTCCAGGCCATGAATTTCATTCTAGGAAATGCATATACAAAAGACAAATAATTTGTTTGCCAAATTTACTAGTACAATGCTTATTAGGTAATGATATGACATTTTATTATGTTTTTTAAATTTTTACATGTGGTTTATGTTCAAATGTATATTTCCTATAACTACTAGGAATTTATTCTTTTATGCAATGTATGCCATATATAAGTAACTTTTCTTGCACTTTTAAATTCTGTAGTAAGTTCCTTTGTATATGCATTACAATTTAAAAGCCTTTTGGGGCTGGAGCAATAGCATAGCGGGTAGGGTGTTTGCCTTGCATGAGGCTGACCGGGGTTTGATTCCCAGCATCTCATATAGTCCCCTGAGCACCATCCGGGGAAATTCCTGAGTGCAGAGCCAGGAGTAGCCCCTGTGCATACCTGGATCTGACCCAAAAAGCAAAAAAAAAGCCTTCTGAATTCTGTCCCTATATACATATAATTTCTGGTGTGACTAACATCTCTAATTACACCAACATGTGCTTGCTATTCTATTCTATTTTTGTTTCACATATAGGTAGTTTATATCTCTGTGGGTGATGGATGGTTACGTATATGATATTTCTTTAAGTAAATTACATAGTTTTAGTGCCTTTAAAAGTATAGTCTAATAAATAGATTATTTAGTATGTAGTCTAAATTAAACTTCCATCTTTATTACTGATAAAGAGAGATATTTCACTGATTAAGCGTCAGTAGACATTGTCTTATCTACATTAAATATCTGTCTCCTTGTTTGTAAATTACTTACCCTGCTAGGTTGTTTAGTGAAAATTCCATGGGATTAAATTATACATATTAACATATACATATGCACATATGTATACATATATATATATATATATATATAGTCCCCCAAGCATGGTGTAACTCATGAGTACAGAGCCATAAGTAACCCCTGAGTATTTCCAGGTGTGACCCAGAAAGTTAAAACCAAAAAGAAGAAAAAGAAAATTATATATATATATATATATGTCTATAACCATTCATGAAATAAAGTGACCCAGCATCCAATAAATATATTTTTGTAATGCTACTCTTTAATTGTCAAAATCCTATTCATACATTTCTTTGAAACTCTTCTTAAAGTTCTTTCATTGAGGTACTATATAAAACGGAATAATTTATGCATTATTATTTGAAACAGATTACGATGAGTCATAGCTGAGTCAGATAAACTTTACAAGTACCTGATAACTATTTTCTCTATGTTCTTTACAAATTTAGAAATAAAAATGAGTAAGCCTCAGTATAATGTTTGACACAGAATTTTTAAAAGAAACATAGACATATAAAAACCACATTTACTGTTGCCTTGCTTAGAAGAATGACATGGTGAGAAATACTTTGGAGTCCTTTCCTTCCTAGGTCTCCTTCAATTCCACTCAAATTGGTAATGACTAATATTTTGTTGGAAAATTTTATCTTCCAGTATTCATTAAACAGGATTAGAGGATATATATTATAAATATATATGATTTTTAATATACATAGTAAAATTTGTAGCTAAATATATATCAAATCTAAGCTTTTAAAAATTAAATTAGAGCGTAATTAACTTGGTTTCACAGTAGAGTAGTGCTACCTTTCTTCTTGCTTTATTAATTAATTGAATTTTTGCAGATACTACACGAAATGTCATTAATGAAGGGGGCTGTAGTATATGTTTAAGGTTATTCTGCAGTTGATCAAATAATTTTTAATGTAAAAAATTATTCTAGTGGGTTTTTTTTTTTTGCTTATCAAAGTTTATCCTCTACAACCTGTCTCAAACCTTGGAGCCCTTATACTGTCCTTTTTTTGGGTGGGAGGGTAGTTTTGTACTGAAAGATTAAACAACTTTAACATATTGAGCCAAAACACATTAGAATTAGGTTTACAATGCCCTTGAGCTGCAATATTATAGTAAATTTTCTTTGGGAAAAGGATTTAACTTTCGGGTTAAAGAAAAGTAACTGTAGAGAAATGCAGGTTATAAATAAGAGTTAATACATAGGGATTAGTAAGTAGATGACTAATTGGATTGTCCGAAGTATGAATGGTGCTTTCTCTGCTGTATATGCATTTATTCCCCTGAAAAATGAGATCTTGACCTAATTGTGAATTTATCAATTCTATCTTAGACATCATGGCTGTGGCTGGATTCTGGACACATGAAGGAACTGGCAGAGGAACCAGGTGTGTGGGACCTGGGGCTGAGATCTCCAAGCCTGCTCAGGTTGGGACTGGGCCTCCTCTGCCCAGATTCCCTATTTTCCAATAGCTAGGCAGTCACACCCAGAAACTGCCCCCAACACCATGTAATCCCATTAACAGCCAATGTCCAGAGACTATGAAATCAAACTCCTGGGAATGGAGTTATAGCCTAGTTCTCCCTCTTGGAGAACCAGGCAAGATACCAAGAGAGTTTCCTGCTCTCAGGGGAGAGCCTGACAAGCTCCCTGTGGCGTATTCATATGCCAAAATCAGTAACAATGATGGGTCTAAAATTCCCCTGACCCTGAAAGAGCCACTAATGCAGCACCATTGGGAAGGATGAGGAAAGAGAGGCTTCTAAAATCTCAGGGCTAGGACGAATGGAGATGTTACTGAGACCACTTGAGAAAAATCAAGGATCAACGGGATCATGATGATGATGATGATGATGATAATGATGATCCTAGACATCATAATGTGCATTTAATATGCTACTTCTGAAGGTTATCACATGACCAAACATGGAGGACCCACGTAAATGCTTTTGGGGGCAGTATTTTGAAAGTGTCTCTCAAACTTTGCTTTCCATTTTCACTTCTATCACTTGAAATGCTTTCGACACTGTGTAATTGACTCAAGAAATTTAAAATAGTAAAACTGTTTATTATTATATTGTATGTTAAAAATACAGGGGTAGAGTGGGTTTGTTTCATTTAATGACTTATGAAACAAACAATAATGCATGTTCTTTCCATCTTGGTAATAGTTGCCTCATAACTCCAGTGTTTACCTCATTATTTATTTCATTATCAAACTTACAACAAGGCCATCACACTTCAGCTATCATATCAAGCATAGATATCTTGAGATGAAAATGCAATGTTAATCGACAAATTGACAAGTTATCTATATTATTTATTAAACACTATATGCAGTAGTTCTAGTTTTTATGCTTTTTGTCCTGCAACAATATTGCATCACACCTACCAATAAAGTGCCAATATCCTTCCACCTGTCTCTAGTTCCCTACTCACCTGCTCTCCCATCCCATAGAAACCATTTTTCCAAAAAGAAAAATATTCCTATAGTATTCTCTTCCCCATCATTAAACACCATTAACCAGAATTAGAATAATATGTATCTATTTTAAAACCAAAATCTTATAGGAAGAATGAGATAATACTAGATCAAGGTGGCCCATGTGTTTTATATATTATAAATCATCAAAGAACTTGAATGGACTATTTTATTGGATGCTGTTCACTATGCATCCTTAGTTTAGTTAATGAATAGCTAGTCGTTTCTAAAGAATTTCTATTATAGTTAGTATAAATTCTTCTCCGTATCCAATATATTTATATGCCTTTCCCCAAACCATACCATTATAGACCTTTTATCAGCCCACATTTAAGTATAGATTCAAAGGTCTATATTTTTTTTAAGAGAGTAAGGAATTACTGCCATGAGGAATATTTAAAACTATATATAATTTCCTGGAGATTTTCAATATGGTGTATTTATTTGAAGTAACTGAAAGTCTTATTTAATTGTTCTCATTCCATTGCTGCAACTTTATGGTAAGATGAAAAAATGTATGCATATTGATGGATCGATTTTATTGGAAAGAAGTACACCGCAATGAATTATTATAATTCCATAAGAAGGTATGTAATTATTTAGCAATTCTATTCAATATTAGTACTTAAAATGTTTTAAGAATATATGAAAATTCTTAAATATAATGTGATATATAAAATATATAAATTCTCATATAAATGCGATAAATATAACTAATTCTATTTATTGCATATTTGGAAAAATTTTGTTTAATTGTCTAATATTATGTTTATTCTAAAATATACCTAATTCTTTCACTAGTCCCATTAAATATAGAGGTGAGGATCTTTGGTACTTATTTAGTCATGGTTGGGGAGAAAGTATAGCAGTAAAAGTGCTTGTCTGAAACACAGACGACCCAGATTTGATTTCCACTCTGATAGCACTTCTTGCAGTGCTTCCTGAACACAGAGCTAAGAAAAAGGCTAAGTACCACTAGACAGGACCCAGCAGATTCCTCTGTGGCTAAGATCATTTAAATATTATGAATGCTTTTGAATCAAAGTTTAAACGCCAAAAATTTGAATTCTAAATTATTATAGCATACAATGTTAGTAATATAACAATTACTTTGCTAATGACATCTACATTGAAATTATTTTTTCTCCTGGTATGTTTCTGAAACCTTTTAACTGATAAATAAAATTTAATGGAAAACTTATATATATTCCCTGATCTTTCTTCCTGAAACCTATTTATTGACAAGTGTTAACCTTTTAAATCACTCACTTACTATCTTATACCTTACTTCAATTTGTACAATTTGTTATTTTCTAAATCTTCTGTTTAGTTTTACATACCTTAACTATCCCTTTTTTCCTTATCATTGATAAATTATAGTATTACTATTGTCACATAATTGACTCTAACTGTCCTTTTGTGAGCACTTATCCTTTAAAGATTCTTTTAAATTTTCTTCACAATTTCTTTGTATACTCACTCATTTTTGTCTCAATTGCTTTTTTTCCCTCTGAATTTCCATTTATGACAAATTGTTATTTAGATTTAGTGCTATCTTCTGTCAGTAAATGTCAAGTGCCTTGTTCACTCTTATACTATATATCCTGTTTCATATTTGAATTTTAAAATGTCTACTTTATAGGCAGCGCAGCTTGAAATTTCCTCTCAAGGTGAGTACTCATGAGCTGTCTTCTCATTTACCTGGGTTTCCTCCTTCACAAAGTCATTTCTCATTAGGATTAATTTTTTATAACGTGGCCACAGTGAATTGATAACATATATTTGATCTAATTAGGTGCCAGATTTCCTTGGTAGCCGTGGTAGATATTTAAGCTTTGAGCAGCCTGAGAAAAGTAAAAGCAGCAGTTTTTAGTTCAATCTGAAAGTAAATTGGAAGTTGTTAGAAAAGAAATGATTCACTAAGATGAGCTCATGTAAGGAAAATTAAGTGATTTTCAAACTTTTGGTTCTAGTTATTTTGTTTTAAAGTATGTATTTAGTTTTAAAAGCTATATTTGAATTGTGTGTAATTTTCTTTTTTTTTTTTCGTCTTTCCATTTCCTCTCCCTTTCACATTTTTTTCAATAGAACATAGGTTTCAAATGGGAAGTATATTACTTCCAGTGTTTTCTGCTTCAAGTCTAAACAAGTTGTGATTTTAAAAAATTATAAAGTTTTCATCTCTTTTATTCATGAATGAAATAGTTCCTATAATGATCCTGATTTTTTAATTTTCCTAAATTCACATGCTGAAGCTCTAGTTTTCCAATGCAGCTGAATTTGGAGATCTGCAAAAGTATTTGAGTTTAAATTAGTTGACAGGGATCCGGTTTGAATAGGATAAATGGTCTTGTAATGCATGAGAGAATTCTCTCTCTCTCTCTCTCTCTCTCTCTCTCTCTCTCTCCTCTCTGTGTGTGTGTGTGTGTGTGTGTGTGTGTGTGTGTCTTCTCTCTCTCCAAACTCTAGAAACATGGGCTGGAGTGATAGCGCGGTGGGTAGGGCATTTGCCTTGCACACGGCCTACCCAGGTTTGATTCCCAGCATCCCATATGGTCCCCTGAGCATCACCGGGTGTGATCCAAAAAGCAAAAAAAAAAAAAAAGTATAGAAACATTTTAGATAGATGAGAATGGAAAAACAAAAATTGTGTAGAGTCTATGGGCTGGAGTGATAGGACAGTGGATAGGGCATTCTCCTTGCACACGGCCGATCCAGATTTGATTCCTTCACCCCTCTTGAAGAGCCCAGCAAGCTACTGAGAGTATCTCGCCCGAAGGGCAGAGCCTAGCAAGCTACCCATGGCATATTTGATATGACAAAAACAGTAACAACAAGTCTCACGATGGAGACGAAACTGGTGCCCGCTAGAGCAAATCGATAAGTAATGGGATCACAGTGACAGTGACAGTGTAGAGTCTATGAATCCTTATTTTGATAAGTATTAGCATAGTATATTTCTGAGGTATTGTTAATGGCTGTATTATATGGACGGTGTAAGCTAGCAACAATATTGTGAAGGTCTCTGCTTGAGTGTGAAATTTATGGACAATTTTTGGTTGAATACAATAAAGTACAACTAACTTTCCACATTATATAGATCAAGAAAACAGTAAAGATAGTTGTATTTTTTCTTTTTTCTCTTACATATTCCCTTTGTATGACTTGTTTTTTTTTTCACTTATTTCAACCCTAGTGATCTTGAGTGTAATTAGCATTCTTTTCCCTTTGATGCTATATTAGCGCCTGCTTTCTTATATTGAGTAAACAAGTAAAAGAAACTCTATAATCACTTTAGTAAAAGTATTTTCAAAACACATAAAAATTACTAGAATTTGAATATCTACCATGCATATATATGCATATATATGTATATATGAATACGTAAATATGTATATATGCGTATATATATCCGTGAATATACATATATATGTAAGTATTGAGTTAAGGGGATGGAGTGACGATACTGAGGGTAGAGAGATTGTTGCCTTGTACCCAGCTAACCTGGATTTCATTCCCACTACCACATTTGGCCTCTTGAACCCACCAGGATTGATCCCTGACCACAGAGCCAGGAATCAGCCATTGAGCACTTCCAGGTATGCTCCCCTAATCAAAAATAAGTATATGAGTAAATAGTTTTATATATTATAACATATTAAGCATAATTTTCTATAAAAGTATCTTGGATCAAGAGAGCAGAGCAGACAGTCTTGACTCAGCTGTCTTGTCTTGACACAGCATCTCATATGCCCCCCACAAGTCTGACCAAGGAGTAATGTCTAAGCAAGGAGCCAGGAGTGATCCCTAAACACTCAGCCAGAAGTGAGAATATGCACTGCCAGGTGTATCAATGAAAGAAATAACAACAAAACATAACTTAGTATTACTGGATACATTTTAATATATTTTATTTGGTAATACAGTCTGATTCTAATGAACAATCTTTGTGTTTTAAATTATAAGAAATGACAAAATTAATTTTCCAGATATTCTATTTTGTATTGGTCTCCTGTTATAAAAATAAGCAATAAGGCATTTTAAGAGAATGAAAAAATTACTCCAAAATTAATAAACATTTTTACTTTAGAAATGTTTGCAATAATTTATGTTGTTTCCTTATAGAAGTGCAGATAATGAAGTCAATTTTAATATTACCATCACAGGTTTATTTTCTTGCTGATAAATCACTAGATAAAACATTGAATATTTCTACTAGTACAAGAAAAACTATATTTGTCTAAGTTTTTCAAGAGAAAGAAGAAAGAGAGATAACAGTATTAATTCGATGACTACTATAATTGATGGAATATCCAGCAATCATTATTTCTAAGCTGGGAGTATATAAAAGAGCAACATTAAGAATATTAAATGTTTAATTATAGTTTACTGGGTAAAGTGACAATTAATTCAGGGGAATGTGGAACCCATCATTTAAGTGCTAATGTAATTTTTAATTTACATGAAATAGATCAATCCTACAAATATAAATCAGAATATGAAAAGAATTAAGTAAATATAGGAAAGAATCTAAGTAGACCTATAGAAAAGATAAACTATATCTTATCCTAAGAAATGGAATATTGGCTTTATGCTAGGAAAATTTATAGAGATTGCTTAAATTTCTGCATTAATACGGAAAGAATTATAACCAAAATCTCTAAGTAAAAGGACAAAGTAAAAAGACAAAATATCTAAGTAAAAAAGGCACCTGATTTTTTATATATATATATTGATTTTATATTTAGAGAAGACAGAATTCCATATAAATATACAAATCAAATATTAATTTGTTATTGTGAATGTATATAATCCCTTAGCAGAATAGGAATAAACCAATCTTTCTCAATCTTGTAGAATTTGATCATAAACACAATGAGTGAATGCCTTTCTCAATGCAAGTTCTAAGAAGTTTGTCTTGTCGTTTAAATTTCCTTTACTGCCTTTTCCAAGACTGGTTTCAAGGCTAGAAAATTTCTAAACTTTACTTATCCCAGAAGCTCTGTATAGTTCCTTCAGATCTGAATAATAATCTAACTGGATAGAGTAGTCTTGGTAACATGTTCATTTCATTGAGTTATTTATTTTACTATATCTCTTTATTCTCTTCTGATTTTAGAATATTATTAGTAGATTTACTGTGAATCTTAAGCTTTTCTTCTTATGTAAGTCCATTGTTTTGTTTTGCTGCTTTCAATATTCTTTTTCTTTTTTTTTTAATTCTTTTATTGATTCACCATGTGGAAAGTTACAAAGCTTTCAGGTTAAAGTCTCAGTTATACAATGCTCAAACACCCATCCCTTCACCAGTGCACATATTCCACCACCAAGAATCACGATTGACCTCCCCCATTCCCCACACCTCCCCAGCCCCCCACCCCGCATGTGTAACTGGTAAATTTCACTTTACTTTCACTTTACTTTGATTACATTCAATATTTAAACAAAAAATTCACTATTATTGATATGGAGTTTCTGCCCCCTAAAGTCGATCTGCTGAAAAGAAAGCATTTGGTAATTTGTTTTCCATTGCTGAGAATGAAGAGATATGAGGTCAGGAGGCCACACTAGCAGCAGAATAGTTTTGGATTTCTGTATTTTAGTATTTTAGTAACTAAGTCCAGAGAAATCTCTGCCAGGAATCGCAACATTGTAAGCTTGTACCTCTCAGCTACTTTATATTCCACATATGAGTGGGATCTTTCTATGTCTGTCTCTTTCTATCTGACTCATTTCACTCAGCATGATACTTTCCATGTTGATCCACTTATATGCAAAATTTCATGACTTCATGTTTTCTGACAGCTACATAGTATTCCATTGTGTAAATATACCAGAGTTTCTTTAGCCAATCATCTGTTTTCGGGCACTCTGGTTTTTTCCATATTGTGGCTATTCTGAACAGAGCGGCAATGAACATGGAAATGCAGATGTCATCTCTACTATACCTTTTTGCCTCTCCAGGATATATTCCCAGGAGTGGTATTGCTGGGTCAAATGGGAGCTCAATTTCTAACTTTTTGAGAATCGTCCATATTGTTTTCCAAAAGGGCTGAACCAGTCGGCATTCCCACCAGCAGTGAAGGAGAGTCCCTTTCTCCCCACATCCACGCCAACACCGGTTGCTTTTGTTTTTTGGTATGTGGGCCAGTCTCTGTGGTGTGAGATGATATCTCATTGTTGTTTTGATCTGCATCTCCCTGATAAATATGATGTTGAACATTTTCTCATGTGCCTCTCAGCCATTTGGATTTCTTCTTTGGAAAAGTTTATGTTCATTTCATCACCCCATTTTTTGATTGGGATGGCAGTTTTCTTCTTGTGGAGTTCAAATAGTGCATTGTATATCCTTGTTATCAACCCTTTATCGGATGGGTACTGCATAAATATCCTTTCCCATTCAGTAGATTGTCTTTGTATTTTGGTCACTGTTTCTTTTGAGTTGCAGAAGCTTCTTAGTTTGAGATAGTCCCATTTATTTATCTTTGTTTTCACTAGCTTAGCCAGTGGCGTGTCAGCTTTGAAGATACCTTTGGCTTCAATGTCGTGGAGGGTTTTGCCGACCTTATCTTCAATGTACCTTAGGGATTCTGGTCTGATGTTGAGGTCTTTAATCCATTTTGATCTGATTTTTGTACATGGTGATAGATGGAGGTCTAAGCCCATTTTTTTGCATGTAGCTGTCCAGTTTTGCCAGCACAATTTGTTAAACATGCTTTCCTTGCTCCTCTTCACATTTCTTGCTCCCTTATCAAAGATTAGATGATCATATATTTGGGGGTGTATGCCAGAATATTCAACCCTATTCCATTGGTCTGCAGCTCTGCCTTTGTTCCAATACCATGCTGTTTTAATGACAACCGCTTTGTAGTAGAGTTGGAAGTTGGGGAGGTTGATTCCTCCCATTTTCTTTTTCCCAAGGATTGCTTTAGCTATTCGTGGGGGCTTATTGTTCCATATGAATTTCAGGAGCGCTTGTTCCATTTCTTTGAAGAATGTCAAGGGTATTCCTATAGGGATCGCATTGAATTTGTACAATGCTTTTGGGGGAATTGCCATTTTGACAATATTAATTCTCCCAATCCATGAGCAGGGGATGTCTTTCCATTTCCTCGTGTCCTCTTTTATTTCCTGAAGTAGTGTTTTATAGTTTTCATTATACAAGTCCTTTACCTCCTTCGTTAAGCTGATTTTGAGGTACTTGATTTTTTGAGGCGCAATTGTGAATGGGATTGCTTTTCTGAGGTCACTTTCTTCTCTCTCATTATTTGCATATAGGAAAGCCATGGACTTTTGAGTATTGATTCTATAGCCTGCAACTTTACTATACGAGTCTATTGTTTCTAGGAGTTTCTTGGTAGAGGTTTTAGGGTTCTCTAGGTATAGCATCATATCATCTGCGAATAGTGAGAGCTTGATTTCTTCATTTCCTACCTGAATGCCCTTAATATCTTTTTCTTGCCTAATCGCTGTTGCAAGTACTTCCAGTACTATATTGAACAGAAGTGGAGAGAGTGGGCATCCTTGTCTCGTCCCTGTTCTCAGAGGGAAGGCTCTTAGTTTTTCCCCATTGAGAACAATGCTTGCCATTGGCTTGTGATAAATGGTTTTGACTATATTGAGGAAGGTCCCTTCTATACCCATTTTGGCGAGTGTTTTCATCATAAACAGATGCTGGATTTTGTCAAATGCTTTCTCTGTATCTATTTATATGATTATATGATTTTTATCTTTTCTTTTGTTGATATGCTGGATTATGTTGATTGATTTCCAGATGTTAAACCATCCTTGCATCCCCGGGATGGATCCCACTTGGTAGTGGTGTATGATCTTTTTGATGAGTTGTTGAATTCTATTTGCTAATATTTTGTTGAGGATCTTCGCATCTGTGTTCATCAGGGATATTGGCCTGTATTTTTTTTGTGGTGTCTTTGTTTGCTTTTGGTATTAGGTAGATATGAGCCTCATAGAAACTGTTTGGGAGGGTTTCTGTTTCTTCAATTTCCTGGAAAATCTTGAGAAGGACTGGCAAAAGGTCCTCTTAAATGTTTGGAAGAACTTGCTAGTGAATCCGTCCGGACCTGGGCTTTTTTTTTGGGAAGACTTTTGATTACCATTTCAATTTCCTTGATGTTAATTGGACTATTCAGGTATTCCAGGTCTTCTTGGTTCAGCCTTGGGAGATTATAGGAGTCAAGGAATTTATACATTTCTTCTAGGTTCTCTTGTTTTGTGGCATAGAGATTTTCAAAGTAGTCTCTGATGATCTTTTGAATTTCATTGGTTTTTGTTGTGATGTCCCCCTTTTCATTTCTGATTCGGCTTATAAGGGTTCTCTCTCTCTCTTTCTTTGTGAGTCTTGCTAGTGGTTTATGAATCTTATTTATTTTCTCGAAGAACCATCTCTTGGTTTCTTTCGGATTGTCTTTTGGGTTTCCATGTCGCTGATTTCTGCTCTAACTTTTATTATCTCTTTCCTTCTGCTTGGTTTGGGCACCTTTTGTTGGTCCTTTTCTAAGGTCTTGAGCTGTGAAGTCAAGTTATTTATGTGGGCCCTTTCTTCCTTCTTGAGATATGCTTGCAGAGCTATAAATTTTCCCCTTAAAATGGCTTTAGCTGCGTCCTACAGGTTCTGGTAGCTCGTGTCTTCATTCTCATTTGTTTCCAGGTACCTCTTGATTTCTTCCTTGACTTCCTTCCTGACCCACTCATTGTTCAATATCGAGCTGTTTAATTTCCAGGTGTTTGATTTGGTTTTCTGCATCTGTACATGATTAATTTCTATCTTCAGTGCATCATGGTCTGAAAAGATAGCTGGTACAATGTCTATATTTTTGATTCTGTTGAGGTATGCACTGTGGCCTAGTGCATGGTCTATTCTGGAAAATGTTCCATGTGCACTGGAAAAGAATGTGTATTCCTTTTTTTTGGGATTTAAAACCCTGTATAGATCTATTAGCCCTCTCTTCTATTTCTTCCTTCAAAGCCAGTATTTCCTTGGTTAGTTTTAATCTGCTTGATCTGTCCAGAGGAGACAGTGCAGTGTTGAAGTCTCCAACTACTATTGTGTTGCTCGAGATGTCCTTCTTAAGGTCTCTTAGCAGCTGTTATATGTATTTAGCTGGTCCCTCATTGGGTGCGTAGACATTTAGGAGTGTGATTTCTTCCTGATGTACACATTCCATGATTAATAAAAAGTGGCCTTCACTATCCCTTCTAATCTTTTTCAACCTGAAGTCTATGTTGTCCGATACTAGTAACACCACCCCAGCTTTCTTGAGGGAGCTGTTTGCTTGCAGGATTGTTTTCAATCCTTTAACTTTGAGTCTGTGTTTGTTCTGGCTATTCAGATGTGTTTCTTGCAGGCAGCAGAATGTTGGGTTGAGTCTCTGAATCCATTTTGCCAGTCAATTGGTGAATTCAGACCATTAACATTAAGGGAGATTATTGTTATGTGATTTTGTGCCATCTTTGTGCAAGGGTTTGTTGTGCTTGTAGGGGTTGTTCTTGTCTTACATTAGCCCCTTTAGTGCTTCTTTTAGGTTTGGTTTTGAGTTTATGAAGTTCCTGAGCTGTTGTTTATCCCCAAAGTAGTGTATGATTCCTTCTAGTTTGAATGAGAGTTTAGCCGGATAAAGTATTCTTGGTGAAGCGTTGATTACATTGAGTTTTTTCACTATATCCCACCATTGCCTTCGAGCTTGGAGGGTTTCCTCTGATAGGTCTGCTATGAGTCTAAGGGGTGCTCCTTTTTTATGCAATTTCCTTCTTGAACCTTGCTGCTTTCAGTACTGTGTCTCTCTGAAAGATGTCCATCATTGTAACTATGATATGTCTTGGGGTTTTTCTGTTAGGATCTCTTTTAGCTGGCACTCTTCGGGCGCCTTGAATCTGGATGCCTGCATTGTCCAGCTGTGGGAAGTTTTCCGCAATGATTTGTTTGACTGTGTCTTTTTCGTTGGGGTTGGTTCCCTGTGGTTTTGGTAGTCCAATGATTCTAATGTTTTTCCTCTTGAAATCATCCCCTAGGACTCTGATTCTGGCTAGAGCTATTTTGAGGTCTCTTGCCATGGTTTGATGTTGCCTGTAGGCCTCTTGCAGCTCATCTTCAAGCATACTGATTCTGTCTTCGGCTGCAGTCATCCTATTGTTGAGGGCAGCCAGAGAGTTTTTGATTTCATGTACCGAACCCTTCATTTCTTTTTGAAGGTTTTTATTTCTGCTCTCATTTCTTCCCGTATTTTGTCAGCTGTCTGTTGTATTGTTTCTGCCAGGTCTTCCTTGAAGTTGTCCATCTTTTCATTGAGTTCATTGAACATGTTGAGGATTTCAACTCTGAATTCTTTCTCAGAGAGGTCAAGTTTGTAGGAAACGCCCATTGAGGTTTCCGGACTCCTTTGATCATCCTCTGCTTGCACTGGGGATTTTCGCTGTTTCTTCATGTTGTTTGTGGTGATATGAAAGAGGGCCCTTGAAGATGAGTGTCGCTGTTTCCTTTTGTTGCAAAAAAGGATTGTGTATAGGCTCAGTTAATAGTGGTTGCCTTTTTACTTGCTGGTTGTAGAACCTGGTCTCCTACTGAGATGTTTCCTTCAATTCTTATGTGAAGTCTTGTGTTTTATTGTCCTACTGCTTGCGAATAGCTAGGATGTTAGTCTTGGATAGGACGTTGAGGGAACTATCTGCTGCCGCCTGAGCTTTGGCCGCGGGTAATGAGGCCACGCCCACTTTTCTTAGACCACGCCCCTTTCCCACAACCGGGCAGCGGTCAATGGGCTGGGGTTGGCGTGCGGGCCAGTTGGCCGGCAGTCCGCAGGGGAGGGAAGCACGGGGTGCTCAGGGCCGCGGAGCAGGCTGGGTCTGGAAGGGCGGATCGAGGGAGTGTCACAGACCTTTGTCGGAAGACAGAATGGCGGCGGTGCTTTGGGTCGGCGTGCTGGCCACTCGGCCAGCAGTCCTGCAGGGGAGGGAAGCGCGGGGTGCTCCTCCATATTCTTTTTCTATCTTTGCATATTGTCATTCTAATCCCAATGTACCTTGTAGTCATCCTACTTGAGTCTATTTTCTCTGGGATACTTTGAGCCTCTTGATGCTTGCAGCCTTTATTTCTCAACTCTGGGAAATTTCTTTCTACTATTTCTTTAACTATTATTTCCTTATTGAATTTTGCCATTTTATTTTTCAAAAAGTCAGATTTTTTGGGGGGTGTGCTCTTTGGGTCACACCCAGTAATGCTCAGGGATTACTTCTGACTGCACTCAGAAATTATTCCTGGCATTTTTCAGGGTACCATGTGGGATGCAGGGATTGAATCCTGATTGTCCGTGAGCAAGGCAAATGCACTAACCACTTTACAATCACTCCAGCCCCAGTCTGATGATTTTTATATGGTTTCTCTTAAACTCACCCCGTAGTTCTTGGTTTGGTTCATCCATTTAACCTTTGAGTGGCTTGACTTTTTCTTTAGATGTTGTTTTTCTGTTCCTCAGAGTTTCTATTGAGTTTTTAAATATTGTCTCTTTATTTAAATATTACCTCCTTATTTTTGCATCTGGTTGTCTCATTTTGGATTTTGTAATTTCTTGTGCTTTGCAAACTATTTGTGCCATCACTTTAGCACTCATTAGGCATCCTCATCACAATGTTACTAAAATCATTGTCTGAGAATTTACTGAGATTATTGGTGCTGATTGAGTGTTCTGTGCTACTATTTTGCCTATAGAGTTTGGTGAACTTCTATGTGTTTTCCCCATTGGATTTTCTATATTCCTGCTGTGCTTAGGGTATGGGTTTGAGTTTGTTTTGCTTTTTCAGTTAAACAACCTGGGACTCTCTGAGTAATTATGGTGGGAATTACTCTTTACTTTTCATGTCCATATTCAACCAACAATGGGAAATATAAGCATGGGCAATGTAAAAGTTGATGAAGAGCTATTGTTTCAGGAGCTGTGAATGTGGGTCTGTTGAACTTACAGTAGTCACATATGGAAGTCTTACATGCTAGGACTGAGCAGGGAGTAGAGTAGAATTTCAGGTGCTGTACATACAGACCCATTGAAATGGTCAGTATGGTTTATTTTATATTAGTAGTATGATTCTAGCAATATATGGAATGGATGCTCTATTATTTGTTATCCTCTCCAGTACATGCACTAAGTACAATGGAAATGACAACTTCTCCCAATAGGTATAATCAAAGCTACAGAGAATAATGGACTAGGAGATTACACTGATGGAACAGAAAAGCATCACAGAGACAACAAGTAGGAGTTCTTTTGTTCATCTAGCAGTTGAGTGGAGAATAATCAAGTAAATACTATCTAACACATAGATGAGAGCTTTTGATTCTCAGTTTGATGTCACATTCACAGGTAATTTGTGAGCAGTAAGGTTAGTGAAGAAAGTGCAGAACTCCACTATTTGTTTTCATTATAGGTAATTTATGTTGGGAATATATCAGGCTTTACATCATGGAAAAATTTTCTCAAAGATATAACTATAGAAAAACAGCAAATATTATTGAGTGAAGTATTACAGTTGAGGGGAATTTTTGGATCAAAATTATGCCTTGTATTTGATTTAAAATTCTGATAGTAAAATTCCCTACATTTACCACATAATCAATTAACCAAAAAATTTTTATTTCTGCTCAGTCATCCAACAGAGGCTCAATAAATTAAGAAAATATTATTCTGATTTTGAAGTCAAAGAAAAATTTACTTGTACTTTAAGTGACATAAAGTATAAGTATCTGTTGTCTTAACCACAAAAAGAGATCAGAATATAGTAAACATTATATATTACACATATAATTTTTATGTGTAAAATTTGAGCATTTAAATAATAAAATAATAAAAGATGGTAATGGAGGTAAGTTATTTAGGTTGATTCACAAAACCTAAATATTATATTGTGACAGAACTAGTTGAGTAGTAGGAAACTTAACTCACATATATGATATCCCAGTTTTCTAGTGTGAGCACAGATCCTCAACACACATATGAATTGTATTTGGGAAAAATAATTGTATAAATGATAATTTTGGGTATGATGATAAATGACATCTCCTTTAATGTTGTTTAAGAAGAATAGAAGAGGGGCCAGAAAGATAGTAGAGAGTCTTGGTGCTTGTTCCTTTGCACTAGGCAACTCTGTTTAATCCCTGGAACTGTGTATGGTCTCCTGAGTACTGCCAGCACTAATCCCTAAACACAGAACTCGGAGTCAGTCCTACGCAAAGTAAGACGTGACTCATAAACTGAAGAAACAAAAATGAATAAAAGAGAGTTAGAAGCATCCACAATTGAGTAATGGAATTAAAGGGAAAAAGGTTTCAAAGCAGCTTGAGAAGAAATATTTGCCTTAAAAACTGAGGGAAAAGAAACTAGAGAAAGTTATTAATATAATAATATAAAATAACATTTACAGTTAAAGTAACACGAAACTCTGAGTGATCCATTGTGTTTATAGCAAGGAGGTCCTTGGTGACCCTGGAGCATGAAAATTACTTAAAGAGATCAAACTTGACAACAGGCTTTGGAGAACTGGGAAATTTTCAACAAATGAATATATGGAGAAAGTGATTTTGTATAACTTACGGTAGTAATTTTTCTGTTAGAAGCCAAAATCCCTGAAATTAAAAGGAAGCCTAAGTTCAAATAGTGTCATTTTTATCTACATTTTTTCACACTCAATAGACTAGAATATATTCAACCATGCATTGAAAATATGCAGAGTGATCAAGAGACTGATTAATGGAGATACATAGGGTATCTGTTGGGATGCACAGGATGACAGTAGCACTTTGAAATATGATTACTGTTATGGCTGTAATTATAAATTTTATGGCAGAATTTTCTTTATGCTTTTTTATCCTTATCCTTATAAGGTAGCACATGCATAGTACTACAGGTAAAGTTTTTGCAGAGTAAAGTATTAGGTCTGACTGGGTGTGATCCTCCTGGCATGGTTTGTATGTAATATTTACCAATGACTTGGGTTGCAATATTTTGCCATGTGTGACCCAAAAATAAAACAAAAAAAGACTTATGTTGGTATTTTGATAGAGCTTTCACTGAATTTTTATATTATTTTAGGCAATATGATCTTTTTATTTATTTTAATTTTTCCCAAAAATGAACATAGGGAATCTTTGCACATCTGTATATTCAAATTATTTCAACAGTGTCTTATACTATTCCAGATCCATATTTTTTCATTGTTTTGTTAAATTTATTACAATGTGTTCAATTTTTAATGTAAATCTAAATTAAATTTTTTCTTGAATTTTTTCTGCTACTTAATTTTGTTGGAGATCTCAGCCACAGATCTCAGATCTCCAAGCCTGCTTGGATGGGAATGGGCCTCCTCCACCCAGGTCCTTCGTTTTCCTGTAGCTTGGCAGTCACGCCCACAAAACATAGCCACACAATCTCATCAATGGCCAAGATCCAGAGACTATAAAACAAAGCTCCCAGAAGAGAGCAATGTAGAATCTCGCACAGCAGAGCCTGGCAAGCTACCCATGGCATATTCGAAATGCCAAAAAGAGTAACAATAATGGGCCTCATTCCCCTGACCTGAACGTGACAGGGACATATGAGATGTTACTGGCACCCACTCGAGGAAGTCTATGAGCAATGGGATAACAGTAATATAGTGACACAATAACATATTTCCAGAAATTATAAAATCAAATGAAATAAGAATCAAATGTTTCAATTTATGTCCTATTCTGTATTTGTTCTGAGGAAAGGTAGAGGCAAGTCAGAAAATTGGTGAAATCAAAAGTGTACCTATGTCTCCATCACCTGACTGAAGCCAGGGTTTCATCAGTGAGAGAGGCGGATGAAAGATGAAGCCTCAGTTTCCTCTTTCCAGCTGCTGTGAGAAGTACCATTTTTTCTTTTTTACTTTTTTTCCATCCCACATTTTGTGTTCCTGTAAATTTCTGGCCTCTTTTATATTAATGAAAAGTTACCAGTTTTCCAATATCATAGATTCTTCCTCACACCACAGGTTAACAGAAACTGAGAAAAATATACCTAGAGACCCATGGTCAAACAGATAACTCAAAATGACTGGAGCTAACCAGACAACCCTGAATAATACATGCATTT
This sequence comes from Sorex araneus, assembly GCF_027595985.1. Classification (NCBI taxonomy): domain Eukaryota; kingdom Metazoa; phylum Chordata; class Mammalia; order Eulipotyphla; family Soricidae; genus Sorex; species Sorex araneus. The sequence goes on from NC_073305.1 coordinate 146,321,240, forward strand.
TTTGTAAAAATTCGTGTCACTAGTCAGGTGACACAGGTTTCCTATAAAACATATACACACAGGGTTGGAGCAATAGTAGAGCAGATTGAGCATTTGTTTGCCGACATCTTACCCGGGTTCTATTCTTGGCGTCCCATATGGTACCCTGAGGCTGCCAGGAGTAATTCCTGAGTGTAGAGTCAGGAGTGTGCCCTGAGCACTGCTGGGTGTGGCCCAGAAAGACAAATCAAAACAAAAAATCAAACAATACATATAGAGTCAGAGAGAGAGAAGAAGAAGAAAGAAGAAAGAAGGAAGAAGAAAGAAGAAAGAAGAAAGAAGGAGAAGGAGAAGGAGGAGAAGGAGAAGGAGAGGATGAGAAAGATGAAGAAGGAGAGGACAAGGAAGATGGAGAAGGAGAGGATGAGGAGAAAGAGAAGAAGGAGGAGAAGGAGAGGACAAGGAAGATGGAGAAGGAGAGGATGAGGAGAAAGAGAAGGAGGAGGAGAAGGAGAGGACAAGGAAGATGGAGAAGGAGAAGGAGGAGGAAGGTAGAGAAGGAGAAGAAGGAGAAGGAGAGGACAAGGAAGATGGAGGAGAAGGAGGAGAAGAAGGAGAGGACGAGGAAGATGGAGAAGGAGAAAGAGGAGGAGAAGGAGAGGATGAGGAAGATGGAGAAGAAGGAGGAGGAGGAGGGGGAGGAATAATAAGAAGAAACAGAAGAAGAAACAGAAGCAGAAACAAGCAGAAGCAGCAGAAGCAGCAGTAGCAGCCACATTTAACTAGGTCCTCTACTAAGGTCCTCTTTGGCTGGAAAGTTTCCCTTTCTTTCTCTTCTATTTTCCAATAAACATTTATATTTTAAAAGGGGGTGAGAGAAAGATATGTAGTAACTATTTTATTTTGCTGGACTCATGTTGCTAGGTATTAGTAACAAAGGAAAATTCTTTGAATGTATCAGATGACCACATCTCTGTAACAACAAAAGAGGCATTATAACTACAAAGAATTGTCTGTAAACACAGGCAGAGTTATGATGAGGGACTCACAGAAGAGAAACTAGAAATTAACATTTCATCTGAAAATTTTCTCAGTCTTTTAAACCCTCCTTTCAGACTGGAGAGAAAGTACTAGGGTAAAGATTCTTACCTTGCATGGGGCCAACAAGGGTTCTATCCCCATACCACATATGGACTTTTCAGCTCTACCAGGAGTGCTCCCTGAACACACAGCCAGGAATAAACCCTGCGCACCACCAGGTGTGGTCCACAAGCCAAAATGTTGATAAACTATCTATTATGTGTTTTCTTTTTCTGTTGAAGGCAGGGTTTCTCTGATTTCATGTTCAGCTAGAGCTGATGGTTTATTATCGCCTGTAATCAAATAATTAGTCTTATGAAATATGAAGGGGATGCTATGTGTTATAAAAGTCTTTCATTTAAAAGATCTATAGATATTTAATTAATAATAACCCACACTCAAACTAACAATATTTTCCTTTGCTTTCTGGGACACACCTGGCTGTGATTAGGGATTATCCTTGATTCTATGATCAGGGGGCTTTCCTGACAGACTTGGGTAACCATGTGTGATTTTATAAATGGAACTCACCATTACTATCTGCAATGCAAGCTCACTGCCCAGTGTACTATCTCTCAGGCCCCAATTAAAGTATATTTTTAGGAACAATTTCAAGTAGCTAGTTTAATGACAAATTTATAATGTAAGTAATTGCTGATACATTACTGAAATACTGGGTAATTAGGTAAGTTGTAATGTCATTTGAAGCAGTGGTTGAAAGTAGTGTGCTACAGAAATTTTTTTGTTGTTGATGATGCTGTTGTTTGGAAGGCCACATCCAGCTGTGATCAGGGTTTATTCCTGGGTCTATGCTCAGGTATAACTCCTGGAGGGGCTCTGAACACCATATGGGGTACTAGGAATTGAACCAGGCTCATACTCATGCTAAACAAACACCTTACACTTAGTACAATTGCTTAAGCCCAGAAATATGGAATTTTGAATAATTCCACTTTCAGTTCGTGTGTGTGTGTATGTGTGTGTGTGTGTGTGTGTGTGTGTTTGCGTATGATGTGTGCATACTGGAAAAGGTCTATTTGAAGGGAACTTGTCCACTACTGATCTTCCAGACATGAATAAAGTTACTTCCTTGAGGATTTAAATCTTATAAATCTTAACAAGTCAGAAATACATTTTCTGTTGTGTGTAACAAATATAGGAATTCAATAACTGAATTAAAATGATCATAGAATAACTTATCAGTAAATAGAAATAAGGAAATGGTGTATGTGCCTTTATATGTATATATGAAATCATCGAATTTCCACAAATGAAGGCATTCAATACACACGAATTGAGTAAAAAGCACACAAATATAACACAATCTGATCAAAAACAGTAGTGAAATTTCAGATTTATGCTTAAATTATGTAATCACACAATTTAAATTTCAGACACAAAATATAATATTAAATGAGATAAATGTTGATATAATCCAAAAATAACTGTTTCCAAAATGAATAGTAAGATTTTTTTAAGTACAAAGAGAAATTAAGGAAATAGTAAACCTAATGACTGAAGTTAAGTTAAAATAGGTTTATAACCAAATACTAGATTAATAGTAATATGGCATTTTTTATTTATGTGCATTATGAATATAAAAGTTGAGTTGAAATGATCTCATAATTTATGAAAGTTAAGAAATTTGTTTACAATGCTGTTGACATTTATGATCTTTGTGTTTGCAAAATTTGCCACTGTTTTGAGAGACAATGAAATAGATATCATGAAGGAAAGATTGATGCATGCATGTAGAACTAGAATAATGTCTAATATATGTCTACTTCAGATCATACCTCACAAAAATGACAAAAATAAACTCAAAGTGAATCACATAGTCTTAAATCTTGAAACTATAACTTCTGGGAGAATATGTAGCATAAAACGTTTGTTAACTTTCATTAAAAAAGATTTCTTGGAAAAATACTAAAAAATAATTATATGAAAATAATAAATTATACATCCTCAAAACTAAGTATTTTTTTATTCAAGAGATACTTAATAGATTGAAAGGAAGAGATACAGGTTTCTGAAGGAACTATTTGCAAGCCATATATTATATAAAACATTTGTAAGCAAGATACATAAACAACAATGTAAGCTTCCAAGTTCAAATAAAAGAAAGCAATAATAAAAATAAAGTGAAACATTTGAAGAGACACTGCAGTAAATAAAATATAGATTATAAAAAATGTACATGTAAAGATAAAGATATTTTTCCAGGTGGATGAGGGGACAGGGGCCAAACCTGGCTGAGCTCAGAGCTTACTCTTGGCTCTGTGCTCAAAGATCACTCCTGCTTGCTCTTGAGGACCATGTGTGTACTAGGGACAGAACTTGGTCTGCTAGTTACTAGGCAAACACCCTCCCTCCGCTGTGCTGTCTCTCCAGCCTGAAAATATAAAAGTTATTATGACAATGAGCTAGTGCTTGTTGTGTTTAAACCATCGCACTGCTTTTTCTCCCAAAGACAGAGCTACCAGATGTAGTAGGAAAAAAAAATCAAAGCCATATCAGTAAAACATAGCAACCCTCATTTTATACTTTACAATTAAATTTCAAATATGCTAATGTGTTGAGTTCATATTTTAAGAGGATTTATTGTTCCATATGAAATTCAGGAATGTTGGATCTGTTTCTGCCATGTGTATCCTTATAGGGATTGCATTGAATCTGTATAATGCTTTGGGGAGTACTTCCATTTTGACAATGTGACTGCCCCCAGTCCATGAGCAGGGGGTGTGTTTCCATTTCCTCGTGTTTTTTTTTTTATTATTTCTTGAAGTAGTGTTTTCTAGTTTGCTTGACTTTAACCCATAAGATGCATAAAGGAAAATGTAGGCAGAACTCTCCATAACATTGAAGCTAAAGACAGCTTCAAAGATGAAACACCCAAGCAAGTTGGAGCAAAGATAAATAAATGGAACTATATTAAACTAAGAAGCTTCCACACTTCAAAAGGAGTGGTCACATATACAAAGAACATTCATGGAATGGGAAAATTATTGACACAGTACCTATTTGATAAGGGATTAGTATGAAAGATAGATAAGGCACTGGTAGAGCTTTACAAGAAAAAAAAATCCAATTCCATCAAAAACCTAGGAAAATAAATGAGCAGAAACTTCCTCAGAAAAGAAATACAGAATGACCAAAAAGTACATGGAAAAATGCTCTACATTACTGATCATCAGGGAAATGCAATATGTAGCTGGATGCAGGGGTACTGTTCTTAGTAAACTGAGTTGCAGTCATATTACTTCACTCATATATAGTACACAGAAAGTCAAAAAAGCAAATTTAACAAAGCATATATAAATGTGTTGACTATAAAATGAATTAGTGGCTTCAAGAATGGAAGTGCAAAATAGAAGTGGATAAATGGTGGCAAAGGGATACATATATGATGCATAGAACTGAAATTTTAGGAGTAAACATAAATTAGATTGCACATGTTACTTTTTATTGAAGATGGGTGGGGACTAAACCAAATAGTGCTCAGGAAATATTCCTGGCTCTACATATGGGACTATGCGAGGAAGCATATATATGCTTGAGATTTAAATTTGGTCAGTGACATGCAAGGAAAGCACCTGTACTATATCTCTCTGCCCCACATACATTGATTTTCAGTGATGCATATGTGAACTTAAAAAGTGTTACAATAAAATTTTATTTCCATTGATACAGAAAATAAATAAAGCAAAAATTTTAGACTGCAAAGCAAAATTAAGCATTGTTAGAATGATAGAGGGGAAAATAGGAAAATTATATAAAAGTGGTAAGTTGTATGGTGAAGAATGAAATTAGACTTTCTTAGTAAAAATAGTTTATATACATGTCAATTTGTAGTTATATATATTAAAATAACATAACTTTCTTAACCAGTGTAACTTCAATTTAAAAAATAATAATTAGTGGCCAGAGAGATACTACAGTAGGAGAGGTGCTTGCCTTTCCTGAATCCTGCCAGGAGACATCCATGAACATAGAGTCAAGAGTAAGTCTGGAGAAATGCAGGTGTGGCTGGAGAGAGAGAAAGAGGAAGAGACAGAGAGAGTGATAGAGACAGAGAGAGAGGGAGAGAGAGAGAGATGGAGGGGGAAAGAGAGAGAGAGAGAGAAAGAGAGAGAGAGAACTGGCCCTTTGGGAGTGACTTCACCAAGGCATGGCCTCTCTTTGTTCATTCCACCTCTGAAGCTGCTTTTTCTTGGGTATTGTGATTGGCTCTTCTCCTATGGGGGAGGGGCTTTGAGCGTGACTTCTGATTGGTTCAATGAATCACAGTCACTGTATCACTGTCATCCCAGTTGCTTATGGATTTGCTCCAGCGGGCACAACGTCTAATGTCTCCATTGGAGACATGTTGTTACTGTTTTTGGCATATCGAACACGCCCCGGGTATCTTGCCAGGCTCTGCCATGAGGGAGTTCAATGAATAGAGAAGCTATTTCCTGGCCCTCCCCTATCTTTTGATTGGATTAGTCCACAGGGGACTCCAGCCCCTGTTCTTATCACTAATATCTGAGGGAGGAATAATGAGTTTTTCAAACAGTGAAAAAGAATTCATCATTCAGTAAACCAGCCCTCCAAGAATTACTTAATAGACTTCTATAAAAGAAGAGGGAAAAAAAGCCCTGAATATAGTAAGATACCTAAAAAACACTCACCGTGGGAGAGAATAATTATAATCATAATAATCATGGGAACTTCACTTTCAAGTTTACTGACTTAATGTTATCTCCATTCTGTTAAGCTTAAAGAGTGTCAGATATTGTATTTTTCAGTTCTAAAATCTATACTTGGTATTTACACTCCTGGGAATATATCCCGGAGAGGCAAAACGGTATAGTAGAGATGGCATATGTATTTCTATGTTCATTGCAGCACTGTTTACAATAGCCAGAATCTGGAAAAAAACAGAGTGCCCCAAAACAGATGACTGGTTAAAGAAACTCTGGTACATCTACACAATGGAAAACTATGTAGCTGTCAGAAAACATGAAGTCATGAAATTTGCATATAAATGGATCAACATGGAAAGTATCATGTTGAGTGAAATGAGTCAGAAAGAAAGAGACAGACATAGAAAGATTGCACTCATATGTGGAATATAATGTAACTGAGAAGTACAAGTTGGCCATGATGCAACTTCTGGCAGATATCTCTCTGGACTTAGTTACTAAAATACTAAATTACAGAAACCCAAAACTGAGAGGCCGCTAAGTGTGGTCACTCGACCTGATACCTCTTCATCCTCAGCAATGGAAAACAAATTATCTAATGCTTCCTTTTCAGCAGGTCTGACTTTAGGGGAGAGACTCTCCAAACAATAATAGTGAGTTTTGTTGAAATATTGTATGCAATCAAAGTGAAAGTAAAGTGAAATTTATTAGTTACACAGGCGGGGGGGCTTAGGGTGGGGGGGCTAGGGGCGTGGGGGGGTTAGGGGTGTGAGGGGGTGGGGTGGAGCTATACTGGGATTCTTGGTGGTGGAATATGAGCACTGGTGAAGGGATGGGTATTTGAGCATTGTATAACTGAGATTTAAACCTGAAAACTTTGTAACTTTCCACATGGTGACTCAATAAAAAAATTAAAAAAAAATAAAATCTATACTTGGTATTTTTTTTTTATTTTTTTTAAATTTAAAAAATGTAAAATTTATTCTATTCAACATACAAGCCTTCTCATTTTTTGTTCTTGCATAATGTAATACAATCTGTTTTACATACTATAATACAATTTGGTATATATTTTGCATTACAATTACTATTTGGTGTGGATTGTCAAGTGTTTAACAAATTTATTTATCACTGTGCTTCTCATTATATAGCATTGACTGACAATAAACATTGAAGCTAATTCAAGTTTTATTTTAAGGAGAAAATCCAAGAGAATAAAGAGTATATCTGATTTTCCTTTTTGAAAGGAGTAATGGCATAATCATGAGCAGTATCAAATTAAGATACTCCACTGTATCAGATTAAACTAATCTGTTCAGATTTGTGAGAAATCATGAATCTTAATGCTAAAAACTACTCAAATACTTAATGCTAATTATTTTCTAAATAGAAAAAAAACAACATTACCTTTAAAATTATTGGATAAATGAAACTATGTAGCTTAACCTGTGACATATATTTCTTCCATAAACTGCACTGTGGTACAACTTCTGTCCTTGTGTGATGGGGTCCCTTTGATTATTGTTATACTTGGTATTTTAAAATAGAACTTATTTATTTTGCTAGTTCACAATATTAATTTGTTATCTGCATATTTAACATTACATCATTTGCTCGATTCAATATTTAAATCAAATCAGGGTTGATCTTTATTAACTTTTTAAATCATGATTATATTGTCCTAACTCTTCTTTGTTAAATAGCTTTGAACTGTATCTAGATATTTTATATATTCTATTGTCTCTGTATTCCATTTTATTCCTCTGGGGGAAAAATGAGTAGGTTATTAAAGTCTTATTCTCCCTTGAACAGTACCTTCCTTGTTTCTTTTTATGTGTCTTTGCTTGCTTATTTCCACTATGTAGAAGTCTGTGCTCTTTCTTGAATGGGTCCATCTCTTTCTCTCTCCTGACATCTTCATAAATAAGTTTCATTAAAACTATCTTACTTGGCCAAGCAAGTATATATATATATATATATATATATATATATATATATATATATATATATATTGCTTTTTGGGTCACACTCAGCGATGCTCAGGGGTGACTCCTGGCTCTGCACTCAGGAATCACCCCTGGCCGTCTTCAGGGGGGCATATGAGATGCTGGGAATCGAATCTGGGTCGGCCGCGTGCAAGGCAAATGCCATACCCGCTGTGCTACCACTCCAGCCCCAAAATATATATAGTTTTTGCTAATTAAAAAAAATCAGGGATCATTACTTTCACAATTTCAAATAAGCAACAATGACATAACTGACTTTCCAAAATAAATAGTGAATAAAATGAAGTGTAGAAAAATTACAAACTATTATTTCAAGTCAAATAATAATTCCATTTAAAAGTGAGGATAAAAATAAAATAAGTTTCATAAAAACTTGTAAGATTCTCTTGCAAGCATATAACTAATTAAATATATAATTAATATATTTATTTGAGTATCAGATGATCAAGACATAAACATAAAAATTAATGAAATAATAAATAGCTGAATTAGAATAAGTCTCTTGGCATTCTTCGCACAGTCATGGAGGTGCTGGACCAGTCTTTCCTATTCCTCATAGATGTTGTCAAGAACGGCATGTTCCCACATTGCTGTAATAGGGCCATACAGCTCCCAGTTGGTGGTCATTCTGGGAGTTGCCTTCTTAGATTTAAATTTTGCAGACCTTTCTCCCCGCTCTGTGAAGCAGAATTTTGCACAAAAGAGACGGTGTTCTGATCCAGTTTGAAATTTTGGGACAACAGCGACTTCGGTCAGGCAAAACGTTCGATTGAATATGATGTGGTCAATTTCATTGTGGAATGTCCACCGGGAGACTCCCATGTCCAGTGTTTAGATTTGGCCTTCTGGAACTGTGAGTTACCATGGATGGTTTTGGTTGACATGATGAATGCAGACAGTCTTTCACCCTGTTCATTCCATTCTATGCCATGGGTCCCAATGTGGAGTTCTTCAGGGGACCTTCTTGGACCTATCTTGGCACTATAATCAACAACAATGATCTAGTAGAAGGTGTGGTCTTCTTTATAGAACTTCTCCAGTTCCATGTAGAACCTCTCATTTTCTTCTTCATCGTAGCTGGATGTTGGTGCATAGATAACGAAGATAGAAACTGCAGGCAGTGAGCCACATCTATTCAAGTGTAATCATCTGATTCGGGTTGTTAGGCATTCAAATGAATCAATGCTCATGGCCAAGTTCGTGTTGGCAAGGGCACCGACACCACCAATGCCTCTGTTGTTGCATGTTCCGAGGAACAATTCTTTTCCAGTGTTAAAAATGGCATGATGTGATTGATGTCTTCTCGTTTCGGTCAGACCAATGATGTGGTACTTGATCTGCGCTTGCACCATCAGGTCCTCAATGGATGTTTCTGATGCCAGCATATGTGCGTTGAAAGTACAGACAATCATTTTAGTCGTTCTTCCTTTTGGCAGTATAGTTCGTCCCTGAGATTTTTTCAGCCTCTCCTTGCTCATCTTTCTTAACACTGCCATACTGGGGGCTTTTCCGGTGTCAAGTGAATGAGGCCGATTGTTATTACTGTTGTTGGCATATTGAATACGCCACTAGTAGCTTGCTAGGCTCTGCCGTGCGGGTGGGATACTCTCAGTAGCTTGCTGGGCTCTCCAAGAGGGATGGAAGCTTTTAGAGTGGCCTCCAATTACCCTTAGAGGTTTTACCATGGATCACACCATATTTGAACCCCATCAAATATGGTTCGAGAAGAATAGGTATTAAGTGTCATATATGTGTTGCATGGTCAGGAGAGTGGCCTGAAATGTGGCAGTGGCTGGGTAGTGGATGTAGTGGGGGTCTCATAAATACCTCATAAATACCAGTGAGGTATTTATCTGGCTTGGGTAGGGTGGCATCTGGGTATGACCCCCTCACTCAGATGCCGGAGATTGGAGGAGGCAGACAGGGGATCTTATTTGCAAGTGTCGTTGAACCTAGAGGGTTTTGTGGGGCTTCACTTGTGTATGAGTTTCGGCCCAAGTGTCCGGAAAGCGGCCTGGATCGTGCCAGTGGCTGGGTAGCGAAGGAGAGTGAGAAAAACACAAACAGATGCCTATCTTTGAAAACTCTAGGGCTCCTTTGTCCAGGTGGTTTGGTGCGAGCCTCAGGCAGCCACAAGCTAACATTTGAGCTCGAAAAGCTGTGCAGAGAAGTGACAAAGGAAGACCTCAAAGAGAGAAGAGCAGCAGTGTTGTCTGATGCGGCAGAAGCAGGGAAAAGTACTCACAACACTTGCCTGTCCTTCGCCAACTACAAGACCAAGATGACTGTCCTCCAAAGTCCCGATAGATCTATCACAACTTCCAGAAAGAAAATGGAGAGGATTATTCACGACTTCTACTCGGATCTTTTTGACAGCCATGTCCACCTGTGCATGTACCAAATTCTGCAGGATTGATATGTTGTTCCCAACATCCTCCCTTCTGAAATCTGACATGCCATTTCGTCGGTAAAGATGCGTACAGCACCTGGTCCAGACAAGGTCAGACTCGAACACCTAAGAATCTGCTGCCAGTACTCATCAATACACTGGCTTGGCTCTTCGAAGGCTACTTTTATGAATGCAAGGTTTGGTCTCAGTGGAAAACCAGTAGGACCGTTTTGTTGTACAAGAAGGGAGACATCCATCGCGTTGGCATCTATAGACCAATCTGCCTGCTGTCTGTCGTCTACAAGTTGTTCACTCGTGTCATCTGAATAGAATAGGCAGAGCACTAGATGAAGGACAACCATGCAAGCAAGCCAGGTTCCAAAGGGGATTCAGCACGATAGACCATATCCACACAGTGACCAAACTCATTGAAGTTTCGCGAGAGTTCAAGATGACTCTGTCTAACGTTCATGGACTTAAAGAAGGCCTTTGATTCTGTTGAGACTGAAGCAGTCATCAAAGCCCTAGTCAAACAGGGCGTTCAAACTCAGTATATCAAAATCATCTGTGAGCTGTATTAGGGATTCACCACCAGGATCTCACCATTCTACAAGGAAGTGATCATTGATGTAAAGAGAGGGGTGTGGCAGGGTGATACCATTTCACCAAAACTCTTCAGTGCCACCCTCGAAAACATCATGTGATGACTGGAATGTGAAGGAATGGTAGTGAAGATAGATGGTCGGCAACTACACCACCTCCGCTGTGCTGATGACATTGTTCTCATAACTCTAAACATTAGCCAATCGACACAAATGCTGGCCGACTTCGACCTCGAATGTGGAAAGATTGGATTGCAGCTGAACCTCAACAAGAGAATGCTCAGAAAAAACGAACTAGTCCCTGATGCTCCATTTGCTCTCAATGGAACAAACATCTCCTAATGCATCAGCTATGTGTACCTGGGTCGAGAAATCAACATGAGGAATGACTTGGCACCAGTACTGCGCAGGAGGAAAAGAGCAGCGTGGAATACCTTCATGAGCATCAAAGAAGTGGTTAAGAGGATGAAGAACCTCGACTCTGGGCACATCTTTTCTATTCTACCATTCTTCCTGCATTAACATACACCTCAGAGACCTGAGCCCTATGCAAATAGGATGAGAACACTATTCAGGTATCCCAAAGAGGAATTGAAAGAGCTATGCTAGGAGTATCACATCTCACTCAAGTTAGAGAAGGAATCTATTTCAGCCTCAGTTAGTGGTCAAGAGTCAGGGACACTGTCTTGTTTGCCAAGGCATCAAAATTCAGATGGGCCAGTCATGTAATGCGATTCAGAGACAACAGCTGGACTAGAGCTGTTACTCACTGGGTTTCACGGGACGTCAGAAGACCTCGTGGCCGCCCACCAACTAGATGGTCAGATTTCTTTGTCAAATTCCTGGATGAACGATTTGAGGCTCTTCCTGTTTCTGGAGCAAGCAGATATCATTGGGCTGCACTAGCATGTGACAGGGACAAATGGAGACGTTACTGGCGCCCGCTCGAGCAAATCAAAGATCAACGGGACGACAAGTGATACAAGTGATACAAGTGAAGAATAAGTCTAGCAATTTTTTAATATGTGTTGTACCACTGTATCACTGTCATCTCATTGCTCATCGATTAGCTCGAGCGGGCACCTGTAATATCTACATTTTGAGACATGTTTTTACTTTTTTTGGTATATCGAATGCACCACAGGTAGCGTGTTGATGACAATTATCTATATAAAAGAACTAAAGTATCGAGTATTGTATAACTGAGACTTAAACCTGAAAACCTTGTAACTTTCCACATGGTGACTCAATAAAAAATAAAAAAATATATATATTAATTTTTATATAAAAATATCAGTAATATATCAATAACTGATAAAAAGAACTAAAATAAATGTCAAAGAGTGCATTGGTAGGAAAAGGAGCGGAATAGAACTTTTCTTCATAAGTATAGAGAAGAAAGTACTAAAATAATTAAGCACATAAGAATATCAATATGTGATGAACAGAAAAATACCCATTAATAGATATAAATTTAGTGTATTCATATGATAGTTTTTTGGAATCTATCAAATCTTTTAATATACTGACCTGAAAATAAGGATAGTAACCACGTGGCTATTACAGTAATGATCTAGTCACAAGTTTTTCTTGCTATAAACTTTTAAAGTTTGTTTATATGGGAATTGTAGAATTGCAGTTCTAAGCATTTTAGGTTTAACTCTGGCTTGTCCTTTCTCCTCCCACCCCTGCAGGAAGCTTGGGTTTATTCATTTACTCCCAACAGTGTTCCATAGGCACACTCGATTCCATCAGGTACTCCAAATCTTTAACCTCTTCTTTGTGCTCTTAGTCCCCTATCTGTTAATTACTTTTTTTCCCAAATCAGACCCCGTGAATTGTAAAGTCAAATTTTTCTGAGGACTCTGAATTTTTTATATGTAAGTTATTATATTTCTTTTCTCTTTTCTTTATATTCTTTGTATAGTTTATTTTAGTGCAATATCTCTTTTGTATAGACTCAGGAATACAGTTTGTGCTATACTTTAACATGGGAGTCAATGGACTGAAAATAATATTCACTCCTGGGTATCCATCATACTTACTTGACTTAAGCATCAATTTCCATTAGTTCCTAACATCCCCAAATGGGGGTTCCTCTGAGGGACAAGGATAGACACAAGGCAAGTCCTAAGCTACCCTTGCATCGAAAAGGACAGGCTAAGTGTCATAAGAAGTGTAATAAGTTTAGAACACAGTCATGGAATAAACTCTGTCAGGAACCCGAAAGAAGTATTTGATCCAAAAAGAAGTAACTGAATAAGGACCCTGCTGGGATTTGAAATGACTAACAGCCTGAGGACTGTTGTCTGGGATAAATAGCCAGATGGCCCCAGGAAGAGCCCCCTTTTAAGCTTAATATGCCCTTACAAAATGAGTAGAAATGTCATTAAGAAGTAAATTTAAGATGATTTTTTAAATGAATACTGGCTAAGGAAAGAAGAAAGAAATACACCCTTAGATGGAATTCAATATTTTGGTGGACCTCCTAGCAGGAATCTAGAATGCTGAACTCATCAGAAGAAAAAAAAAGGCTTTACTTCTGTTCCTTGTTTAGGATAATGTTCAACCACACATATGTGTAATTGCTACGCCCAGCCCTTCATGATTTCTCTAAAACTCTGTGATTTGAATAGGTGGCCACTGATTACCAGCCAGCCTCTAGCCCCTATATTCTCCTTCATTCTTCCATTGCTGTAGGCTGGCATGGGGGAGGGGAAAGGCAGGCAGTGATTTGGCCCCAGACACAACTTAGATCACCTTGAGCAGGCTGTTGACCACCCACACAAGAACGACAAGAATTACTCTTGAACTTTTCTTAATATAAACTCTGCTAACATAAGCATTCAGTTTGATTTTTTTGAATTATTTTCCTCTGAAAAAATAGTCTCAGTTCTAATAAAATGTATTACCAGGCGAAGAAATGGGAGGATGCAGCCTTAAAACAGTTAGCGTGGAGTAACTGGGATTCAAAACTTAACGGTCCCACAGGGGTTGATGTACTGCACAGCAAGACTTAAACGTTTGACTAAAGAAGGTTAAATAAATTATTCAAGATCATAAAACTAAAGAGTAGAATAAATGCTTAGCAACTTATGTTTTTAAGATTTATGGCCAATTCTAGAAAATAAGTTATTTGGTGGTAACATTTGCGTTTTTCCATTCACTAAGGATTTAATTTCTAGAAAATAAAATAAAGTAGATGCGATTGCTATTTGAATGAAATCATCTAGTTGCTCTTCCTAAATTTAGGAAAATATATCCCAAAAATGCAAATAATAATTTTGAAACATCTTAACATAATTTTAGAGAAAGAGTGCCTCACACATACACATGCTTAAATAAGCATTACTAAAATAGGGGTTCCAGGGAAATACTTTATTATTACAATCAGCACGTCCTGCATTTTTATTCTACTGTGAACTTTGATTATATAAAAATATGCTTGTTATAAGCCACCAAATTTATTTTAGGAATACTGATGTGTTTGAGATCTAAACTCTGAGAAGTCATACTTTAGATACCAATGATTCTCAAAATGCTTTCTCAGTGATCTATTTGGTTTAGTTTAAGCTTAAACAAAATAAATTGCTTATCACAGGTATTTGATAAAATATTTCAAAAAACAGTAAAAATAACAATCTATTGTGCTAGTTGAAAATGAATGTTTTCTCTACATGTTATATTATATGGTGTTGGAAGATATGATTCTTTGTGTGTACATGTAAAAGATAAGATTTATTTAAAACGTGTTTTATTTTGAAAAAAAAAAAACTATGAAACTTGGAACTGGAAAGTTAGGATAGCTGGCTCTTGCTCGATAGTAAGGCAATTGCTTTTCATGTGCTTGACCATTCTTCAATCCCTAGAATTCCATATGATTACCCTTGCATTGCCAGAAATAATTTTTGAGTGAAGGGCCAGATTAAGTTCTGAGAATTACTGGAAATATTTAAAAATATACTATGAAGAAAGTAAATAGAATTTTATATTTTGTTACTAATAAAATTTCAAGTCATTTCTAATTTCTTTAATTTAACCAAAATATTTTTCACAGATTTTAAACACCCAAAGAGAAAGCATAATAATAAAAACTATATGGAAAAAACATCTTGGTATTGAGATAGAAAAAAATACTTATATTAGTAGATTATTTGTAACATATGATGCTTGGCAAATATCTAAAATATCATTGCAATAATAAATAGACAAATAGATTAATAGATTAAAGAAAAAAGGGCTGCGTAACACATCATAGGACACTCCCTACTCATTTTCCATAATTACCACACCATATTTGATTGGAGGCAAGATGGTGCCGACACCCCTGAACCCCTCATGCTCTCCTGAACCTGGCTCACCATCTCGCTTTAGATAACGCACAGCTCAGCGTGCCGGGCATGGAACTCTTCGCATGATCCCTGCTGGAACTCTACCCATAATTCCTGATGGACATCGCCCGCTGTTTTGCAAGGTTTGGACAGAATGGCATGGGGGTACAGAGAAACCATGATGGTGACCACAGCATCGCTGCCCGCCTCTGCCGAGTTGCAGGCGCTGTTGGACATAGTGCAGTGGTGGCAGTGCACGCAGTGGCTCATCTACTATGGGGCGCTGTCAGCCAACCACCAGGTGACCTGAGACTCGGTGCAGACCCTCCATGATAGGGCCCTGTTCTGCCAGCTGCTCAACAACCTCCGGGCACATTCCTTCAACCTCAAGGAAATCAACCTAAGGCCGCAGATATCCCAGGTGCTGCCCAGAGATGCAGGCAGGTGTGTGTTTGTCAGTGTGCATATTGTTACAACATGCCAGTTGACCAAAAGCTTACATTCAGTAGACTGGGAACCCCTGTAAAGGCAATTAGAGGCCACCCCAAAAGCCTCTGTCTTTCTCAGAGAGCCCAGCAAGCTATTGATAGTATCCCACGTACACGAGAAAGCCTGGCCAGCTACACGTGGTGTACTCAATATGCCAAAAACAGTAACAATGATGGTCCGCATTCCCCTGATCATGAAAGAGCCCCCAGTATGCTATCGGACTGCACTAGCACTCTACAGGGATGAATGGAGACCTTACTGGCGCCCGCTCAAGCAAATTGATGAACAAGGGATGACAGTGATACAGTGATAAGATACAGTGGATATTTGGAGGAGAGATCTGTGAAAAACTGATTATCAAGCAGTTTCTTTTCTTTTGAATATGAAACTAAATTATGTGTCCTAGATCTTTTTGTCAAATGAATAATTCTTCCTAAATTTAAGTAAAATTGGTGCCACTTCTACTTTAGAGCAGCAAAGAGTAAACGTTCCTTCCTTATTTTGTTTGTTCCTCTTCATGCTAAAAAATGATCAGGAAACTGAAATCACAAATTGAGATTCAGTAGAACTAGAGCCTCTGGATGACTCTCTCTTTCTCTCTCTCTCTTTCTCTCTCTCCCTCTTTCTCTCTTTCTCTTTCTCTCTCTCACACACACATACACACACAATCATCATCTCACCATCAACCTATATGGACATTTATGTCAAATAGATAAAAAAAACATTTTTGTAACTAGTAACTCAATATTTGGGTATTATGAGTTACTATATTTGTTGGCTCTAATACAAGGAAGTCAAATACTTGGAAGGTAAGTGATGACAAATTCCCGAAAACTTTACTATCTGTTTACCACTGAGTTATAAACTTTGCGGTTATTCATTAAATAATTATCTTTAAAACTTACGACTTCTTTAGAAATACTTGTAGAAAAGAATTTGGGGAAATCTTTCTTCTTATAATAGAAGCTCATTAATCAATGTTCATTTTTCTTGTGTAAATTCCACTAACAACAAGAAAAAGGGCATTCATTAAACTGGTTAGAAATTATTAAAGGTCTATTCATAAAGTATTTCTAAAATGTCACTTAGATAAATCCTGCATATTATGAATCAAAGCACAAAATCTTTCTTGATCAAAATGTGATTGACCTTTACAATGCAACAGAAATCCAGACAGCAGTGCCAAACAGGTAATTTTAAGTATAAGATTATGTAATATTTGCATGAAATCATATTTTATGAGTCACATTTAATGTCATTAGTTTTAATTTCTGGTCATTGATGCATTTGTTTTGTATTTAAATATATCACTCATTTGATGTGGTGAAAAACTAACAATAAGAGTCGTTGCTAAACTGCCACTAAGAAAGCAATTAAATTAATGTAATTTCCTTAGTAATATTTGTCAAGACCCTGAATGAACGGTTTGAGGCTCTTTGTGTTCCTGAAGCAAGCAGACACCATTGGGCTACACTAGCACGAGATAGAGATGAACGAAAACGTTACTGATACCGGCTTGAACAAATTGACAACGGGATGACAAATGGTACAAGTGATACAAGTAATATGTGATTAAAGATGTTAAACTTGATAAAGATAGGTATATCTTTATATATTATGTATATATTATAAGCATGAAGTGGACTCATGAGTTCATTTATTATTAATTAAATATTGAATGAATTTTGCTTCTGAAATTAGAAACAGTTGACAAACTTTTCAGAATAATTTATGACATTTAAAAATATCATTTTAGATTTGTATTGTTCCCTTTATTATTCTTTATTTTATTAATTAGTAAGAGTTATTCTAGAGGTATTTGTCTTTACTTCACTCTTTTACCTAGTTTCTAGGAAATTTCAGAGTTTGCTATTCAAATTAAAAAGAAAACACTGTAGGATAACATAGACTCAGGTAATTTAGATTTATTTGGGTTAATCCCATCACAGTGCTCCCATTCCTCTATGTTTATTTGTAACTTCTTTCTTTGTGCTCTTTTGACTTGTAAATATTGTTTTTCTCTTCTCCTTAAATCCTTTGCATATTTATTCAGAGCCATGTCCTTTTGTATGGGCACAGGAAAACAGTAGCAAATGCTATGTTTTTGTAACCTGGGAGTCATTTGACTCTACACAATATATTCCTCCTGGGCATCTGTTCTCTTGATCTAAGCCTCAGGTGCCCTTACTTCCTAGCACCCCCAAAGGCAGGGTCCCAACAAGGGACGGGACAGACCCAGGGCAAGCAGTGGGTTATGTGCTGCCCTGGCACCGAGATGGGCCTGGCCAAAGTGCTTAATGCTTAACTATAAGTTAAGAGCTTGGTCATGGACAAATGCTGTCATGATCCAAAAAGTAATAACTAGATTTGGAACCTGCTAGGGTTAGGAATGATCAATCTGGCCTAAGCTCTGTAGTTTGTGTCAGTGACAAGATGTTCCCTGGAGAGCTGCCCTACAAGCCTCAATGTATCTCTTACTGTGTCTATCCCAAAAATAACTAGTTTAAAGATGATGGAGTTTTTGGACTGAGGAAAGGAGAAAAACACTTTAAGAGGTATTTTGCCTGTGAGCAGTCAGGAAGGGCTTTGGAATACCTCTAAGTGGTGTTTCCTTTGAACCGGTGGGCCCCCAGGAAGGGCTTTCTTACGTTGATTTTGCTACCAGACTGTGTGTAGCGCAGAGTGCAAGGTGGAGAGAGACAAGTAGGGGTGGAGACACTAGTGAAGCAGAAGCAGAATCCAGAGAGCTGGGATGGAGGAATGAGGAGCTAGAGATGAGAGAGATGAAAAATTGAATATCGGTAACTAATCAGCAACCAGCTTAGTCCTCGTTCTTCCTTCGCCTGCCTGTCCTTGGCCAACAGCTACCCTGATCCAGTCCACACACAGTGGCTCCTTAGCACTGAACACAGGCGTTGAGATAGAGCCTTCCAGAGAGCGCGCGAACACACACCTTTCGGCGTGTGTAGTTTTTTACACAAACACTACTCTATAATTTCTATGTTGAATGAGTTTGGTACTTTAAAAAAATAGAAACAGCATTAAAAAATCTAAACTTAATGCTCATTTACCTAACTGCAGAAAAATAATATTAGTATTTTGTTTTCTTGCTTTTTTTTGGTCACACCCAGCAATGCTCAGGGGTTACTCCTGGCTTTGCACTCAGGAATTACTCCTGGTGGTGCTTGGGGGACCATATGGGATACCGGAGATTACACCCGGGTCGGCCTTGTGCATGGCAAATGTGTGCCATGGCAAATGTGTGCCTCGTGAATGGCCCGCTGTGCTATCACTCTGGCCCCATAATCTTAGTATTTTTGAGAGATTTAGATGTTCACAGTTTTCCAAGGCTGAATAAAATCATTTGGAAAATGCCATTCTGGAAAAAGATATTTAAAGTAGAAGTACAGTGTCCTATGAGTAAGAGGTAGCTTTATTAGATTAGAAGTTGTCACCTGTATTTAATAGAAAATAGAACAGTGACTTAATAATTTAAAAAATATTGTTTTAAATGAATGATAGGTTATATGGAAGTTTTTCAATGAGGAGCTATATGATCTCCTGTTTCTACAGGTAAAAGTCACAAAAATGGGGGTATGGGTTGGGGTGGTCACAATGAGCACTTAATAGAGAATCCACTTCTAGAATAGGGTAAGGGATGAGGGGGTCAGGAAAAGAAGCAGACAAATTTGGAAAGGAGGGGAATGATTGAAAAAAATTGAAAAACACTGCTGAAGTAATAAATCCTGAGGAGATAGAGCACTATACAGAGCATGGCAAACCCTGGTTGGATATCTGGCAGACAGTTTCCTGTACACCTTCAGGAGTGCAATGCCCAAAGTAAGCCATGAGAATTGCCAGAAGTGTTAAAAAAACAAACACAAATGAAAAAAATCCTGAGAGAGATGGCAGTTTCAGTGACTCAACAGCTTCAAGGTATTTTATTTTTCTTTTCATTTTCTTTTCCTTTTTAAAAATATCTATACTCCGCAGTCTAAAGTCTGACGGAATTGTCCTCAATTCTTACAATCTTTTTGCCCTCATGGTTATAAATTTGCTTTATGAAACTCCAAACACTTTTGGAGAAGAATAAACAAAGAATAAAGTTAAGTATAACCGTTATTCCTCTTTATTTGCAGAAGTATTCAAAACTTTCCCAGATTTTTCTATTATATGTCAATTTTTTCACAGTTCATTTCTAATTTAAATACCACTGTATAAAGTATAATTAATGTTACATGACTGGTTTACACTAATTAACATTCATACCCTAAGACTTGAAAGTGACATCTCTCTTAAAATTTATACATCTTTCATATTATACTTTATTTTTCAGCATGACCTACTAGAATTATTTAAAATTGAACTTCTATGTTTAGGAAACGTACATAGTATCTATGTTACCTCCAAATATATCTTAAATGTGACTGAGAGTCTGATATCTAGAAATTTAATCTCAGTATTAAAGAATATTCTGAACTTATTTCAAGTTACTAAGAACTAAAAATTAGTGGCAATGAATCCAAGATTACAAACAACAATCTCCGTTTTTACTCAAAAATGTAGTCTTAGGCACTCTGTTTTTTTCCAGATTGTGGCTATTGTAAATAGTGCTTCAATGAACACAGAAATGCAGATGTCATTTCTACTATACCGTTTTGCCTCTCCGGTATATATTTCCAGGAATGGTATTGCTGGGTCAAATGGAAGCTCAATTTCTAATTTTTTGAGAATCATCCATATTGTTTTCCAAAAGGGCTGAACCAGTCGGAATTCCCACCAGCAGTGAAGGACAGTCTCTTTCTCCCCACATCCATGCAAACACCTGTTGCTTTTGTTTTTGGGGAATGTGGGCCAGTCTCTGTGGTGTGAGATGATATCTTATTGTTGTTAAAGAAACTCTGGTACATCTACACAATGGAATACTATGTAGCTGTCAGAAAACATGAAGTCATGAAATTTGCATATAAGTGGATCAACATGGTGTGTCATGTTGAGTGAAATCAGTCAGAAAGAAAGAGACAGACATAAAAAGATTGTACTCATGTGTGGAATAAAAAGTAGCTGAGAGGTACAAGCTTGCAATGATGCAATTTCTGGCAGATATTTCTCTGGACTTAGTTACAAAAATACTAAAATACAGAAATCCAAAACAGTGCGGCTGCTAGTGTGACTGCTGGACCTTATATCTCTTCATTCGCAGCAATAGAAAACAAATTATCAAATGCTTCCTTTTCAGCAGGTCCGACTTTAGGGGAGAGAAACTCCAAATAATAATAGTGAGGTTTTTTTTGTTGAAATATTGAATGTAATCAAAGTAAAGTAAAGGAAAAGTGAAATTTATCAGTTACACAGGCGGAGTGGGGGGCTAGGGAGGTGGGGGATGGGGGGAGGTATACTGTGATTCTTGGTGGTGGAATATGTGTACTGGTGAAGGGATGGGTGTTCAAGCATTGTATAACTGGGACTTAAACCTGAAAGCTTTGCAAGTTTCCACATGGTGATTCAATAAAAGAATAAATTTTAAAAAAGTAGTCTTAGGAACAAAATTTAAAAATACATAAAAAATGGGGCTGGAGCAATAGCACAGCGGGTAGGGCGTTTGCCTTGCATGCAGCCTAGCCAGGTTCGATTCCTAGCATCCCATACGGTCCCCTGAGCACTGGCAGGGGTAGTTCCTGAGTGCAGAGCCAGGAGTAACCCCTGTACATCTTTGAGTATGACCAAAAAAAAGAAAAAAAATACGTAAAAATCAATCAAGTGTCTATGTGGAAAAGTTCTGGCTAATGATGCAAGCAGAGATTATTTTGTGACTGTTGAAATTGGGAAGTTGGGGGGAAAATCCTGTGATTTTTTGGTGCGATTTATGAGCTATACTTAGCAGGATACATCTTGCCATTCTTGGGGCCACCAGAACTACACCCAACAGAAGAGGTCAAAGGAAATGGTAGTATGTGGTGCTGGAAATTGAACTTGGCATATTCTTTACTGTTTGAACTGTCTACTTGGACCTGAAATATTTACTTTGTGTGTGTGTGTATGTGAGTATGTGTGTGCATGTGTGTGTGGGTGTGACTATTGCATGCCCAACTGTCATTGTATGCAGAGTCTGTGGGGAAAAAAGACAATAACAAAGGAAAAATATTAATGCCATCCAATGAACACTGCTAGAAAGTCACCAAATGAGCATTATCTTTAATTTGTTTAGCTGTATCTTGTCTCTGACCATATCAAGAACTAACAGATAAGTGAATTTCTTGTTTTGATTACCAGTGAGTTTCTAGGCATGTATTAGGAGGAAGATGATATTTAAATTAAAAATATATGAGCAATAGTACAAACATCCATTTTATAAGAATTTCAATAACTTGCTTTCATTTCACATGTTAATTGAAAAAAAGAAAACATATGCTACTTGAGCACACCAGAAATTTAAGATTGGGTATTACTCACTTTTTTCTTTACATTATCTATCTAGTGTTATGAAAAATAAAAGAAGTTAGGTCATACAACATATACTGAATTAATTTTTTTCTCAACACTTTCGACAAATGTATGATACAATTACTTTTAAATTTTCATAAATAATTAAATATTTGACTCCTATATGTAGCAATATTTTATCATTTTATTGCTACAGTTCTGATTAGAGAAAAAATGTTATATTTTTGTATGTTTTCATAATCACATAATACTTAGCATTAACTACAAATATGATTTTGAAATTCAATTAATATTTAATTAATTATAATAGCTCTACATAATTTGAAAGTTTAAAAGTTTGCCTTAATGATTAGGAAACCAAACTATATTCTCTATTAATGAATGTTTATAAATGACTAAAAATTTTGTTTTTAATGCATATTATTAGCCAGAGAAAACTTGTTAATAAATATTTGATTAGTTACTTTATTACTACTTAGGATAATTTTCTAAAAGTATAATTTGATTAAAACAAATGGCTACATTTAATATTATTTTACATATATAGTGAAAAGTTGTTTTTGAGAAATACATCATTTTGTAATAGGTCCTGTACCCTAAAACTTGTGCATATACTCCAATGCCACAAAAGTATTCTTAAATCTTGTGTAATAATGTTTCATAAAGTTGTCGGTTTGGTGGAAAACTAAAATGAAGAATCTAATTAAACTCAATATACATCAGAGTAAAAAAAGTGTATATTATTAGATCAGAATTCATCAAAAATTACTACAATAAGGTAATAAAAAAGACATAATTATTCTTATAGGGGAACTATGGATGGCAATAGTGTTCACATAAGAAAATATGAAAGATAGAAATAATTAGCACAGTATTTTTTAGTATTTAAGAATATTATACCCAGAAGTAACAGAATTATAACAATGAGAAGAATTAACTGAGCAGATCTTAACTAGAAACTTGTTTGGGATATGGGAATATAGATTATATTGGATAATCATAGTTGATAAACTATATCCTTTGCAGATAATTTTCTTCCAGACTATGATTTATTCTCTTATTCTCCCAATGGTCTCATTTTTATGCAGTAAAACAATAAAAGAAACTTTATTAATTATAGCTTACCTTTATCAATAAATTTCTAACAAATTGCAAAAACTATGTGCTCATTTTTTTCTGAAATGTCAACTCTATATTGGAATCCACTTATATATAGCTTGAATACTCAAATAGGGTGATAAGCTTGTACTTCAAACATATTGTCTAGAAGCAAAAGGAATAGATACTTAACCTCTTTCTTCTGCCACAAATTCCCATCAATTGAAATAAAACACAAGCCCTGTTCCTCTCGTGCACTGAAAAGATCAGAGAAAGATGGAACCACAAGTAGAGACAATAAAGTATGAAAGAGAAATTTGTTCGTTTAATAACAATTTTGGTTTTTTGTTTATTATTGAAGTAAACAGATCTTATCCTGGAAAACCCAAATCCTTAGGAGGCATGCCTTCATTGAATTTAAATGGTTTTCCACTGAAAATATTTTAATATTATCAAACATGGAAATACTAAATGGCAACACAATTAATATTGCTGAACATTGCTCTAACTTGCCCTCATTTTCTTTTATTTTTAGTGAAGCAAATGGTTTTATTTGAAGAACTTCACTTAAGGAGAACAAAGAGAGAGATGGGGAGAAAGAGAGAGAGAGAGTGTGTGTGTGTGTATGTGTGAGAGAGAGAGAGAGATAGAGAGAGAGAGAATTAGTTACATGTTAAAAGAGAGAACATGAGATTCTCCAGAGAGGAAAAAGCCTTGACCTCATTTTCAATCATTAGAGAATGTTGAGGTCACACTCACTTTTTGATTTTAAGTGAATCTAAGAAAATTCTTGTTATTCCTTTCAACTTTCGATGTACTGGATTTAACTTATAGCCCAGATAGTAGAGGTTTTCTATTTTTCTTAAAATTGAGAGATCTTCAGAAAATCATGACATACTCTGTTAATATAATTATCATTGATAACTGTGAATCAATCACTTGTATTTTGCTCTTTGATAGCTGAACTATTAAGGTTAAGATGACATTACACAATGCCAATTTATTTAAGGCATGATATGCATACTTTATCACAATATTAGATTTGTAAAATGTTTTCTCAGTGTATTCTGCATTAAACTCTTAATAATTTTGTCTCATCTTTATCAAGAGAGGTGTTTTAGAGAAAGTGTACATAATAAGATAAGTACCTTGAGAATGAGTCTATCGATATGCATTCTTCAGATGAAATATCTCTTTCAGTAAGTGATAATCTGTGAGAAGTCAAGTATTCTTTAAGTCCATACAAGGCAATGATAGTCATATCGAAATATGAACTCATATTCAATTCCTTTTCCTCAGGTACAACTGTTGTCCTCTGAAAGATGGAAAACATTTTTTTTCATTCTTTTTTTTTTCTCTTTCTTTCTAGGATGGAAAACATTTTAACAATCAACGTTTCTCACCAACCTGTCACCAGGAAGCACATCATTATGCCTTGCTATGGATTGTCATAATGTTAATAGTAGAATGTCAAGGGCCCTTTGACGTGGTATTGGGTCCTAACTAGACATTAGTTTTTATACTCCATGCCCATTCTAAGATACTTATCATCATACCTCATCACTAAACACTTTTAAATGATCTTTATTTTATTTTATAGAGTATCTTGACACCGTACTCATTGTCTTAATTGTGCCTTCTACTCAAAGACAAAACTCTATTTATATTTAGATGTTTCTAAAGCTATAAGATGCTAAACATACTTTATACATTACATTTTCTATTTATATCCTTTTATCTCCCTTCATACATATACATATGTATGTATATAGACATATGCATGTGATTAGATATGTGGTAAATACATCACTGTATCACTGTCATCCTGTTGTTCATTGATTTACTTGAGCGGGCACCAGTAACATCTCCATTCGACCCAGCCCTGATTTTAGCAGCCTCTCCATACTCATTTTTCCCAATGACTGGAGGCTCTTTTCAGGGTCAGGGGGATTGAGACCTGTCATTGCTACTGTATTTGGCCTATTGAATATGCCACAGGGAGCTTGCCCGGCTCTTCTGAGCTTGCCAGGCTCTTCCGTTCTAGCAGTAGTAGCCCTACTATTACTACTGGAATACAAAACTTGATGGAATGAAAAGATAAATGACTTTCTGAGACATCAGAAACAGCACTTAAATCATCAATTTTTTAGCCTAATTCTTCAGTTAAAAAAAAAAAACTTTGATTCAGGGGCTTGAGAGATAGTACAACCGGCACTGCACACATTGACGTGGGTTCGATCCCATATGGTGCCTGAGTACTACCAAAAGTTCCTGAGTGCAGAGCTAGGAGTAACCCCTGAGCATCACCAGGTATGTACGCCCTTCCCCCGCAAAAAGGGAGCGATAATTCAATAAACAACAGAAATAACCAAATAAAATGAAGGTAAAACCTCTCAGACATATTGATAATTTAGAAAAAGACTAATTGGCACAGTGGTAGAGCACATGCCTTGCATATGTGACCCCTCCCCACACACACCCAGTAGCACACGCGAGCATGCACACACACACACACACACACACACACACTTTTCTTCCTTTGGTTTTGGGACCAAGAAGCAGGTCAAGGCCCTGGCGTGAAGCTCAGGGCTGGATGTACTTTGCATAAAGGAGACCCCTGAAAGTGAGTGTTGGCAAAACAAACTAAATCCCAGATAAACTTCCTCCTCCAGCTGGCCCAGATAATGGGGAGAGGGTGTGAGAATGTGAGTGAGGGGAGGGAAGAAAGGAAAAGAAAAGAAATCTTCTAGGAAGGAGATGAGAGGGACAAGAGGTACAGAGTCACAGAATGGGGCTTGGGGGGATCGGAGGAGGGTGAGAGAAAACGGGAAAAGGAAGGGAAGGAAAGGTTAGAGGAAAGGAAAACCACCTTGGGACTAGGCAGGCCTCCATCCAAACAGAAGATGGGGAGAAGCATCAGAATTAAGTGGCCCGAGAAAGAGCACGGACAGATTTGGAAGCACAGCAGCTGGCTTCGTGGAAATGAGCAATTTTTAAAGGGTAGCCTAAAAAATGCTACACCTGTCAGGTTATGGATTGACCTTTAATGTCATGCAAAAACTCTGTATTTTGTTGACAGGAAACCAGAGAACAGTTAAAAGGCCCTAGTTGATTTGAGGGCTGGGAGGCAGGATCCACCTCGTGGGTTAAAACCTTGCAGATAATTTGTGTTACCTAATGGAAGATGAGGAAAGTGCTTTTATGAGACAGTTCTCTGGGGCCGTAAAGAACAATAGATAAAGAACATAAAGTCCATAAATACATCATAAATTCATTTAGGAATATGAGAGTATATGTATGTAATTTGATAAAATATTATATGTGAAATAATTTTCATGACTAGCGAGATTGTCTCACTCTAGTTTTCAGTGTGGAGGCATGGTTAAAAAGTGTTCGGATCATTTTCCAAAGATAGTTTACCCAGAATCTGCCTGACATTAATTACAATGTTCCTCCTTCATGCAGAAAGTCTGCTACATTCTGTTCACATCATATTGGTGTATAAAGTGTGGCAAAAATTGTATGTGTTCAGCTGAATAAAATTTGCTACAAAGATTCAGGCAATATGAGCTGTACACATTGATTTATGAATTTATCTACATGTGAAAAATATTACAATTCCCTTAAAAACCCCCAGGGGTTGGGAACCAGAATTTCTCTGGAATAAACAGTAACACATAACTCTGGCCTGAGGAAAGTTGCTAAGTAAAAGTTTGCCAATTATGCTCATAAAGATGAACAAAGTTTTGATTTAGTCTTCATATAATTAACATTTTTCACTGATGATTATCAGACAATATTTGAAATGTTTCTCTCATAAATTAATTTAAACTCAATTATACATTTATGTATTAATATACACTTCTTTACCATAGCTTATCTTTAAATTTGTGATGTGAATAATTATAGTATTTTCATGGGTTAAAAGATTAGTGATAAAATACTGAAATCACTGACTGATATGAAATAAAATAAAAAATACTAACCATATGAAATCTGGCATTTTATTGAGTTAAGACATTTAAAAAAGGGTATTTGCTTCCTATTATAATTTGTCATCAGGTTGTACACCTTACAACTAAATAATTGAAACATCAGATTTGGGATAGAATTTTAGAGACTCTGCTTCTGGTTAATAACAGTAAAATGTTAATTTATACTTTGATAGGACATACTGTCACTATAACTCAGAACTTTTCAGGGATGTTAATACTGAAATAAAAATATCTATCATTACTGCATGAATGAATACTAAAACTAGTAGATGTCTAAGATGTCTAAGTAGATGTCTAAGATGAAAGATAAATGCAAAAATGCTATGAGAATACAATCATAGTGTTAAACATTCCCAGTGTAGTATGTTTAATTATTTTAGAATATCAAAACTGAAACCACTAATTGAAAACATCTAAAAGTGTGAACATTATGGTGTTTTTATTGCTATTATCTGGGTGTGCACATTTTTTAGCTATGACAATGAGTATTTTGAAATTCATCCTAATATACTGACGTTATTTTGCACATCATAAGAAACAAAATCTAATGAAAAACATGAGATACTTTTACCATTGGTTTCTGGTTAAATCATACAAAAGGTTTTCAAAATAGATTGCTTCAATAAGAAAACAGAGAATAAAAATCACTACTATCCTGCTTCTACTTAGTGCGTTAACTCTGAATGTTTGTCTTATATTTTTGGATAAAATCACTAAGTAATTCTGAGGAAATAAGAGGAATTGAATTTCCAACGTGCTGCTCTTTTTTTTTGTTGTTGCAACTTCAGTTCTGTTACATTTATTATAGTTTTCCTATTTAATGATATACTTTTGGAATGGTGTAATAATTTTTATTTATGGTTAATTTTGTCACTTAGAATGTTTCTCAACTCTAGCTTATCTCCTGAGACATTGAACATATTTATTATTACTAAGCAGGCAAAATTAAATTTTACTGATGTCCCATCAATTATAGGTATTTGTGGGAAGCTTTTACTTATGGATTCTTTTGCATGAAATAAATTATTTATATAAAGTTTCAAATTTACTATTTTATACACTTTATCAACATTGAATTGTGTTTATAGTTGTATGTTAGGTGTTGTCTACACATTAGACACAATGCTCAATTCTATAATCCATATGTGGTCTTCAGAACACTGTTGTTAAGGATGTTCTATCCTTTAAACCATCATTCAATGTTTTGATTGGATTAACTGTTAAGAACTGTTAGGATTTTACTTATTTGTAAATATTCTCAGTAAGGTTAGTTTATTAGAAAAATTATAAATACAAGTGCTCAGATAATCAGAAAACACATGAAATGAATAGAACATCTAATTTGTGAAAGATTAATTAATAAGTTATAACCAGGAATTCAAGTTACCTACATAGATTTTTTTCGATGATAAAGATTTTACCATAATAGTGGTATTTTGAGTTACTTAATATTTTTCAGTAGTTTGGGGCTGGAGGGATAGCACAGTAAGTAGGGCATTTGCCTTGCATGAGGTCAACCAGGGTTTGATTCTCAGCATCCCATATGGTACCTGAGCACCACCAGGAGTAATTCCTGAGTGCATGAGCCAGGAGTAACCCCGGTACATTGCCGGGTATGACCCAAAAAAGAAAAAAAAATTTTTTGAGTACTTCAAGGATTTTAATTTTAAGTTATTTAATATACATCTTTGTATTATAATTCACCCTATCCATGATATTAATTGATAAGTTATCTAGAGAGCCATACAATCTATGTGCTACTTTCAAAATTAATATATTTATTTTGATATAGACAAAAGCTACATTGTTGATACAGTTTTATTTATTTTTTTTCTTTTTTTTTAATTTTTTATTTTATTTTATTAAATCACCGTGTGGAAGATTACAATGCTTTCGGGCTTAGGTCTCAGTTATACAATGCTGAAACAACCATCCCTTCACCAGTGCCCATATACCACCACCAAAAAGAAAAAAAAAAAACCCACACAGTACACCTCCCATCCCGCCCCCCCACCCCCTACCTTGTAATTGATAAGTTTCATTTTATATTCTGTTTACTTTGGTTACGTTCAATATTTCAACACAAACCTCACTATTGTTGTTAGGAGTACCCCACTAGATTCAGACCTACGGTGAAGACAAATAAGGCCGCGCGGTTTTGAATTTCTGTACTTTAACAAGAAGTCCAGGGAGATTTCTTCCAGATATTAGATAATTGCAGGCTTGAAAACCCAATCTGTGGTCATCTTAATATGGCGGCCCCGCGCCCTTCATCCCCGGAGAGAAAGAGGTGAGAGAGAGAAATACCTTTCCCCTCCTGGGCGGGCACGGGGCCGAGGCTTAGTTCTCAGGCTGGAGACATTCTGCGAGGAGTTGCTCACGCCGAAAGAGGTTTTGCTGGGTCTGGATTCACGCCTGCGCAGCTGCGGAGAGGCC
This sequence comes from Sorex araneus, assembly GCF_027595985.1. Lineage (NCBI taxonomy): Eukaryota > Metazoa > Chordata > Mammalia > Eulipotyphla > Soricidae > Sorex > Sorex araneus. The sequence continues at coordinate 146,350,774 of NC_073305.1, forward strand.
GCACATGCGTGCGGCCCCCAGATCACATCTTGGCGGTGGGAGGGGCCGGTGCCTCCCACCTTCCCAAGAGCACCCTCGTGTCCTTTTGCTGCAGTTTTTGCCGTAAATCCCATTTGTGGTCATCTTAATATGGCGGCCACCACGCCCCCCCCCCCAGTTGATACAGTTTTAGAGTTGATTATTGATTAGCTGTCAAAGCTCAATATTAAAACTGATAAGTTAAAATAATCAAATTTTTAATCTTAATATTTTTATCTTGTTCCCACGGCAGAGCCTGGCAGGCTACCCATGGTGTATTCGATATGCCAAAAACAGTAACAACGCTCACAATGGAGACTTTACTGGTGCCGCTCAAGCAACTCAATGAGCAACAAGATGACAGTGACAGTGACAGAGTATTTTTATATCTCACCATAATGTTGTTAAATACTTGTCTAAGTATTAAATAAGCTGTTTGTGTCTAGTTGAGCCTTCTGTGTTGTTTTTATTTGTTGATTTTATATGATTTCTGTTACTTTCTCATCTCATTTGATGTGCTCATACTGGAATTTCAGTATTAAAGAATTTGGTGCTTGCTACATGGTTGCCCAGAGACTTCAGGATCTGTGGTCTAGTTGACATGTGGTGGCTGTGAAGAAGGGTGTGTGAAGACAGGTGTGACTGCCAGGGTTTCTGGAAGTATGGAAGCTGGGGAAGGGGAGTGCTGCCTGCCCTCACTCTGAGAAGCCCCATAGTTTTCAGCCTAGACACTGGGTTATCTGCAATTTTTGGCAGTTTGGTGTCTTTACAGAGAGTATTAGTAAAGTGATCAATGTCATTACCATATTCCAAGTACATGTGATTTCTGTATTTATAGTTATTCATTTTAATTTTGAATATGACTGAAAAATAGCAGAATGAAATATTGAGACTTGCTTTTCTATATTTCCTTTTAAAAATTTTATTTATTTGGGGGCGGATTCACATATAAGTGCCCAGGGTTTATTTCTGGCTCTGAGCTCAGGCATCACAATTCTGAAGCTTGGGGGACCATAAGGGATATTGGGGACAAAACCCAGGTTTGCCAATTGCATGGCAAACAGCCTACCCACTGTACTATTACTGCAGGCCCCAAAACTCCATAATTTATATATTATTAGACATTTTTAAAATTTCCCCACTGAGTACTCATAATATAATAGTATCACTTGTATCACTTGTCATCCCATTGATCTTTGGTTTGCTCGAGCAGGCACCAGTAACGTCTCAATTTGTACCTGTTGCCTGCTAGTGTATCCCAATGGTATCTATTTGCTCCAGGAACAAGAAGAGCCTCAAACCATTTGTTCACGGTTTTGACAAAGAAGTCTGACCATCGCATAGATGGTCGGTCATTTGGTCTTTTGAGGTTCTGTGGAATCCAGTCCATAGCAGCTCTAGTCCAGAGGTCATCTTTATATCGCATTACATGCCTGGCCCATCTGATTTTTGATGCCTTGGGAAACGAGACAGTGTCCCTGATTCTTGGTCATTGACGGAGGTGGGAAATTCGGATTTCTTCTCTCACTTGAGTGAAACGTGATACTCCTAGCACAGCTCTTTCAATTCCTCTTTGGGATACCCCAAATGGTGTTCTCATGCTGTTTGCATAGGGCCCAGCTCTCTGAGGCATATGTTAGTGCAGGAAGAATGGTGGAGTCAAAAAGATGTCCTCTACCTGAAAGTTCTTCGTCCTCTTAACCACTTCTTCAATGCTCTTGAAGGTATTCCTTGCTGCTCTCTTCCTCCTGCGCAGTTCTGGCGCCAATTTGTTTCTCATGTTGAGTTTGTGACCCAGGTACACATAGCTGCTGCATTTGGAGATGTTTGTTCCCTTGAGAGCAAATGGAACGTCAGCAACTAGTTCGTTTTTTATGAACATTTATTTTGGTGAGATTCAGCTGTAGTCTGACCTTTCCACACTCACAGTCGAAGTCAGCCAGCATTTGTGCTGCTTGGCTAATGTTCGGTGTTATTAGAATGATGCCATCAGCAAAGCAGAGGTGGTGGAGTTGCCGACTATCTATCTTCACTCCATTTCTTCCCATTCCAGTCATTGCATGATGTTCTCGAGGGTGGAACTGAAGATTTTCTGAGAAATGGTATCACCCTGCCAAACCCCTCTCTTTACATCAATGATCACTTCCTTGTAGAATGGTGAGATCCTGGTGGTGAATCTGTAATATGGGTGGCTCGAAGTGGATCTTGATGTACTGAGTTTCAATGGCCTCTTTGGCTAGGGATTCGATGACCACTTCAGTCTCAAAATCAAAAACCTTCTTTAAATAAATGAATGTCAGACAGAGCGAACTTGAACTCATGCGAAACTTCAATGAGCTTGGTCACTGTGTGGATATGGTCGATTGTGCTGAGTCCTTTTCAGAACGTGACTTGTTTGCATGCTTGTCCTTCGTCTAGTGTTCTGCCTATTCTATTCAGAATGACTTGAGTGAACAACTTGAAGACGATACAGATTGGGTGATAGTTGCCAACGTCATGGATGTCTCCCTTCTTGTACAACAGAACGGTCCTACTGGTTTTCGATTGGGATGGAATTTTGCATTAGGACAGGTAGAGTGGGAAGAGTCGAGCCAGTGTATTTATGAGTACTGGCTGCAGATTCTTCAGGTGTTCAGGTCTGACCTTGTCTGTACCGGGTGCTGTACTCGTGTTTACCAATGAAATGGCATGTTAGATTTTGGAAGGGAGGACTTTGGGAATGAGACATATCCATCCTATGGAATTTGGTATGTGGGCAGTTGGACATAGCTGTCGAAAAGATCTGAGTAGAAGTCTTGAATAATCCTCTCCATTGCCCTTCTGGAAGATGTGATAGATCCATCAGGATGTCAGAGGGCAGTCATCTTGGTCTTGTAGTTGACGAAGGACAGAGGAGTGTTGCAAATACTTTTCCTGGCTTCTGCCACATTGGTCAACACTGCTGCTCTTCTCTCTTTGAGGTCTTCCTTTATCTCTTCTCTGCACAGTTTGTATGTTTGGATAATAGTTTGTGGTTGCCTGAGGCTCGTGCCAAACGACGTTTGCGAATGTGCTTGAGAGTTTCCAAATACAGGCATCTGTTTGTGTCTTTTCCACGCTCAGCATTCCTCGAACAGTCATGGAGGTGTTGAACCAGTTGATCGTATTCCTCATAGATGTTGTCAATGATGTCATCTTCCCACATTTCTGCAATAGTGCCAAAGAGCTCCCAGCTGCTGATCATTCTGGGAGTTCTCTTCTTAAACTTAAACTTTGCCGTCCTTTCTCCCCACTCTGTGAAGTTGGATTTTGCATGAAGGAGATGGTGGTCCAATCCTACTTGGAACTTTGGGACAACAGCGACTTTGATCAGACAAAACCTTTGATTGACTATGATGTAGTCAATTTCATTGTGGAACTGTCCACTGAGAGAGATTTAGTAGTATTATCTTTTTTTTCATTTATTAAATACCTGGATTTTCCCTGTGATTCTGAAAAATATATTTCAATGTTTTATCAGTGTTCATTAATTAGTAACTACAAGTAGAAACTATTTGCACAGCTAAATAGGCAGAAAATAGCATAATATTCTTTTGTCTTATACTTGGCTGACCTGGGTTTTATACCCAGCACCCCATATGGTCCCCCAAGTACCATCAGAAGTAATTATTAGTGCAAAGTCTGGTGTGCCTCTTTAACATCGATGGGTAGAACTCCAAAACATTTATCTCCATATATCTGTTTATCTATCTATCTATCTATCTATCTATCTATCTATCTATCTATCTATCTATCATATATCTATCATCTATCTATCTCTATATTTATATATGCTGTGCAGCAGTTACTAATGAATCAAAAATGGCCTAAACAGATTTTGATTTTGAAGAGGGTACAAGGCAAGTACAAGGCAAAAGTATACTCACCTCTCTGACTACAGACTATTATCTTAAAAAAAACGGCAACAACAACAAGGACAACAACAACGACAGCAGCAGCAACAGCAGAACAACTGAGAGGTGATATTTGATGGTAAACAGGGACTATTTCTGGTACTGTGTCAGCAGTTTCCCCTGGTGGTGCTCCTGAAACCATCTGCATTGCTGGGAATCAAACCAAGGTCAGCCAGGTACACTAAGGCCTTATACTATCCTTCTGTCACTGGTCTCTACATTTTCACTTTTCTTTAGTTAATACAATCAATTTATAGGAGATGATTCACTGAAATACCTACTACTGGTTCTGGACATACACTAGCTAAGTTATTAAATAATCATGACTCAAAAGAAAGAAAAATTTAATGAATTGTTTTATAGATTATCTTTTGTTATTTCCACTTCAGAAATGCCTCACAGATGTCTTTTTATCAGATTAACATTAGCTTGTCCTCCGTACTGATTAAAAAATGTTAAATGAATTTTTCTGTAGTTATGAAAAGATATTATCTGTTTGATGGATAATGCCAGATATCATTTTCAGGTTATGTTTTATGTATATAGTAACTAATCATGAATTATATAATCACACTTATGTTAACTTTATTTTGATTTCTTATTGATAGGCAGCATCTGAGATGATACCAGTCTTCTTTGTTGTATAAAGGGTAAATAGGTGAAAAATCTCATAAATGTTGAGCCAAGCACAAAACTAACAGCCTAACAGACAGGAGAGTGGGACAGGAGAAACAAAGAAGGTAGAAGGCTATACTAAAAAATATTTTGAAAAACTCTGCTGTGGACTATTTTTTATAGTTGCTGTATAGTTTTAAATTCCTTTTAACTAGAAAGATGGCAATTTTGGAGTCTGGAGCGATAGTACAGCGGGGAGGGCGTTTGCCTTGCATGCGGCCGACCTGAGTTCGAATCCCAACATCCCATATGGTCCCCTGAGCACCGCCAGGGGTAATTCCTGAGTGCAGAACCAGGAGTGACCCCTGTGCATCTCCAGGTGTGACCCAAAAAGCAAAAAAAAAAAAAAGAAAAAAAAGATGGCAATGGCAATTTTTCACTTTCTTTTCCAATGTTTGTTAACTATAATTTTAATAAAATTTACATTATTGTCATGTATTATTAGTAGATATCTTCTTATAGTTTATAATTGCATTTACCTCATAGCTAATGCTGAACATCTTTACAAAAACCTGATCATTTGTATGCTTTCTTTACATAAATGTCTGCTCAAGATTATTTTCCAAGATTATTTGTATTTGGCTTGATATTTTTATTTAGTTGTAAAAATTTCACATATTTTGAAAGAAACACACTTATTGCACATAAGGACTGAAATAATTTATCTCTTAATATGCAGCTTTTTTATTATATTGTGTCTATATATGTATATATATGCATATATACATATATATGTTTTTAAGTTAACTAAAATTCCATGCCTCTGTTGTGGCATAATATCAGATATAGACATTATCAATCATTGTTATAGAAATGTCAGATCTTTTTCTGTTATCATTACAAAATTTTTAGCTTCAGATCTAATAGATAAATCCAATACTTTTTTACTTGTTTTGTATGTTGTGTAGGCATGTCTCATATAAGGATATAGACATATATATAGACATATATACACACACACACACACTTTTGCATGTGGTTTTCTCTTTCTCAACAGTGTTGAAGAAATTATCTTCCCATTGAATGTTCTTGACACACTAGACACAGATCACTTGAGTATATATATATGCATGATATTCTGACATTGAACATGTGTGGGTGAATTCAATTTTTGACCTATCTTTGACACAGTTATTATTTAAATATCAAATGAAATCAGAACAGAGAAGGTGGCTCAGAGACTTGAAAACTAGTTCATCCTATGTGACAGTGAAGTCATGGAAAGGTCAGAGCTGTTTGTAATACTGAAAAGAATTCTGAGACTGATATAATATCTAAACATCAAGAGGTCAGAAATTGGTAGCTAGTATTGATAAATCTGCTAATAACTGAGATCAAGATATTGATAACCAACAAGAAGGCAAAATTATTCAGTATATAAACCTGAAAGCTGCAACATTGGACTATGATAGCAGGCAAACAGTCTTTCTATTTTAATATTCTTTTAGGTTTGGGGGTGATGCATGTTTCCAAGCTGAGGGGTTACTCTTGATTCTCTGCTCAGTGTTTACTCCAGGTCTTGCTTGGGGCACTATAAGTGGTGATGAGGCTCAAACCCAGGTCAGATTCATATTAACTCTTGAACTATGTCTATGGTCCAAAATAGGATTTTTGAAGGTAGTCAATTAAAATACAAGACCTATTTTGAGTTCTGATTATAGGGAAGGGTTTCATGTATGTGGGGAATGTAAACAAAACAGAAAACAGATTCTGGGTGTTTCTCCCTTTTGACAAAGGCAGATATTTTTTTTTTTTTGTTTATACCTATCAGTATTTAGAGCTTGCTCTTGGATCTGTGGTCAGGGATCAATCCTGATAGGAATCAGGAGACAATATGTGGTGGTGGAGATTGAACCCAGGTCAAAATTGCAAGGCATGCATCTTACTCACTGTACCCACTGTACCCAATGTACATTTTCATACCCTGCCCAACGCAGATTTTTAAGGCAGAAATTCCTACATGGGAAAAATAAAGCAAAATAAGAATGCAAAACATTTGAATTTGTCACTTGACAAATGGGGACCTTATGTTGATAATCATGGTAAGTTCCTTATGTTAACCAGTTTCAACTTCTTTAGAAACTTGCAAGCTTCTTAACCTTTGTTTGATCCCCAGCCCCTAAACGATCTCCTGAACCTGTCAGGAGTGATCCCAGAGAAATAAGAGATGAGAAAACCCTGAAAATCATTGGGTGTGACCCCTCAAACAAAAAAGCAGAGAGAATGAATTTTGGAGAAAGGTCAAAAATGGGGAGAACTGTAAAAATGTCTCAAAATGTCCTCCCCACAGATTGGATGCCAATACTTCACCAATTTACTATACACAGTCATGATTCTTTATTCATATTATTTATTAATAATTACTAGCATATTGTAAATAATGCTAGTGATCAAATTCTATTTTTGACATTTTATAGTAAATTTATTTCTAATACTCCCAAAATAAAAATAGCCCAAATGTCCTTCAATGGATGGATCTATTTTATTCAATCATGGAATATTACTCAAGTATAATTGGTGAAATTTTTTTAAATTTTTGTCAAAATCTATTTTCCATACTGAGATTTGAGTTTTAGATCTCTATAGCTATATGTACTATTAATAACTCTCAGGAAGCTTAATTTGTGAGTCAGGAATTTAAGAAACTGCAATTACTTCCCTTAAGTCAGTCCCTTCTGTTAGATGAATATGTATGAAAACCAGACTTTTAAAGAACGGAAGTAAACAAGTCTTCCTCTCTGACTCACCTCCAATATGTACATCCATGTTAATTTTTATGTGAGCAATAACTTAACTACTTTGAAATGGTATCATTTCATGTAGTGCTCATTTGGATATGTTTTAGAGTGGTGTCACTACCTTTATTAAATTGTGCCTGGATATCTCATGCAATGATTAATATAATTTTCTACAGATATACTTATATAGATTTTCAAGTGATAAGTGGGATAGCATTCGCTAATTTTACATTTTAAGAATCACTATTGCTAATATATATTTTCATAAAGCATATATATTCATATGGATTTAATAAATCCTTCAATAATTTTAAAATTCAAAGTTTTGCATTATAATATTAATAAGGAAGAATTTAATTACCAGAAGGACTCCTGTGTAGTGTCTACCTTATCCTTATCTCTCCCCATGCCTGCGTGGGTTTTCTTGAGGTACTCTGATTTTCTCCCATCTCTAAATGTACATATGTTAAATTTATTGGCATGTTCAATTTTACCCATGTAAATAGTTGTGTGTACCCTTTAATAGAAAGACTTCTAATTTTTTTGTTGTATTAAATGTAAGAATGGAGAGTACCACGCAAATATTGTTTATCTAAATTATTTATATAGAATTAATGTAACCATATTGCCTTAGACAACATTCGGCTCAGCATGCCAGGCATGGAACTCTACACGTGATCCCTGTTGGAACTCTACGTGTGTTTTCTGATGGACATCACCAGCTGTTCTGCAAGATTCTGACAGAATGGCGTTGCAGGGCACAGAGAAACAATGGCGTCGTCCACCCGCCCAGGCCAGGCCTAGTCGCAGCACAGTTGGGCATAGAGCCGTGCCAGCAGTTCGTGGACTGCCTCATCCACTGTGGGGTGCTGTCAGCCAATCACCGGGGAATCTGGGACTCAGCGCAGGTGTTTGACCTGGCACAAACGCTCTGTGAAGGGTCCTGCTCTGCCAGCTGCTCAACAACCTCCGGGAGCACTCCATCAACCTCAAGATCAACCTGAGGCTGCAGATGTCCCAGGTGCTGCCCAGAGGCACAGGCATGTGTGTGTTTATCAGTGTGCAGATCGTTACAACATGCCAGTCGACCAAAAGCTTACATTCTGTAGACTGGGAACACCTGTAAAGGCAATTGATTAGAGGCCGCCCCCAAATCCTCTGTCCCTCTCAGAGAGCCTAGCAAGCTATCGAGAGTATCCAGCCCGCACAGCAGAGTCTGGCAAGCTACCCATGGCATACTTGATATGCCAAAAACAGTAACAATGATGGTCCTCAATCCCATGACCCTGAAAAAAAACCCCAATACACCATCAGGCTACACTAGCATATGACAAGGATGAATGTACACGCTACTGGCACCTGCTTGAGTGAATTGATGAACAACGAGATGACAGTGACATAGTGACATGATTTATATAGAAACATTATTACAGTCATATATTTCTCCAGAACAAGGATACATACCAAAATGCATTTCTAATAATTTTATTGTTGTGATAACCACTTAGGGTGTAATTACACAAGTCTAAATGCATCTACTACAAACCTAGGCTGTAAGGTCTATCATATAGGAGGCATCATGGTATGTGCTGTTGAACATTGACTATACACTTTATCACCTCTTTCCTGAATAGGTGAAACCACTGGATCCCAAATTTTTTCCTTTCATAGTTCTTAAAAATACAAAAGTAAGTTACTTGACATAAAAGTTACCAAATTACGTGGCATGGATTTGGCTCAAGTGGTAGATTATATAATTGAAATGTATGAGACTTTACAAAGCAGAGATACCTGAGAAATGAAGGTGTGGTCCTAAAGCACCACTCAATGAGGCCCCCTCCCAAAACATACAAACTATTAAATAATTAATTCTAAACAGCCAGTAGCTTATCCCATCTAAAATTTGATTACTGCAATTTAGACACCATTTTAATGTGTCATTAAAATGGTTTGGAATATTATAATTTTTGGGTTACACACAGCTGTGTTCTTCCCTCAAGTATCACTACTCCTGGTGGAGTTCAAGATCCCACTTAGAGTGTTGGATATTGAACCTTGATCAAATGCATGCACACCAAGTGTCTTACCTACTGTACTATCTCTTCAGCTGTTGTGCTGAATATTTTAATAACATGTTTTCGACTACCAGTAACATTGTACATTCTTTCAGATTTTGCTGAAATTCTTTATATCTGTTTCTGTGAAACCCTATGCGTATTTTGTCACTTTTGTTTGAGTTTTGATCTTATACCTTTTGATTGACAAATGTTTATGTGTTAGGAAATTCAATATTTTTATATTTATTATGAATATTTCCAGGACTATGATTTGTGTCAGAAAGTTTTAATGTTCTTATAAAGCAGTACTTTTTTTAGTATTATAAATTTATATTTATATTATTAGTGGCTCAAAAGTATCCTGTGTTTTAAAGTAGTTTTTAATTTTCAAATTTACAATACCACTTCTTATTTAACTCGAAGCATTATATCTCATATTGCATAGTTGCATACTGCTTTTTAACATTTTATATTTTAATGCATATTATTTATGTTTATTTTTGTTTCCTATGTCAATACTTTGATTTCCCAATTCAGTCTGATTTTCTTTAAAATATGTTATTCGCTGCTTTATTGCTTCATTGCTAGAGTTTTGCTCTGACACAGTGATTAGTAAATCAACTTACACATTGTTATTTGGCAAGAATTTCTTGATTTTATTGTGGTTTATATTTTGCTTTTGGCGTGTGTTGATTTAATTTTAGCTTCATGTTGAAACAATAACACTTTGTATTAGCTTCACTAAAAACATTATTAAAATGGATGTCTTCATTTATTTTTACTTTATTTTATTTATTTTTACTTTCAAAATTCTATTTATTATCAATCAATAGTACCATTCTTATACTGTTATGCCAAAAGTGTTTCTACAGCTGTTCTACCATCAAAGTGCTCCCAACACCATTATTTCAAGATATTTTAGCCGAATCCTACCTTCCTCAGATAACTGTTCTATTGGCCATATCTCAAGGTTGCTGCAGCGGGTTTTATTTTATTCTTTCATTTGTTTTTTTATATTCAGCATATTTGTGAGATCATCTGATGTTTGTACTTCTCTTTGCACTTAGTACATCTTCCTCCAAGTCCATGCAATTTGAGGTAAACTACAAAGCATCATATTTACTCATAGCTGAGCACTATTCCATTGTGTGTATATACCACAATTTTATTTTCCATGCATCTCTTATTGAGCACTTGGGTTGTTCCAGATCTTTGGCAAATGTAAATAATGTGATAAACATAAGTGTGAATAGACCCTCCTGAATTAATGTTTTTTGTGCTTTTAAGTTAGATGCTTAGAATGGGAATTTCAGGGTTGACAAAAAGCTGTATTCGTTTTTTTTTTTTTTGAGAAGTTTTGGGACAATTTTCCAAAGCACTGAGAAACCAATGAATTCAGTAAATTAGAGTTCCATTTTTTCTCAGATAATCCCCAAGATTTAAAAAAAATATTTTTATAATAAACTATTGATGGTATAGAGCAGAACTGCCTTAGTAATTTAATTTTAATTTCATTCATAATCAGAGTGAATGAATTTTTTTCACATCTTTACATTATTTGTGGAAATAATGAGCCATCTTTACATTATTTGTGGAAACCTCCTGCAAAAGAAAGGAGGGAGGGTGGGAGAGAAGAAAGAAAGAAAAAAGGGAAGAGAGGAAAAAAGGAAGGAAGGAGGAATTAACGAAGGAAGGAAGGAAGGAAGGAAGGAAGGAAGGAAGGAAGGAAGGAAGGAAGGAAGGAAGGAAGGAAGGAAGGAAGGAAGGAAGGAAGGAAGGAGGAAGGGAGAGAGGGAGGGAGGAAAGAAGTTGGATAAATATTTTATCTACTGTGAGTTAGTCTGTGTGTATGTTGTGAGATAAAGGTCTAATTTCATTCTAATATTTTTTATTTTTCATGTAACTCTTTAGTTTTTCCAGCACCATTGGTTGCAGAAGCTCTTCTAATTCCACTTATGCACATCTGTCCTTCACTATAACTTAACTGAACAAACATCTGCTGGCTTATATCAGGGTTCTTAATATAGTAAGGATCTGTTATTTGAATTTTTTTCATTCTTTTGCGTATAATAGGTAAAATTTACATCTTAAATGGCTCTTTTAAACTATTTCTAATTAATTCTTACATGAGATCATACAGTTTAGTGTTCTTCCTCTAGAAATATAACTATAGCTATTTTATTTAAATTAATTTGGGGCCACAGCTAGGCATGCTCAGGGCTAACTTGTGACTCTGTATTTAGGACTCACTCCCAATTAACTTAGGGTACCATATGAGATGCCAAGGATCAAACCTAATTCAGCTTCGGGGAATGCATTGCTCTATGTACTACATTTCCGCCCTATTTTAAAAAATGTTCTGGTGATCATTGCTTTATACAATAATGTTTTAGTATTATCCTAAACTTACTTTACAATTGCTTTAACAATAAAATAGTGGCCTCTGACAAAATACAATATGATCATAACCTTTATCCAAAATGAGATGAAATAAACATTAGTATTGAAATTGGAGTTTTGAATTTAAATCCTTCAGGGATTTTGAGAATCTATGCAATTAATATTTTGGAAACTTTGTTGTTTTCACTGAATACAAAATTTTTAACTTTCAAGGTTCAGTAGTTAAACCTTGAGGGCAGAAGCATATGCAGTCTGTTCTTATTGTGAAAATGTATTACTTTTTTAAGAGCCCTACTTGACTGTTATACATTTTATATATATATGCATATATCAACTGTATATATTTATATTATATTAATGTATTATATTATGTAATATATATTATATATTAATATATTGATGCTTCCCCACCTTTAGCAATTATACAATATAGACTTTCTGTATGTGTAAACTGTAGGATGATATTGGTTTGTCCTTTCCACCCTGCCACAGGTTTATTGGGTTGATCCCATCACAGTGCTCTCATTCCTCTGTGTTTATTTGTAACTTCTTTCTTTGTGCTCTGTTAACTTCTAAATATTGTTCTTCTCTTCTCCTTAAGTCCCTTGCATAGTTAATTCAGAGCAATGTCCTTTTTGTATGGATACAAGAGGACAGTAAATGCTAAGCTTTTGTAATGTGGGAGTTAATTGACTTTCAATGATATTTTCCTCCTCGATATCTATTCTCTCGACTTAAGCCTCTGTTGCCCTTACTTCCTAGCACTCCCAAAAGCAGGATTCCGATGAGAAACTGGGTGGACCCAGGGCAAGCTGACTTGTTTTCTAAGTGATGTTAATCTAAGAATAAAGCTATAAAGCTAACATTCAGAAGAGAGTGTAACAAGACACGATAATCGATTTGAAATAATGTCAGAGATTTCTTCAGAGAAAAAGTATCTTGAGGAAACATCTACATATACATCTATAACAAGAAAACAGGAGGGAGGAGAGAAGGAGAAAGAGGAAGAGAAGAAAGAAAACCTGAAAAAGACAGTGAGTTAAGGAACTGGCTCACAAGACTTTGGCCTTGATGTTTCTAGATATGTAACTCAGATACTTTGTTCTTTACTCCAAAGGCATTCTGGATAGAGTGGAAGACTTCTTTTCCCAAAATAATCAATTTTTTTGCCTTTTTTGGGTCACACCTGGCGATGCACAGGGGTTACTCCTGGCTCTTCACTCAGGAATTACTCCTGGCGGTGCTCAGGGGACCATATGGGATGCTGGGGATCGAACCCGGGTCGGCCGCATGCAAGGCAAACGCCCTACCCGCTGTGCTATCACTCCAGCCCCAGTAAGCATTTTTTTAAGTAAGACTTTCAATTGATTGAATAACTTCTATCTACAGTATGGTTTATAATTTTCAGTTATAAGAAAAAATGAAATTATACATATTGAAGGACAAATTGAATGGTGTCATGATGTGCAAAATAAGTAGAGAGAGAAATAGAAGTACTATATGATTTCACTCATCCTTGGTATATATCAAAACAAAATAAGGATATAGATTTAAGTATGAGTATTTATTGAGTCAACTCTTAACATAAATGATAAACCTGGATTTGGGACCAGAGAAATGTATTTTTATAAGTATCTCATTCACATGGTGGAGGCTGGCAAGCTACCCATGGCGTATGCGATATGTCAAAAACAGTAACAAGTCTCACAATGGAGACGTTACTGGTGCCCACTCGAGCAAATCGATGAACAATAGTACGACAGTGATACAGTGATTTGGACATACATGTCATTTACATATTTGTAATATATACATATGTGTGTATATAAACATATGTATGTCTGCACATATATACATATATCTATATGATATTGGCATTGAAAAGAAAATGACAGGCAGGAAATCATCACTTACAATTTTCTGGTTTATAAGAGCCCAACAGAAATAATCCCTGAGTTTAGCATCAGGAGTAAACTCTGAGCACCACTCTGTAGTCCATAAACCAAAACAAAAAAGAAATTTTTTTCATGGCTGTTTGGGTCTCAGCAGCCAGCCTGAGACTTTGACCAAACCCGCTGTCCCTGAAAGCAAGAACTGGCCCTATTTACAGGGGCCCAAGGGCTTGCTCCAGCTTTCCACACGCAGACACTCTGGTTGAGGAGACAATAGGATGTGGGGCGTTACAGTTACCATTTCCCTGAGCCAGTTAACCCTGAGATTGGGGAATAAAAACCATTAATTAGCATTTATACTGAGCTTGAGGAGATGAGCATGATACGTGCGTGGAATGCTCCCGCCCTGCCAAGATTGGGTGCATAAAACCCCCTGTGTAAGAGTCAATAAAGGGAGACTGCTTGACCACCAGACTCCCCACTCTGATCTTTCTCGGTTTCTTTCTCAGCGGTGGCGCGGCAGGAATCCGCGGTGAGCAGAGGACCACAGGGCAGAGGCTTCTCCCCTTCCCACTCCCTCTCCCACAGGGAGTAAATCCAGAGACTTCAGGCGATCATACCCCAGTGCGCGGGGGTCCACTGGCCAGGAACCCGACACATGGCTTCTTTTATGGTAATTCCATTCCTGGGAATATAGCCCAAGTGCCAAAAAGGAAAAAAAGATCAGAAAAAAGAAAAAAAAAAACTTTTCTGAATGCCTATGTTCTTCAGCACTATTCACAGTAGCCAAAATCTGGGAACAACTGGATAAAGAAGCTATGACAAACATTCATAATGGAATATTGTCAGGCTATAAGGAAAGATAAAATCATGCAATTTGCTTCCACATGAACAGATTTGGAGAATATCATGCTGAGCGATGTGAATCAGAGAGAGAGAGGGACAGATACAGAGTGATCTGACTCATATGCAAAATAAGGCAGAATAATCAGGGGAATTTGTAGGGGAATAATCAATGTCCAGAGGAAATAGAAATAAAAAGCTCTATTTATTCCTACTAAGTGCTAAGTAGGAATCTTGCCACTGATAGGTCAGGAAAGTACTGCTACTAAAATAATAGAGGGAAGTGGTCACTCTCGACAAGAACTAGATGCTGAAAGGAGTCAAAGGAATATGCATGATACCCTATCAGTAACAGTATTGTAAACTGCAGTGCCAAAAAGGAAAAAAAGAAAATGAAAGGAGTGTCAAAGGTCAGGCTGGAGAAGTTTGGGGGAGAGGAGGGGCGCGAGGGAAGGAAACTGGTGACTTTGGGATGGAAGAGGACTCTGGTAAAAAAATTGGTGTTGGGACATTGTATGCCTGAAACCAAATCATAAGTAACTTTGTAATTCACGGTAATTAAATCAAATAACATGGATAAGTATAAGAAAAAGAGAATTTTCTGGCTTATTGTTTTTGTCTTGGAGCTATGCCTAGTTATTCTCAAATCCTACTCCTGCACTCAAAGATCACATTTAACAGTACAGCGGGACCATATGCAGTGACATGCCATGGACTGAACCAGGCCAGCCATGTGCAGGCCAGAGCCCTATCCCAACCCTCTTTTTGAAGTTGAAATAAACTAAAGTTAAATTGCTTGTTCTGAATAAAACATAAAGATGCAAATTGAACAAAAATTCATATAAAAATTTATCCTGTTACACAAAAGTTAATCACTTTAGTAGATATTAGCATTATTGATGGATATTTTGCAGTTTACTGATGTAACTGTGAGAATTTCAAGGCAATCTAAGTCACAGGATTCTTAACCTTGGTTTCTGGTCTTCTAGGTAAAATACATGAAATAGTTGTAATTAAATATCTCTGATGGCAAAATGCAAATTTCCTGTTCAAACTTTTAGATCTGCTTCACCATATTGAGAAGGAAGCATCTGCTTTCAGCAAAGTAATAATTATGTTGTCAGGTCAATTTTAGAAGAGACAAAATGGAAAGTATCTTGCAAGAGTATTAGAAAAAATATAATGGTCAAACTTTGGTTAAAATATTACTTTAGTAACTTCTATTAAAAATAGCTATGATAATTCTTCCAGATCATTTTGTCTGAGCATGAGCAATTAGCTTTCTGTCATCTTTATATCAATGTCACTGTCACTGTCCTCTGGTTGCTCATTGATTTGCTTGAGCGGGCACCAGTAATGTCTCCATTGTGAGACTTATTAGTGTTTTTGGCATACCGAATACACCATGGGTAGCTTGCCAGGCTCTGGCCTGCAGGTGGGATACTCTCGGTAGCTTGCTGGGGTCTTTGAGAGGGGCGGAGGAATCGAACCTGGGTTGGCCGCATGCGAGGCAAACGCCCTACCTACTGTGCTATCACTCTGGCCCCATATTTACGTATTTCTTTTAATATATTTTATTATACAAATTATACTTATATAATGTACATATATGTGTATCTATTGTGTGTTGTATATATAGTATATATTTATATATAAGTAAATGGGCATTCAATGTCTTCATTGGCCTTTGAATACTCCCCAAAGAAAGAGAATGTACTGTTGCTCTATTTAAATACAGAGACTAAAACATGAAGCCCCCTCTCGCTATATATTTTAAGAAAAATATATAGAATAAATTAAGTTTTATTCTAACTTCACATATACATTCCCCAGAAGCACTGTGATGAGTTTCACATATGGTTCAACTACACAACAGGTGTAAATAGTCTTTATTGTGTTTAGAATTACTTGGAAAATGTATTTCAGAGGACATAAGTTTTTCCCTAATAAAATTAGAAAGCTCCTCAGTGGAAGGGGATGAATAGACAAAGACAAATTGTGAAGATTTACTCTAATGCTTCCTTGTGCTCCTTTATTTTTATTTTTAAAATTTTTCTTAAAAAAAGTCAAATCATAATGAGATACACAGTTACAAAGCTGCACATGATCAGGTTTCAGTCATACAATGTTTCAACACCCATCACTGTGTATAATTCGCACAGCCAAAGCCTCCAGTATCCCTGAAGCCACTCTGCCCCTACTGCCAGCCTGGCTCTATAGCAGGCACCCCTCTCTCTCTGTCTCTCTCTATCTCTCTCTGTCTCTCTGTCTCTGTCTCTGTCTCTGTCTCTCTCTGTCTCTGTCTCTGTCTCTGTCTCTCTCTCTCTCTCTCTCTCTCTCTCTCTCTCTCTCTCTCTCTCTCTCTCTGTCTCTCTCTCCCTCCTTTTGGGCATTATGGCTTGGAATACAGAAACTGAGAGGTTATCATGTTTATTCCTTTACTTACTTCAAGCACACAGTTCTTATTCAGGGTGATCACTGCCATAGTGGTTCCTTCTCTAACCCAACTCTCCTCTCCCCCAGCACCTGAGTCAGGCTTCCAACTATGTCCAATAATCATTTTTGAACATTAAAAAAACATAATATGAGGCTAATACCCAGGGACAGTATGCAATAAGAGCCAGGAGGATTAGTCCATGGTTGGAAGCTTCCAGCACTCTTCGCTATAATCTCTATTTTGTCTTGTGAAAACACCCAAACTTTAAAAATAATGCAGATGTAGTTTAAAGCTTTACATTTATTAGGTGATTTAATCTCTAGTATCATTGTATCATTTTCATCCCATTGTTCATTGATTTGCTGGAGCGGGCAGCAGTAATGTCTCCACTGTGAGACTTGTTACTATTTTTGGCATATCAAATACATCACTGGTAGCTTGCCAGGCTCTGCCCTGCAGGTGGATACTCTCGTAGCTTGCTGGGCTCTCCAAGAGAGATGGAGGAATCGAACCTGGGTCAGCCGCGTGCAAGGCAAACGCCCTACCCCTTGTGCTATCGCTCCAGCCCTTAATCTCTAGTACATCCCCAAAATAATACCATTCAATTATAACAATACTATATATTGTTTGTCTTGTTATAGTGACACTGAGAAAAATCATCAAAAATATGTTTAAAACATGTTGTCATAGGCAACATAGTTAAAATGCTAACTTAAGTTTTGATATACAAAGCTACTGCAATTTTACCACCATCAAAGTCCCCAAGACCCTCTATATGTTTTTTTGTTATTTGTTTTTCTAATTTCCATTTCCCTTTCCCACTCTCCACATAGCTTAGTAATCTCAGGTTTTTAGTCATTAGTTGATACTGTCAATTACTTTGTTTCACTATATAATGCAGATAAATAAAACTACCATTTTTTGGTCCTTTTCTTATCTGAAATCTGACTTTGTTCAATATGATTTGCTCTAGTTCCATGCAAGTTGCAGAAATGGCAATATTTCTTCTGTTTTTGTTATAGCCACACAGTTTTCCATTCTGTAAATGTATATTATATTTATATTATATATTATACTTATTATATACATATGTCTAATAAGTCCTTTATCCAATATCTGATCATCTGCCCAGGAACATTACCGTTGTTTTCATGTCCTTGTTATTATACTTAGATCTGCAAAAAATAGTTTCAATGATGTTTTCCACAGAATTTAAAGTAGATGTCGTTTCTATGAAGAGTGGATGAGGTTTCCTTTGCCGACACATCTCAATTAGCACTAGCTATTTCCATTATTAGTTGATATATTTTTTATTTAGGCATTATGCTTTATAAAGTTACTTATAATTCAGCATGTAGGGCGTTTGCCTTGCATACAGCCAACCTGGGTTCAATTCCTTCACCTCTTCTTGGAGAGCCCAGCAAGCTACCGAGAGTATCCCGCCCACATGGCAGAGCCTGGCAAGCTACCCGTGGCGTATTGAATATGCCAAAACAGTAACAAGTCTCACAATGGAGACGTTACTGATACCCGCTTGAGCAAATCTATGAGTAACAGTGTGACAATGACAGTGATAGTTTCTTTTCAATCTACAGCTTTCAAACACCTATCCTGTCACCTATGTCAATTTCTCTCCACTATGACCCCCCTTTATCTTCACACAGAAGCAAACAAATAAATTTGAAACATTTACCCAAATCAGAGGGATAAGTCTTTTGATTTGAAAGGGGTTTATGTAATAAAATAAGAGTAAGTATGATATACTAAAAATAAACCTGAATGTGGAAAAAATTTTCAAAATAATTAATTTTCAAAAAGTATAGCTCTATGCACATTAACAAAATATTGAAATTTCAATTCTAAAGAAATTGACCTAAGAACGTACTTTCACACTTTCTATTTGAGTGATAAATATCAGAAGAAAATGATGTAACTTTTATAGAGAAAAATTTACTAAGGAAATTTATTTCCACATGCTTCCATTTATGAAAGCAAGAGAATTATGCTCTCAGGTATTTAATGGTCAAATATTTGGAACAAAATATAGTCTTTATGGAAAAACTAGTAAAAAGTGTTTCCCAGACAATACAGTAAATGAAAAAGAAATCATAAAGAAAAATCTTTTTGTATGGGTAATTTCAGAGAAAAATAAAATCAAATAAGTACAAAATGTTGTCAAGCTTCATAACATACAATTAGAAATAGTTTTGTTATTACAAGAGCTATACATTTTGATATAAAATGACAAAAATTAATTATAAAACTCATTTTAAGTTTCCAAATTATTTCTTCAGATAAATTTTATTTTATACAGTTAAATGCAATTGTACTTAATTAATTCTAATAAACACATAAACTAACTCCATAGCTCATGAACATACTTAGTGATTTTATTAGGACAAAAATTGTTTCTGTGCATTTTTCAGGAACTTCTCACACCCAGTCCATCACATTTCTAATTTTATCATAGATCAGCCTTGCCTATTTTTTCTGCCACACTCAGTATGCTCAAGGCTTATTCCTGGTTCACTGAAGTTTTATTTTTTTGTTCCTAATTACTGATGTTGAATATTAATGTTGATGTTTGTTTGACATTGCTATATAATTTATGTTGTGTCTCTATATCTTGAACATATACAGGTAGGTTTGTAAAAGAAAAGTGGTGAAGTTTGTAGTAGGTACTTCACAGGTGAGCAGAGTGAAGGCTATATGATAAATATAGTGACCAAACTAGGACTTCGGTATTTTAATAAAATATCAACGAAGCAAACAACAACAACAACAGCAAAAATAAGTGAAAACAACAGTGAATGGCAGAATCAGGTGCATCTTCCAATTTAGAGAAGAGGTGGAATTATACCCAATCTATGTGTACCACTTTCTGTTTTTTGTTTGTTTTGTTTGTTTGTTTGGTTGGTTGGTTTTTGGATCACACCCGGCGATGCACAGGGGTTACTCCTTTGTCTTTCTCATGCACTCAGGAATCACTCCTGGAGGTGCTCAGGGGACCATATGTGATGCTGGGAATCAAACCCAGGTCGGGCCTCATACAAGGCAAACGCCCTACCCTACTATTGCTCCAGCCCCTCACTTTCTGATTTAAACAATCCGGTGATCCACAGTATTCTTTTGTTTGACTTACTATTTCCATTTGCTATGCCCATTTTGTTTTCTTTCCAATTTTATTTATTTAGTTTGGCTTGTGGACCATACTAGGCAGTACTCAGGGTTTACTTCTAGTTTTCCACTCAGGGATCATTTATCTCAGACTGGCGGACCATAAGTGATGCTGAGAATCAAATGCACATGGGCTACATGAGAGGCAAGCACTCACTCTGTACTAGTATCACTCCAGCTCCTCTTTTTTAAAAAAATTTTTATTAGTGAATCACCGTGGGGTGCAGCTACAAACTTATGAACTTTCATATTTGTATTTAGTTTACATCCCTCCACCAGTGCCCATTCTCCTCTACCAATGATCCCAGTATCCCTCCCACCACCTGCATCCCCTTTTTAATTGTTTTTTTGGGGGGCCACACTCAGTGATGCTCAAGGGTTACTCTTGGATTTGTGCTCAGAAATCACTCTTGCAGTGCTCAGAGTACCAAATGGGATGTTGAAGATGAACCCAGGTCAGCCTTTGTGAAAGGAAAATGCCCTACTTACTGTTCTATTACTCACCCTCTTTTTTAATTCAGTTTTAAGCACATACTACATGTGTTTTATTCCACTCCTAACTCCAACTACACTATGTTTTTTAAGGTTTTTTTGGTTCACTATAAATTGATTTGGTCTGAGGTCACACATGAAATATAAAGCTGTATTTACTTTTAAATCCTTAAATGTTCAAGCTACAAACAGCACCATGAGTTATTCTCAACTTTTAATCTTTCTTTGAGGTTCAATATTTACTTACATGCTTTCTGACAGATTTTTGTATTTGTTTTATTAGCTTGTCATCTGTACTTTCTAATTAAAATGAGAAGCTCACAAATGTTCTATCTAAAATTCTTACTATACCATTACTATACACTCCCCCTTATTTAGTTAATTTACCTCTTGATTTTATAGATTTTGAAGAATTAATTTAACTACATATTTCCTTCCTCATTAAGTTTGAGAAAGGACATCTTGTGTATCTGCGAAAAGAGTTACATGTATTTTTTGTTATGTGGGTTTTTTCCCCCACTCTTATTCCATACGAAGGCTATACTAGAATGTTTCACTGGTTATTTTATCATAGTACTCACTTATTAAAGCATAAAATGACTGAGCTAATTTGTAGCAATAAACAATATACAATATACTGCAATAACAAACTCTAAATTTTGAGATTTTTACTAGAAATTGCTAACTGTTTACTCAAACACTAATATCCAGAATGCATTGACTTAGGGAAAATTTTCATCATGTCTATTAAGACATGCTTAACCTAGAAAATAATTTGACAAAGAAATCTCTACCTGGAACATTAGCATTCTTTTAACCTTGAAAAAGTGACAAAATGGACAATAATCTAATTCTAAACCATTTATTCTGGAAGTGTTCTAACCCCGTTCACTTTTTATTGTCCAAGCAAATTACATTGACTTTAACAGACCATTGTATTACAATCCAAATGAATTTTGTAAATCTAACACAGAAATGGAACAGGAATTATTACTTTTTTATATAATTTCTGAGTTATAACATGAATACATAGAGTATTGCTTTATAATTTGTATTTGGTTAGGGCTCCAGTTATGTTCTTTTATTGCTTAATAGGAATATTGCCATTTTCTGCATTTCAAAACTTTGATCTAGACAGTGAAAAGAGAAAGGTTTGGGGAAACATATTCATTACACCTAGTCCTAAAAGTGCCTTAAATCTTATTTGGTTATAATTACAGGCCTAGACATATTACAAAAGTTCTGAAAAAAATGTATTTAGATAAAATCTGTGCACATATTTTGGAATTAGGTAATAATACATAGTTATGCTATTTCATCTACCACGACCAAAATATTGGCACTCTTTGCATTTATGTACAATTATTTCAATTAACACTCAAGAAAATTAGGCAGTACCTAAATCCCAGTAGAAATGTCATCTCACTGATTTGGAGGAAGTATAGAATGAGATGTTTTATGATATGATTTTAATTTCTGCAATTAATGATAAAATCAATGTAATACAAAGTGAATATTATTTCAATGTAATGGATAATTTTCAGGCCTTCCATTTATCAAACTGATTTCACAATATATATATGCCAAGGAAACTGGCTGTTTTCACTGTATCACTGTCATCCCACTGCTCATCAATTTGCTCGAGCAGGCACCAGTAACGTCTCCATTGTGAGACTTGTTGTTACTGTTTTTGGCATATCAAAAACATCACAGGTAGCTTGCCAGGCTTTGTTATGCAGGTCAGATATTCTCAGTAGCTTGCGGGGCTCTCCGAAAGAGACGAACGAATTGAACCCAGGTTGGCCATATGCAAGGCAAACAGCCTACCCATTGTGCTGTCGCTCGCTCCAAGTATATAAAACATGATTGTACTTTATCAACTCATTTTAATTCATATACTTAGATTTTGTTATATTAAACATTATTTAAGTATTAAGATTTATATCATTAAATATGCACATACCTGCATTTTATCTTATTGAGTATTTAATAAACATTAAAAAATTATTTATAGAACTAAATTATCCAAAATACATATTTAATTATCACTGTCATTGTCATCCCGTTTCTCATCAATTTGCTCAAGTGGGCACCAGTAATGCCTCCATTGTGAGACTTTTGTTACTGTTTTTGGCATATCAAATATGCCACTGGTAGCTTGCCAGGCTCTGCCCTGAGGGCAGGATACTCTCAGTAACTGGCCGAGCTCTCTGAGAGGGGTGGAGGAATCAAACCTGGGTCAGCCCCGAGCAAGGCAAACTCCCTACCTGCTGTGCTATTGCTCCAACCCATATTTAATTATATATAGTTTATTTCAAAATTCATGTTATTTAATCTTCACACAATAAATATAAATGTATTATTAAAGAGGAATTAATGTCATTGAAATTACATAGCAAGAGTGACTACAGTAAACTTTTCCTTGTTTTTATTTCCAAGAACATTTTCAAAATTGTGTGCAGCTAAGAAAATACAGTTTTTTCCTCTTCCTATTTTGCTAGTTTATTTCCATAAAATTTTTGTCTCATCTGTTGGTGACAAATATTCCACAATCAATATTGACAAACCTTTACGTTAGTGTTTTCATTATCATAGACAGTTTACAGAGAGTGCAGTGTTGCCCATTTAAAACAATTTAAAACACAAATAGTCACAAACAAATTTAGACATAATAAGAGGTTATCAAAACCTTCCTTTTCAAGCTTGCCTATCAAAGAACTGTATTTCTGCAAAATATAAAATGGCAAAAATTTTAGCTAAATCTTTTGTGCTGCTGTACACATTTATTCTGAAAACAAATTGCAAAATGATTACATTAGGGAAACTTTTTCATAATTAACAAGACATAACAGAGCTATTGTGCATAATAAGTATTTTTGTTTCATTGTTTTTCAGTCCAATTTTCATCAATGTGTGGAATTATTTTGAAAATTAAATTTTAATAAAGGTTTACATGTACCTGAGAAGAAAGAATGAAAGTTGTCAAGAAACATTTGAATAGTTTTATGACAGGTATTTTTGGAAGCACTTTCATTATGTAAAACACTACAAATACAATAGCTGCTCTGTGGAAGAAAATTCTAGAAAGATTAGGGTAATACAGAATGTCTTACTGGCAAAAAGCACTTTATTTTAGGAGTAATTAAAATATCCACTCTTTGCTGAACTCAAGAGAAGTTTTAAGAAAAGGTGGGAGAAGATGGAATCTTAAAAATATTTACTTATTTTTCTATTTCTTACTCATTTATTGAATATGTGAGTGAATCTGTTCCAATGAATATATTGCTTTGCTTTCAGGTGAAGTAGAATCACTACTGACAACTGTGAGTCAAAATTGCTGACTGTTTTGTCTATATTTTCTGTGATGGACCTTGTTGAATAGGGTCAACTATCAAGTACCTAAAATCAATATAAATTTGAAAGATATATTAACATACACTGAGGACTTAATTCTCCAGTAGGTATAATATTAGTGAAGACTGAAGCTAAAGAGACTATAGTTTGTGAATAATTTTGTTATTACATTAAGGATTAGATAATTTAAAACAATTCAAAATGAAATGATTCTCACTAAAAATGCAGTAAAAGAGTAAGCAGTAATCTTGCATACATTTAGAAAGACAGTAGTTGGTTTCACAATAGCGGAAATGGAGGGATATGGAGGCTTTATTACAAAACAGTAGTAATATAAATACAGGAAAAATTAAAGTGATTGTATCTATATATTATAGATGGAAAACTTAATTAACATTTGTAATCAAATGAGCATGAGATGAATAAGAGACAATCAAACTTTAATCCAGGGGTCCATTAACATTTTAAGTGAAAAGCTTACAGTCTGTTTAAAACAAGTGAGTGAATTATGATGACATTATATATTTCCTTTTAGGAGTTTTATGACTTTATAACTTTTTAAATGATTAATATTAAGTTGTATATGCTAGAAAACTAATATAAATTAATACATGTTTTCATATACCTATTCTGGATTCCTGGTTCTGTAATTAAGAGTATTAACTTTTACTTATTACTTTTTTTGAATATTTTTAGTGCCAACCCAAAGATCTTGTATCCCAGGAAATTTAGTAAACAAAACCTAGAACAGTTGAGGATTTCAAAGATAGTTATACTAAATAGACAGGTTAATATTTTCAGTTGTGCTCAATGTTTTAAATACGTTTCTAAATTTAGACAATTAGAAGCAATCGTTTAAGTACCTCTGAGATTGTTACCACTCTGAATTCTGAGTATGACTTGTTCAAGGATACACTATGCAAAGTGAGATCACAAAATAAGACACTTTTGAATTACTAAATAAAGGGAGAAATAGTCTCATTTTAGAAATGAATTGAAACAGGGGCTGGAGATAGTACAGCGGGTAGGGCGTTTGCCTTGCACGCGGCCAACCGGGGTTCTATTCCCAGCATCCCATATGGTCCCCCGAGCACACCGCCAGGAATAATTCCTGAGTGCAGAGCCAGGAGTAACCCCTGTGCATTGCTTGGTGTGACCCCCCCCCAAAAATAAAAAAAAAACAAAAAAAGAATTAAAAAAAAAAGAAATGAATTGAAATAATACAAACTGTTGCCTTGAGGTAGTCCACCTAAGTGCCACTATGGCACTCCTCTAAGTTTTACCTTAGGACATTACCAAGATACTTAGGTCTTGGAACACTATAGGTTGTTCCAAATAATATATGCAATTGGAATCTCAATAATATATAAATTTATCTGAAAAGCATATAGACCCTTGGGTGGATAGAGAGGTTTTACTTATAACCATTACAATATAACTTGTTAAAACAAATCTAAATTACAATAATAGTAGAATAATTCAGATTGCAGAAAGAGTTTATGAACTACCAAAATAAAGTTCCCAATACCAAAGGTAGAGCTTCAGTATTTAAAATTAGGAATTTCTCTTGCAGCATCAGATTTGTTGTGGAGGCCCTTTCTTCTGGCAGACACCAGTTGCCACAAATTCAGTTGCAGTTGCCAACTTTATATTTGGACTTCATTAGCATGAGTCCAAAACATCTCATTAATTTATTTCAATTGCTATACTTATGATACTGCTTCAGAAGAATTTTATCTGAGAAATGTGTTATTTTTTAAAGACAATTAGGATTTTATCTGCCTTGATGAAAAGAGTCTATCTGTAACTTGAAGATCCAGTTCTATGGGTTCTCACAGAGATGGATGAGAATGAGCTTTACTGACAGCAAATTAGCAGGTTGGAAGATAAGGAAGTCTTGTTCTCTGAGTAACTGGGGCTTGTCTGTATGGTCATAAGATGTGGTTTTGATAGCAAAGAAAACAGAAAAGCACATTATTAATGAAGGTGAGTTTTAGATGGTGGACACCAGAGAAATAAATATCCTCATGAGGCTAAATTTTGATATAATTTCAAATAAAGATTTCTGTTTAAGAATTCTGTCATCTAATCCTTTAGGACTAATGAAGAACAGAATTATCACTATGTTCAACCAGCCCTGCCTTGACAAATTGGTTTGTAATAATGAATTCAGCTTTTAAATTTTTTTTCAATTTAATGCTTTTAAAGTCATGCTCATCAGGTATTCACTTTAACTTGGAGTTGTCAGCAAAGTAACTTTCTTTCAATTAAACTCACTTATTGATCAGTCAAAATCATTATAAAGATCATGAGCTATAGTAGTTGTCATACAATGGTTCTACTTGCTTTTTGGAGCCTATCTTCCTTATTCAAATAGAGATAATTCTACATTATATGTATTTTCTCTGAGCTTCACATGACGCTAAGCTCTATCTAACATAGTGAGTTGCCTTTAAAATGCACACTATTGACTGACGTTCTCTCTCACTTTCTCTCTCTCACTCTCTCTTTCACTCTCTCTCTCATGTACTTTGAACATTAAATAATATATCTGTCCCAATGTCCATGTGCCAATGATTAGTTTATGAGCTAAACACTAAGAACAAGGCTTTCAAAATTTAGCTGAGAGGATGTTTTTGTTGCACTAACTTTTGGTTGATATTAGAAAAACTTTATGAACAAAAATATAATTTCTTGAAATTTGAAATAATGATTTTTATCACTTTGTATAATTTGAAATATGTTTTTAGTGCTCATAAATAATTTAAGGAAATGGTGACTGTTTTCCACTTACATACCCTTAGGCTTGCTGAATACTATTTCCTAAACTTCTACAATCATTCCTCTGAAGAGGGAATTTTACTCCTATAGGACTGGAAAGAAGATTCTATGAAGTATTAAAGGCAATTGGAAGACTAAGAAAGATGAAAAGTCACACAGTCAAATATTCAATACGGAAGCTCAAGCACTTATTACTGTGATTGATAAACTGTCACTTTGGAAATTGAGTTGAAGGTAATTGCTTCCATTTATTCAAGATAGAACCCAAATTTAAATAAGTCAAATTTAGCCAATTTTAAGTTATCAGTAAAAGAACCTAAAAAATATATATGAAATATTTTGCCTGTAAAAGCATCAGAATTTCACTACTGCACACTGGGTGATGAAAAGCATTTACATCTACCTACAAAAAATGTTTTAATGACATAATGTATTCTTCTATAACCTATAACATTTTATGTAAAAATTCCAGAGATACTCCCAGGTGTGATGTTTAAAGACAGTTTCAACACCTATTATAGAACTTCACAATGTAATATAACCTATGGTGCTTCTCTTCTAAATTACATAAAGGCATTTAAAATTTGTTTATACTGCCTGTAAAAAGAGGAGTCTTCCCATATGCTACCATGTCAATGTGCATTTTTGCAGTGATGTTTTTATGACACAAAAATCACAGTAAGTGTTTGGCTAACATCTTAAGTAAGTATCCATAACAGAGCTATTAAGCATAACAAAAACTTTATGAATAAATAGAATATTTTATAAGACTCTGTCATAAGTCATTGGTATTATCAAGCATGCATATTATTAAGATCCCCTAAGGCTGTATTATAGAAATAATATTGCTGAAGCAAGGCCTGTGAGACCACTTAGTGTCACATTATTATACATTTCAACAAAGGAATAAATTGATTTTTTTTGTAGATCAGACATAACAAGAAATTATTTATTAGAATGCATTCTATAAGCTATAAAAATGACAGAATATTAGAGCAAATTGTCTAGATTCATGGTATGTTCATTTTATATTTTTAATTAGCTATAAAATGAATAAAAAAGCAAATTACCAAAAGATTCAAACAATAACATAAAAACTTTACATGGTAATTAAAATGCTTCATGATTTTATTCATAGAAATAATATGACTATGCCTATGGAGAAGTCCTTTTATAAAAAGTATGTTGAGTTAATTTTCAAGCTTATATTTTAAAGTAAAGAAATACAGAGTATCCAAAGAGTTGGAGTGAGTGTGCACTTGTCTAGTGCCCTAGGTTTGATTCATGGCACCACATGGACTACTAGCCCTGCAGTAAGCTTGGTGTCCCCCATACCCCAGCATGCTGGAGAAGCCTAAAGAATTAAATTTCTAAAAAATAATAATAAATACACAACATAAAAAGCCACTTTTTGGATAAAAATTGCAAAGAATTCTCAAAATTCTTCATTAATCTAGAGGATGCTTTGAGTTTTAGTATACTTGGGGAAATACTTCTGGGGAAAGTAAATTATCACATAGGTGATACTTGTGTTTGACAGATGTAATTATAAATATGTCGGGGGAGAAGTGCAGAAGTTTCCTCTTAGCTGCACTACAGTGAAGAGTGACCAAAGTCATCAACTTTAGAGTTTCTATTCTGGTGTAAAAGTAGGAGACAATAGATATATCAAACCACTTTTTGCCCCAACGTTAAATAAGCTAAAGTAAGCACTGCCAGGAGTAACCCCTGAGCATTGCTGAGAGTGACCGAAAAAAAAAAAAAGTGAATGGCACCACCATCAGACTACTATTAAGATGGTCCACCTCACTTCACCATCTAGAATGTAGCTTGACTTTAAAAGAAGTAGTCATCCTTTATTGTCTGTCTCTCATCTACCTTAGTTAGCAAATCATAACTGCACCAACATAACCTGTTGTCTATTTCTCTCAAGTTCTCTTGCTGAAATCCCAGTACAGACTTTTCCATGTGTCCCTGAGAAACACAATAGTAGGTTTATCTTTCTTTTTCTGCTTTTATCTTTTGAAAGCATTCTCCAGATATCAGCTAAAAATGGTATTTTTAAAGAATATATCAGGGACAGTAGAAATAGTAGAGTGGGCAAGGTGCTTTCCTTGCACATGGCTAACCTGGGTTCTATCTCGGGCACCACATACAGTCCTCTGAGTCCCTCCAGGATTGATACCTGAGCTCAGAACCAGGAGTAAACCCTGAGCACCTGTGGATATGCCCCCAAACTAACTCATACCTCCACCCCACACACACACATGAAAGATCAAACCATGTACTTCCTTGCAAAATCAAATCAAATATTAAAGTATTTTGAGTTATAAAAGTATCTGTTGCCCTTTATGTATGTTCAGATGCCTTAGCAGAGTCTAAAAGGTCTAATGCTTGGCATCTCCAAAATTTGCCAGATGTATTCCTACTTTCCAGGCTATAGTGATAGCACAGTGGCTAGGACATTTGGCTTGCATGAAGCAGACCCGGATTTGATTCCTCTGCCCCTCTCAGAGAGCCCAGCAAGCTACGGAGAGTATCACACTGACCCGGCAGAGCCTGGTGAGCTATCCATGGCGTATTCGATATGCCAAAAACAGTAACAGCAAGTCTCACAAGGGAGACGTTACTGGTGCCCGCTTGAGCAAATTGATGAACAACAGGATGACAGTGACAGTGAGACAGTGCTAAATTCTTAAAGGTGAAAAAAGCTTTGTTTATTAATTGTTCAGCAATTCCCCTTACCTTCCTACAAATGTACTTTTCAATATTTTTTGTCTGGAGTTTTCCACTTGCTATGGCAGTATATTAACTTTCCAAAGCTCTCCTACTTGGAAGTTCAACCCATGAAAGCATACCGTTTAATGTACGTTTTATACTTTAAAATGTGTAAAGTTATATTTACAGAAACTCTTTTCACATAGATTCTTTATAGTTGTGCAAGCATAAAATATCTGAAAATGGCTTATTTTTCTAGATATTCTGCACTTAATGACTACTTTGGCCAAACTCTTAGTCTTATTTAAAGTTGTGCTGGTGATAAAATTTGTACTCTGAGAGTACAAGGAAATTCTCTAGAATCTTTACACATAAAGGTGTATATTTGGAATGGATTAAAATACACATTTACGTCTATGTGTATGTATAAATTAAACCATTTAACGAATTATTTATGTGTGGAATATCAGGTTTCACTTAAGTGAGAGAAGGAATCCGGAGTTCTGACCTCTGTCAACAATAGAGAATCAGGGACGCTTTCTCATTTGCCAAAGCATCAGAAATAAGATGGGCTGAACACGTAATGTGATTTGGAGGGGATTGCTGGACTAGAGCTGTTATTGACTGGATTCCATGGGATGTCACAAGAATGCGTGGCTTCCCACCTACAAGATGGTCAGACTTCTTCATCAAGACCCTGAACAAACGGTTTGAGGCTTTTCCTGTTCCTGGAGCGAGCAGATGCCATTGGGCTACACTAGCACGTGACAGGGATGAATGGAGACATTATTGGCGCTCAAGCAAATCAATCAGCAATGTGATGAAAAGTGATTCAAGTGAAAGAATTATTTACTGAGCTCCTTCCACCAGGTTTGCGGAACTCCCTGCTGGTGAACCCATTCCCCCGCATGCCCCAACCAGGGACAGGATAGCAGCACTTCCCAGCATTCCTCAGGACCTACAGTGGAGCGGGGGCGTGGCCTTCGTGACAGGGGGCATAGCCTCTGTGGCAGGGGGTGTGGCCTTCTCCCCTTTCCCAGTATCCTGGACTCACATCTCATTCTCCATTACCTAATTAGGTGGAGAACATTCTGGCTATCTCAAACACATTAGGGCAATAGTCTAGTAGCCTATTCTAATCTCGCCAAAATACCAATGAGCACAAGAAACTGCACAAGCCTAACACAAAAGAACAAATCCTCTGAAGCTTCACTAGTGGCTTCACATAAGTCATCCAGAGGAGCACATAAGAGGAAGGTAGTATTCTAGAAGAGGAAAAAGGTGACCACCGTCAACCATCCTCATCCAGAATCTTTTTTCCGCAACAAGAGGGGAATACGGATAGTGAACTGTAAGGTCCCACCTCCATACTAGCACAGCAACAGGAAGGAATAGTGAAAATCCCCACCCTGAGGAGAGAATGAAGAAAAGAGTCCAGACGCCTCAACAAGGGTTACCCACAAATATGATCTCTCCAATAAAGAATTCAGAGATGAAATGTTGAAGATGTTCAATGAACTCAAAGAAACAGTGGAACAGGCATCCAGTAAATTAAAGGAGGACATGAAACAAACAGTACAATGGACAAACAAGAAAATACAAAATACAAAAAAGAAAGTTACAAACAGAAGAGTCACTAATAAAGGATTTGGTAAATGAAATTAAAAAGACTCAGGGGGTGCCCTCAACAGTAGAATAAATACAACCAAAGAAAATCAGTGAGCTTGAAGATGAGCTGCAGAAAGCTTACAGGGAATAACAAAAAATGATGAAAGTCCTCAAAATAGCTCTAGGGTGAATCAGAGACCTAAGGGATGAATCCAAGAAGAACAACACAAGAATCAATGGAGTACCAGAAGGAGAGGGAGACTGTTGGATACGGAGCGGGACATGACAGACTCCATAATGGACTCCATTTTCCTAGCCCCTGCTCCATACCCCTTTTAGCATCCCCCCTCCAAATCCCGCACATTGTTTTTCCTAAAACTTTCTTGCTCTTAGCAGTTTGACTTCCTCAGGATTTTGCTCCTTTCTTTCCCCAGCCATCTGCAAAAGAAGTACATCTCGGCTGATAACTCGGCCTTGGTTCTCAGAATTCTGCTTTTCCCCCTTGACCCTCTGCTGGGGAAGAATGTCTGGGCTAAAAACTTGACCTTGGCCAATAACTCTAAAACTGCCATCCGTTATCTATAGAAACCACGCGGATGGGAGCAGGGTAGAGGGGAACAACCGCCAGAATGGCCTAAGAAACAGGATAAGACAAACTATCTGTAACTGTTCATTGTGTTATATGAAATCATGCTGAAACTCCCATTTTTACTTATGTCTCTTTTTGAATCTGTAAGCATGGGTTATGACGCACACAATGATGATAAGATCTGAAGCGTTACCCTTGCTCAGAGTCTTGCTTTGGCCTGCGTGCCTGAGAGCTTGACCCCAGCTAGCTGGCTTGAATAAACTCCGCTTGTATTTTGCAATACTGGTCAATTCTGTGGGACTCGAAGAAGGAAATTATCGACCACAGACTCTAAACAAGGCAACCCAGATGAAAAAGCTACAGTTAAAGATATTATTGCTGAGAAGTTCCCGGAAATGGAGAATGCAGGCATTCAGATCCAAGGAGCCCAAAGAGTGTCAGCCTAAAGAGACCCTAATAAAAAGACTCGAAGACTTATTACTATCAGAATGATCGATGCCATGGATGGAGACACAATTCTGCAAGTAGCAAGCTCAAAGAAGGAAATCACATACAATGGAGCACCCCTCAGATTCACAGCCGACTTATTAGAGGAAACCTTTCAAGCCCAAAGACAATGGTGGAATATAGTGAAAACACTGAATGAAATGAACAACTCACCAAGAATAGTTTATTTGGCTAAACTCTCAATCAAACTTGAAGGAATGATATAATATTTTATGGACAAATAACAACTCAGGAACTTCATAGACTCAAATCCAAACTTAAAAGAAGGACTAAAGGAGCTACTGTAAGACAAGAAAAACCCCAACAAGCACAAAAAAAGTTCTACAGAAAGATGGCACAAAACTATGACAATAATATCCATATCAATGGTCTAAATGCACCAAATTAGAGACACAGATTGGCAAAATGGATTAAAAAACTGAATCCAACATTCTGCTGCCTACAAGAAACATCTGAACAGAGCAAACACAGACTCAAAATAAAAGGATGGAAAACAATCCTACAAGCAAACAATTTCCTCAAAAATGCCGGAGTGACCGTACTAATATAAAACAATATAGATTTCAGATTGAAAAAGATTGGAAGGAATAGCGAAGGCCTTTTTTTTAATAATCAAGGGATTTTTACAGCAGGAAGAAATAACACTCCTAAACATATACACAGAGAGCAGAGAGTCTCTTGCACGCATGTTTGGCTGTCTTCTCCGGGGACCCTCAGAGGGGATGGGCTCCAGTTTCCCTCCCCACCCTGAGCAGAGCTCCCGGCAGCACAAGACCACCAGAACCTAGCTACTGCCATGCTTGAGACCCCTCTCCACATGTTTGGATGGGCCTCACGCATGAAGGTACCGGCAGAGGAACCAGGTGTGTGTTATCCCATCAACGGCCAACATCCAGAGACTTAAAAGCAAGCTCCCAGAAGCGCGCAGCCACTTTGCAGCTGTGCAATATCTTGTAGCCTACTTCTCCCTCTGGGAGGAACTGGCAAGCTTCTGAGAGTTTCCTGCCCACATGTGACAGCCTTGCAACCTTCCCATAGTGTATTCATATGCTAAGTCCAGTAACAAGCTGGATCCCATTCCCCTGACCCTGAAAGAGCCTCCAGTGCGACATCATTGGGGGGCCAAGTCGAGGGAGACTTCTAAGATCTCAGGGAAAAGACAAATGGAGTGGTTACTGAGCCCACTCGAGAAATCAATGATTAATGAGATTTCGTGATCATGATAGTGAAACATATACACGCCCAATGAGGGAGCAACTACATACTTAAAACCACCGCTAATAGATTTTAAGGTGGACACTGGGAGCAACACAATAGCAGTTGGAAACTTCAACACTGACTTATCACCTCTGGACAGATAAAGAAGATTAAAACTTAGCAAGGAAACACTGACTTTGAAGGAAGAAATAGAAGACATAGGGCTAATAGAATTACACAGGGTTGTAAATTGCCCAAAAATACAACAAACATTCTTTTCCTGTGCACATGGAACATTTTCCAAAATAGACCACGTGATGGATCACAAAACATACATCAATAGAATCAGGAAGATAGAAATTGTATCAACTATCTTTTCAGACCACAATACACTGAAGATAGAAGTTAATCACACACAGATGCAGAGAACCAAATAAAACACCTGGAAACTAAACCACTCAATGTTGAACAAAGAGTGGGTCAGGGAGGAAATCAAGAAAGAAATCAAAGATACCTGGAACTACACGAAAATGAAGTCACGAGCTACCAGAACCTGTGGAAGGCAGCTAAAGCTGTATTAAGGGGAAAATTAATAGTTTTATAGTTCAAGCATTTCTCAGGAAGGGAAAAAGGGCCCTCATAAATAACTTGACTTCCTCGCTCATGATCTTAGAAAAGGACTAACAAAGGGAGTCTGAACCAGGCAGAAGGAAAGAAATAATAAGACTTAGAGCAGAAATTAAAGACAGGGACCAAAAAACATTTGAAAGATCAATGAGACCAAGAGCTAGTTCTTTGAGAAAATAAATAAGATTGATATACCAGCATTGCAAGACTTACAAAGAAAGAGAGAGAATCTAAAAACCAAATCAGAAATGAAAGGGGGGGCATCACAACAGAAACCAAAGAAATTTAAAAGATCATCAGAGACTACTTTGAAAGACTATGCCACTAAACAAGAGAACCTAAACAAGAAGAAATGGATAAATTCCTGGATTCCTATAATCTTCCACAGCTGAACCAAGAATATTGGAATACCTGAATAGACCTGTTACAAATCAAGGAAATTGAAACAGTAATCAAAAGTCTTCCCTAAAACAAAACCCCAGGTCCAGATAGATTCACTATTGAATTCTTTCAAACATTTAAAAACACCTATTGCCAGTTCTTTTCAAGCTTTTCCAGGAAATTTAAATAACAGAAACTCTCCCAAACAGTTTCTATGAGGCACATACTTCCCTAATATTAAAAGCAAACAGAGATACCACACACACAAAAAAGTAAAATTACAGGCCAATATTCCTGATGAACACAGATGTGAAGATCCTCAACAAAATAGTAGCGAATAGAATCCAACAACTCATCAAAAAGATCATACAACACGACCAACTGGGATTCATCCCACTACCAACTGGGATTCATCCCAGGGATGAAAGGATGGTTTAACATTCAGAAATTAATAAACATAATCCACTATATCAACAAAAGAAGAGATATGATCATATCAATAGATGCAGAGAAATCATATCAATAGATGTCAAATGCAGAGAAAGCATTTGACAAGATCCAGCACCCATGTATGAAAACTCACTAAAATGGGTATTGAAGGAATTGTCCTCTCTATACTCAAAACCATCTACCACAAATCCATGGTGACCATTATCCTCAATGAGGGAAAAACTAAGTCCCATCCTCCTAAGATCATTGACAAGACAAAGAATCCCACTCTCACCACATCTGTTCAATATAGTACTGCAAGTACTTGCAATAGCAGTTAGGCAGGAGAAAGATATCAAGGGCACCCAGACAGGAAAGGAGGAAATCAAGCTCTCACTATTTGCAGATGATCACTGTATGACTTTTATCCTGTTGTTCATCGATTTGCTTGAGCAGGCACCAGTAGCTTCTCCATTAGTCCCAGCCCTGTGATTTTAGCAACCTCTCCTTACTTGTCTTTCCCAATGATCGGAGGCTCTTTCAGGGCCAGGGGTGTTGGGGCTGGACTGAGCTATCAGAGCGAGCCCATGTATACTGTACCATACTATGGACAGGAACATAGGGACCCATGAAAATGGGCAAAAAGGCAGATGAAATAGAGATGGGATCACTAAGAAAATGATGGCTGGAGGAACCAGTTGGGTTGGGAGATGCATGCTAAAAGTAGATAATGGACCAAACATGATGACCTCTCAGTGTCTGTGTTGCAAGCTATAATGCCCAGAAGTAGAGAGAGAATACGGGGAATATTGTCTGCCATAGAGGCAGGGAGAGGGTGGGAACGGCGGGGGGGTATACTCGGGATATTGGTGGTATGGATGGGTGTTTGATTATTGTGAGATTGTAACCTAAACATGAAAACTTGTTACTATCTCATGGTGATTCAATAAAATTAAAAAATAGAAAGAAAGAAATTGGGCGAGACTTCTCATGTGTCCTGACTGGTTTGGATGAAGCTGAATATTTTCCCCCTTCAAGCTGCCTTCAGAAAATAATTCCAGTATCTTGTAAGGGGCAGTGTTCCTTTTCTCACAGAAGCATGGCTGGTCTTTGACATGCAGATCTCAGGTGTTAGTCAGGTCTGATCTTTGATAGTGTAAATTTCAGGCTTTGGCCCAGCCTAGTCTTGGATGTAGATGTAAACCTAGGGATGTAGATTTCAGATGCCAGCCCAGTTTGTATTTAAGTGTAGATTTTAGGTAGCAGCCCAGCCTTGCCTTTGGGATGTAAATCCAAGAGCCTATAGCCCAAGAAAGGTTTCTATTTTGGCTTTGTATCTTTTTCTCCCTCAGGCTACAAGCCAGCAGGTACAAAGAAACAATGCATATTCTATTGCCTCAATGTTCTTTCTGTAACTTCTTTGATGCCTTTGGTGACTTCACTGTATTGCATTGCACCTTTAGAGGAATCATGATCAATAAAAGGAGATCAAGGGTCTCTTCACCTTTGTCTCAGAGTCAGAGAGAACCTTGGCCCTCCATGAAATACATTTCTTCCAAGTTCCTTGTCTCAATGCCTCCAACCTCACAAATTCACCTAACACAGGGGAATGAGCCTTGTTATTGTTAGTAAATTTGCCATATCCAATATGCCATAGAGAACTTGCCAGGCTCTTCAATAAATAAATAAAATAAAAATAATAACCTTCAGGATGAGTTCATTCTCTTGGTAGGTAAGTTTCTGCATCCCAGAGGAACGTGTCCAGCCTTGTTCAGTGGAAAGCACCAGGATAAAGTAAAAAGGGCTTGAACTTCCTTCAGATCCCGTGGTGTAACAAGGCTGATTTGAATTTGAAACATTGCTGTTTCGAAGCCCAAAGCACATGGATGCACCAGCCAGGTTGCTTTTCATGAGGGAGAGAATCTGAGTTCGGCGCCCTATGGGTAAGGAATCATATCCCTATAGATTAACTGCTGTTCAGATAGAAAAATGCAATGGCTGTATGTAAGTACATCTCATGTCTGTCTGTCTGTCTGTCCCTTACACCACAGCAGCGAAGAGTCACAAACTCTCCCACTGTCAGAAGTAAGTCCTGATCATATAGCCAAGAGTAAGCCCCAAGCATTGTTGGAGTATTTGCAGATGATATTATATTATATTTAGAGAACCCTAAAGACTCTACCAAGAAGTTACTAGAAATAACAGACTTGTATAGTATAGTCACAGGCTATAAAAACAATACACAAAAGTCCATGGCGTTCACACACAAATGATGGGAGAGAAGAAAGTGACATGAAAAAAGCAATCCCCCACTCTCTCCACTTCTGTTCAATATAGTACTGGAAGTACTTGCAATAGCGATCAGGCAAGAAAAAGATATTAAGGCATTCAGGCAGGAAAGGAAGAAATTAACCTCTCACTATTCGCAGATGATATGATACTATACTTAGAAAACCATAAAACCTCTGCCAAGAAACTCCTAGAATCAATAAACTCGTATAGTAAAGTTTCAGGCTATAAAATCAATACAAAAAAGTCCATGGCTTTTCTATATGCAAATAATGAGAAAGAAGAAAGTGACATGATAAAAGCAATCCCATTCACAATTGTGCCTCAAAAAATCAAGTACCTCGGAATAAGCTTAACAAAGGAGGTAAAGGACTTGTATAATGAAAACTACAAAACGCTACTTCAGGAAATAAAAGAGGACATGAGAAAATGGAAAGACATCCCCAGCTCATGAATTGGAAGAATTAATATTGTCAAAATGGCAATTCTCCCCAAAGCATTGTACAAATTCAATGCAATACCTATAGGGATATGCTTGACATTCTTCAAAGAAATGGAGAAAGCGCTCCTGAAATTCATATGGAACAATAAGCCCCCACGAATAGCTAAAGAAATTCTTGGGAAAAAGAAAATGGAGGAATCAACCTCCCCAAACTCTACTATAAAGGGATAGTCATTAAAACAGCATGGTACTGGAACAAAGGCAGAGCTGCAGACCAATGGAACAGGGTTGAATACTCGGACACCCCCCTCCCCAAATATATGATCATCTAATCTTTGATAAGAGAGCAATTAATGTGAAGTGGAGCAAGGAAAGCATGTTTAACAAATTGTGCTGGCAACACTGGACAGCTACATGCAAAAAAATAGGCTTAGGCCTCCACCTATCACCATGTAAAAAAGTCAGATCAAATTGGAATAAAGACCTCAACATAAGAAAAGAATCCCTAAGGTACATTGAAGACGAGGTCGGCAATACCCTCCACAACATTGAAGTCAACAGTATCTTCAAAGCTGACACGCCACTGGCCAAGCAAGTGAAAACAGAGATAAATAAGTGGGACTATCTCAAACTAAGAAGCTTCTGCACCTCAAAAGAAACAGTGATCAAAACACAAAGACAATCTTCAGAATGGGAAAGGATATTTATGCAGTACCTATCCGATAAAGGGTTGATATCAAGGATATACAATGCACTGGTTGAACTCCACAAGAAGAAAACTGCCAACCCGATCAAAAAATGGGGTGATGAAATGAACAGAAACTTTCCCAAAGAAGAAATGCAAATGGCTGAGAGACACATGAGAAAATGTTCAATATCACTAATCATCAGGGAGATGCAGATCAAAACAACAATGAGATATCATCTCACACCACAGACACTGGTCCACATCCCCCAAAATAAAAGCAACCGGTGTTGGCTTGGATGTGGGGAGAAAGGCACTCTCCTTCACTACTGGTGGGAATGCTGACTGGTTCAGCCCTTTTGGAAAACAATATGGACAATTCTCAAAAAATTAGAAATTGAGCTTCCATTTGATCCACCAACACCACTCCTGGGAATATATCCCAGAGAGGCAAAAAGGTATAGTAGAGATGACATTTGCATTTCTATGTTCATTGCAGCAGTGTTTACAATAGCCACAATTTGGAAAAAAACAGAGTGCCCCAAAATAGATGACTGGTTAATGAAACTCTGGTACATCTACACAATGGAATACTATGTAGCTGTCAGAAAACCTGAAGTCATGAAATATGCATATAAATGGATCAACATGGAAAGTATCATGCTGAATGAAATGAGTCAGAAAGAAAGAGACAGACATAGTAAGATTGCACTCATATGTGGAATATAAAGTAGCTGAGAGGTACAAGCTTTCAATGATGCAATTTCTGGCACATATTTCTTTGGACTTAGTTACTAAAATATTAAAATACAGAAATCCAAAACCATGCAGCCGCTACTGTGGCCACTCAACCTCATATCTCTTCATTTTCAGCAATGGAAAAAAAATTATCAAATATTTCCTTTCAGCAGGTCCGACTTTAGAGGGGAGAAACTCCAAACAAAAATAGTGATTTTTTTGTGGAAATATTGAATATAATCAAATAAAGTGAAAGTAAAGTGAAATTTATCAGTTACACAGGCAGGGTGGGAGGTAGGGAGATGGGGGGGCTGGAGGGAAGGTACATTGTGATTCTAGGTGGTGGAAGATGTGCACTAGTGAAGTGATGGGTGTTTGAGCATTGTATAACTGAGACTTAAACCTGAAAGCTTTGTAACTTTCCACATGGTGATTCAATAAAAGAATAAGTTAGTTAAAAAAAAAAGAAAAGAAAAAAGCAATCCCGTTGACAACACACCTCAGTAAATCAAGTACTTGGAATCACCTTAACTAAGTAGGTAAAGGACCTGTACAAAGAAATTTACTTCACGAATATAAGAGGACATGAGGAATGGAAACATCCCCTGTGCATGGATTGGGAGAATTAACATTGTTAAATGTTAATATTTCCCAAAGCATTATACAGTTTCAATGCTATCCCTATAAGGATACCTTGAAAGTCTTCAGAGAAATAGATCAAATGCTCCTGAAATTCATATGGAGCAACTAACCCCCTGGAATAGCAAAAACAATTCTTGAGAAAAAGATGATGGGAGGCATCACCTTACCCAACCTCAAACTCTACTACAAAGCATTAATAATCAAAAAAGCATGGTATCAAACAAAGGCAGATCCACAGACCAATGAAACAGGGTTAAATATCTTTACACACATCCTCAAATACATGATCATTTAATCTTTGATAAGGAAGCAAGAAATGTGAAATAGATCAAGGAAAGCCTCTTCAACAAATGGTGCTTGCAAACATGACAGCTATATATAAAAGAATGCACTCAGATCTCTACCTAACACCATCACAAAAGTCAGATCAAAATGGATTAAAGACCTAAACATCAGACCAGAATCCACAATGTACATTGAAGACAAGGTTGGAAAAACCGTCCACAACATTGATGCTAAACGTGGCTTCAAAGGTGACATGCCACTGACCAAGCAAGTGGAAAGAGAGATAAACAAATGGGACTATTGTAAACTAAGAAGCTTTTGTACCTCAAAAGAAACTGTGACCAGAATACAAAGACAGTCTACAGAATAGGAAAGGATATTTGCTCAATACCCATCAGATAGGGTTGATATCAAGGATATACAAGGACATGGTTGAACTCTACAAGAAGAAAATATCCAATCCCATCAGAAATTGGGACGATGAAATTAGCAGAAACTTTCTCAAAGAAGAAATCTGAGTGGCCAAAGTGAACATGAAAAAATGCTCTTTATCACTAATCATCAAGGAGATGCAGATCAAAACAGAAATGAGATATCTAACACCATAGAAATGGGCATGCGTCCAAAAAAACAAAAGCAACCGGTGTGTGCTTGGATGTGGGGAAAATGGGACTCTCCTTCACTGCTGGTGGGAATGACAACTGGTTCAGACATTTTGGAAAACAGTATGGACATATCTCAAAAAATTAGAAATAGAGCTCCCATTTGACCCAGCAAAACCACCTCTGGGAATATATCCTGGAGATGCAAAAAATATATATAGTAGAAATGACATCTGCACGTGTATGTTACTTTCAGCACACTGTTGAAAATAG
The DNA here is from genome assembly GCF_027595985.1 of Sorex araneus. NCBI lineage: Eukaryota > Metazoa > Chordata > Mammalia > Eulipotyphla > Soricidae > Sorex > Sorex araneus. The sequence goes on from NC_073305.1 coordinate 146,391,582, forward strand.
CTCAAATCTGGAAAAGTTCCAAGTGCCTGAGAACAGATGACTGGTTAAATTAACTTTGGCACATGTATACAATGGAATACTATGCAGCTGTTAGAAAAGATGAAGTCATGAAATTTGCATATAAGTGGATCAACATGGAGAGTATCACGCTAAGTAAAATGAATCAGAAAGAGAGGAACAGACATAGAAGGACTGCACTTATTTGTGGAATATAAAGTAACAGAATGGGAAACTAACACCCAATGATAGTAGAGATAAGGACTAGGAGGATTGCTCCACAGCATGGAAGCTGGACTTACATTCTGGGGGAAAAGACAGCTCAGATAGAGAAGGGACCACAAGTAAAGGATGCTTGGAGGGCCCGCTTGGGGGGCGAGATATGTGCTGAAAGTAGACTATAGTCCGAGCATGATGAACATTTAATACCTTTATTATAATTCACAACACCCAAAAGGAGAGAGAGAGTGAAAGGGAATGCTCCTGCCACAGAGGCCGGGGGTGTGTGTGTGGATGGAGTGGTGGTGGTGGTGGGATTGATACTGGGAACACTAGTGGTGGATAATGGGCCCTGGTGGAGGGATGGGAACTCGATCATGGTATGACTGAAACATGAGCTTGAAAGTTTGTAATTCTGTAACTACTTCATGATGACTCACTAAAACATTAAAAATAAAATTTAAAAAAATAAAGAATTATTTACTAACAGAATTGTTCCTACATATGTCTGTGTTGTGATTTTTAGAGCCACAATAATTCTGAACCTATAGTGTTAATCAATGAGTTTTTTATGTAGTTCAATTAAGAGAGTTTTCTTTCCTTTGTCTTTTTGGGGACTGAAAGTATTAGCAGCACTAGGGATGAAAACTGGCTTAGCTGCATGCAAGACAATCACCCTTCCCAGTATGCTATCTCTCCAGCTACTTCAATTCATATAGTTTGATAGGCTGAATTACTTCCCTCTGAAATTCATACATTGAAGTATTAGGTATTCATATTTCAAATTGCAACTCTGTGTGTCGATCTTTATCAGAGATTTTTATGGTAACATGAGATAAAATAATAAATGTTTAATAAAATATTGATGAAAAACTTCATAATACTATTAAGAAACAAAAATTTCATATAACCCAAAGCACAATGAAGTTCAGTAAATATAAATTTATGGATACCCACACCTAGAAACAGTAAAATAAAACTGTTCATGTAAAAATTTGTAGGAAGAACATTTTTAATTCAGCAAGAGGAAATGAATCATTACATATTAGTGAGTCTCAACAAAATTGGCTCTTTGTTTTTTTGTCAGAAGCTTCAAAGGCAAGACACAGAAAGAGACTGTCAGCTACAAATTGTTTACTTTTTAAAAAAATTTTAGGTCATACCTGGTAGTGGTCAGGGCTTTCTCTTCACTCTGTGCTCCAGGATAATTTCTGACAGGGCACAAGGAAGCTTCTGGAGTTCCAGGGACTGGACCCAAGTGGGCTTCATGCAAGGCAAGCATCCTGCACGCTGTCCTCACTCTCAGACCCCTCAATCCCATATTCTTAGTTATAACAAAACTATCTTTATAAATTAAGGATAGATTAGGACTTTGAAGATTAAAATTAAGACTTCTAAGATGGAAATTGAAAGAATCCATTGCTTGGTAACCTCTCACACACAAAACAGTAAAAGAATATCTTTAACTAAAATGAGAGAATATTATAAAATAAGCCAAACCCACAGAAAAATACAAAGCAGTAAGAAAGGTAACTAAATTGGAAAATAAAAGAGTTCATATAAATTTATATATTTAACCTATAATTTAAAGACAATTGCTAAAAGCATTACTTATAAATCTGTTTGAGTAGATCCATTATTCATACAAATTAAAGTCATGTGATAATAGATCAAAGGAAAGGAGAGATTATATATGTGATGCTATATATGTTATGTTACATGTTACATTGCGTAGATGTTTGTTTAAATTGATGTTTGTTTAAATTGAAATTAAACTGGTATTAAATTGAATTAGATATTATAAATTAAGATATTAATTTCAATCCTGAGAACAAACAGCTCAATTAATTGCTTAAACAATATATTTTAAGAGAAACAATGAGGTGGAAAATAGTTCTACAGAAATTTAATTAAGGTAGCAAATTTTTATATGCTTTCTTATATTGATCCTTTTTTGGAACGAATTTGGCTTGATTATACACTTTGATTCTATTTCTACAATTTCACTTCAGGTTTCTATATAAATATTCATAAATAACACCAGTCTGAGTTTTATGAATATGAAATTGTGTTAAAATAATTTAAAAGCTATTTTGATAATTTTGGGAAATATTTTGGTTAGTATAACACTCATTCCCCTTGCCATTTTGCTAAGAATCTCTTCTGTTTACTGCAGTATTTTTATTATTGTCCTTTATGAATGTGTTGGAGGAAAGCTTCAGAAGCTTAATAATTTATTTTGCATTCTATTTGAATTTTTTTCACCTAAAGTTTGGGCTAGAGTGATAGCACAGTGGATAGGGCATTTGCCTTGCACATAGCTGACCCTGGTTAGATTCCTCTGCCCCTCTTAGAGAGCCTGGCAAGCTACTGAGAGTATCTTGCCCACACGGCAGAGCCTGGCAAACTGCAGTTAATATGCCAAAAAAAAAGTTAACAACAAGTCTCACAATGGAGATTTTACTGGTGCCCGCTTGAGCAAATCGATGAGCAACGGGGTGACAGTGACTAGGATCAATGATAGGAGGCTTTTTATTGAAAAAAATGAAATATTTAACATTTAAATTTATTCACATAATCACTAATGAGGATTTAATAATGTGGCTCAGGGAAATGGTTTGAGTTTAACAAACCTTAGACATATCTGTATCACAGATATGTACTGTTATATACATCAGAGTAAGTCTATCGATACGAATACCAGACTGGTCTTTTGGAGTTTCTGCTGTGATTGCAAAATCTGCTTTGATAATAATCATCAGGAAACTTTGGAAATGCAGAATTATTTTAGTTGCAAAACTTGAAAGTTTCAGAGCACATCAGAGTCCAAAAGATTATAGTGGGTGGATAGGTACAGCATGGTACAATATAAATAAATCTAGAGATGGCATGCTAAGCAAATAAATTAGAAGGGAAAAAAAAAAACACCAGGTGAACTTGCTCATATGTAATTTACTAAGGAAAAAAAGAAAACTCAATAGCAATATTCAAAAATGGAAACAAGTCCTCAATCTCTGATGACATTACTGAGATCATCATATAGGCAGTAGGGCTGTAAGTGTGGAAAAGTCTAATTGAAAGAAATGGAGATATCTTGACTCCTTTATTTGGGAGTGGTATGTAAAATTTTGTAAGAAAAGCGTTTTCTCAAAAAATTCACATGTTTGATAGAATATAAAATTTCTCTTTAGATTTATTTCTCTCCTATGATATTTAGAACTAAGTATTAAATCTTGATTTTTCCAGTATTTCTGATATTGAATTTTAGCTTAATTGTACTGTGATCTGAAAAATGGTGTTAAATATAAATTACATAATGTTAAAATAATTGTAGAATTTTAGTATTTTATTTGGTTTTTTTTTTTTGAGAGGGAGTCACACATAGAAGCTCAGAGCTAACTTCTGGCTCTATACTCAGGGATCAGTTCTGGTGGGACTCCAGCGCCATATATGGTGCCAAAAACTGAGCCAGTATTAGCCATATGCAATGCAACTGCCATATTTGCAGTACTATATCACTCTGTCTTTCTAATTTTAGTATTTTAAATTGCCTAAGTGTCTTTTATAACCTAGATTGTTGTTTCCCTTAGTAAATTTTCCACATTGAGCAAATTTTTTATCCATTATTATTATTCATTATTAATCATTTATAAATGTTCCTTTATGAAGCTGGGTTAAGTTCTATGACTGCTTTTAGCATATTTTTTGCTGTAATTATTAATTTGTAAGATGACTCAATAAAACCACATAAAATCTTAGTAAATTATAAATACTGCAAATATGTTTTCTATTTTTAACTTACTTCCTCAGTTTGTTATATTTTTTTATTAGTAGCATATTTAATTTTAGTGAAATCAAATAAATGATGTCTTTTTGTTAGCAGTTTTAATATTAACTAAAATACTGCCATGTCTCAGAGCAAGATTTTTTTGTATTCTCTAAATATTTTGATTTCATTATTTAAAAGTAGCTTTTGATACATCTCTGATACAGTATTCACAGAAAGTAAAAATTATGTTTATACATATTTTTTTGTTTTTTATTATTTTTGGTTTTGGAGCCATAACTAACTATGATTAGAGCTTACTCCTTTCCTATGTTCAATTATCACTCCTGGGAAGTCAAGGATGAAAAACTCAAGTCAGCCACATTTAAGACATGTACTCTAACCACTGTACTTTCTTTGTGCCCTCTATTTATTATTTTTTAAATACTTACAAGTTTTCATTATTATTTGACAAAAATTCTTTCTTTTCTTTATTGAACTAATATAGAACACTTACAAAAATCAGAACACTGTGTAAATTATTTTCTTTCAAAGACTCTAACTTTATTACATTTTGTTTCTACTCTTATGTAAGTACCTTAACCTTTGATAAATAGGCTTTAAGTTTAATTAATGTTAATGGTAAACATTTATCCAGATCTGAAGATGTTGTTACTATTTTTTTTAACATCCACAAAACTTTGAAACTTAACTCTTACTTTTTTCTCCAAAAGTCAATCTATTGATACAAAATATCTATACTTTACTTTTCCATATATATATTTTTTTGCTTTTTGGGTCACACCTGGTGATGCACAGGGGTTACTACTGTCCTGGCTCTGCACTCAGGAATCACTCCTGGTGGTGCTCAGGGGACCATATGGGATACTGGGAATCGAACCCGGGTCAGCCGCATGCAAGGCAAACGCCCTACCCGCTGTGCTATTGCTCCAGCCCCCACTTTTCCATATTTTTTATAATGTAGGAGTACTGCTATTTATTCACCCACTGATTAAACTGATTTAATTGGGCATGAACTCCACATTACTTTTCCTTTTTTTATTCAGAATGTTAATTTTACTTTATTATTTTATTATTATTCCCCACCCTCCTTTCATTTTTTTGATTCACCATGAGATATAGTTACAAAGCTTTGATGTTTGAGCTTCAGTCATACAATCGTCAAACACCAATTCCTTCACCAGTGCACATTTTCCACCATCCAAATCCCCAGTATTCCCCCACCCTAAGCCTCAACCCCCATTCCAAACCTTACCCTGACTGTATGGCAGACAATTTCTCCCATACTCTCTATTTTGGTTACATTTGATATTTCGACACCAGTCTGCTGAAAAAGCAATGCTAGACGATTTGTTTTATATTGCTTGTAATGAATAGAATATAATCTAGGAAATTCTGCAATGTTCTCTTCCAGAAGCTTTAGTTTATAGTCTCTGTGTCTTGGCTGTTGATGAGGTTACATGGTGCTGGGGACTGTTTGTGGGTGTGACTGCAAAGTTACTGTAAAACTTGTAGCTTGAGGACCTGGGGGGAGGAGGCCAAGTCCCAATCCAAGCAGGCCTAGAGATCTCAGTCACGGGTTTCCACCAACCTCCGTGCTACAGGCCTGCCTGCATCTTTTGATCTCTTTTGTGATTTATGGGTCTCTGAAACAAGGCCAATAAGTGAGCTTATATAGCTGAGCTGGTTGTGCTTTGTGGGTGTGACTCCCACACAGTTAACTTTTGGCCATTTAATTTCTTAGTAAGCTTGGACCCAAGTTTTGGGGTCTGGCTAAAAGCACAGTAGCAATTTCAGGGTATCTGGAAGTCTGAAGGCATCATCAGGCTGCTGATACACTTGCCCCACAGGTACAGGTTGACCTGCTTGCAGCACCATACCTCCACTTTTCCATATGTTTGCACAGCAATTTTAGCTTCCATTGCAGAATTCTCAAACATGTTTTCTGAAATACATGCTTTTGTGTTTTTTGGGAATGTTCATTCATCATTGCCTTTTAATATCAACTTTATTTAGGTGTAAATTACATGTAGCAATTCATGTATTTATGAGAGTTGATGTATTTATCTCTATTGAAAGACATGAATCTATAACCACTCTAATCACAAAATATAATATGCTTTCACTTTTTTATAAAATAGCTTTGGGCTTCTTTGAAACTAATGCCCATATTTTTTATTTCAGTTAACCTTGCATCTTATTTATATCACTAAGAATTTGTTTAATCTGATCTATACTGCATTGTTATGTATCTGACTATTTTTACTCAGCATAAAATTTTTGAAAATTTTATGTGTGTTTTGGGTATAGCATTATTATTTAATTTATTTGAAAACTACTAAATCGTAGAAATACATCACTATTGCTAAGCCACAGGACAATAGATTCCTCTTATGTTTGCCTTTGTACCAGCTAACTATAAGAGGCAAGCAGAGTCTCCATCCATGTTATATGATATTCCATGCTATAATTTTATTTATAGTTTTTTTCTTAAAATATTTTTCTTTTTTTATGTTCTGGTTTATTTGGCTAGAGAGATAGTATAGCAAGTACGGATCTTGCCTTCTATACTGTCGACTGAGGTTTTATCCCCAGGACTTCCAAACCCACCAGAAGTGGTTACTGAGTGCAGAGCCAGAAATACTGCATAATAGCTTGTTTAACTCTTGAAGAAAATGTTCGCGTCACTGTCATCCTGTTGCTCATCGATTTGTTCGAGCGGGCACCAGTAACGTCTCTCATTGAGAGAGTTATTGTTACTGTTTTTGGTATATCCAATACGCCATGGGTGGCTTGCCAGGCTCTGCCGTGTGGGCTCCATACTCTCGGTAGCTTGCTGGGCTCTCTGAGAGGGGCACAGGAATCAAACACGGGTCAGCCGTGTGAAAGACCAATGCCCAACCGCTGTGCTATCGGTCCAGCTCAGTCACGGGCTGAAGAAAATGATTTAAATAAATTCATTATTATTGAGAGTTTGCCTTAACTTGTTTAAATTGGAGTAATTATCTGTGTCTTATTTTGCTCCTAGATACTTCTCTCAATTCTGCATTCATTTGTCAAGTTTGAGCTAAACTTTAATATTCTTAATGTGATACAGTTTATAATTTGATGCACTATTTTCTTAGAAATTCTTAGTTTTTGTGGCCTGCTTATCTTTCATCCAAGGTTGATGTGGGATTTTCTATGTATCTTAATTTTTATGCATTTTAAATTGTTTTGTATGTGTCAAGTAAATTGACATTTTATTATGAAATACTTTTATAGGAGTATATTAGATTAATTATTAGCGTGTAAAACACACATACATATATATTTATTTGTACCTAGTATATTTATTATTATTAAAGTATTTGAACAATTAAATACTAGAGTAGAACTTGAGAATGATAGGAATTACCTATAACTAGGTAACTGTGTATTAAAAAATGTGTTACTGAAGGCATGTATTAGAAAGGAATTAGAAAGTCCCTGATCTCAAGAATTGTGCATTCCAGTTTTAGACACAGATATATAAGAAAGTGACATTTTTTTGGATGAAAATTGCTTAGAAAGATGTGAGGAGAGATAAGAGAGAAAATATAAACTCAGAGTGAATACAGTCTTCTCTGGAGTGGAAAAAGCAAGCAAGCATAGATGCATAGAGACAAGCAAGCAAAGTACACGTTCAAAGGGAAAACGCGGATTTGAAGAGCTCTGATCAAAGAGCTTATAACTGCTGAAAAACAGAGAATTTAAGAAATGACTTTTCTTCTTCATGAGAAATGTTAAGATTTTTAAAAATATCTTTTGGAGTGCTGGAGAGAAAATACAGGGGCACTTGCCTTGCAGGTAGTAGGCATGAATTCAACTCTCATACTGCATATGGTGTGTTTTTAAGTGTGAACCCCAAATTTAATTTCCTTTTAGGGTCAGTTTATGTAATTTTGAAGTCTGAAAGAATAACATGATGGCACTTTGAATAGAAGTATTCTCTGTTTCAGGGAAGACAGGACCTAAACAGGAAACAGAAACTTAGAAAATTTGCACTGGGGTGGTTCATGTGGTGGCCCCCCTCATAGTTTTCTGTGACTATAGGAGGGTATTCTTTTGTGCTGGTGACTGAAGAGTAAAAAGGGAGAGGTGACAAAGAAAGAAAACACATTTATTAGATTACAAACTGAAGATTAGTAAATGGTGACTTATGGCTTACATGGGCTAGAGAAATAGCACATTGGGTAAGGCATTCACCTTTCACGTGGCCGACCCATGTTGGATTCCTCCGCCCCTCTTAGAGAGCCCGGCAAGCTCCTGAGAATATTGCCCCAACTTGGCAGAGCCTGGCAAGCTACTCGTGGCTTATTCAATATGCCAAAAACAGTAACAAGTCTCAAAATGAGAGACGTTACTGGTGCCCACTTGAACAAATTGATGAGCAATGGGATGACAGTGTTACAGTTACTAGTGCCCACTCGAGCAAATCGATGAACAACAGGATGACAGTGCTACAGTGATATAAGAAAGTGACCACAATCCAGTGTAGTAAGTGTTATGAGTGACGTGTGCCCTAGGAGCAGTGGGAGCTTATAGGAGAGGCACTGGTGACAAACTGATGTCTCTGGGAGAAAAGCAGGAAGGATTCTTTAAACTTAAGGGAACTAAATTCTACAGAATGAAAGGAAAGAGAGAACATTTTAGTGAGAATATATAATATTTAAAAACATGTAAGAGAGTGAGAAAAAAATAAATGACTCAGAATAGCAGAGTGAAAAAATGTTATACAGTTAATGTGAAAAGAAATACCTTAAAATGTAGCTGTTGAAAGTTGTTAAAGAAAGTAGTGTACGAAAGAAATACAAGCTATAGATTTTTAAATCTGACTCCACCAGAAAGTCCTTCTGATAATAAACAATCAAGCAAAAAGAATTATGAATCTACATGTTGAATGTCATTGATTCCATGCTACTTTATAGTTCTAATGTAACACCGATAGGACTTTGTAATAAATCAGTAGTAACAGTGCTGGTACTTTGCAATGTATTTTGTATTAGTGAAGAATGATGCTTTAAATTTTCACTCGTATTAAAAATTACAGTGTGAGGACTCAATGTTCCAGTTTAAATGGACATTTATTTCAAATCATTAGAGTACATATTTGTAATTCACTTTCTTCAGAGACATGTTTCTCTTTCTTTTCTTAATTTCCCTCTTAAGAAACTACGAAACATGTATAATTATTACTGAGAGCCAATCAGGTTAGAATTTACTATTAAATATGATTGTGTGAAGAATTTTCCAGAGAAGGATATTTCCTGTTCTGTTAAATGTTTTGAGCGTCTCGTCTGAACTTTTTTATGGTGTTTATTTAAAATTACGTAGATACAGAATTATATATGCATTCAATAATTAGACTAGGCTCATTCTTTTTGAAACATGGGATAAAACCATTGAAGAGAAGAGTTAAAGATAATGAAGTTTTCTACTTCCCTTTTAGCTAGTATTATTCACTGCACCGTAAGACGATCAGAGATGAGTGATCTGAAAAACACTTCTAAATCATGTATGCTTTCCCAGAGCCAATAAAGAATCAGAACAGTGATGTCTGCTTTGGGTGAAGCTAACTTCATATCCTAAGAGAGTCACATAAGAGACAGGTTTACATCTTTGAACAAGTTAAGATTGTTCTTGATGCGTTTTTGCCACTGTGATGTCAGAAGCATCCTCTTCTCTCTATTAAATAGCATAAATGACTTGTTCCCTATTGAATCAATTTGTTCAATTTGTGCAGCAACTCATGAAATCTCTGAGATTGTCTACTAGATTTAAAGTTTGCTCTAATTTAGAAATTGATTCTTAGAAATTTTTTTATCTCCTCATTCTTAAAAAATGACATAGATTCAGGAGCTGGAGTGACAATACAGTGAGTAGAGCTCTTGCACCGGGTTTATTTCCAAGCACTACGTTTGTTTCCCTAAGCGCTTCCAGGATTCATCCCTCAACACAGAGCAAGGAGTTAGTCCTGACCATTGTTGGGTGTGGCCCAGACTTACAAAAATAATTTGTATGGCCCTTTATTGGCAAATTCTGGCAAGTTGTTAATAAACATCTAACAACTCATTGTCATTTTCAAAGTTTGGTTTTTGGCTTTTTAAAAGTCATTCCCAACAGAAACCCCAACAGAAACATTAGGTCATATAAAGAAAGAATAACCATGCTTTCTGATATTAAAATTAGTGCTATCTTTTCAGAGACAAATGTTCATACATTGACTTTTGAACTTATTCTCATGTAAATGAAATATAAATACAGTTTTAAAAATAAGTTTCGGTCCATTAGGCCTTAAATTCTACTATAGCTAAGGAGAAATTTAGATACATGTCTTAAGTGAATAAATTTCTCCCATTTTTTTCTTAGAACTATCTTTAAAAATTAATTTTATAAATGAACAGATTACAGAATCTCAGAGTATTGAAACATGTGAGTTAATGTGGTACCATAAAATTTAAATCATCAGGTGGGAAACTTTAGCTTCTGGTCATGATATGGTAGATGGATGAAACCTCTTCAACAAATGCTTTTGGAAAAACTGATCAATCACATGCTAAACATTGAACTCAGACCCTTTCTTATAATAAGTGCCACAGATAAATTTGAAATAGATTAATTACCTTGGTATAATACCTGAATCCATAAATTATACTGAGGAAAACATATGCAGAAAGCTTTGGACATTGGATATAGAGATAACCAATAATTTAATGCCTTTTCCTAGAAAAATCAAGCTAGGTAGACTAATATGTCCTCATCAAATTAAAAATTATTTTTAGCACACAAAAATGAACAGAATACAAAGATACCCCACATTCAACTGACAATTATCTAATATGTATAAAGCACTTATAAAACTTAATAAGAAAAGAACACTTGACACTATAAAAAAATGTGACAAGAGAGGTTGTATAGCCAATGAGGTGCTTGCCTTTCATACACCCAACCCAAGTTCAATCTCTGGCATCCCTTATAGTCTCCAAAAGCCAGAAGTAGTTCTTGAATGCAGAACCAGGAGTAACCCCTGAGATTGCAAGGCATTGCACAAAACAAATATAATAGTAATAAAATATATAAAATTAATAAAATAAAATAACAAAAGAATTTAAATCAGGGTTAAACAGACACTTCCTCATAAAAGATATGTGTATGGTCAGTAGATGTATGAAAATCAGAAAAGTAGTCATGATCAGGGAAATGCAAGTCAATAAGAAAATGAGATATTATCTTACAAAGTAAAACAGACAAATAACAAAATAATAAAAATAACGTATGTTGATGTGGACATGGAGAAAAAAATTCCTTCTCCACTGTTGTTGAGAATATTATCTAGTGAAAATATTTTTGAAAACACTATGAAATGTTCTCAACTTAAGAATTGTGCATACTCTTGGTGAAGGGATGGGTGTTTGAGCATTGTATAACTGAGACTTTAACCTGAATGCTTTGTAACTTTCCACATGGTGAATTTATAAAAGAATTAAAAAAGATACAGAATTAAAATGAAACAGATATGTAGGACCATTTTCTATAAAGACAGTAGCAAAGGCAGATAAAAAATGGTAAAAGAATGTGCACAGTAAAGTTTAAAATTTATAAATTCTTTAAACATTAATATGTAACAAGTATACTGATACTATGCTAGGTGAAATTTTTTAATTCTGTATTGCTTGTTATGAATGATCTGCTAAAAATGATTCAAAAATGGGGGCTGGAGTGACAGCACAGCGGGTAGGGCATTTGCCTTGCATGCTTCTGACCCGGGTTCAAATCCCAGCATCCCATATGGTCCCCTGAGCACTGCCAGGGGTGATTCCTGAGTGCATGAGCCAGGAGTGATCCCTGTGCATTGCTGGGTGTGACCCAAAAAGCAAAAAAAAAAAAAAATGATTCAAAAATGGTTTCTTAGGGGCTGAAAAAAATAAAAAAAATAAAAAGCTTATCAAGATAGATACTTTCTTTGAACCTATTTGAGCACCCAGCAATTAAATTGTTTTTCTTATAATTGCTGTTGAAAATAACTTTAGAGGTAACCGAGAAGTTAAGTTCTATGTCAAGAGTGAGGGTGAGGTGGGTTTTTTATTTATTTTTTCTTCTTCTGACAATTTGCTCAAGATTTCTTCCCTGAAACAAAAGGAAGTAAATTTTTCCATATTATTTAAAAAGAGAAATGTCTTTTATGCATGTATTCTGTATTATGCATTTTGTCAGATGACTATTCCCTTATTATTTCAGAAATAAATGCTGTATTGAATAAAAAAAAAAGAGTTGTGCATATTTAGAAATTTAATTTCTTGGCTTTACCCAAAATCCTATTTTTAAGACATTTGTGCCCCTATGATAATTATAGCATTATTCACACTAGATAAAATCTGGAAATAGCCCACGTGCTCATGGATAATTGCTGGATAAATTAATGAAGGTGTATATAAATAGTGGAATACTCATTGATCATAAAAAATAATGCAATTTAGATATATAATGGAACTGGAGGGTATCATGCTGAGTGAAGTTAGTCAGATGGAGAAATACAAATAGAGAATGATTTCCCTTAGTTGTGAGATCGAAAGAAAAAAATAATTATGATCTAACAAATGATGAAGACAATAGAATCTAAGAACTTGTCTACATAACTGGATTTACCTTGTTGGTGAGAAAGGTAGATGTACGGAAGAATACTGAGGTAGTGTTGAAAAAAAGGAGATACTGTTGTAAGATGTGGTGCCGGAATGTTATAAGTCCAAATCCCTATCGTTAATGGTATTGCAAGTCATGGTGTCTAAAACAAAATAAAAAAATTAATATAATTTAAAATTTCAATATTTAAATAGATAAATAGGTTTGCTAGTTTAATTTTGGATTAAAAACAAAGCATTTTTTAAAAAATAAATTACAGTTTTTTCAATTAAATTTTATGACATGTCACATCGAACAGCTATGACTTATATGGCATTTCCTCTGTAATTATAAATCCTATTCTTCTTCTCTTCTCCCTCCCAACCAATATTACTTCTAACCTTTCTTTTCTTCTTTCTTAATTCAAATTTTATTGACTACATTTTATATGCTGTTAAACTTACTGATTGGCTAATAGAATAAGTAAAATTAAATACTTTTATTTTAAAATGAAATAAAATATCATTATTCATTTCAATATATACAGATATTATGAGAAGGCATATTAGCTAAGCACTGTGAGTTGATCAAACTTTATAATTGTTGCAAGATCAGTGTCTTTTGGCAAATTAGACTTCATTCACATTATGTAGATGAATTACTATATAATAAATACTTAAGAGATCACAGCAGGGCAATGTCTCCATTAAATTGCTATTTGTGTCAGACACAAATCTGTGATTATAAGAATATCTATTATTTTAGAAGCATTAAAAGCTCTCAAGTCAGCAAAACTTGCTAAAGAATTTTGCTGAGCAGTACTACTCACTGAGGTAAGCATTTAAATGATATGTCTTTTAATAATTGCCATAAATGTAATTGAAATCATTCTTTTAATATATGCAAATCATTTTGCTAGAAACTACCAGCTAACACTAATTCCAAAGAATAATACTTCCTTAAACATGTTTCAACTAGCTTCATCTTCAAATTCATTTACTTTGAAAACTATTAGTAGCTTGAATACATATGTTCATTAAGAATTGGAAAACTAAAAAAAATATATAAAACAAGTAACTGTTAATTTATTTCAAAAATGTGCTAAACTTATCCAAAAAGTGAAGTAAATCTTATTTTGAGATAGATTAGCTTCCTGGTAAATCTCTGCAAATGTGAATTAAGAGGATATAAATAATTAATACCTGAAAATCCATTTACCTGCAACAAATATACACTGCCTATGTTCTAGAGTTAATAATGATAAATGAAGGGGAAATACAGAGATACATTTGTCTGTGGTCCACTGCTTTATATTAATTTTATTTCGAAATAATTATAGTCAAAGAAAGTTAAAAAAAAAGGTTAATGATTCCACAATAGTGACATTTTGTACAGATGTATATCAGAACCAATAAATGATACTGGTTCATTACTAATAAATAGACAATAGACTATTTATTTTCATGATTTTAAAATAAGCAGTTGTGCATATTTAGTTCTATGAGTTATATTCCCTGTGTAGATTTGTTTATTCTAGATATAAATTTATGTTGATGCATTGGTTTAAGAGTCATATAAAAAATCTGACAGATCCAGAATCAATGATTTTGCTTCATGGATAACTCCACTGATTAAATCTCCTTTTATGAACCTGGACAAGTTTTGTAGAAAGCTCATTGATCAGCTATACTCTTGGACTCATTATTCCTGGTTTACTAAAATGAAACACAAATAAGAGACTGGGATCTCAATCCATTTGCAAACCTCCTCTATTATGTGAATCAGAGATAGAAATTTATAAATAGTGGAAAAAGAGTTTGTCCAACTCAATTATATAGTATGTGTCCATCAATTAACTTGGATTTGCCAGGGGAACTTGTTCAAATTTCATTCTAGTATGAGCACAGTCAGAATGACCTACATAGTGCACATAGAGCATTTCTATTTTGATTACTAAGCTACTTCAAGTTTAACATTTACAAAACTATTCTTCTCAAATTTGCTTTATGCTTCCTTTTCCTTCTAATATTTTCTATTCGAGTGAAATACACCATCAAGAATTAATCAGAAATCTTGACAAATCTTAGAATTTCTTTCATCAGCCTCTATCTATTTCAGTGTTAATTTATTGCTTATTACAGCAATTCTGTACCCTAATTACAGCCTATTATGGCAATTCTGTACCCTATTTATTTCCTGTGTCTACTTCTTTATGTGCATTTTATCAGCACTGCCTTATTTCAAATTCTTAATATTTTTGTCTGAATAATACCATTTGTTTTAATTTTTTCTCTCTGTTTTTACAAAAATCTAATATATCCACCAGACAGAATTTTTGCATATATAATATGAAAACATTCTTTCCTTTTAAAATCTTTGTCAATAAGTTGGCTGTAATGATAAGATGAAGATTCAAATCCTTAAACCAACATCTGTAGATTTTTTTTAAGTTTTACACTCCCTATCTTTCAGTATTATAACCTAAAAGTTTCCTGAAAAATAAGACTACTACAAAGGCAAAAGCACCATGCCTTTGCTAAAGTACATTCAGATTTTCAGTTAAACATAAAATCCTAAATCACAGATCTCTCATTTCTTTTTTCATTATTAAGAAAACCTTTCTGTCTTTGGCAAAATACTTAATCGTTCACACTCCACTAGATTTTCACAATGTTTCAATATACATTAGAGTTACCATAATTTCTTTTGTCCACCATCTTACCATCTGACCTACTGAACTGGAATGCCCTGTGTTTTTCTTTTATTTCTGACAATTATATTTGTACTTCAAATACTCTAATGTAGCTTTTCACTGATACTTTTAAAATCAAAGCAGATGAAAATCACAACAATTAAAATTATAGAACAAAATTGATATTAGCTATTGTTAGCATATTATCTTTCATTTTATAAACAATAAAATTGAAACTAATATGAAGATGTACAATATAGTTGAATTTGTCCATTCAAAATGTATGCTTTAAGTTGACCTTAAATATTTCAGGATGCAACCTTATTTGGAAAATAGGATCACTGAAGATATATTAATTTAAGAAGTCATAATACAGTTAGGAAAACTTCTTGATACAATAAGCCTAATATCATTTAAGAATAAACCAATAAAGAAAAACATTATAGAGTGAAAGATATTGCAATTGAATGTCTCAGGTCAGAAATGCAACTGATCACTGGAAAACCTCAGAATTTAAGAAAAGGGAAGGAAGAATTTTATTACAGCTTTAAAATAAAATATACACTACAGACAACTTGATTTTATAAATATGCCTTGAAAGCATTTTATACATCTGCTTTCTAGGTCCCAGTACTCTGACATACTTTGTATTTTTGGTTCTATCTAGCAATTTTGTTCCTATTTTTAGATAATTAAATTTAATTGTACAGATTATTTTGGGCAGTTTTGTTAATAAAACATATATTGTAGCACTGTAGCACTGTCGTCCCATTGCTCATCGATTTGCTCAATTAGGCACCAGTAGTGTCTCCACTGTGAGACTTCTTGTTACTGTTTTTGGCATATTGAATACACCACGGGTAGCTTGCCAGACTCTGCCACGTGGGCAGGATACTCTCGGTAGCTTGCTGGGCTTTCCGAGAGGAATGGAGGAATCAAACCCAGGTTATTCATTAATATGCTATTATACATTATGTATTATATTGCATCATTAAAGGCAGAAGACTTATTTTGATGCTACACTACTAATTTTAGTTCACTTATCTCTTTCATATTACTGTCTTTGAAAATATACAGATAAAGCTATTAATAATAACATGAAATAATCTCATGTTCCAATTTCATGTTTATAATGAATTCTATGATAGCTAAACTTAAATACTAACTTTACTTGAATAAGGGGTCCAGTTGCTTGCTTAAACACCATTCTAGATATTGAGAAACATTTAATGTTATTAATATTTTTAATAAGCAGCCTTTCACTTAAGCAGGTTTTTTTAGTTTTTTATTTTTATTGTTTTGATTACACCCAAGGATGCTCAGGGGTTACTCCTGGCTCTGCATTCAGGAATTATTCCTGGCAGCGAGGACCATACGGGACGCGGGAATTTAACCCAGGTTGGCCACTTCCAAGGCAAACACATGCAAGGGTACCCACCATTCTATCTCTCCAGCCTCTAACAGGTTGCTATTATAATAAAAGTAGTCTCAAACTCCTACCTGAAGTTCTAATAACATCAGAATTTACTGAAGAAAATTATTCAAGACTAACATTAACTTTTTCTGACTTTCTTTTTTTTTTTTTTTTAATTTATTTATTTTTAATTAGAGAATCACCGTGAGGGTACAGTTACAGATTTATACACTTTTGTGCTTATACTTCCCTCATACAAAGTTTGGAACCCATCCCTTCACCAGTGCCCGTTCTCCACCACCCGTAAACCCAGTGTCCCTCCCACCCTCCCCAATCCCATCTCCCCCCCACCCCACCCTGCCACTGTGGCAAGGCATTCCCTTCTGTTTTCTCCCTCTAATTAGCTGTTGTGGTTTGCAATAAAGGTGTTGAGTGGCCGCTGTGCTCAGTCTCTAGCCCTCATTCAGCCCGCAACTCCCTTCCCCCACATGGCCTTCGACTACAATGTAGTTGGTGATCGCTTCTCTGAGTTGACCTTTCCCCGGAACGTGAGGCCAGCCTCGAAGCCATGGAGTCAACCTCCTGGTACTTATTTCTACAGTTCTTGGGTGTTAGTCTCCCACTCTGTTATTCTATAAACCATAGATGAGTGCAGTATTTCTATGTCTGTCTCTCTCCTTCTGACTCATTTCACTCAGCATGAAACTTTTCATGCCCATCCACTTGACTACAAAATTCTTGACCTCCTTTTTTCTAACAGCTGCATAGTATTCCATTGTATAGATGTACCAAAGTTTCCTCAACCAGTCATCCGTTCTGGGGCATTCGGGTTTTTTCCAGATTCTGGCTATTGTAAACAGTGCTGCGATGAACATACATGTGCAGATGCCATTTCGATTGTACTTTTTTGCCTCTCTGGGATATATTCCCAGCAGTGGTATTGCTGGGTCAAATGGGAATTCAATATCTAATTTTTTGAGAGTCGTCCATATTGTTTTCCAGAAGGGCTGAACCAGTCGGCATTCCCACCAGCAGTGAAGAAGGGTCCCTTTCTCCCCACATCCTCTCCAACAGCGGTTGCTTTTGTTCTTTTGGATGTGTGCTAGTTTTCTGACTTTCTTGTGTCTAGTTTTCTTTTCCTATTATATATGAAATTTGCCAGCAACACAAACTATAAAGTGATTACTAAATATCTACATATGTCTACATATAGCTACATGTAGATATACCATCATGCTGTTATCTGTATACCTCTCTCTTCACATATCCATGCTCTTTAATTAGATGAAGTTTTTTCATCAAAATGTATTTATGAAACAAACAGTACTTGGGATGGATGATGCTGGAAAATCTGTGAGAAAAAACCACATGGAATAAAAAGCAAGCTTTTCCAAATAACGTAATATATGAATTCAATAAATATACGGAAGCTATCTAGTTAACCAGTGTACATCTAAAGGGTGAATGATACACACAGAGAATAGATAGTAATGAGAAAGGTAAGCATGGCATGGAATCCTATCTATAGGGTGAATGATTCACACAGAGAGTAGATAGAAATGAGAAAGGTAAGCATGGCATGGAATCCTATAGTATCACTGTCTCTGTATCACTGTCATCTCGCTGCTCATTGATTTGCTAGAGCAGGCACCAGTAATATCTCCATTGTGAGACCTGTTGTTACTGTTTTTGACATATCAAATATGCCACGGGTAGCTTGCCAGGCTCTGCCATGTGGGCGAGATAGTTTTGGTAGCTTGCCAGGCTCTCTGAAAGGGGCGGAGGAATCAAACTCAGGTAGGCCGTGTGCAAGGTGAATGCCCTACCTGCAGCGCTCCAAGGAATCCAATAGTATCTAATGAATTTTTTTTTTTTTTTTGCTTTTTGGGTCACACCCGGCAGTCAATGCACAGGGGTTATTCCTGGCTCATGCACTCAGGAATTACTCCTGGCGGTGCTCAGGGGACCATATGGGATGCTGGGATTCGAACCCGGGTCGGCCGCGTGCAAGGCAAACGCCCTACCCGCTGTGCTATCACTCCAGCCCCATATCTAATGAATTGTTAACTCATATATATGTACAAGTATGTATATATGTAATATATTTATGTCATGTATACTAATTCTTATTCATTAGGGTTAATAATTATAGTTTTCTGGTATCTATGATGTTTAATTCCCAGAGTGTAAATGATTTGGCATGATATATGTTGAAACGACAATAAAGAGAGTCTTCAATTCTACAATATTTTCAGACTTAATGTAAATGGATATTATTCAGCAACTCACTTCTCTTTATTTTATATGTTATTCCATTGAATCTTAAACATTCCACACACAGGCACAGCAAACATACAACCATGGGGATGAACTTGCACACACATAATTCTGGGCATAAAGATAGATTTTAAATGGCATAGGAGTTATATTAAAGAAGATTAGAATATACTAGAAACAAAGCACTTAGAAATGTCTTTTTTTTTTTTCTTTTATGATCACATCCAGCGATGCTCAGTGGTTACTCCTGGCTCTCCATTCAGGAATCACTCCTGGTGGTACTTGGGGGACAATATGGGATGCCAGTGATGGAACCTGGGTAGGTCATGTGCAAGGCAACTGCCCTACCCACTATACTATTGTTCCAGCTTAAAACACTTAGAAATTTCTTGTAAAGTTTTTTTTTTCTTTTTGGGTCACACCTGGCGATGCACAGGGGTTACTCCTGGCTCTGCACTCAGGAATTACCCCTGGCTGTGCTCAGGGGACCATATGGGATGCTGGGATTTGAACCTGGGTCGGCCGCGTGCAAGGCAAGTGCCCTACCCGCTGTGCTATCTCTCCAGCCCCTCTTGTAAAGTTTTTACAGGATAAATATCAGTTTCTCTTGGCAAGACTTTCTCCACTTACCTAAGTCACCTACCATATGCTCTTATACCCTTACTTCATGCTCTTCTAGCATGGAGCACAGGATATTGGTTTACTATAGTTTCATTGGTATATTTCACTACTTTGACTTTACCTTTAATTTGATGAGTGAGATCTCAGACATTTTTCTTATACACAGCTAAAAGAGAAAATATGTACAGTTAAAGGAGAATGCTAAGTTTAAAATTAGGGAAATAATTACATGATAAAAATTGTGTGGCCAAATTCCATTAGATCATATCACAGACTTTCTTAGAATATTCTCATTTGAGATTATGTACAGCAACCAGGTAAACGATTTGAGCAGTTATCAAAATACTAAATATGTATCAAAATACTTTTTCCTGCTTGATTACTTTCTACTCATTTAAAAAATATGACTATCTTGGAGACCATATACTTTATTCCTCTAAAGTTCCATCCTATTTTGTTTGTTTTGTATTGTGCTTTAGGCCACAACTGGCTGTGCTCAAGGATCACTCCTGGCTCTGCACTAAAGAGTTACTCCTGGCAGAACACTGGGGACCATATAGAGTGCTGAGAATTGAACCTGTCTGGGCAAACTGCAAGGTCATGTCTTGATAGTACAGCGTCATATCTGCTGTACTGCAAGGTCATATCATGATAGTACAGTGTCATATCTGCTGTACTATCTCTCAACACCCAGAGTTCCATCCTCTTAAATATTACCAAACACTAGTGAAGATACAGATATGTTTAGTTAATTTTTTAAAATTTTCATTACAGTGTATACTCATCATTACTAAATCATTAACTAAACCATTTTTTACTAAACATATTTATATGTATCTTTCATTTTGTTCTTTAAGCTTATGTGCATATATAAGTAAAAGTAGAAATCACAGTATTGAAAACATACAAATTGAGGCTGGAGTGATAGCCCAGCAGGTAGGGTATTTGTCTTGCACATTGGCTGACCCGGATTCAATACCCAGGATCCCATATGGTCCCCCTGAGCACCGCCAGGAGCGATTCCTGAGTGCATGAGCCAGGAGTAACCCCTGTGCAATGCCAGGTGTGACTCAAAAAGAAAAAAAAAACAAAAGAAAATATACCAATTTACAAATCTTACTATTCTACGTTAAATTTTTACAAAGATATATCTGAGTTTGGCAACTTGAATAGTTAGAATAAATAAAATAATAACAGAAAAATTAAAATATATTTAAAGTCACAATATGCACGGTGTTTATAATAGAAATTAAAAAAGCAAAAAAGCTGATAGTAACATTTAATTCTAAGTTTCTACACTGGAGCAACAGAAAATCCATTCTAGTGTAATTATGTCAAGAAACATTTCAATTGAACAGAATAAGTTATTTAGTCCCCAAGGAAAAAAACCTAATGAGACTATATAGGGATAATTTTCAAGTGATAAAAGTTTATTTAATGAAATGCCAGTTTCCTATTCCCTATGAGATATATCTAGATACATAAAAGTATATATAGTTCCTATGATAAATGCTGGACATGGGACTCTCCCAGAGGACAGTTCCACATAAAATTGACCACATATTCAATCTAAGGTTTTGCCTGACCAATGTCGCTGTTGTCCCAAAATTCCAAACAGGATCAGACCACCTTCTGCTTCCTGCAAAATTCTACTTCACAGAGCAGGGAGAAAAGTCTGCAAAATTTAAGTCTCAGAGGCAACTCCCAAAATGATCACCAACTGGGAGCTCTTTGGCACTATTGCAGCAACGTGGGAAGATGCCGTGCTTGACAACATCGACAAGGAATAGGATCGACTGGTTCAGCAACTCCATGTCTGTGCGAAGAATGCCAGAATGAGAAAGTCACAAACAGATGCCTGTCTTCAGAAACTCTCCAGCTCATTCGTTAATGGGGTTTGGCGCGAGCCTCAGGCAACCACAAGCTAACGTCTGAGCTCACTAAGCTGTGCAGAGATGCGATACAGGAAGACCTCAAAGAGAGAAGAGCAGCAGTATTGGCCAGTGCAGCAGAAACCGGGAAAATTCGCAATGCTCGCCTGTCCTTTGCCAACTACAAGACCAAGATGACTGCCCTCTGAAGTCCCGATGGATCTATCACATCTTCCAGAAAGGCAATGGAGAAGATTATTCACGACTTCTACTCGGATCTCTTTGACAGCCATGTCCACCTGCCCACATACCAAATTCTGCAGGATGGAAATGTCATTCCCAACATTCTCCTTTCTGAAATCCGACACGTCATTTCCTTGATAAAGACATGTACAGCACCTGGTCCGGAAAAGGTCAGACCTGAACACCTGAAGAATCTGCTGCCAGTACTCATCAATACACTTGCCTGACTCTTTACATGATACCTGTCTGAATGTAAGGTTCCATCCCAGTTGAAAACCAGTAGGACCATTTTGTTGTACAAGAAGGGAGACATCCACAAGATCGGCAACTATCACCCAATCTGCCTGTTGTCTGTCATCTATAAGATTTCATTCGTGTCATCCTGAATAGAATAGGCAGAACACTAGAAGAAGGACAACCATGCGAGCAAGCCGGGTTCCGAAGGGGATTCAGCATGATAGACCATATCCACACAGTTACAAAACTCACTGAAGTTTTGTGAGAGTTCAAGATGCCGCACTGTCTAACATTCATCGACTTAAAGAAGGCCTTCGATTCTGTTGAGACTGAGGCAGTCATCGAAGCCCTGGCCAAACAGGGCATTCAAACTCAGTATATCAAAATGTTCCTCAAGCTGTATTGTGGATTCACCACCAGGATCTCACCATTCTACAAAGAAGTGATCATTGATGTAAAGAGGGTTCAGCAGGGCGATACTATTTCACTGAAACTCTTCAGTGCCACCCTCGAGAACATCATGCAATGACTGGAATGAGAAGGAATGGGAGTGAAGATAGACGGTCGGCAATTACACCAACTCCGCTTCGCTGATGGCATCATTCTCATAACACCAAACATTAGCCAAGTGGCACAAATGCTGGCTGAGTTCGACCACAAGTGTGGAAAAGTTGGATTGCAGCTGAATCTCAACAAGATGATCTTCATGAAAAACAAACTAGTTTCTGAAGCTCTATTTGCTCTCAATGGAACAAACATCTCTGAAAGCAGCAGCTATGTGTACCTTGGTCGAGAAATCAACATAAGGAATGACTTGGTATCAGAAATGTGCAGGAGGCAGAGAGCAGCATGTAATGCATTTAAGAGCATCGAAGAAGTGGTTAAGAGAACGAAGAACCTTCAACTCCTGGCACATCTTTTCTATTCCACCATTCTTCCTGCACTAACATATGCCTCAGAGATCGGGGCCCTATGAAAACAGGATGAGAATGCTATTAGTGTATCCCAAAGAGGAATCGAAAGAGCTATGCTGGGAATATCACGTCCCACTCAAGTGAGAGAAGGAATACGGAGTTCTGACCTCCATTGACGGTCAAAAATCAGGTATGCGGGGCCGGAGCGATAGCACAGCGGGTAGGGCATTTGCCTTGCACGCGGCTGACCGGGGTTCGATCCTTGGCATCCCATATGGTCCCGCAAGCACCGCCAGGAGTAATTCCTGAGTGTAAAGCCAGGAGTAACCCCTGAGCATCGCTGGGTTGTGACCCAAAAAGCAAAAAAAAAAAAAATCAGGGATGCTGTCTCATTTGCCAAGGCATCAAAAATCAGATGGGCGGGTCATGTAATGCGATTCAGAGATGACTGCTGAGCTAGAGCTGTTACTGACTGGATTCCACGGGATGTCAGAAGACCTCTTGGCCACCCACCAACTAGATGGTCAGATTTCTTTGTCAAATCCCTGAAGGAACGATTTGAGGCTCTTTGTATGACTAGAGCAAGCATATATCATTGGGCTGCACTAGCAAGGGACAGGGACAAATGGAGATGTTACTGGTAAATTGAAGATCAAGAGGTCAACAAGGGATACAAGAAGTCCCTATGATATATATGTATATATAATACCACTAACATTTAAAAACTGAGTCAACTTTATAAATATTACAGATAATTTTTAATAAAAAATATATAAATTGTAAGATAGGTAATGCATAACTACATAGACTATACATAAAATGTAGCTCTAACATGCCATCCTACTAAATTTTTTTACCCACCAGTTTTGCACATTTTTTTGGTACCTATTTGAAAAAATATATGAAGGAAAGCAATATCGAAATGTGTGTCTAAATGGATATAACTAAGAAAATCAACTATCTCATAAATACCAAATATACAAATCAAGGTCATAAACAATCTCTGCACAAACTAAAGCTAACATAAAAGGCCTCACCAAAAAGTCCTTTATTTCAACAAGGTCCAAATATGCTCCATAGATACTAGAGCAACTAGTATCACTTGTTTGAAAACACAATTGGATTTTTGAATAAGAAATCCACTGGTCTTAGCTGCAGATTTTATAGCAGACAGCATAGCTTAGATAAACAAATTCAAATTCACTTACATGGAACATGCCAGATATGAGTAAATCTTTTGGTATGAATGTGAGTAAAGAATTTGAACTTAATGTTTAACAATTCAAGGACTTCAAACTTCATTACTCTTTTATTTCTGAATTACATAACTGCAATCTAACAAGAAAACCAAAGAGCTCCCTCTCTTGTTAGCAGTGGGAAATTCAAAGCACACGAAAGGCTGGGAGCCTTCATCCCAGCCTCCACCGTATCACTCCACATAATCATACTTTGATCTTTTTCTGAATTCATGTTAGGGTCAGCTTGGAAGCCAACTGCACTCTTTTTAGATTTATTGAATATAAGAACTTCTCATACATGAGGACTGTGCATACCCACAATTTTAGGCAAATAGGTTATTTCCAGCTGAATCTCACGAGACAATGTTCATGAGAAACAAACTAGTTCCTAATATTCCATTTGCCCTTAACAGAACAAACATCTCCGAATGCAGCAGTTATGTGTACCTAGATTGAAAAATCAACATGACAAATGACCTGGCACCTGAACTGCGCAGGAGGAAGAGAGCAGCGTGGAATGCCTTTAAGAGGCATTCTTTGATAAGAAGTTGTCAAGAGGATGAAGAACTTCTGACTCCAGGCACATATTTTGGACTCTACTGTTCTTTCTGCATTAACATATGCCTCAGAGACCTGGGCCCTAGGAAAACAGAATGAGAATGCTATTCTTCCAAAGAGGAATCAAAAGAGCTATGCTTGGGGTATCACATTTCATTCAAGTGAGAGAAGGAATTAGGAGTTTCGACCTCCATTGATGATCAAGAATCCGGGACACTGTCTCGTTTGCCAAGGCATCAAAAATCAGATGGGCCAGACACATAATGCGATCTAGAGATGACCACTGGACTAGAGCTGTTACCGACTGGATTCCATGGGATGTCTAAAGACTGCATGGCTGCCCACCTATAAGATGGTCAGACTTCTTTGTCAAGACCCTGAATGAGGTGTAAGGGTGCCATGCACCCGCCCGCGTGGCCCTTCTCCCTGCTGCACCCACCCGCCCATCACCGCGCCCTGGCACTCATCTTCCCTGCCTGCTGCCCATGACCTGCCTCTCCCTGGCCAGGTATATAAGCACGTCACACCACATTCCAAAAGGTTACTGGGGGCTTAACCTGTCTCTCAGGGGGCGTGGCTTAAAATAGGACATGGCATCCTGCCCGAGCTGCAGAGTTATTTCAAGTTGTACAAACTTTTCATAAAGAAAGCATAGCCTTGAGCTTTCATGAGAGGCCCCACCTAAAACAGGAGGAGTGCCTGAGAGCAAGGTAGTATCCTAGAATAGGAACAAGGCTATCATCATCAGTTTAGCTCATCCAGAATCCCTTTTGCAGCGAAAGGAAATAGGAATAAACAACTACAAGTTTCCAACTCTAGTTCCATAACAATATGAAGAAACAGTGAAAATCTCCTCCACGAGAAGAGGATGAATAAAAGATTATGGAAGCCTCAACAGGAGTTACCCACATATAAGACCTCTCAGACAAAGAATTCAGAGAGGACATCTTGAAGAGGTTCAACGTACTCAAAGCAACCACGGAACAGACAACCAATAAATTAAGGAAGAAAATGAATGACGCATTGGAACGGTCCACCAAAAAATGCAGGAAGAAATGAGAGCAGAAATTTCAAAGCTACAAACAGAAGTCACACAAATAAAGGAATCGGTAGATGAATTAAAAATCTCAGTAGGTGCCCTCAACAGTTGAATGGCTACAGCCGAAGATAGAAACTGTGAGCTTGAAGATGAGCTGCAGAAAGCTTACAGAAAGCTTACAGACAACAACAAATAATGGCAAAAAAACCTCAAAATGGCTATAGAGTGAATCAGAGTCCTTGGGAATGACTTCAAGAGGAACAACATAAGAATTATTGGAGTACCAGAAGCACAGGAAAATAACCCCAATGAAAAAAAACACAGTTAAAGACATCATTGCTAAGAAATTCCCAGAGCTGGAGAAGGCAGGCATCCAGATCCAAAGAACCTGAGGAGTACCAGCAAAAAGAGACCCGAATAAAAAGGCTCCAAGGCCTATCATTGTCAGAATGGCAGATGCTGTGGATAGAGACACAATTCTGCAAGCAGCAAGCTCATAGAAGGAAATCGCATACAAAAGGGCACCTCTTAGATTAACAGCAGACCTATCAGAGGAAACGCTCCGAGCCCAACACAATGGTGGGGCATAGTGAAAAAACTCACCAAAATGAAGGCCTCACCAAGAATACTTTATCTGGCAAAATTTTCACTCAAACTCGAAGGAACTGTACACTACTTCATGAATAAAAAACAGCTCAAGAACTTCATAGACTAAAAACCAAACTTAAAAGAAGGACTAAAGGGGCTATTTTAAGAAGAGGAAAAACCCTACAAGAACAGCAAACCCCACAGAAAGATGACACAAAACCCCATGACAATAATCTCTCTCAATGTGAATGGCCTAAATGCAGCAATTAAAAAACACAGAGTGGCAAAATGGATTCAGAAACAAAACCCAACATTCTGCTGCCTACAAGAAACACACCCAAACGGTCAGAGCAAACATAGACTCAAAGTCAAAGGATGGAAAACAATCCTGCAAGTAAACACTCCCTCAAAAAAGCTGGGGTGGCCATACTAGTATCCAACAACATAGATTTCAGATTGAAAATGATTAGAGGGGTCAGCGAAGGTCACTTTTCTATTTATCAAGGGATATGTACAACAGAAAGAAATCACACTTTTAAATGTATGCACACCTAATGAGCGACTGGCTAAATACTTAAAACAACTCCTAACAGACTTTAAGGTGGACAATGATAGCAACACAATAGTCTTGGAGACTTCAACACCACCCAATCACCTCCGGATATATTGACAAGAATAAAACTCAGCAAGGAATCACTGACTCTGAAGGAAGAAATAGAAGAGAGAGAGGGCTAATAGACCAATACAGGGATTTACACCCCAAAAAGAAAGAATACACATTCTTTTCCAGTGCACATGGAACATTTTCCAAAATAGACCATGTACTGGGCCCCAAAACATACCTCAATAGAATCAGAAAAATAGAAATTATATCAACTATCTTCTCATACCACAATATGATGAACATAGTAGCTAATCACACACAGACTCAGATAATCAAAGCAAACACCTGGAAATTAAATAGCTCAGTGTTGAACAATGAGTGGATCAGGATGGAAGTCAAGGAAGAAATCAACAGATACCTGGAAACAAATGAGAATTGAGACACGAGCTACCAAAACCTGTAGGACACAGCTAAAGCTGTGTTTAGGGGAAATTTATAGTTCTGCAAGCATTCCTTAGGAAGGAAGAAGGGGCCCACATAAATAACTTGACTTCATAGCTCAAGGCCTTAGAAAATGACCAGAAAAAGGAATCCAAACCAGATCAAAGGAAAGAAATAATAAAAATTAGAGCAGAAATTATCGACATGGAAACCCAGAAAACAATTCAAAAGGTCAATGAAACAAAGAGCTGGTTCGTTGAGAAGATAAACAAGATTTATAAACCATTAGCAAAATCACAAAGAACGAGAGAGAGAGAACCATAATAAAACAAATCAGGAATGAAAAGTGGGACATCACAACAGAAACCAAGGAGATTCAAAAGATTGTCAGAGACTACCTTTAAAGTCTGTATGCCATGAAACAAGAGAACCTAAAAGAAATGGATGAATTCCTTGATTCCGACAATCTCCCAAGACTGAACCAAGAAAACTTGGAATACCTGAATAGACCCATTACTATCAAGGAAATTGAAGCTGTAATCAAAAGTCTCCCCCAAAACAAAAGCCCAGGTCCAGATGGATTCACTGGTGAATTCTTCCAAACATTTAAATAAGACCTGTTGTTAGTTCTCCTCAAGCTTTTTCAGGAAATTGAAAAAACAGGAACTCTCCCAAACAGTTTCTATGAAGTACATATCTCCCTAATACCAAAAGAAAACAAAGACACCACTAACAAACAAAATTATAGACCAATATCCTGGATGAACACCAATGCGAAGATCCTCAACAAAATATTAGCAAATAGGATCCAACAACTCATCAGAAAGATCATACACCATGGCCAAGTGGGATTCAGTCCAGGGATGCAAGGATGGTTTAACATTTGGAAATCAATCAACACAATCTATCATATCAACAAAAGTAAAGATAAAAAACCATATGATCGTATTATTAGATGGAGGGAAAGCATTTGACAAGAGCCAACATTTGTTCATGATGAAAACCCTCACCAAAATGGGTTTTGGAGGAACTTTCCTCTATAGTCAAAACCATCTACCACAAGCCTACGACAAGCATTATACTCAATGGGGTAAAACTAAGGGCCTTTCCTCTAAGGTCAGGGACAAAACAAGGATGCCCACACTCACCACTTCTGTTCAATATAGTACTGGAAGTACTTGCGATAGCTGTTAGGCAAGAAAAATAGCTGTTAGGCAAGAAAAAGATATTAAGGGCATCCAGATAGGAAAGGAAGAAATCAAACTATCACTGTTCGTAGACGATATGATACTATACCTAGAGAATACTAAAGCCTCTACTAAGAAACTTTTAGAAACAATAGACTTGTACAGTAAAGTTGAGTCTATAAAATCAATACCCCAAAATCCATGGCCTTTCTATATGCAAACAATGAGACAGAGGAAAGGGACATGAAAATAGCAATCCCATTCACAATCGTGCCCCAGAAAATCAAGTACCTCGGAATCAGCTTATCCAAGGAAGTAATGGACCTCTACAAAGAAAACTATAAAACACTACTCCTTGAAATAAAAGGGAACATGAGGAAATGGATACATATTCCCTGCTTATGGATAGGGAGAATCAACATTTTCAAAATAGCAATACTCCCCAAAGCATTATAGAGATTCAATGAGATCCCTATAAGGATACACATGACATTCTTCAAAGAAATGGATCAAGCAATCCTGAAATTCATATGGAACAACAAACATACATGGATTGCTAAAACAATTCTTGGGAAAAAGACAATGGGAGGCATCACCCTCCCCAACCTTAAACTTTACTACAAAGTGGTAACAATTAAAACAGCTTGAAACAAACACAGAGCCACAGACAAATGGAACAGGGTGAATATCCCCACACACAACCCCAAATGTATGATCATCTAATCAAGAGCAAGAAATGTGAAGTGGAGCAAGAAAACATCTTTAACAAATGGCTCTGGCACAGCTGGACAACCACATGCAAAAGAATGGATTTAGACCTTGACCTGACACCATGCACAAAAGTCAGATCAAAATATATTAAAGACCTCAACATCAGACCACAGACCATGAGGTACATTGAAGACAAGGTCGGAAAAACCCTTCACAATATGGAAGCTAACTGTATCTTCAAAGATGACACACAACTGATCAAGCAAATGGAAACAGAGATAAACAAATGGGACTACATTAAACTAAGAAGCTTCTCACTGCAAAAGATACAGTGACCAGAATACAAAGACAAACTACAGAATGGGAAAGGATATTCATGCAATACCCATCAGATAAGGGGTTGATATCGAGGGTATATAAGGCATTGGTTGAACTCTATAAGAAGAAAACATCCAACCCCATCATAAAATGGGGTGAAGAAATGAACAGAAACTTTCCTGAGGAAGAGATACAAATGGCCAAAGGGCACATTAAAAAGTGCTCTACATCACTAATCATCAGGGAAATGCAGATCAAAACAACAGTGAGATACCACCTCATGCCACAGAGACTGGCACACATCCAAAAGAAGAAAAGCAAGAGCTGTTGGAGAGGATGTAGGGAGAAAGGGACTCTTCTACACTGCTGGTGGGAATGACAACTAATTCAGCCCTTTTGGAAAACAATATGGACGCTTCCCAAATAATTAGAAATTGAGCTTCCATTTGACCCAGCAATACCACTGCGGGAATATGTCCCGGAGAAGCAAAATAGTATTGTCTAAATGACATCTGCACTTATATGTTCATCGCAGCATTGTTTACAATAGCCATAATCTGGACAAACCCCAGTGACCTAGAAAAGAGGACTGGTTAAAGAAACTTGGTACATCTATACAATGGAATACTATGCAGCTGTTAGAAAAAAATGAAATCATGAACTTTGTATATAAGTGGATCAACATGGAAAGTATCATGCTAAGTGAAATGGGTCAGAAAGAGAGAGACAGACATAGAAATATCACACTCATCTGTGGAATATAAAATAACAGAGTAGGAGACTAATACTCAAGAATAGTAGAAATAAGTACCAGGAGGTTGGCTCCATAGCTTGGAAGCTGGTCTCACATGCTGGGGAAAAAGGCAGCTCAGATAAAGAAGGGAACACCAAGTAAAATGTGATTGGAGACCATGTGCAGGAAGGGAAATGCGTGCTGAAAGTAGACTGGAGACTGAACACAATGGCCACTCAATACCCCTATTGCAAACCACAACACCCAATTGGAGAGAGAGAAGAAAAGGGAATACCCTGCCTCAGAGGCAAGGTGGGTTCGGGTGAGATGAGATTCGGGAGTGGGAGAGATACTGGGTTTATTGGTGGTGGAAAATGGGCACTGGTGGAGGGATTGGTTCTCGAACATTGTATGAGGGAAACACAAGCGTAAAATTGTTTAAATCTGTAACTGTACCCTCAGGGTAATTAACTAATGAAATAAATAAATAAATAAAACGGTAAATCTGTAACTGTACCCTCACGGTGATTCACTAATTAAATATATAAACAATTAAAAAGCAAAAAATTTTTTTAAAAAGACCCTGAATGAAAGGTTTGAGGCCCTTAGTGTTCCTGGATTGAGCAGATGCCATTGGGCTACACTAGCATGTAACAGGGATAAACGGAGACATTACTGGCACCCGTTGGAGCAAGTCAATAAACAAAGGAATGGCAAATGACATATTATTTCCATAGGATCTTTTGTTGCTGGAAAGTATACATTTTTGTGTTTTTTTTTATGTTCGCTTACTTTGTTTTGGTTTTTACAACATGTTGACTATATTTTCTTTGTCATTCTTTCATCCTGGATCATCAGGTTGGCATTCATACAATTTTTTTTATTATTTATCAAAGCACTTGAGTGGTAGCACAATGGGTAGGGCATTTGTCTTGCATGCGGGCAACTTGGGTTTGATTCGTCCATCCCTCTTGGAGAGCCTGTCAAGATACTGAGAGTATTCCGCCCCCCATGACAGAGCCTGGCAAGCTCCCTGTGGTGTATTTGATATGTCAAAACCAGTAACAAATCTCACAATAGAGACGTTAATCGTGACCACTCAATGAGCAAATCAATGAGCAATGCTACAGCGCTATTATACAGTGCTATTATACAGCTGTTAGAAAAGATGAAGTCAAGAAGTCATGAAATTTGCATGTAAGTGGGTTAACATGGAGAGTATCATATTAAGTGAAGTGAGTCAGAAAAAGAGAGACAGACATAAAAAGATTGCACTTATTTGTGAAATATAAAGTAACAGAATGATAGATTAACACCCAAGAACAGTAGAGATAATTACTAGAAGGATTATACCACAGCTTAGAAACTGGCCTCACATGGTGGGGTAAATGGCAGCTCAGATAGAGAAGGGACCACCAAGTAAAGGGTGCTAGGAAGGCTCTCTCGGGATGGGAGATGCAGGCTGAAAATAGAGTATACACCGAATGATGGCCACTTAATACTTCTACTGAAAATCACAAAGCCCAAAAGGAGAGAGAGAGAGCAAAAGAGAATGCCCTGTCACAGAAGTGGGGTAGGGTGGAGGAGACAGGGTGGGAGTGGTTGGAAGGATGCTGGGACCATTGGTGGTGGAAAATGGACACTGGTGAAGGGATGGGTACTTGACCATTTTATGACTGAAATGCAAGCACGAAAGTTTGTAAGTCTGTAACTGTACCTCACAGGGATTCACTAATAAAAAATTGAAAAAAATAAAAAAGGAACCTTCCCTACTCATTTTCAATAATTACCAAAACCTCAATTTGTCTCAGAGAGCCTGGCAAGCTACCAAGAGTATCCAGCCCACATGGCAGAGCCTGGCAAGCTACCTGTGGTGTACTCAATATGTCAAAAATAGTAACAATGACCATCCTCATTCCCCTGACTCTGAAAGAGGCACCAATATGCCATCAGGCTACAGCAGTATATGACGGGGACAAATAGAGATGCTACTAGTTGTAGCAAATTGATGAACAAAAGAATGACAGTGATACAGTATTTTTATCAATATTGCTTATTTTTATAGCTAGGGCCTCAATATAAATAAGGTTACCCTATAAACCTTTTATTTGACTTATACTTGAACAATAAAGGGAAAATAGAGATAAGAAATAACCACTGCATGAAGACATTCATATCAACCCAGAAAAATTAATATTTAATCTAATTTCAGCTTCAGCTCTTACTCAAACGTGGAAGTTTTAACCAGTGTTTCTGGGGATTCTTTGGTAGCACCATCTATTAAGTCAGTTCATATAGAAGATCAAGAAATCCTTTAACTTTTCCTAACAGGGGGTGAGAGACTTGAAAGGTAGTAAAGGATTAAGGTGCATGAAAGCAACCCCAGTTTGATCAATCCCAGTTTGAAATCAATCCAGTTTGATTCCCTACATCACACATAGTTCAATGTGCAACAAGGGGAGTGACCTCCAAGCACATACCCAGTAAAAATCCATAAATACTACAGGGCATGGTCCCCCCAATCATACACAAAAAAAGACAACAGCAACAAAAAATCCATAAGTAACAGTAACTCAGATAACATCAGGAATAGATTAATGGTATTGGTTAGTGTAGAAGAGAAGAGAATTGGGGTTTCTGAGATCCGAATTAGTCTTGCACATGCCTTTCACAGATTTGTCACTTAAGCTATCTCCCTGGAAATATTTTTGCAACTTTTGTGAATACCTTTTTACAAACTTTGTGTGATATATGACTGATATAAGAATCATTTAATACAGCAATTAAATATTTAAAATGAGCTTTATAGGGAAAACCATTCTAGAATTTTCTGTGTCCTAGTTTTTAGGGTACATGATTTATTTATTCTTTCCTCTTTGAGATTCTTTTTCTCTTTCTCTAAACTTTCAAAGCTTATTAGTTTACTTAAACCTTTGTTCTTAAATATGTATCAAGTACAGAAAAATAAAACCCCATGAGAACCCTTGGAATGTAACCCAACTGAGCAACTTCCGTCTTAGTTTCTCATAAGAAACTTCTTCCACTTTTACAACCCAGAAACAATAGTTCTCTTTAGTTCCATGAGGCTTCCTTGAAAACTTGTTAAAATATAGAATAATGAGTTTACATCAATTCAGTTATATCCATTAGATTGAAGGTATATGCAACTGCATTTCTTTTGAGTCCCCAGGTGGGGCTGATACTACTGAATGCCAGAATGGAGAACTACCATTATGCTTTCTAATGATGGGGATTTGAGAGAATGGGTAAGATAATAAAAAAAGTCCAGACACCTAAGATATTACATCAGATAAAGAGCTTGCCTTGCTTAGTCCTTACATGGATTAGATCCACTGAACCACCCACAATCCCCCAGTCACTACCAGGAATGATCTTTGAACACAGGATAAAAAGAAGATTTGTGGGGGAGGGGAAAGAGAATAAAGAGAATAAACTTCTAAGAATAGCTGCAAAACATTTTTTTCTAACATCTTAAATTTTTGCTTAAAATAAGAATTTTGTTGGCTTGTACTATTCTATTTGTGCATTTTGTTTCACTTATGGTTATAGACAACTCATATATATTATACACGTCCTGGGAAATCAAGTTGGTAGGAAATAGCTTGTTTGTTGATTTGTTGCCCTGCCAACTCTCCATCAGAGAGACAATTAACAAGCAAGATAGAATAAATGATTTGTGATATTCTCTCTAAGCTCAACAATTGAGAACCTATTAATTGCTTTGAACTTTTCATGTTTTGATCAGACAGGCTTCAATTCTTTTTATTTTTCCTACTTTTCTGAGGTTACAATTCTTTAAGACATTTTGCAGATATTTGTATATATTTTTAAGTTGTATAGACTTAGTGTATACAAATTGTATTTTATATTACATTTCAAACTAGCTTCTTCTTATCGAAAATGTTATAATATGATGGAAATAATAATATATTGAATCCCAGAAGATATTCTTTAAGGTGAATAAAATGCTGACATTTTGTTTATAGCCTTATATTTATATAATTGGTTTTATACTTTCTATTGAGATTTTATGAAAATCATATTTTTAAGCATGTACTTTCTATTTTTAATTAATTAATTTTTGTAGAGTGTAATACCAAACAGAAATTCAGTGATTTGACACTCGGCATAATACCCTCTAGTTTCATTCAAGTAGTGGAAAATTCCATAGTTTTGTCTTTCTAGAACTAAGTAGTATTCCATTGTGTTTTTGTACCACAGTTTTTGTATGCATAAAACTTTACATTAAACATAATTGTAAATAACGTACCTGCAAAGAAACATTAAAGAAACAAACAGTGGTTGGAGCAGGTTGTACAGTGGATAGGGCTTTTGTCTTGCATGCAGACAATCTGCATTGGATCCCCTACACCACATATGGTCCCCTGAGCCAAGGCAGGAGTGATCACTGGGTGCAGAACCTGGAGTAGCCCAGAACACAGTTTGGTATGGCCCAAACACTATACCAAATAAACAAATGAACAATAAACAGAACCCATCATTTAGCTTTTCTTTTTCTCCTATGATTAGACACCAATCCTATTCATTCAATCTAATTATACCTCCTTAATTTGACCAATTATTTATCATTTTAACCCTTCTCCCCATTTTTAGGGTTAATCTCAATTTGAAATAATATGAAAGGTTCCTAATTAATTTTATACCTTTACATATTGCTTCCATTAATCTTTTTCCATAAGTTCTAAGATAAAGATATAAAGAATATGCTATGCCATTCTGTTTTATGTCCTTTAGCTATTTCTTACTATCTGTAGTAAAAGTGATGGATATATTACAACAAATTTATTAGTTTCCTTCCTAATTAGTTTCTGGTTCCCCAGCAAACTGAACTTACTATTAATTTCTTCTTTGCCACACCATCAGGCCTGGAACTTACCCCCAACTCCCAGTGTTATCTTTTACCCTCAACTCCCAGTGTATATCATTTTGAGGATTATTTTAAAGACTATTATTTCTGATCTTTTAATGTTTTGTTCACAGTCAATACCTATTTGAAGATCATCTATGTGTTTATTCTATTTAAAATCCATTCTATCAACATCAATGATCAACGGGATGATGATGATGATGATGATGATCAACATCTAAAATGACTTTTAATTTTTGGTCATTCATTAGTGGGTGCCAAAATTGTAGTTGTTAACTATAGTAGAAAGAGAAAATTTAACATGTGGTAGCTAATGTCCTCGAACATCAGTAGCAAAAAATAAAATTCAACTAAAAATTCTTACCAGAAACAATTTGATCATAAACCTCTCAAGCAGAAAATTGGCAATCACCGTAGAAACAATTTCTCAGGAAGGTATTCAACTTTCCAATAACCCTGAAACAATGCAACCCAATGACATTTTGCTTTCTGAAAAGGAAACCTTGCTATATTGGGAACCCTCGAAAAGGTAGCCTTTATCAAAACAGAAGAAAAGAGTCACCAGAAAGAGTGAGTCTTCTATGATGAGCAGGCACATATACGTACACATATATATGAAAATATGTGTTAAAATATATGTGTGAATACTCACAAACACACACACTTTTTTTTCTTAGCACAAAAGAGTCTATTAGTTTCAAAAGTTTATGAGAAAGTGGCTTAAGTGGTATAGATTTAACAAAGAGCATAAAACCATACACTTGGGCACACTAAACTCTTGGTAAACAGAAATATGCCCCCAGCCTTTTGTACAAATGAGTCCTAGTCTGAAATCATTTACAAAAAAATTAAAAAGAGATTAATAAATAAATACCCTTTAACTTTTTCTTTGGTTACTTACAATATTTTTCTTTCAGTATTCTTTTTAATTTTAAGACAGAGTATTATATATTTCAAAAGTCTGTGCCATGAAGTAGATAACATTTTTGTGTGTGTATCCACATATATATTGTATATATACCACATAAATCTTACACTTTATTTATTTATCTTATTTATTTACACATATTTATTTATCTTATACTTTATACAACTTTACATATTTTCCGGAATATATTAAACTATAAGTTTGACATATTAAAGGCAGTAACATTTGCGAAATAATATTTTTTAACTTTTGGTTTTAAACATCAGATGTTAAATTGAGCAGATGAAAACTGAGAATTAAGCAATCTAATATATAAATCAATATGTAGGCATATATACGTATATATATAACCCAAAGTCAATGGTCAAGAAATTACTATACTTTTATTAAAAATATTGTATTACATGAAACTGTTAGTCACTCATTCAAGTCCTATTTTCTTATAGTTAGATAAATTCTATTAAAAATTCTGCTTAATTGTTTGGCAATTCTAATGTTTTTCTAGCAGCAAAATGATGGAATTTCAAATATAGAAAGAGATATCAAAACAAAACAAGCATAAGGACTGAAATATACTTAAGAACCAAACACTAAATTATGCATAAATAAACAAATTTCAATTTACCTATATAGCAGATTGTCTCTGAAGTAGATCTACAGATAAAAAACAGGCAGCTGAAGTAGGCTGGAGTTTTGAGCTTGTTTGGTCCTGTAGGTCTTCCCATATGTTACAAATGTGATTCCCTTACTTAGCCCCCACTCCATTCTTTTATAAAACAAAAAAGTTGACGTAGACTAAATATCTTCTAGCTCTAAAGATCTATAATGCAAATGATTATGAGTTGCATTTCTCAGAAAGCATTTTAGATATTATTTTGAGGAAAGAATGCCATATGGAAGAATTAATTTTAAAAAGTAATTTTAATAAATAAAATAAAAGCAACCATATGATTAAAGTCTTTTTCTTGAATAACTTGATAAAAGTTATGATTAAAACCTTATTTTGAAAAATAGTGATATATTTAGAAGTCATTATGTTTCAACTAAAATGTTAAAATGTTACTAATTAAGGGTTGATATATGTATTATTTATTGCAATTCACATAACATAAAATAGTAGTTTACAGCCCTACAATTAGGCTACAAAATTTAGGTACATATTATAATAATAGTATCGACTTATAGAGTATAATGGGAAAAATGGAAAGCAAGATAGGCAGCAAAATGGTTTGGGTGTATGTAGAGTTTATTCTTTCAACCAGTGTTCCTGTTTTCAATCCTGTCTGAATCTGCCCCATTCCAACATTATCTCTTCTCAGCCTGATTCTCCAGCATCTGTTACTTCACACTTTAGTTCACAGTAGTTTTATATTCACTGTATTTTTTAAAATCTCATGTCCCTTCACTTAGTACCTCTGTAATTCTTCAAATTCCATTCCCTTACATTTATATTTTTCTTCCTGTTTTTCTGCATAAATAAATTTAAATGTATTTTTAAAGTTCTACATCATTTTTGAATTTGGGAGGAGCTTCTCAAGCAGTACAAGGGGAACAGATGGGCTACTCCTGGCAGTACTCTGTCAGCACAGCTGGAAGTTTAAGGCTAGGTCCTCAGGGTGCAAGGCAGCTCACGGCCAGCTGTGATGGCGACTACCAGGGAAACCCCAGCAGTCCTCAGGGGTCATTAGAACCACTACTGTCTGTGCTTGAGTCTAACTGGGTTCTAGCACATGTAAAACATGTACCCTAATGTATATCCCTAATCCCTTTTGAATTCTTAATCTGAGCACAAAATTTTGAGTAGCACAAATACAAATAGGCAGCATGTAGGTTAACAAATATTTTTGTTTAAAATATATTTAAAGTAAGACTTTGACTATATAAGGACACAAATTGAGTATCACAATAATTTTAGATATTATGATGTCATTAATATTCTCAAGTTAATGAGAATCATATTTTGTTATAGATAAGATGAAGTCTATAGGTAAAATATTTTTTGGATACAGTACATTGTTGTTTCTGTTTGACTTAAGCTAACATTTTTTAAAATTTTTATTTATTTATTTTTTAAAATTTTATCACCATGTGGAAAGTTACATACTTCTCAGGTTTATGTCTCAGTTATACCATATTCAAACACCATCCCTTCACCAGTGCCCATATTCCACCACCAAAATCCCCGGTATACCCCCCGCACCCCACCCCAACTGTATAACTGATTAATTTCACTTCATTTTCTCTTAACCTTGATTACATTCCATATTTCAACACAAAACTCACTATTGTTGTGGGAGTTATACCCCCAAACAAGATAACCCTATTAAGGAAGCATTTGATAATTAGTTTTCCATTAAAAGATTGTATGTTTTCAGGTTTTAGCGGCCGCGCGGCTCGGATGTGTCCCAGTCCCGAATCCCGGAGCCGTGTTAGTTGCTGCTCAGTGTTGCCAGGGCTCCATCTGGAGAAGGTGTGCTGGCTGCACCTCCTCCTTCCAGCTCCCCGGTGTTGTTGGCCACAATTTGGGTCCGGAGCATTTTCTGGGCCGCGTTGCTCACCAGAATGCCTGCCGCTTCTCCTTAAGCTAACTTTTTGTATGTATTTATTAACATCTTAGAAACATGTGATTTTAATGAGTTTCATCATTGAAATACTACTTTCATAATTATAAGATTGCTATTATGTAATCTTCATGAAAATTTAAGCATATGATTTGAGGGAATTTGGGTTATATTAAAGTAACATTTAATATGCACCAATATTACAAATGAATGTCCTTCTGGTAAGAAATTGACCTGGTTCTTTTTCTATTGATTTTTTCCTTTCATCATTTTTTTAATAGGATGAGCTTTAATATATGCAGTGGGATTTTAAGTATACTGACAATATCATGCTTTCTGAAATATATTCTGTCATGCAATTCCTGTGAGTTATAAAGGATCAATCCTGTATTCAAGAATACACACAACCGTGGAAAGGAAATGCATCGTTTTTTTCAGCTATTAATTTATACTATGTGTTGGAATTTTCAAACATGGGAAAAATTCATATATAAAATTTAAAAGAAAGTTGATGAAAAGAATACTTAAAAGGGAACTTCTGAGCAAAACTGACTCACCTTTATTGACACTACTATCAGATTCTTGCAGTCAAATAAAAGCATGAGAAAAGAGAGAAATTGAAAGGGAATATTGACAGAACCAAAAAAATGGGAGAGTTTTGGAAGATTTTTGACATTAGAGTTCTGGATAATTGACTCATCATTGCAATCTGCATTAAAAATGCAAATAAACATG
Organism: Sorex araneus; assembly: GCF_027595985.1. NCBI lineage: Eukaryota > Metazoa > Chordata > Mammalia > Eulipotyphla > Soricidae > Sorex > Sorex araneus. Next base: position 146,431,044 of record NC_073305.1, read on the forward strand.
TTTTAATCTTAAAACTGGGCAGCAAATACTGTAAAGCAAATCTCACTATTTTATAGTGAACTGATAATATGTATCAATTTGGGAGAGAATGTTTCAAACCACTTAGGGACATTTCTAGCTTTCTTGCAGTATTTTCTATCTATATGTAAAAAATCAGATGGTAAGAGCACAGCAGTAGGGCATTCGCCTTTCATGAGGCCGACCCATGTTTGAAACCTCCACCCCTCTTGTAGATCCTGGCAAGCTACCAAGAGCATCGTGCCCGCATGGCAGAGCCTGGCAAGCTACCCATTGCGTATTGGATATGCCAAAAACAGTAACAACAAGTCTCACAATGAGAGACATTGCTGGTGCCCGCTCGAACAAATCGATGAGCGATGGGATAATAGTGACAGATAAAACTTAACATTTTGAATGAAGTTACAACTTTAATAGATAGGTTATAGTATTCAAAATATTTTAATCTTCCCTTATTTTACAATTTCACAGTGTGATCCTCTAAGAGTGGAATAGTCTGTTCTACAACTCCTGTAAGAAGATGAAATTATATTTTAAAAATACCTGATGTTTGTGTAATTTATGTTACTCACATGTATCTTGAAACAAAATATTTTGTTTAAAGTGTAATCTGAGGAGATAAATACTTTTAGAGCAACACAATAATTACAAATGAATTGCTCCATGCTATAAACAAAAATATAAAACCATGATGAGTAATAAACTTTAAACTACATGTGAAGCTGGTTTATGCTGAGTGATAAACTTTAAATACATATATTTATTACTTGTTCAGCTTTGGACTCATTGTGAGTCTCATGCTGTGAATATCATAACTTTTAAAGTCAATAACCAAGCATGAATATTTTTAGCTACAAGACAAAACTGAATGTTTAAACTTTGACAATATAAAAAAATGTTAACATAAGATAGAGAAGAAAGAAATATATTTGGAAAGTAGTAGAGTTTATAATACCCTCATCTTATAACAATGCATTACAACATTTGGACACATTAAGAAAGACATTTTGCTAAATGTTTCATGTGCAGTACTTTATTTAAACCTCTTAACAACTTTGGATCCGGATACTGCTATTATTGCATTCTATATAAAGAATCTCAGGTATATAGTTACCAAGTGATTCAACCAGGATGAGGTAAGAAATAGTGTTAAGTGAAAGTGTCAAAAAATGATTGAATGATAGAGAATGGTCTAGTATTGTCTAAAAATACAAGTCAGTAATAAATAAAATTATGACTTTGGAGATGCAGAGATAGAAAAACATATGTTTTAAAATACTTTTGTTTTCATTAGTAACATATTTAATAATATCTAAGGTTATTAAAATGACAATTAAATATAAAAATACATTTAATGTTTATTGATGTAGTAAAAGGTATGTGGATATATTATTAACACTGTGGATAAGGTAAAATTTAGAGAATATGAGTTTATTTTCATTTGTTTATTTTCTTTTATGTATTTTTGGAGAGAAGATGCGGCACTGCTCAGGGATCACTCAGAGAACCGAATATATTGAATACAATATAGGGAATCTCAGTTAGACAGTGCAAAGCAAGTGTCCAACCTGTTTATAACATCATTCTAGACTCAGGAATTATAAGTATGTTAATATTTGTTTAAATTATCTTATTTTTAACTGTAAAAATACATCATTACATTATATAAGTTTAGTTAAGCAAAATATTACCAATTCTATGCACTTTGCTTCATATCAATAAGCAATTATCATTATCAAACATTGATATTTTTGTTTGTGCTCTCCTCATGATTGAGTCAGACTCTGGGTCAATGGCATATTATTTGTGTTGCTTTAAAGAATGAGCATCATGGTATAACCTGGAAGGAAGCCTCACACTAGTCCTACATTCTACATTCCTGCTCTGACTTTTTTCACATGTCACTCATTGCACCCTGCTCTCTGATTGCCCTGAGATAACTCCTAAATCTATTTCTTGCTAAAAGCCTTTGACATATGGTTCTTATTTTCTCATCTCTCTTCCAAAGAACAAGTATTCTTTTTCTGTCTATATACAAGGCTAGGGTCTCAGGTAACTATGGAAGAAACTGGTTATTTTTTATATACACTTGTATCTTCAGTTTCCATTTTGCATGATCTATTATATTCCTTTCTGGTATTTCCAGCTCTTGCTTTATTTGTTTCAATTACTTTAGCAGAAGTTCAATAGCTATTTTAAGAGGGGGGGAGGAAGCACAATATGTTACATATATTTGAGTTGCTCTTCATAATGCATTTCAAAAGATGAATCAGTAGGCCTATTTTTATGTAGTCTTGTGGGAGATTTTTAATTTGATATATAAAAGCAGTAATGGCTTATCTGATTTTATTTGCTTGATTCTGTGTGTTCCTAATTGGTTTGTCAAAACAATGGTCATTGGACAATGAGCAAAAAACATACTTAAATGTTTTATTCTATTAAGTACATTACAGTATGAGCATATTTATCTCAGTGTACCAATGTATGGAAGTAATATTTTTAGGAATCCAAATAAAAGAAAGTAGTTCTATAAAAATTACAAAAATGCTGCTGTAAAAGTTCACATGCCCATGTACAAGTAAGTGGACTAAATACTTGGAATGTAAGTAAGCCATGTCCACATACTTGTGGTCATATTTATATGAGTAAAGACCCATTTAGGAATATAAAATGGTGCAACGTTTTGAAAGGACCTTTCTAGAGAGGCTGCCCTCGATGATGTGCAATTAGGAATGATCTCAAAATGTAAACAAGAGAAAAGATCCTTTATTCCCCTATTCTTTACACTTCTCCCATCTGCTCTTGACTTTCATTTTTCTCTTCTTTCTTTTCCCAGCACCTACTTATCTTCAATTAATGCTTTGCTATATTTGTTCTAGGAAATTTGCACTAATTTATCATTCTTCACTACTACATAATAGAGTTGATTTTTCAAAAATCTTTGAACTTGTGGTTCTTCTGCCTAAAATGCTTTCCCCTCACTACCTAAAGTCTTTGCTCAAAAGTGTGACAAACTCAAGTAAGGCCCAATCCTAATATCACTATCTTAAATTGCAACTTACAACCGCCCCCCCCCCGTACTACCTTGTTCCATTGTTTTATTTTTTTATAATGTTACCCTCCAATACATTTTTAATTATGCATTTTTTGTGCCCATCTTACCCCCCCAATACACACACAACATACAAACACACATACAGAGCCTTCAGAATGCAAACTTAAAGGTAGAAACCTTTGCTTTCATTCTAAATGTACTCCTAAACACCAAGATCACAAGTCCAAGCCCTGGCACGCCATCAGGTGTGATCTCTGATAGAAAAGTAGGAGTAGCCTCTGGGTGTACATCACGTTAAGTGTGCAGCCAGATATGAGCACCCTGGCCCAGTGTACATAAGCACAGTGGAGTGTGATGACATCAGAAAAAGGGGGGCAAAGATCTAAAGATTTTCTTTTTCCCCCCTTCTATTATTTTGCCTTGTGGGTCACACCCTGTGATGCATGGGGGTTACTCTTGGTCTGCACTCAGGAATTACCCCTGGCGGTGCTCGGGGGACCATATTGGATGCTGGGATTCGAACCCAGGTCGGCCGCATGCAAGGCAAATGCCCTACCTGCTGTGCTATTGCTCCAGCACCCTAAGGATTTTCTAAAAGGAAAATATTAATTTGGGAGGGTAGAACAATAGTACAAGAGGGTACAGCTCCTGCCTTGCATGCAGTCAGCCTGGGTTCAATCCCCATCACCAAATGTGGCCCTCCTGAACCTGCAAGGAATCCCCAAGCACAGAGCCAGGAACAATCCCGAGCATCACCAGATGCTATCTCCTTTCTTCCCGCCCTCAAAAAAAGTGTATTTTTTTGTCTTGGTGCCCACTCAAACAAATTGATGAGCAACGGGATGACGGTGACAGTGACAGTGATTTTTTCAAAAGCATAGACTTAAAAGGCATGGTTGATTTTCTTTAAAACATATTTTGAATTAAAAATGTTTTTCCACTACTGGGATCATCAGTGGTGAAAAATGGGCACTAGTGGAGGGATGGGTACTCGAGCATTTTATGACTGAAACACAAGCACAAAAGTTTGTAAGTCTGTAACTGTACCTCATGGTGATTCACTAATTAAAAAAAAAAACTCTTCATCCCAAGTTAAGGAGGGTAGTAGAGTGAGTTCACACTTATTGTACAAGTAACCAATCCCGGTTGAAGGGTTGAATCTCCATTATTGTATATTGTCTCCTGAGCATTCAGAAGGGGTCCCTGAGCACAAAATCAGGAGGAAGTCCTGAGCACTGACAGGTGTGGCCCCCAAGTGAAATATATTAATACATAAATAAATATATAAGTAAATACCACATCATAATTATTTCTACATTCCTGTATATTTTGAAATACTGGTACATGTTTTGACCTTTAAATTACTTTTGTATTATTTTATTTTGGATAGAGTATAAGTTAAGAATCTCACTTCAGGGAGACCTGAGGGATATTAGAGCAAATAGGGTGCTCGACTTACAAGCAACCAATCTGATTTCAATACTCAGCATTTCACAGAGCCCCCCTGATCCTGCCAAGAGTGATCCCTGAACTCAGAGAAAAGAGTAAACCCTGAGCACCACCAGATGTGCCCTCCACCAACACACGCACACACACAAAAAAACCGAAATAAAATAAAAAGTAGGAACAACTAAAGAACCTCACTTCAATGGTCAGTGATGTAGCTCAGAGACATAGCTCATAACATGTCCCTAGCCTAGCGTGTTGAGAACCTGAATTAAATACTTGGCAACTCATGTTTTCTAGATTTTACAATACTAGGTATCAGCCACACCAAGAAAAAAGAAACTCACACTTCAAAAGAATTTCAGTAGTCATGACTGAACATGAATTATTGAATATAAAAATTCTCTGTAATACTTATTACATTAAAAAATCAAATTTATTTCATTGGACTAGAGAGATTGCACAGATGTTATGGCTCTTCCCTTCTATGTGGTTGACCCTGGTTCTATTCCCAAGCACCACTAGGAATGATCCCACAACACAGAGGCAGCAATAAACCCTGAAGAATGTTGGATGTGGCTGCAAAGGAAAAAAAAAATAGAAATAAATTTAAAACACACCAATTTATTTTTATTTTACAATAGAACCAATATTAAATGTTAAACATGCTTTAGTACAATCACCAACAGAATACCAGGCTCCTCCCACTGTTATTCCAAGGTCATTTATCCTTGTCATAGCAGCCTCAGATCACAGTTCTATTGACTGAATCGTAGGGTTATTTCTAGTGGGAATTATGTAATCCCTTGCTCTGTTTCTATTCTGGAAATGAGGAAGATCAAGCCTTTATCTTTATCTTTCTAGTTCACTTAGCATGACTTCCTCTGGCCACATCCACAATGCAGCAAACTGATTTTATTTTTTCTCATAGTTGAGTGGTAGTTCATTTTTATATACCACAATTTCTTTAGTCATTTATTCTCTATTAGTCCCACAAATTGTTTTCAGATCTTGGCTGTTGTGAACAGTGTTGTTATATACAAAGGTGTGCATATGTCTGTTTGAATCAATCTTTTGTTTTTTTGTGTATGGGGGGTAAGTGTTCAGGCATAGAATTGCAGGACCATAGGGAAATTATATTTTCCCTATAATTATAATTATATAATATTATAATTTCTTTGAGAAATATCCAAACCATTTTTAAAGAGTCTAAATTAACAGATCCACAAGTCATGAATAGACGTTTTTTATTCTATTCTCGTTTTTTATTTTGTCATATCCAAACAGTCACATTTACTGTTTCTGGATTTTGTGTTTCATATAAACCATTCCAACTATTTTGAGGTGATATCTCTTAGTTATTTTAATTTTCATCTCCCTTATAATCAGTGATACTAAAAAAATTAATTATGTTGGTTTACCATAATAATTCATATTTTAGGAACTGTTTAAATTTTTAAACATCATTCTCAGGGCTAAATAAGTATGGAAAATAATATCAAATACAAGTTGAACATTGCTCTTTGTTTTTTACAAAAAACTTACCATATCATTTTAGATTATTTATTTAATTTCTCCTCATTAGATTTTGGCTATCATTAACGTAATTTGAATTACTTCATTTAGTATTATGGTAAATGGTACAAAGAAAGTTCTTCTATTTTGAATTAATTTTGAATAAGCACATGTTTTATATATGTACATGAGAGATGCATATAACCTCTATTTTTTCCCATTTTCTTGAAAGATATTCCTTTTGTTATTTCATTTTTATTTTGCCAATTAGGTAATGATATTTTAAAATATGCTACTGGGTAAAATTTTCAATATCTGGATAAAAATTATTAGACATAATTTTTTTTTAATTTCTAAAATGTGCGTTATTTTTTTTTCCCTACTGTGTGTGGGCCACACCTAGCTGTGCTCAGGGCTTACTTCTGGCTCTGTGTTTAGGAACCATTTCTGCTGGTTCTCAGGGTACGGGAGATTGAAAATGGGTCAGCTGTAACAAGGCAAGCAACTTACATACTGTACTATCTCTCTGGCCCCATTTAATTTTGTAAATATTACCTTTACATTTCATAACAAGATTCCTCTTGGTGATGTTAACTTTTGTCTATGAATATCACTTGTCATCCCATTGATCTTTGATTTGGTCGAGAAGGCACCAGTACTGTCTCCATTTGTTCTTGTCGTGTGCTAGTGTAGCCCAATGGTAACTGCTCGCTTCAAGAACACAAAGAACTTCAAACTATTCGCTCAGGGTTTTGACAAATAAGTCTGACCATCTTGTAGGTGGGTAGCCATGCGGTTTTTTGATGTCCCTTGGAATCCAGTCAGTAACAGCTCTAGTCCAGAGGTCATCTCTAAATCTCATTACATGTCTGGCCCATCTGAGTTTTGATGCCTTGGAAAACGAGACAGTGTCCCTGATTCTTGACCATCGACGGAGGTCGGAACTTCAGATTCCTTCTCTCACAAGTGAAACATGATACTCCAAGCATAGCTCTTTAGATTCCTCTTTGGGATACCCGAATAGCATTATCATCCTGTTTTCATAGTGCCCAGGTCTCTGAGGCTTATGTTCATTCAGGAAGAATGGTGGAGTCGAAAAGATGTGCCTGGAGCAGGAGGTTCTTCTTCCTCTAAACCACTTCTTTGACGTTCTTAAAAGCATTCCATGCTGCTCTCTTCCTCCTGCGCAGTTCTGGTGCCAAGTTGTTTCTCATGTTGAGTTCTCAACCTAGGCACACAGCTGCTACATTCGGAAATGTTCATTCTGTTGAGAGCAAATAGAATGTCAGGAACTAGTTCGTTTTTCATGAACATTTTTTTGGTGAGATTCAACTATAGTCCGACATTTCCATATTCTCAGCCGAAGTCAGACAGTACTTGTGCTGCATGACTAATGTTTGGTGTTATGAGAACAATGTCAGCAGCAAAATGGAGGTGGTGTATTTGCCAACAGTCTATCTTCACTCTCATTCCTTTGCATTTCAGTCATTGCGTGACGTTCTCAAGGGTGGCACTGAAGAGTTTCGATGAAATGCTATCATCCTGCCAAAGCCCTCTCTTTATGTCTATGATCATTTCCTTGTAGAATGATGAGATCCTGGTGGTGAATCCATAATACAGCTCACAGAGGATCATGATGTACTGAGTTTGAATGCCCTGTTTGGCTAAGTCTTCATATTTTGTTGTTGTTGTTGTTTTTTGTTTTTTTTTTAAGTTTTATTGAATCACTTTGAGATTGTTAAAAGCTTTCATGTTTGGGTTACAATCACACAATGATCAAACAGCCATCCCTCCGCCAGTGCACATTATCTACCACCAATATCCCTGGTATACCCCACCCGTTTTCCACCCTACCCCTAACTCTATGGCAGACAATACTCCCCGTACTCCCTCTCTACTTGTGGGCATTATGTCTTGCAACAAAGACAATGAGAGTCCATTTTGTTTGGTACATTACCTACTTTTGGCACACACCTCTCATCCCAACTGATTCCTCCAGCCATTATTTTCTTAGTGATCCCTTCTCTGTTCCATCTGCATCTCCCTTCCTCTCAGGAAGCAGGCTTCCAGCTATGGGGCAATCCTCCTGGCCCTTGTATCTACTGTCCCTGGGTGTCAGTTTCATGTGATTTTATTCTATAATCCACAAATGAGTGCAGTCCTTCTATGTCTGTGTCTCTCTTTCTAACTCATTTCACTTAGCATGATACTCTCCATGTCTTTCCATTTATAAGCAAATTTAATGACTTCATCTCTCCTAACAGCTGCATAGTATTCCAATGTGTAGATTTACCAAAGTTTCTTTAACCAATCATATGTTCTAGGGCAAATGAGCTCGAGAGTTTCCAAAGACAGGTGTCTGTTTGTGGCTTTCCCACTGTTGGCATTCCTCATGCATTCATGGAGGTGCTGAACCAGTGGATCATATTCCTTGTCAATGTTGTCAAAGAGTGCATCTTCCCACATAGCCACAATAGTGCCAAAGAGCTCCCAGTTGGTGGTCATTCTGGGAGTTCTCTTCTTAAACTTAAACTTTGCGGTCCTTTCTCCCCGCTCTGTGAAGTAGAATTTTGCACAGAGGAGATGTGGTCCAATCCCGTTTTAAATTTTGGGAAGGCAGTGACATTGGTCAGGCAAAACTGTCAATGAATATTAATTCATATTATAATTAAATTATAATATATAATAATTTCCACCATTTGTATGGTTACATTAATATGTTATGATACTCTATCAATTGGCCTTGAGCAATGTATCCCAAATATCTGTGGCTCACATCTGGCTTTGTTTTTTTATTTGTTTGTTTGTTTTTCATTCTGTATTCCCCCATACCTTCGAGACATACTAGCTGGACACTTACTCTCATATCATGGTCCCATTTATATAATACTGACAAATGATTTTATAATATATTTGGAGCCAACAATGAGCAGTATGCCCCAAAATTGTGAAAAACTGCCCTATAATAATGGAATGTTTTTTCAATAAACAAATCAAATGTGTCTAAATGATTGAGCCATTTCATAGAGCTCGTAAATTAAAAAAATAGTGATCATTTTCAAGAAAAAATAATAAAATATAGTTTTAACTTATGGCATATTCTGCATAACTGTGATAAATGTAAATCAAATATTTGGAAAAGAATGATGTTGTATTAAAAGGCCACAGGAGTAAGTAGTGACTCAATTAGCAAAATATCTAAAATGTTTTATTTCTTCAAACAAAGTGCTGACTTGATAAATTTGACAAACACTCTTTGCACTAGGTCAGATGTGACACTAATATTAATATTCTATAATTTTCTATTCATGATACATTTGTTTGCTCATATATAACAATAAAACATTTTACGTTAGTCATGTTATATTTACAAGATGCTAAAATGTTATTTTTATGATACATTCGTATTGAAACTAGCTGTCTCCTTGATAAAATTACATAAAATTGTCAGCTCATTTTTCACTTTAACTCCATGCTGTATATTATAGCAAATTTGTATGATTTACTTATAACATGTGCTTTGATGTTCAAATTTATTTTTTGCATACAATTTTCACCTACTCAACATTTATGCATATATTGAAAATATTGTTAGTCTATCTTTGTAGAGCTCATAATTAATGTTCAGAAACTAGACTAAATTGTAAAATACCTAAGAAATATAAGTTAGATTTGAGTGATTTGTGGTAGGATTGTTTTCTTTGTGAATTTCAAGGTTGTAATTAAGCAAAATAGCTTTGAATGGATTGATGATTTGGCATACTTAACCAAATATCCACATTTTGCACCAAACTTGTAATTTGAGTATTCCAGGTTATTTGAATTTGTAGAGATTCTGCTTTGAGTTCTATACCACACTATTTGAATTCAGGTAAATTGATAGACGAATTATCCAGTGTTTAAATGTTTATAGTTTTGGGGTTGGAGTGATAGCACAGCGGGTAGGGCATTTGCCTTGCACATGGCGGATCCGGGTTCATTTCTCAGCATCCCATATGGTTCCCTGAGCAATGCCAGGGATAATTCCTGAGTTTAGAGCTGGGAGTAACCCCTGTGCTTCGCTGGGTGTGACCCAAAAATGCAAAAAAAAAATTATAGTTTTTTAAAAATGTAGTTGTTGTACAAATGATCACTCAATATGAAATAGGTTTGTATGACATGCTTAAAGAGAAACCTCCTTGTCAATGTAAGAGATAATAAATAGAAGGCAGTTAGAACAAAAGTAAATAATTATATTTCTGAATATCAAATTACTATTTGATATTTGATTGCAATATAATTAAATCTTGAATATGTAGGATTAAATAAGTTACCATCTTTGAATCAAGGTATTTATTGCAAAATATTGTAACATTTAAACTAGTTTTTTTAGGTTTTAATTAAATTTAATCCTAATTAAACATAAGAATTATTAATCCTAATTTAATTCAACATAATCCTAATGTCAAATCAACAGCCAAAGATGAAACTGCACTTTAGGATGTCATCAAACATAATATGTGCACAATTAATCAACCATTAAACTAAATGACTATAATTAGTATAGTACAATATAGACTCAAATAAAATATAAACATACATTTTAAGTAATTATGTTCACAAAATTATTCACAAAAGTATATTCATAAAATTATTGTTTTTAAAGTTAGTCTTTAAGGCTTTTTAACAGATCACATTTGTACCTTTATAAATTTGAATATTATATTGTTATCATGTTTTATTATTAAGTTTAGTAATAATTCAATCAAAATGATTGATGTTATCTTTGTTAAATTATTTTCTTCATACTACTCAAATGAGATATTAAATTGGATGATTATTCTTCATTTGCTTCCTGTCAACCCCCACATCATGAACTCTTCCCTTTACATATCCTGCTTCTCCTCTTCTGTTAAAGCTTTTCCTTATCAGAGCTACATTCATGCATATTGGAGACAAAACTGATAAAGCTTCTTGATGAACACATATGATGGTATTCATATTACAAATTTTATAGATAAATTTCTCTTTTAACTGATTTCATGCATTCAGAACATATACTTAGGAGAGAGTGGACTTAAACTCATTCACCAATTACTACATAGCTTATTATATAGTGAAAAATGAATGAGGTAATTGCTCTCTAATAAAATATAGCATTACAATTAAGTAATCATGATAAAAGAATATATTTCAGATTTTATTATGCTTTTTAAGAAAATGACTGTCATTTTGACATAAACGTACACATACAAACAAAAAGTACAGAATTCATCTTAAATATCTAATTTTTTCTTTGTTCTGTAAGATAACTGATATCAAGGCTTAGCAATTCTATTTTTTTAATATTAAAATCTGGGCTATGGAATTTTCTATGAAAGCTACAGTTAATTCAAGATAGTGATGACATTGACAAATTGGTTAATCCCAGGGAAGAATTTAATTATATAAATAATTATCTTATCCATTTTCATTGCCAATATAGGAAAATTTGGAAAATAGATAAATAAAACTGTTAAAGAGCACTGACAATTTTAGTAATTGTTTACAAATTTTCTAGTTATTTTTGTTTACTCTCTTTTCCTTTTCTATCTTGAGTTATGATTGAGAATCCTTCCAGAAAGATGAACAATTACAGTGACATTTATGCATTTATTAATGCATGAATCTGCTAATTGGGAAAAAATAAAATTTTTAATTTAATCAGTATTATAGCTGTGAATATAATTGCATGATAAAAATGTTTATTTCATTTTATGGCAATATATTTTGTTTAAATTAAATATTTTTGTGTTTAGTAAGCATTGAATTAATGAATTCTATTTTTGAAAAAGGGATAAAACATAGGTTATGATTATCATTAATATTTTTGTATTTATATATTTTTTCTTTATCATCCCTAATTTATATCCCACCCTATACATAAAATAATTTTTAAACCGGAATGCTTGTTTAAAATAACAAAAATTTAAGTGTCAATTTTGCATATTAGTCAGTCATCTTGAAATAAATGTTTTTAGTGGCAATAATGCAATTGTGAAAAGTAATATATATATGCTTTAATAAATTTTATGGCAATTGCAATATTTTTAAAAGTAAGAAGTTGGCTTGGTTGTAATAAAATTTATCCTCTGATATGAGTAATTAAGCCTTTGAGATGCAAGCATTGCTTGTTACTCTGATCATCTGATTCAGACATGCAGTTACTTATTCTGTTTCTCTATTAAACTAGGAACACATAATTAGTATATCCAAAACTGAACTAACTGTGTCTTCTTTTCTAAAAAATGTCCTTTTTTTTTATCAGTGACATTTTTCTTCTCAGTAGATACTTTCTCAGTTTAAAGGACAATTCCCAGAATAATGATTTAGTTCTCACTTTTTCAAACTTATCAGGAAAGTAAGTGGAGCTAGATCAACAATAATTGATTACAAATGAAACTTGTAGAGAAAAATAAACTGAACCTTAAGGCATTTTATTTTATTTCATTTTGCTTTTTGGGTCACACCCGGCAATGCACAGGGGTCACTCCTGGCTCTGCACTCAGTAATTACTCCTGGTGGTGCTCAGGGGACCATATGGGATGCTGGGAATTGAACCCGGGTTGGCCATGTGCAAGGCAAACACCCTACCCGCTGTGCTATTACTCCAGCCCCTGAACCCTAAGACATTTTAGAGAGAACATAAATGGTTCCATCTCAATCGAACAAAATATCGAGATTTAAAAAAATATAAATATAAGTCTACCATATGAACCAGCAATTCCATTCTGAGGTTTCTATTAAGAGAACACAAAACATACATTTATGAAGATATATGCATACCTTATAGTTTATTGCTTTAATCTGGCTATAGAAGCAATGCAAGTATTCAAATATAATTGATTAGTTAAAAAATAGTATATACACACAAAGGAGCACTGCTCAGTTATAAAAAAAATAAGGAAATTTTAATTTTGTCATTAATGTGGATTGAATTGAAAGGGGTTATGCCAGCTTAAATCAGTCATAGGAGAGACATAACAGTTTTTTCTTTCCTGTTTTCTAGTAAAAAGAAGACTATAGTTATTACAATAAAAACAAGTCCTTGGACACTGAACAGAAATGAGGAATAGCAGGGGAAAGGGTTTAAATGAAGAAAGGTCCAGTGGACTGTTGTAATAGATATTGGCATGAGAGAACATCCTCTCCTTGCCTTCTACTCCCCATTCCTCTTTTGCTCCCTTCTCTGCCCCTCTTTTCCCATTTCCCCTCCCTTCCTTTCCCATCCTTCCCCTCCTCTTTCCTCTCCTCTCCTTTCCTCTCTTCTTCTCTCCCATTTTCTCTGCCCCCTCCATCCCCCCTTGTTGATAATCAACATAATTCTGAAGATATTTACTATAATAACACAAGTTTAAGCATCAAAGTACTGTTCATTGTTTTGTAGAAACCTTATAGAGGCAAGAATGACAGCACACACCAAACATCAACATGTAAGGCTGCGTATTTATTCTTTCCTGCATTTTTATATACATGTTAGTGTTACTTTAGGTTTTATGTGTTATTTGATTTGATTTGGTTGATTACATTTTCCTGGAGATGCTCAAAAAGTTTTCCATGTAGCATAATGATGATATTTCAAATAAATTTTAAAATACTCTTGCATCACCAAGATTTACATTTCCACGGGTTAGAACAGTACCTGTAACAAAGTAAGCTTTCAATGTAAATAATATTAACAACACAAATTAGCAGGTTGAATGACAGGTAGAGACCAAATTTAAAATGATATATTTCTATCGGAGTATCCAGTCCTAAATTACATATTTTAGTTATGGTAATAATGTATGGTAAAAATACATCATGTTCAGGAAGACTTATTATTTGTATATCTGAGAAAATTTCAATTTAAAGTGATTTTTCCCTTTAGTCTTAAAAGAATTCATTCATAAACTATTGCACATTGCCATTGTTTCTTTATCCAAAGAGAGCCAGAAATATTTCTTGCCTCTCCTTAATTCTCTTTACTCAATAGTACAGTATGCTAAGATAATTTTTTGTACTATATCAAGAAGCTTTATAGCCTTTGTATGTAGTCTCCATTATTATTGTTATTAGAGAATAAAATTTCTTATTGAGTAAGATGCAGTTAGTTAGAAATATTATATGTTGGTCATGACACATCAACACTATATGTCAGCATTTTACATATAAGTAAAGTATGTAATGACAAAAGGAACATTTTAACATCATCTACTCCAATCGTTTCATTATATACAAATATAAAAAGATGAAACTCAGAGATAAAAGTGATTTGTCTTACTCATACAGTAAAGGTCAGAGCTAATAATAGAATGGAGATTCTTTAGCTCTCAAATATGAAAGAAAAATTTACTCAGTTTAAGTTTTTCCATGAAGCATACTTGAGAAGACAAAATATTTTATTTTTTAAAGATATTTTAATTTATGTGAATATAGAATGGATGAGAGTATATGTGTTATGCATATTTAAATAGTAGTAATTATTATCACTTCTGAGCGGAAAAAAAAATTTACTAGTATACTAGAAGCCACTTGCCTCTTTCTTTCCAGTTTTAAGCTCCTATTTTCTTGCTGTTTTTAAATTCATGGTTTTATCACCAGAAGGATATTCCATAGTTTAGTGTCTTAAAAAAATGATTCTAGATTAATTGGTATTACTTTTTAATGACATATACAAGAGGGGCTAAAGTGATACTACATCAGGCAAGGTATTTGCCTAGCACATGACTGACCCAGGTTTGATGCCTGGCATCCCAGGTGGTCACCTGAGGACAGTCAGGAGTGATTCCTGAGTGCAGAACCAGGAGTAAGCCCTAAGCATCACCAGGTGTGACCTCCCCCCAAAAAACAGAAAGCAAACTTCAGAAATATATATATATATACATATATATATATAAAATATATATATGTAAGAAAAAAACACACCCACAAACAAGAAAAATATCTCAACAAAATCAAAATCCATATGGAAGAGACACAAATTAGGGGTTAGGAAAGGAATAATAATACATGTAGGAATCATGGAGGAAAAAAATTTCCTGCCAAAAATTTACACAAAAATAATAGTTTGCTGAAAATGAAGCAATTTTTACAGTTAAGAAACGAATACAGTGATGTGAATAGTCTATGTCTTAGTAATTATTAAGAAAAAATATTTTCTAGGAAAAATATTTTCTAGATTAACTAGACATGTAAGTAAAAGTTTTGTAATTAAGAAATGTGAGACAATTTGCAGTCATAGATGTCATACTAATGCTATGAGAAAGTATCTTCAAATATATGTCATAGATTATAAATATATATAATATGTATAAATGTATCACACCATTTTCGACACAGGAGAAGAACTGTTCCTCAAAAAATGTGACAACAGACTCATCAGTGGTGTCGGTCTTCTTATCAACATGAACTTGGCCATGAGCATTGATTCATTCGAATGCCTAACAACCTGAATTGGATTATTACACTTGAATAGATGTAGTTCACTGCTGGAGTTGCTATCTTCGTCATCTACGCACCAACAACCAACTATGATAAAGAAGAAATTGAGAAGTTCTACATGCACCTGGAGAAGTTCTATAAAGAACACCACACCTTCTACAAGATCATTGTCGGTGATTTTAATGCCAAGATAGGACCGAGAAGGTCGCCCGAAGAACTCCAAATTGGGTCCCATGGACTAGAATGGAACAAACAGGGTGAGAGACTGTCTGAGTTCATCATATCAACCAAGATCATCCATGGTAACTCACAGTTCCAGAAGGCTGAATCTAAATGTTGGGCATGGGAGTCTCCCAGTGGACAATTTCACAATGAAATTAACAACATCATATTCAATCGAAGCTTTTGCCTTACTGATGTCACTGTTGTCCCAAAATTCCAAACGGGATCAGACCACTGTTTTCTTCGTGCAAAATTCTACTTCACACAGTGGGGAGAAAGGACTGCAAAGTTTATGTTTAAGAAGATAACTCCCAGAATGACCACCAAGTGGGGGCTCTTTGGCATCTTTGCGGCAACGTGGGAAGATGCCATTGTTGACAACATCGACAAGGAATACTATCCACTGGTTCAGCACCTCCATGAATGCATGAAAAATGCTGAGTGGGAAAGCCACAAACAAACGCTTTTCTTCGGAAACTCTCGAGCTCATTCGCCAATTTGGTTTGGCATGAACCTCAGGCAACCACAAGCTAGCGTACAAGATCGCAAAACTGTGCAGAGAAGCAATAAAGGAAGACCTCAAAGAGAGAAGAGCAGCAGTGTTGGCTGATACAACAGAAGCAGGGAAAAGTATTCGCAATGCTCACCTATCCTTCACCAACTACAAGACCAAGATGACTGCCCTCCGACGTCCTGATGGATCTATCACATCTTTCAGAAAGGCGATGGAGAGGATTACTCACAACTTCTACTTGGACCTCTTTGACAGCCATGTCCACCTGCCCACATACCAAATTCTGCAGTATGGATATGTCATTCCCAATGTCCTCCCTTCCGAAATCGAACACATTTCATCTGTAAATATGTTTTTAGCACCCAGTTCAGACAAGGTCAGGCCTGAACAATGAAAGAATCTGCCGCCAGTACTCATTAAAACACTGGCTTGAATCTTCATGTGCTACCTGTCTGAATGCAAGTTCCGTCCCAGTGCAAAACCAGCAGGATTGTTCTGTTCTACAGGAAGGGAGACATCCAGGACATCGGCATCTATTGCCAATCTCTCTGCTGTCTGTTGTCTACAAGTTGTTCACTCATGCCATCCTGAATAGAATCGGCAGAACACTAGATGAAGGACAACCATGCAAGCAAGCTGGGTTCTGAAAAGGACTCAGCATGATTGACAATATCCTCATGGTGAACAAACTCATCGAAGTTTCAAGAGAGTTCAAGATGCCACTTTGTTGAACGTCCATTGATTTAAAGAATGCCTTTAAATCTGTTGAGACTGAAGCGGTCATCAAAGCCCTAGCTAAACAAGCTAAACAGAGCGTTCAAATTCAGTACATCAAGTTCCTCTGTGAGCTATAGTAGGGATTCACCACCAGGAGCTCACCATTCTACAAGGAAGTAATCATTGACATAAAGACATGGGTTCAGCAAGGTGATACCATTTCACTGAAACTCTTTAGTGCCACCCTCGATAATGTCATGTGACAACTGGAATGGGAAGGAATGGGAGTAAAGATAGAATGGTCGACAACTGTACCACCTCGGCTTTGCTGATGACATCTTTCTCATAACACCAAACATTAGCCAAGCGGCACAAATGCTGGCTGACTTTGAACGCGAGTGTGGAAAGGTCGAACTGTAGCTGAATCTCACGAAGGCAATGTTCATGAAAAATGAACATTTCCCTTATGTTCCATTTCCTCTCAACAGAATGAACATCTCCGAATGGAGCAGCTATGTATACCTTGGTTGAGAACTCAACATGAGGAATGACTTGGCACCAGAACTGCGCAGGAGGAAGAGAGCGGCGTGGAATGCCTTCAAGAGCATCGAAGAAGTGTTTAAGAGGACGAAGAACGTCTGGACCTGGGCACATCTTTTTGAATGCACCATTCTTCTTGCACTAACATAAGTCTGAGACCTAGGCCCTATGCAAACAGGAAGAGAATGCTATTTGGGTATCCCAAAGAGGAATTGAAAGAGCCATGTTAGGAGTATCATGTTTCACTCAAGTGAGAGAAGGAATCCTGAGTTCTGATCTCTGTTGATGGTCAAGAATCAGGAATGCTGTCTCATTGCCAAGGTGTCGAAAACCAGATGGGACAGACACATAATGTGATTCAGAGATGACCACTGGACTAGAACTATTATCCACCAACAAAATGGTCAGACTTCTTCGTCAAAACCCTGAATGAATGATTTGAGCCTCTTTCTGTTCCTGGAGCAAGCAGATATCATTGGGCTACACTAGCACATGACACAAATGGAGATGTTACTGGTGCCCACTCGAGCAAATCAAGGATCAACAGGATGACAAGTGATACAAGTGATACAAGTGATGCATACATTTTATTCAATTTATATTTATTCTACATATAATTCTGAAATGCCTTACTGCTTAGAGTTAAGATATTTGTTAAACTTCATTAAAAAACTGTTAATAATTCAACTCACAAATATAATCAAGCATTTTTGATAGTGGACTTTTTCAACATGTTGCTCTATATTTGCTTCAAATCACTTAAAACTAATAGAGAGTAAAAACAGCAGAGTGGAAAACTTCTGTCTAACCAGTTTGCTCTTAATATCCTAAATTTTCCAGCTTTTGAATTATGAATTATCATTATGTATCACTCCAGTCCTACAGAAGGGAAGTAGACCTGTGGTCGCCTATTATAAATTATATTTATAGTTAGAATCGAAATTAGACACCTTTGAGTCTGTGAAATCAAAATCATTAAAGAGCAAATCTCTTTTTCCTTTTTAGTTTTTATTACATGAGTGAAATTCGGATACTTGATTTTGATGTTAGATCAATATCAATATATACTGGTGGCATGGCATGCCCAGAAAACAGACCCAGGGGAGTGTAAGACCATGCCAAGGTGACCCCGGCACCCAGGGTAGAGGGGTTCCCAGGAAAACATTAGGACTGCATCAGAAGTGGGACTTTAATTTGGCTCAATCACTAATACGGCTATCTCTGTCACAGGTATAACCTGGTGTGGGGCGTGGCCTCCAGGGCACAGTAATTTTCCCCTTTCTCAGCCCTCTGGACTCACATCTCAATCTCCATCACCAATTCTGAGAGGAGCATCCTGGATATCCCAATAACATTAGGCCAATAGTCTTGTAACCTATTCCAATCTCACCCAAATCATGGTGAACACAAGAAACTGAACAAACCTAATATGAAAGAATGCACCCTCTGAAGCTTCAGTAGGGGTCTCACATAAGTCACAGAGGAGAACCAAAGAGGAAGGTGAAAAAGGTGACTGCGATCGACTGAGCTCATCTAGAATCCTTTCTCGCAGTGAGAGGGGCACACTGATATTGAACTGGAAGGACCCACCTCCATACTGCCACAACATGAAGAAATAGCAAGTTTCACTAATAAAAAATTCGGTAGATAAAATTAAAAAAAACTCAGTGGGTGCCCTCATCAATAGTAGAATGACTACAGCCGAAGTCAGAATCAGTGAGCTTGAAGATAAGCTGCAGAAAGCATGCAGGCAACAACATAGACTGAGGAAAGACCTCAAAAGAGCTATAGGGCGAGTCAGAGACCTAGGGAAGAACTCAAGAGGAACAACGTAAGAATGATTGGAGTATCCGAAGGACAGGGAAACAATGTTAATGAAAAAGCAACACATAAGAATATCATTGCTGAGAAGTTCCCAGAGCTGGAAAATGCAGGCATACAAATCCAAGCAGCCCAAAGGATACCAGCTAAAAGAGAACCTAATTAAAACATTTCAAGACATATCATAATCAGAATGATGGATAGCACGGATAGTATATACCACACAATGCCATACAACATTGCAAGCATCAAGGTCAAAGAATGAAATCACATACAAAGGAGCACTTCTTAGATTTACAGCAGACTTATCAGAGGAAACTTTCCAAGCCCAAAGACAAGGTGGGATATAGTGAAAAAACTCAATGAAATGAACGTCTCACGAAGAACACTTTATGCAGCTATACTCTCACTAAAACTAGAAGGAATGATACACTATTTCATGGATAAACAACAGCTCAGGGATTTCACAGATTCAAAACCAACCTTAACAGAAGGACTAAATGGGCAATAAGACAAGAAAACACAAACACAACAAGCCTCTAGAGAAAGATGTCCCAAAACCTCATGACAATAATCTCTCTCAATATCAATGATCAAATGTACCAGTCAGGAGACAGTGAGTGGCAAAATGGATTAAAAAACTGAACCCAACATTCTGCTGCCTACAAGAAACACATCTGAACAGTCAGAGCAAACACAGACTCAAAGTCAAAGGATGGAAAATAACCCTTCAAGCAAACAATTCCCCCCAAAAGGCTGGGGTGTCCATACTAGTATCTGACAGCATAGATTTCAGGCTGAAAAATATTAGAAGGGACAGTGAAGGTCATTTTTTATTAATCAAGGGATGTGTACAACAGGAAGAAATCACACTCCTAAACACATACATACCCAATAGGGGACCAGCTAAATGCCTGATAAACTTCAAGGAAGACATTGGTAGCAACACAATAGTAATTGCAGATTTCAATACTGCCTTATCACTTCTGGATAGATCAGTTAGATTAAAACTCAGCAAGGAAGTATTGGATTTGAAGGAAGAAATAGAAGAGAGAGGGCTAATAGATATATACAGGACCTTCCATCCCCAAAAAGCCTAATACACACTTTTTTCCAGTGCACATGAAACTTTTTCCAAGATAAAACACATGGTTGGTCACAAAACATACCTCAATAGAGTCAGGAAGATAGAAATTGTATCAACTATCTTGAAGACCACGATGCACGAAAGATGGAAGTTAATCACAAACAGATGCAGAGAATCAAATCAAACACCTGGAAATTAAATAACTCAACACTGAACAACGAGTGGGTCAGGGAAGAACTCAAGTAAGAAATCAAAAGATACCTAGAAACAAAATGAGAATGAAGACATGAGCTACCAGAATCTGTGGGATGCAACTAAAGCAGGGCTAAGGGGAAAGTTATAGCTCTGCAAGCGTTTCTCAGGAAGGAAGAAAGGGCCCACATAAATAACTTGACTTCAGCTCAAGATCTTAGAAAAAGACCAACAAAAGGAACTCAAACCAGGCAAAAGGGAACAAATAATAAAACTTAACATAGGGGCTGGAGTGATAGTACAGAGTGTAGGGCATTTGCCTTGCACGGGGCCAACGTGGGTTTGATTCCCAGCATCTCATATGGTCCCCTGAGCACACCTGGGAGTAATTCCTGAGTGCATGAGCCAGAAGTAACCACTGTGCATTGCCAAGTATGACCCAAAAAGAAGGAAAAGAACTTAGAGCAGTAATTAATGACTTGGAAACCCCCCCAAAAAATCTGAAAGATCAATGAAACCAAGAGCTGTTTTTTTGAGAAAATAAACAAGACTGATAAAGCACTAGCAAGACTCACAAAGAAAGAATGAGAGAGAACCCTAATAAACCGAATCAGTAATGCAAAGGGGAAGATCACAACAGAAACCAAATAAATTCAAAAGATCATCAGAGACTCCTTCGAAAGTCTGTATTCCATGAAACAAGAGAACCTAGAAGAAATGGATAAATTTCTGGTTTCATATATCCTAACAAAACTGAACCAAGAAGATTTGGAATACCTGAACAGACCTACTACCATCCAGGAAATTGAAACTTTAATCAAAGTCTTCTCTAAAACAAAAGCCCAGTCCAGATGGGTTCACTAGCAAATTCTTCTAAACATTTAAAGATGACCTATAGCCAGTTCATTTCAAGCATTTCCAGGAAATTGAAGAAACATCAATTTGCTCAAGTGGGCACCAATAACGTCTCCATTGTGAGACTTGCTGTTACTGTTTTGGGCATATCAAATACACCATGGGTAACTTGCCAGGCTCTGCCGTGCAGGCAGGATACTCTCGGTAGCTTGCCCGGCTCTCTGAGAGGGATGGAGGAACAGAACAAGGTTTGACCATGTGCAAGGCAAATGCCCTACCTGCTGTACTAGCCAGTATGATCTAGTATAATAAATTAGGAGAACTGTGGAAGCATAATCAAGTCAATCCAATGGTGAGGCATATTTTGTCTTTCACCTTTAGAATACATTCATATATATGGATTCCAAAGGAGAAAGACAAAAAGGAACTTTAGATTCCTCCCAAAAAAACTGCCAAATTATCACCTTCTTCTGGTATTATCTGTCTACAATTTAGTACCACTTTCAAAGATTTATCTCTAAATACATAATAGAGACTGTTTTACATATTCAACCTCTTTGAACATGAAAACTTCATGGGAAGACATAAAGATGAAGGCACACCTCATGCATTTTTTAAACAAACATTATTTATTAAAATAATATTTGATGCAGTATCAGAAAAGGCAGCACAGATCTTTGTGTTGAAGAAAGCCTAACACACTTTTTAGGAGGAAGTTATCTTATATGACGTCTCTTTTACTATATTGATAAATAAGAAGTCCTTCAATCTAAATCCTACCATCATAAGTTTATTCCATAATCAAATATCACAATATAGATCTAAAACACAAAAACATGCTAACTCTTCTAACATATATTGTCACCATTACTAAAAGAAAATTTAGTTATATGATTTTAGTCAAATACCTATCATAATTGACCTGACCAGCACATAGCCACAGGGTTCTATATAAGTGTAACATCAACCAAGTGACATTCAGAGGAGACAAGAGAAAGATCAATCTTTATCATTTTGTTAATTCTTTAGTGTAAGCAAAAAAAGATGTGTAGGACTTGAATATACATGAGTATTTGAATATGCATAACTGTTATAATAGAAAACTTTGCAAATATCTAAGCCTAGAGTCACAAGAAAGTCAAAAGAAAGAACATTTCATTAAGAAAAACTTAATTGGATACAGTAAAATCCTGAAAATAATAACTGGAAGCTATATTTTTACAAAATCATTATGAATGAGATTTTCCAAGAATAAAATTTTTCACTGATTTGAATAGACATAAAATCTTCCAAATTTTTGTGGTATGACTTGTTACTTATATAAATGAATATTAAATTTCTAACTTTCTGTTTTACATAAAACTTGCTAGGTGGAGTTCCATAATCTATTTGATATGGTCTATCTTAAACTACTATATGAATTGCCTCTCTGTGTTTATCATTGCCAAGTTCTTTGCTTACTAGATCTCTAGATGTTTGTCATTTGTTGTTCTTATTATTTTCATTTAATTACTGTATAAAATTTTTTTAGTATCTAGTTCTCTTGAGGGGCCTCCCAAGCAGACTTTAGGGAACCCAAGTACCACTACTTTATTCATGACCAGATATTTAATGTTTGGACTGGCTATGAAACACTGCTGGAATACAGCAGTGGTGGAAGCTAACTGGGCCACTTTAACTAAGCTCTATGGAAGAATGTGGTGCTGGAATAGAATTCAAGGCATTTATCAGTGACTGATCTCTCTGACTATTCTCTAGCTATTTTATAATATGTAATTTATGATCTCAGCAGGTTATCTTTGTAATGTTTAATTACATTTCTAATTTTTCTTTATGCTTCAAAATTTCAGAAAATTTCAAATTTTTCATACCTACACTGACAAAATTTATTGTCTTTTGCATGTTTCCTATTTTAATCCTGTAGTATAATAATCATAGCAATTTTTAAGTTATTTTAGATAATTCCTATATGTTTTATATTTCTTAATATAGATTAACTGAATTTCCTCTATGTATATCATCAGTCATTTTGCTCCTTTAGCTGTCAGATGATGTATTTTAAAATGTAGTATAAAAATACCTACAGGGAATATCTACCTCTACTTCACTAATTTGAAATGAGCAGCACAATTTTATTAAAACTGAAGTTAGTAACAGTTCTATGCTTGTTTCAGAATTTTAAGATGGAATCTGCATTTTATCCTTATCTTGGCATGGCATCTGAGAGCAATATGATGTTATTTTGCTTTTCTTCGTGTTGTGGCTATGTTTTTTATATTGTCATATTTTTCTTTTTACATGGATTTTTTAGGAAATAGGCATGAAATTTTTGTACAAGCTTATTTTAATCTCAGAAGTGAATCTCTCTAGCCTGTTGAGTATCTCTTATCACTATAAAACCTATGTAGAATACAGTTTACTCAGAAAACTTCAAAGTGATTTTGTTTCTGTTCTCAGGTACTTCAAAGACAAGCAGACAGTAGCCATTGTCGAATTCATGGTAAAGTTTTAGAATTCTGGTGAGATATTTTTTCAACTTTCTGGTCTTGTTTTATCTTCAGCTGGGTATTTCAAGGGAGAGTGTGTATTATCTTAGTTTCCCCTTCATCTCCAGACATCGTTATACAGTTTCTGTGTAATCAGAGAGGATTAGGAGAAAGATCAGACAGAGGGGAGAAACACTCTGTGATTGCTGATTGTAGTACTAATATTTAACATTTGCTATACCATATCACAACAAGGGCTAAGTTATTTAAATATTGACTGTTGTTTTGTACAATACTTACATAAAATATATCCCTGTGCATCTTTGTCAGAGATTAAAGCAGCAGTAGTTACCTTTCCAAAAAATTTATTGCCATTTTCTGTATGTTAAATAATCTAAGTTTGTTAGCTCTTGATCTCCTTCATAGGAGAATACAAATATTTCATATATAATTTATATATAATATATAAATTTTGTATAAAATTCAGTCTGAAATATATGTATAATTATTTTATATATTTTATAATATATATTATTTTTAGACTGAATTTATTTTTAGTTAAAGATGGGAATAAAAGCCATTATTCTAACATTCCATTAAAAAGAATAATCAAAGTTTTATTTGTGATTGCTAGAAATAATCACAAATAAACAGTGGTCTTAAAATACAATTTTTTTCTATTACTGTCTACTAATAGAATGTTAAGTATTTTTTCCATTTTAAGCAACTTTTCTGGCAAAATAACTATTGGTATTCACTTTCTATTTGATTTTTAAATTTGTTCCTGTATTTACTCAAAACGCATCATATGAAATATCATGTACTCATTTAAAAATCATATCTAGCAAGTTAGGAAGACATGAAAGTATTTTTATTTCAAAATAAAATCAAAATTAAACTCTGATCTAGTTCAAACAGTGACAACTCCAATTTATTACCTTTCACTGTTATTTGTAATGAAAATAATCTTTCATACCAAAATAATAAAGGAAAAGGGTAGTGATAAAAGGTGTTGCATAGAACTAATAAGAGAGATTAATTTCCCACCAACCTCATTTACTGAAAACTAATTCTCAAGGGCCAGAAAGATAATTCAATTGGCTTAAGTAAGTTTATTTTCATTCAGAATGTCAGGGTTCAATACTCAGCATTATAGAACCAGATTGCCACTAGAAACAAGCTTTGAGCACTGAGCTTGGAGTTATATACTGAATACCATAATGTGTAGACCCCAAAACTAATCAAAATAAAACAAAAAGCAGTTGAAAAAAATGTCATATCTCATAGAAAAAGAGCAAAAATTGCAAAATTGCACAAAATGGAGAGAAAGAGAGAGAGAGAGTGTGTGCCCTGGGAAATACTATGGCCTAACATGTGTGTATGCCACAGTCAGTTGTGTGTATGTGTACTTTCGTGTGTATATTTATGACTCCCAGACATTGCCACATAATAAAGATAATGAATGAAAAGAACACAACACTTCATTATAAACTTTCTTTAAAATAATGGAATATGTAGATGATGACAAGAGTCAACAAATTTATATATTTAATCAATCTTTGTAATCTTTAAAAAAACCTTTCTGTCATTTACATATTGATATGGTTATTATAAAATTTATACACAAGGGTTTAGACACTGAATAATTTAAACAATATTGAGAAGAAAATGTAAGTGGAGAAAATTAGTCAAATTCCAAGACTACAGAGTCAGTTTTCTGACTATGCAAGTGGCAACACATTTTATATGTATTTATCACTTGAATGGATCTTAACTCTGCAATAGATACATTAAAATACATAATACATGCTTTTGTGAAATATGACAAATTTGCGTTTTGTGAAATATGACAAAAAATGCTAAATAGTTCCTTGCAGGAGCTGAGCACATAGTTCTGTGGAAAAGGTTTTGCCTGAATGCAACTGATCAGGATTTGATCCCCAATACAAATATGGTCCCCTGAGTAGAGTCAGGAGTGATCCTCGAGGACAGAGTTTGGAGTAATTCCTGATCACAGCCAGATTGGGTTTAAAACCCCTTGCCCCCAAAATAATAACTCCATTTTATATTTTCTAAAAATATTGATGGATAACACATGCAATGCAAAAGTTAACTCCAAACATACTTAACTGTAAAGCTTTCAAAATCTTTAGAAGAAAATCTTCAGATTTCAGGGTTAGATTAGGTTCTTAAATTTGACACCAAAGATATTCATAAGAGAAATCATTGATGAATTTGGCTTTAAAGACTAAGAAAACACAAAGCTTTCCCTTATAAACATTTTTCTAAAAATTATGAAACAAAAAGAAAATTTATAGATCAGATACCCAATATATGCATATATAAACCTAAGACTATCATCAGCTCTGTAAACCACATTCTTTTTTACATTTTAGATCTGGAAGAAACTAAACAAATATCAAACTCTATCACTAAATTTTTTAAAAATTCTCTTTTACTTTTTAGAAAACTATAATTCATGTTGCCTGAGTCTAAATTTTTCTTGTCCAGGCTATGCTAAATTTTTTAATCAGAATGTTTAAATCAATATGTAATTTTGAGGCAATAGAGCCATTTACCATACATAGTAGTGTTTCTTATTCAGGGTTCTGCTTTCCATAGTTTTAATTATTTATGAAAACCATCGTCTGCAAATAATACTACACCCAAGATATTTTAAGAAAAATAAATATTATATTCATGTAAATTTTATTATATAGCATTTTTAAACATTTTTAATCTCTTTCTTCACTATTATTGTTATCATTAACTGTACGTAATTTACAAATTAAATTTTTATGGAGTGTGTCTGTATAAGAAGAAGTACAGCATATATGGAGTTTAGTACTATCTTCGCTTCTAGATATCTGCTGGGGAGAGTCTTGAAACATCCCCATATGAAAAAGAGGGACAACTATAGATGTCTTCAGGAACTGTATTTGAAAACCTCTCTACAACCAATAAACAGCCTCTGCAATAAACATCTACCTAAGAGCATTCTTCTACTCTACCAATAAACTTCACTTACTTTTGTTCATATTTGAGTGTGCCTATAAAGGGAACATTTGGAATGAAACTAGAAAGTAGGGAAGTCATTGTAAAGACTTAGATCTTATAAATGAGATAAAACCTGCTGCTTTTCCTATAATTCCCATGACCAGAACACAGAAAAGAACAGATTAAAAGGGAAACCATGTTCAATTGGTAATGTATATGTGAGGGAGAGAACATTCGTATGTCTTTGCCTAACTCCTTTTTATACACCTAATAGGTACTCTGCCATGCTTGAATCTCTAAAGGAAAGAGACAATAAATCCTGTAAACAAACCTGAAAGAACTGAGGAGGTAAAGTGGATGTGGCTAAAGATGAGGCATTAGCCTTGCTAGCTGTCAATAGTGTTCATGTCTCTTCCTTTATGTCATTACTGTCACCCAGATAAATGATATACTGAGACTAAACATGACACTAAATGTGGCCAGCTCTGAAGAGTCAATTATCTAAGAGAAACAATAGAAAAGGTGATACACAGCAAATAGGAACCCTACCCAGTTTCCTGTAAGTCAAGTAAGCTCTAGAGTATCATAGAAAGCAGAGGGAGTAACTTTCAGATAATTCTGAAGTAATTAACCGCATTGAGTGTGAGTGATATGAGTGTAAAAAGAGAAAGTCAGAGAGAGAGAAAGACACAGAGGAGACAACGTGTGATTACACTACATAATGGGTGTTACCTTCATCATCATGTGTTGTGAAAAATTTATTCTTGAGTACTAATGCTTTCCTTTCCTCCTAGTGTTTAAGACAGTTGTAAATGGAAACTGACAGAGAGTAAGAAGGTCCTTTGGGAGTGAGTTCACATAATGATAATCATCTTTGCCAATTAGCATTTATTGAGCAAGTGGGCTCTGGGTATTTCAAGAATATACACTAGAACCCCGTATTGAGAGATATCTGTATTCCGTAAATTTATGTCATCTGTTAAAGGGCAAGATTAACATGGTAATGAATTATGTAGAAGAGAATTATTTTTAGGTAAGATTTTCAGGTTAAAGGTTCGATCCCCAACATCCCATATGATCCCCTGAGCATCGCCAGGAGTGCAGAGCCAGCCACCTTTGTGTATCGCTGGGCCAAAAAGTGAAAAAAAAAAAAGCTCAGCCCAGAGCAGTAGTACAGCTGGGAGAGCACCTGCCTCGCACACAGCCAACCTGAATTTGTTCTCCAGCACCCCAGAGGGATCCCGGAGCCCTAGCAGGTGTTATCTCCAAGAGCCAGGAGTAAACCCTGAGCATATCCAGGTGTGTGTTAAGAAAAAAAAAAAAGAAAAAGGGAAGGGAGGGACTGAACCAGGAGACTGATGAAGTTTCTGGAACTGGGCTGGTGGAGTTCCCTGAGGATAAATTTGAAAATGAGCTTGGGTTTCTTCTTAAAGTTTCTGTTCATTTCACTACCCCATTTGTTGTTGGGGTTGGATATTTTCTTCTTGTGGAGTTCAACCAGTGTCTTGTATATCTTTGATATCAACCCCTTATTGGATGGGTATTGGGTGAATATCCTTTCCCATTCTGTAGATTGCCTTTGCATTTTGGTCACTGTATCTTTTGAGGTTCTGAAGCTTCTTAGTTTAAGATAGTCCCATTTGTTTACCTATGTTATCACTTGCTTGGCCAATGGCGTGTCATTTTTGAAGATACCATTAAAAAAATTTAGAATGAAAATGAGCTTGGGGTGGGCCAGATGTCTTTTTTTGAAGAATGAAGACTTTATGCTGAGTTTATCATCTCAGAGCAAAGTGGAACTGAAGGTCACAGGCAATGCAGAAGCCAGTGTTGGACTGCTGGCAATGGACAAGTCTCTCCATGCCCTGAATAGCAAACACAAACTCACAGAGAAGATGAGAGGATGTGGACTTTGGGAACAGAGGCAGCCTGGGGATTTTGTTCTGTTTTATTTTGTGTTGAAGTCACACCTGGTCATGCTTGGGGCTTACTCGTGGCTCTGTTCTCAGGGATCACCCCTGGTGGTACTCAGGGGACCTTCTGGGGTGCCAAAGATCAAACCTAAGTCATCTGTGTGCATAGCAAGAACCATCCCCACTGTCCTGTCCCCACTTTTTCCAGCTCCATTTGCCTGGAAATTTCTAACTAGAGCCTCATTTTCTTCAGCTTTTCAGATGGACAACATCAGGGTGTGGCTCAAAGGGTTGAAACACATGCTTTATATTTGGGATGCCTGGGCGGCTTGATCCCTGGCACTGCAAGGTCCCCTGAGCACCTCCAGCAGCAGTCCCTGACACTGAGTAGCTGTTGGGCATGGTCCTTTTTAAGAAGGAACAATATCATTGTGTTTGGGCTGGAGTGATAGCACAGCAGGTAGGGCATTTGCCTTACTTGTGGCCGACGCAGGTTTGATTCTTCCATCCCTGCTGGAGAGCCCAGCAAGCTACTGAGAGTATCCCGCCAGCACAGTAGAACCTGGCAAGATACCCATTGAGTATTCAACATGTCAAAAACAGTAACAAGTCTCACAATGGAGACATTACTGGTGCCCACTCAAGCAAATCAATGAAAAAGGGGAGGGCAGTGCTACAATGCTATAATAAGTTAATATCTCTCTGTATATGTATATATACACACAAATATAATTTAAATATTCATAATGGGAATTTAATTTGTTTAAATTAATACGATTTAGCAGAGAAAACACTACCTTGTCAATTTTAGCCATGAACTGATAAACTATGAAACAATTCCTAATCAAGTTGTCATAGATCTATAATTTGGAGTATTCATTTCCCATGATATCTGTGGAATTTAGCAGTTTCACTCCAAAGAAGGCATAACTTCTCATGTTATATGCTTTCTCAAAATAAAATTTGCTGTGGTGCTGTTAGGAGAGATGAAGCTATGAAATTTGCTTATCAGTGGATAGACATAAAAAGTATCATACTAAGTGAAATGAGTCAGAAAGAGAGGGATGGACATAGAATGACTACACTCATTTGTGGAGTATAAAATAACATAACATGATATCAACACCAAGTACAGTAGACACAAGGGCCAGGAATATTGCCCCATAGTTGGAAGCCTGCCTCATGAGCAGGGTGAGAAGGCAGCTGGAATAGAGAAGGAATCACTAAGAAAGTGATGGTTGGAGGGATCGGTCGGGATGGGAGATGTGTGTTGAAAATAGATAAGGGACCAAAAATGATAGGCTCTCAGTATCTGTATTACAAACCATCATTTGTATCACTTGTATTACTTGTCTTCCCATTGATCTTTGATTCGATCGAGTGGGCACCAGTAACATCTCCATCTGTCCCTGTCACGTGCTAGTGTTGCCCAATGATAACTGCTTGCTCCAGGAACAGGGAGAGCCTCAAACCGTTCATTCAGGGTTTTGACGAAGAAGTCTGACCAGCTCATTGGTGGGCAGCCACGAGGTCTTTTTTTTTTTTTTTTTTGCTTTTTGGGTCACAGCCGGCGTTGCCCCTGGCTCATGCACTCAGGAATTACTCCTCGCGGTACTCAGGGAACCATACGAGATGCTGAGAATCGAACCCGGTCCGGCTGCATGCAAGGCAAATGCTCTATCCGCTGTGCTATCATTCCAGCCCTGGCCACGAGGTCTTTGACATTCCATGAAATCCAGTCGGTAACAGCTCTAGTCCTGAGGCTGTCTCTGTATCGCATTATGTGTCCGGCCCATCTGATTTTTGATGTCTTGACAAACGAGACAGCATCCCTGATGTTTGACCGTCGACAGAGGTTGGAACTCCAGATTCCTTCTCTCACTTGAGTGAGACGTGATACTCCTAGCATAGCTCTTTCAATTCCTCTTTGGGATACCTGAATAGCATTCTCATCCTGTTTGATAGGGCTCGGGTCTCTGAGATATACGTTAGTACAGGAAGAACGGTGGAATTGAGATGTACCTGGAGTCAGAAATCCTTCTTTCAGGCTCTTGAAGGTGTTCCACCCAGCTCTCTTTCTCCTGCGCAGTTCTGGTGCCAAGTCGTTCCTCAGGCTGAGTTCTTGACCCAGGTATTCATAGCTGCTGCATTGGGAGATGTTCATTCCATTAAGAGCAAATGGAGCATCAGGGACTAATTCATTTTTCATGAGCATCACCTTGTTGAGGTTCAGCTGCAGTCTGACCTTTCCACTCTCGCGGTTGAAGTTGGCCAGCATTTGTGCCACTTGGCTAATGTTTGGCGTTATGAGAACGATATCATAAGCAAAGTGGAGGTGGTGTGGTTGCAGACCGTCTATCTTCACTTCCATTTCTTCCCATTCCAGTCATAACATTACAAACCATAATGACCCTAAGTAGAGAGAGAGTATGGGGAATATTGTCTGCCATGGAGGCAGTGGGAGGGTGAGAAAGGGGGGGGTTATACTTGAGATATTGGTGGTGGGTATTGTTCATTGTGCAGAGATGGGGTTTGATCATTGTGTGATTGTAACTCAAACTCAAAGTCTTGTAACTGTATCTCACGGTGATTCAATAAAATAAAATAAAATAAAATAAATTTTAAAAGTTTGCTGTGGTTTTGTTACAATCTTCCTTTTGTAGCAATTCTAATTTGATATCTTTTTAAAATTAAGCCAATAAGATTATCTATGCAACATAGTAAGAGAGGTCAATGTTTATTTCTGTGCTAAAACAAACATTTATAGCTTTTTAAAACTGAATCACTGTAAGATACACAGAAACAAAGTTATTTATGATTGGATTTCAGTCATACAATGTTCCCTTCCCTTGTCCTTTCAGGAATGTGCATTCATGTACCACAAATGTCCCCAGTTTCCCTCAACCTCTCCCCTCTTCATCCAGTCTGACTCCTGACTCTATTGGAGACACTTTTCCTCTCCTCTTCTCTCTCTCTCTCTCTCTCTCTCTCTCTCTCTCTATCTATCTATCTATCTATCTCCCTCTCTCTCTTTTTCTCTCTTTCTGTATATGTTTTGTTAGGGGCATTATGTTTTGCAATACAGGTACTGAAATATTCCCATGAGTGTCATTTTACCTACTTTCAGCACTTAGTTCTCAAGAGTGTTCATTTCCAACTATCATTGTCATGGTGACTCATTACATATCCTAGCTGTCCTCCACCCAAGTGCATTTGTAGCAAGCTTCTAACAATGGAAAGAACTACTGGCCCTCATTTCTAGACTGATACTTTGGTATTAGTCACATTATGTTGGTGCTGTTTCTTTCTAATATCCTACAAATTAGTGCAATCATTCTGTGTCTGTTCCTCCCCCTCTGATTCATTTCACTCAGCATGATGCATTCCATATCCATCCATTTATACTTGTAATTCTCGACTTAATTTTTCCTGATAGCTGCATAGTGTTCCATTGTACAGTTGTACCATTGTTTATGTATTTATTTTAAGGATACAGTTACAGATTTATACACTTTTGTGCTCATGTTTACCTCATACGAAGCTCGAAACCCATCCCTTCACCAGTGCCCATACTCCACCACAAATAAACCCAGCATCCCTCCCATCCCCCAGTCTTATCTCCCCCCACCCCACCCTGCCACTGTGGCAGGGTATTCCCTTTTGTAATCTCTCACTAATTAGGTGTTTTGGTTTGCAATAAATGTGTTGAGTGGCCATTGTGTTCAGTCTCTAGTCTATATTCAGCATGCATCACCCTTCCCCCGAATGGCCTCCAACCACATTTTACTTGGTGTTCCCTTCTCTATCTGAGTTGCCCTCTCCCCAGAATGTGAGGCCAGCTTCCAAGCCATGAAGTCAACCTCCTGGTACTTATTTCTACTATTCTTGGGTGTTAGTCTCCTACTCTGTTATTCTATATTCCACAGATGAGTGCAATCTTTCTATGTCTGTCTCTCTCTTTCTGACTCATTTCACTTAGCATGATACTTTCCATGCTGATCCACTTATATGCAAACTTCATGACCTCATTTTTTCTAACAGCTGCATAGTATTCCATTGTATAGATGTACCAAAGTTTCTTCAGCCAGTCGTCTGTTCTAGAGCACTCTGTTTTTTTTTTTCCCAGATACTGGCTATTGTAAACAGTGCCATGATGAACATATAAGTGCAGATGTCATTTCGACTGTACTTTTTTGCTTATCTGGAATATATTCCCAGCAGTGGCATTGCTGAGTCAAATGGGAGCTCAATTTCTAATTTTTTGAGAATCGTCCATATTGTTATTCAAAACTACTGAACCAATCGGCATTCCCACCAGCAGTTTAGAAGAGTCCCTTTCTCCCCACATCCTCTCCAACAGTGGTTGCTTTTGTTCTTTTGGATGTGTGCCAGTCTCTGTGGTGTGAGGTGGTATCTCATGGTTGTTTTGATCTGCATCTCCCTTATGATTAATGATGTAGAGCACTTTTTAATTTGCCTTTTGGCCATTCGTATCTCTTCCTTGGGAAAGTTTCTGTTCATTTCTTTGCCCCATTTTCTGGTGGGGTTGGATGTTTTCTTCTTGTAGAGCTCAACCAGTGCTTTATATACCATTGATATCAACCCCTTATCTGATGGGTATTGTGTAAATATCTTTTCCCATTCTGTATATTGTCTTTGTATTCTGGTCACTGTATCTTTTTTTTTTTTTTTTTTTTTTTTTGCTTTTTTTGGGTCACACCCGGCAATGCACAGGGGTTACTCCTGGCTCTGCACTCAGGAATTACCCCTGGCGGTGCTCAGGGGACCATATGGGATGCTGGGATTTGAACCCGGGTCGGCTGCGTGCAAAGCAAACGCCCTACCCACTGTGCTATCTCTCCAGCCCCAGGTCACTGTATCTTTTGCAGTGCAGAAGCTTTTTAGTTTAATGTAGTCCCATTTGTTTATACCATTGTTTCTTCATTCAGTCATCTGTTCTTGAATGCTGCTGCTGTTTCTAGATTCTGGCTATCGTGAATAATGTTGCAATGAATTTAGAAATGCAGATGGCTTTCATTTTTCAGTGTGATTTTAGGTCTCCAGTTTATCTTCTCAGAAATGGTATTGCTGGATTATATGAAAGCTCAATTTCTAGCTGTTTGAGAAATGCTTATATTGTTTTCCATAAAGGTTGGTCTGGTTGGAATTCCCACCAATAGTGGGACTTCCATGTATCCATGCCAGTACTGATTGCTCTTGTTCTTTTTAATGTGTGCCAGTCTCTGTGGTGGGAGATGACATCTAATTGTTGTTTTGAATTCCATCATCCTGAAGATTAACAATATAAAACATTTTTTTCATTTCTCATTTTTATTTCTCTGTTGAGAAAGTCTCTGTTCATTTATTCTCCTCATGTTTTGATGGGGTTTGATTTTTTTCTTGTAAAGTTCTACCACTGGCTTATTTATCTTGGATATTAAACCTTTATTTATATGATATGTTTTGGTTAAATAAATTTTCACATTACATTGGCGGTCTTATGGAGAAAACTGAAATGGTAAACAAAAGTCTTCCCCAAAAGAAAAGCACAGACTTAATTAGTGAATTCTTTCAAATCTTTCAGGAGCACTTACTGCAATTCTTCTCAAGATTTTCCAGGAAATTGAAGAAACAGAAACACTCCCAAATAGTTTTTATGAGGCAAATATCACTCTGATACCCAAACAGACAGAAACACCACAACAAAAGAGAGTTACACACCAATCCCGTGATGAACACAGATGCAAAGATCCTCAAAAAATGCTATCAAACTGAATCCAACAACTCCTCAAAAAGATCATATATCATGACCAAGTAGGCTTCTTACCAAGAATGCACAAATGGTTTAACATATGCAAGTCAATCAACATAGTTCACCATATAAAAATAAAAACCACAAGATCATATCAATAGATGCAAGAAATCATTTGGCAAGATCTAATACCAATTCATAATAAAAACTTTCAACAAAATGAAAGTTGAAGAAAATTTCCAATATAGTCAAAGCTATCTGCCACAAACATACAGCCATAATTATTCTCAGTGGCTAAAATCTAAAGGCTTTCCCACTAAGATCAGGCACAAGACAAGGTTTCCCACTCTTGCCACTCCTATTCATTATACTACTGGAAGTACTTGCCGTAGCAGTTAGGCAAGAAAAAGAAATCAAGGACATCAGGATAGAAAAGAAGTCAAACTTTCACAATTTGAAGATGACATGATACTCCACTTAGAAAATCCTAAAGACTACCATGAAAGCTTCTACAAACAATACCTTTATATAGTAGAGTGGCAGTTTACAAAATCAACATCGAAAAGTCCATGGCTCACCTATATATAAATAATGAAAGAGAAGGAAGAGATATTAAAAGAGCAATCCCATTCACAATTGTGCCTCAGAAAATCAAGTTCTTTGGAATCATCTTAACCAAAGAGGTGAAGGATCTATACAAAAATTTTACAAAACTCTACTTTATGACATAAAAGAGGACATGAGGAAATGGAAACACATCCTCTGCTCATGGATTGGGAAGATTAACATTGCCAAAATCGCAATACTTCCCAAAGCACTGTACAGATTCAATACAGTTCCTATTAGAATGTTTATAGTACTTTTCAAAAAATTAGGCCAATTACTCCTGAAATTCATATGGAGCAGCAACCCCCACATGGACAGATAAATAAAATCCTGATAAAAAGAAGATGAGAGGTATCATCTTCCCCAACTTTAAATTGTAGTACAAAGTGATAGTAATTAAAATGGTATGGTATTGGAATAAATACAGGTCTGCAGATCAATGTAACAGAGTTGGATATCCTGACACCAACAAATATATGATAGCCTAATCTTGATAAAGTAGTAAGAAATATGAATTGAGCAAGGAAAGCCTCTTTAACAAGTATAAGTGGTGCTGGTAAAACTGGTCAGCTACATGCAAAACAATAAACTCAAGCCTCTTTCTAATGCCAGGTACAAAATTCAGATAAAAATGGATTAGAGACCTCAATATCAGACCTGATTCCATGAGATACACAGAGGAATGTGAGCAGAAATCTCCATGACACTGAATAAGCATCTAAATGCATTTTCAGAGATGAAGTGCCACTCACCAAGCAAGTGGAAGAAAGTATAAACAGGACTACATTAAACTAAGTATCTGGCACTGTTGCCTCCAGACCTTGTGCCAGGCTGAATCTAATTCAGGGCACTCCAGAGGTGGGTGGGTGATCCTAACACCTGCCCAAACAGGACCCTAGCAGCCGAAAACTACAGAATTCAATCATCTCCTTGGTCAAGGCCAATTTCCACAAGCCCTGGACAAGTGTCATACATGAGGATGAATCTGCTAAAAACTCAGGTATGCAGGGTTTGTGAATGAAATCTTGAGGCTCTCACAAGTAGGGGATGGGTGACATCCCCCCATCTCCCTGTTCTTTCAGGAGCCTTGCCATCATACCCCTAACTGCCTCTACTGCCATATAAGCTCATTACTGACCATGATCTAGAGACTCATCAATAAATATCAGAAGACAGCAAAAAGTCACAAAGATGCCTTCAGACACCAAAGTCACCATTCAGTTAAAAATTTAACTCCAGTTATATCACCCTATTTAAAATTTTAGAATTCCTGAAGCTACATCTCAAACTCTACACCACAGATGTACTAGAAGTAGCACACCACGTTTGATGCGTGTAAATATATATTAGCACACAATGCTCAATGAGTAACAATATGTTAGTAATAACTTTTATAAGAAGTTAATGACTCCAGGATGAGATATAACAATCTTCACACACTTTTCTCTAAGGACACTTTTTTGGGATCATTTTTAGCAGATTATTAATAGCAAGCAATGCAAAATAATTTATTTAGGACCAGCTTTGGAGGCAGGCTTTGGTGGTGGTGGGAAAATTCGAAATAATGGTGGTAGAAAGGTGTAAAGGTGGTGGTATTGGGTTGGAATATTGAATGTAATGAGTTATGAAGAACTTAATAGAAATAAAATAAAATTTAGGAATTTTTAAAATAAAGTAAGTAGCTCTCTTTTTTGAGTCTGACACTTAAATCCGTTAAAATTATTTTGTGTGCCACATTGAACAGTGCTTGTTTGAGGATGAATTATAGCTTGAAGTGCATTGAGTCACATAATTGCTATGTTGGCTAATCATACATATAGAAAAGATAAACTTCCTGATTTAATTCATCTATCTTTAACACAAATATCAACCTACTGGTAGGAAGGAAAAGTAGTTCAACTTCATCCTCTATTCTGATTCACCAGGCTCTTAGAAAGTTTTTTTCTTTAGATAAGTACTCAGCACTGTTGTTATTGATGAATTAACATTTAAACCTGAAGTTGTGCTTAGCTGTTTATGAGGAGAGCTATTCTCATAATACCTTAGTAGTGTAGTTAAGAAGACAGAGAAGTGTGCTCAAGGAGGAAGAATGAGGTAGTATGTACCTCTCCCTTCAAAAAAAGAGTTCTTTTGATCATTGTCTTTGATGTTTTTTTATTTAATGATGATAGGAAGAAGGGACAAAACCCTCTGGGCAAATACAGAACAAAAAGAATTTATTGAGTACCCGATTTCCTTACACATTATTTCACTTGGAACCATATTTTCCAAAAACCAATTCTTAATATTAAGCAAGGACTTATCTTAATTCTCCCTATTATGACCCTTGTACTGAGTTGGCAGACCAAAACTTCAGTATAGGTAAGAGTAAAATGATTTTGTTGTAAATGAAACAGTGTGCACATATGTATAAAGAGTTGGATGGAGAAAGGTTAGAGATGCAGCCAGATACTTGTCCGTGGATTTCACTTTCCAATTTCTGGTACATCCTAAAATAATTGCAAATATCACCATGAAAGCAGCAATAAACAACACCAAAATACCAAAGTATTGGATCAGACAATAGACAGTAAAAATCTAATATATCACTTTGTATCTTGGCAAGGAAATTCAGAGAATACTTGGAAGAGATGCTATGTTATTTTTTTTTGCCAAAATGTAGCAAGTATTGATAGCTCTCCTAAAGATGAACTAGGCAGAAGATCAAATGTAAGAGAGGTAGAGCAATTATCATCCCAACACCTGAGTTTTACTTAAAATTACAATACACAGCCTTGAATTGGATTGATTTAATAAATGAAAAGGGCTAAATTCTGTATTTCCTTCAAATTCATTAGGCTCTTCACTGATTAGAATTTGTATCCCTGATAAAAACACTGCAAATACAATGCAGATAAATAGCATATTAGCCTCTATCTAACATTTATAAGAGAGATATATGCTTAAGAAAATTAGTATAGTCTATGAGGTAGCACAACAGATAGGGTGCTTCTCTCTCATGTGGTTAACTTCAGAGTAACTTTTGTTATCATGTATGGTTTCCCGAGTACCTAACCAGAAGTAAGACCTGTGCACAGCCAGGCGTGACTCAAAGACATAAATAAGTGCAATGACTTAGGCTAGTCATTTCTTTTTTGGCAGATGTTGATCTTAATTTCAGTAAAGAACTTGAGGGAAGTGGTACAAATCATGAAGAATTCTCATATTAGAACAAGATCTGCTAACATGATCTGTACTATTA
This sequence comes from Sorex araneus, assembly GCF_027595985.1. Taxonomy (NCBI): domain Eukaryota; kingdom Metazoa; phylum Chordata; class Mammalia; order Eulipotyphla; family Soricidae; genus Sorex; species Sorex araneus. The sequence goes on from NC_073305.1 coordinate 146,469,462, forward strand.
GGCTAGCTCTTGCTGCTTCACCTATTTGAAAATTCTAATTTCCTAACTGTAACTTACCCCAAACACACGATAGCTATGAATTTGTAAATTAAAGAATACTAATGAAAATTCTTACATACACACACACACACACATACACACATATACACACACACATGAACATGTGGGACTTTCAGTTAGGCCTTCAGACTGAAGCGTTACATGGATATTTTCCAAGCCTGTGAAAAGAATAAATCCTTGGCTTAAGGAACTTAGTGATATGTCCTTGGCACACAGTGGGACTGTAAGAAAGTCCAGGTCACAGTGTCAGTTTTATTCCGCTCCCCTACAAGTGAGTAAGCAAGGTACTAGGGGCTTGGAAAACATGGGGGTGCAATTAGCTAAGGCACTAATTTTTTTCTTCTGTCTCAGGAAGAATATAGCAGAGAGAGAGAGAGAGAGACAGACAGACAGACAGACAGACAGAGAGAAGGAGAGCAGCAGAGCTAAAGCTACGGGATGGAGCTGTTTGCAACAGCCACTGCTAGCAGGTCTGCGGATGAAGCTGCTGTCAGTGAGATAAGCCCAGAGAGCACAATGAAGGTAGATAAACACTGCTAAGATCACTGCTATCCTGGACCCCTGAAAGCCATAAGGAAGCCTTAGAAACCTTAGGTTGAAACCCCAACACCTTAAGGTACAGGAATTTTTTTGAGAAAAACAGGGAATGAAAAAACAAATGTGCATGAATTAGATTTTAACATGCGATTCCATAACTGACTCATACATGCTGGTAACTGTAAAGACCAAAAGACCCCTGCTTTCAGGGAACTCCATTTCTCTTATGGTAAACAAACTTGCCCAACTCCACTTGTTGTAACCATTGTTGAAACTTCTTATCTTATGATAATCTTACTGTACTTGACACAGTGGTGTAACCCCATATAATTGCTAGAATGTCTAACTCATGCTAGATAAGAAGTCACATGTCTCTCAGATATTCTGGAGAAGCTCTTTGGTACACTTTCTCCCAGGCAATAACTTAGTTGCTTGCCTCAGTGTGGTCCCTGATTCAGCCAGCTGATCTAATAACTTCCTTGTTTTCCCACCAAATCACTGTCTTGGTGTGCTTAAGTAAGCAAACTTCAAGTTCAACACAATAAAGAGCGTCAGAGGGTCAGGTTAAGTGTACGCTTTGCACAGGCGCCCAGATTCAATCCCCTACACTACATAACTCATGCCAAAGTCACTCCATGACTCATGCCAAAAGTGCTTTCTGAGTGTAGAGTTAGGCGAGAGTTCATAGCACATCCTAAAAAAGAATATTAGATTCCTCCTTTATGACTAGTCTCCTTCTTTGGTTGCTTCCTCCCCAAACCCAGACTAACCAGAAGAACCCATCATTCCACATGTGCAAGATGGACAAAACAAAACGGAAAAACCCACTGTACTCCCTGCTTCCTGCCAGGGCTCTAGCAAACATTAGCTACCAGAAACGGAAAAAACTGGAAAAAGAACAAAAGAAATAATTCAGGAATAGCAGTGTACAAAGTCATCCTCTATTTCATGAGGTGTGGACAAGAAGGGGGACACCTGCAATTCTTAGCCAACGGGACCTGCAGGTCAACGACCACAAGAATGCAAGGTAACTGCAGCCTTCTTTACCAGAGAGACCACCTGAATCTCTTAGGGCCACACCTGTGGTGCTCTAATTGCTGCCAGGAGATGCTCTGTCTGGCAATGCTCAATTTCCCAGTCCCAAACCTTAATTTCCTGACTTACAACACAGTAATTTGTGGAGCAAATCGGAAAGTGCAAAAGTCATCTCCTCCTCATTAAGCTCCCCAGCAGATGAAACAAGCATCAAAGGAATATTCACTTCTCATATTCTGTAACTGTAACCTCACTACTTGACATTTAATGAATTAATAAAAGAAAAATATGTGTAATTATACCTATACTTTACAAATAATTATAAGTGTTCTGTCTGCATGAAAACACCCATAGTGCTTTCTTCTTTCAAATGAGTCAAATAAAGATATTGAGACTAGAAATGATAATTATTCCTTGTAAGTTTGTCCATTTACTTGCTGTTATTTATCATCTCTATCAGCAGCTAAGTTTTTTGGCTAACACATTTTTTAAAAAAATAACAAATTTCATTGTGATTTTCATACTTCAACAAACCAGAAATATTAAATATGTTTATAATCCACACTGTATTTTGAACACTTTTCTCATAAGGGAAAACAGGTTGCTTATAGACCAGAAACATTTTTATACAGTCTTTTTCCAAAGTTTAAAATAATTTGATTTTCCTCAGGACTGTTTCCTTCTGTATATTCTGAACTTTTTCATTTTCTCCTAAAATGTCTAATGAAAATCCTATCATTATTTTAAACTGTCTTCAAAACGTCTATTCATTTTCTAGTTTGACTTTGGTAATGAACATGAATTAAAGACCATTTATTCACAGCCCCTCTTTCTTTATCCCCTAGGTGAGTAGGTTAATAACATAAATCCACAAGTTTTGAAAAATTCATAAATTGCTAGGATTAGCTTATTTTTATAGTTCTTATAAAACTACCCATAAAAGGTAAAGATCTGGGGCTGGAGCAATAGCACAGTGGGTAGGGCGTTTGCCTTACATGCAGCCGACCCAGGTTCGATTCCCAGCATCACATATGGTCCACTGAGCACCACTGAGGGGGTTCCTGAGTGCAAAGCCAGGAGTAACCCCTGTGCATTGCCAGGTGTGACCCAAAAAGAAAAAAAAAGAGATAAAGATAAAGATTTCCCTTCTCATTTTGTCTCCAGAAGATTTGAACAAAAGTCTTAGATAAAGGTACGCAACCTTAAGACATAAGATTTAAGATATAAGGTGGAGTCTCTAGCTTCTTTAATAGTGCTATGTTCACATTAAATACACCGAGGCATAAAGACCCTAAACAACTATTAAAAGCACATTTGGAAAAAACAACAGGGTTAATAAGAGTATTTATATACCAAATATGTTACTTTCCATCAAGAGAAATAAGAATTTTAAGGGCATTTTGTTTTGTTCAATGACAGATAATGTATGACTACTATCAAGTGGGTGAAACTATTAGAAGAACAATGAAAGTTATGAATGTTTTCTGTATAGAAATTAAGATGCTTTCAACAGGAATATTGGTTATTATTATAAAGTATCAGTGCAAGTGATAAAAAGTACATTTTTATCGAAGATATCCAAAGTGGTGTTCAGTAGTGCAGGGTCCACACTCAGGAAACTCTGGATTGGCCACGGTCTAGTGCTATACCTGGAGCTACATTGATCCATCAAAGCTATACCTGCAATGCTCTGGGGGCTGTATAGTCCTGGGAATCAAACTCAGGTTTTAGTATGCTAGGTCCTGGTAGTAATTCCTACCCGCAAAAATAAAAGTTCTTGGACTGGAGTAATAGCACAGCGGGTAGGGCATTTGCCTTGCACGCAGCTGACCCAGATTCGATTCCCAGCAACCCATATGGTCCCCTGAGCACGGCCAGGAGTAATTCCTGAGTGCATGAGCCAGGAGTAACCCCTGTGCATAGCTGGGTGTGACCCAAAAAGCAACAAAAAATTTAAAATAAATAAATAATAGTTCTTTTCAAATTTTATCTTTAGAATTCCTCTGACCCTCTATTTTGCCTTTCCTTAGTCAAATTTAATTATTATACAACCTGTTCTCTAAAGAGTACAAATGTAGTTTTTGTTGTTTGGTTGATTAGGTTTTGTTTGCTTGTTAGTTTTTTTGTGTGTGTTGTATATGTGTAATACATTTTTCCTCCTTCTCTACCCTTTGTTACTGCTGTTGCATCAAACAGAGGTCACACAGGCGTGGTTGAGGTGCTCATACACTTTGCTACGGTGGTCATCAGAGGCTGTTGTACTCAGGTACTTGATGGGTTTCTCACTCCTAGCTGTAGTACTTGCACATCTAACTTGGAATGCTTTCTGGTAGCCATATATGTTAGTTGCGGTGCTCACATAAACTTGATTATGAACTGAGGTCACTCTCTCTTTTGGAACACCAGAGATCCCAGGACTACAGAGATGCTAGGATTGTTCCCAGTATATGCAGGCTATACTGGGCATTAGAATAATTTCTTCATTCTTACAAGGCAGCATATTTAATCACTGAGCCATCCCATGGGTCCCCAACATTATATATTTTAAAGAAAGATTAAATAGAAAAGTTTATTATTGTAAAATACATTAGCTTGTCAAAAGGCTGTTAGATATTTATATTAAAATGGCCATTTTTAACATCAATTTTTAAAGATAATGTACTCAATTCTAACTAAAGACATCATGTCACAATAATATTTTCTGTATATATTTTCATAGATTATTTTCAGTCTCTTATTTTACTATTTTATTATGCATTCTTCCATTTTTTTTGTTTTTGTTTGGGGATGCCTGGTGATTGCCAGAGCTTACTCCTGCATCTGCACTCATGAATCACTTCTGGTGGATTTAGAGAACCAAATGAGGTGCTGGGGATAGATCCTGGATTGGACAACTGCAAAGCAATTGCCCTACCCACACTGCTATTCTTAATAAAAGTTTTTAATCAGTTTTCAGCTGCCCTACGAGCTTTTTCAGCTGCCCTACGAGCTCGACCCCGGCGGCAACTGAGCCTCTATGGACACAAGCAGCTCCCAGAGAGGCCCCCAGACTGGGATAGGAGCCGCTGGCCCATTCGCCGCCAGCGGGGCAGGGTTTTTCTCTACAGGCTTCTCCATATAAGCACCACAAAAGGAAAGTAAAAGCTTGCAGGGATGCAAATACTGGCAGAATTTTCCTTGGACTTCATACAAAAAAAAAAAAAAAAAACCAAAACCGCGTGGCCACACAACCTATTATATCTTTATTGTCAGCAATGTGAAAGGGTTCCTTTTTAGCAGGTCTGACTGTGGGGGTTAACTCCAAACAATAATACTGAGTTTTTTGTTGAAATATAGAAGGTAATCAAAGCAGCAACCATTTCTCTGGACTGTAAACTAAGCCATAGCCCTACGTTGGCCGACGAGAGGAAATATCCTCCTTTCTCGGTTCTTTTCCCTTTTCTGGGAGAAACGCGGTGTGGCGTCCACCATATTAAACAGGCACTAACTTAGAGGCGCGGGAATGGGGAGGGATTTGAAAATTTAAAAATATTATGTACTTGGAACAGCGGGACACTTGGGGAGTCTCGGGCCGATACCAGCGCATGCTCTGCCGAGATTTGACCTGGGTGGCCACACTCGTGTGCGGCCGCGTTGCTGCAGATCAACCAGAATCCAGAGGAACTACTTTTGGTTCCAGAAACTGCTTGCAGCCATGTCTCTAGACTGTGAACTAAGCTATAGCCCCATGCTGGCCTAGGACAAGAAATATCTCTTTTTCTCATTGGGTGGTATGGTGTCAGCTGTAATATGAGGACTGCTTATTAAGCAGGCATGAACTTGGTGGCATGGGAAGGAGGGGGAAAAAGAATTCTATGTACTTGACAGTGGAACTTCATATCTCTCCAGTCTCAGCAATGGAAAACTAATTATCAAATGCTTCATTGGCAGTAGGGCTGTTTTTCTTGGGGGTAAGCTCCAACAATAGTGAGTTTTGTGTTGAATTATGGAAAGTAATCAAGGTAAAAAGAAAATGAAGTGAAATTTATCAATTACACAGGCAGGGGTGGGGGTGGGGGGCGGGTGTTGGGAGGTAGACTGGGGTCTCTGGTGGTGGAATATGGGCACGGGTGAAGGGACGGGTGTCTGAGTATTGTATAACCGAGACATAACTCTGAGAACTTTGTAACTTTCCACATGGTGATTCAATAAAATAAATTTAAAAAAAGTTTTTAATCAAAGATACTATAATGTTTTAAAAAATATGACATATTTTTTCTTCCCCACAGCTTGATGGCTTGGTTTTTGTAGTAAAGATATAAATAAAAGGTTAAAAATTGATTTAGTACTCTCTTTTTGGAATCACTTATATCACTTGTCAAGCCATTGCTCATCAGTTTGCTCTAGCAGGAGCCAGTAAAATCTCCATTCATCCCTGTCATGTTCTACTGTAGCCCAAAAGCGTCTGCTCGCTCCAGGAACATGAAGAACCTCAGGGCCTTGATGAAAAAGTCTGATCATCTCTTAGGTGGGCAGCCATGCAGTCTTTTGACATCCCATGGAATCCAATCAGTAACACCTCTAGACCAGTGGTTGTCTCCAAATCGCATAACGTCTTCGGCCCATCTGATTTTTGACACCTTGGCAAGTGAGACAGCATCCCTGATTCTTGATTGTCAATGGCGGTCAGAACTCCAGATTACTTCTCTTACTTGAGTGAAACGTGACATTCCAAGCATCACTGTCATCACTGTCATCCTGTTACTCATCAATTTGCTCAAGCGGGCACCAGTATCATCTCCATTGTGAGACTTGTTACTATTTTTGGCATATTGAATACTCCACAGGTAGCTTGCCAAGCTCTGCCATGCGGGCAGGATACTCTCGGTAGCTTGCTCAGCTCTCTGAGAGTGGTGGAGTAATCGAACCCGGGTAGTCCGAGTGCAAGGCAAACGTCCTACCCACTGTGCTATTACTCCAGCCCATTCCAAGCATTTTGATTCCTCTTTGGGATACCCGAATAGCATTCTCATCCTGTTTTTGTAGAGCCCAGGTCTTTGAGGCTTAGTGCAGGAAGAATGGTGGAGTTGAAAAGATGTGCCGAGATCCGGAAATTCTTCCTCCTCTTAACAACTTCTTTGATGCTCTTGAAGGTGTTCCACGCTGCCCTCTTCCCCCTGTGCAGCTCAGGCGCAGGTATTTTCGGAATACCATTCTTATTTACCCAAACACTGTGCCAGGTAATAAGTACATATTATTTCATCAATTTTGGTGAATAACAACTCTTTATTGAAATTTTGTTTTCACTTCATTTATGTATCTGTCCTAAGGCAAAGCTTTCATGGATGAGTTTGGAACCCTTTTTCTAATTTCCTAGAGATCCAAAATATGTCAGGCATTCAAAAGGGAAAATTTTGAATTGCCATATTACAGGAAGTAAATGATGAAAAGGGAATTCTTGGTGAGAATTGCTCTCTGGGGAGGCCCATCAAAGGCTTGTTGAAAGAAATGCCAAGTTTGATTGTTTAGAAATCTCAACTGTACATATTTCCATTAAAATCCCATCCAGGTCCATTTAATTTAGCCACAGATAAACAAAATGTCCTTTATTCCAGTTTTGACAGATGGCGCTTAATATTCTGTACAGGTGTAAAAAGACAAAGATAAATGAATCTGTTCTTTTTAATTTACACACTTGATAACTTTCATCTCTACCTGAAAGCATCCTTTGGCTCTCTACCTACTTCATGTTCCCAATGAGCAATAGCTCCATTTCTAAAGAACCTTCCTTATTATCTTTCTGAAGGGAGGGTATACTTGCTTAAGTAAATAGACTGCAATCATACCAATCAAACACAATTTTCTTGCCAAAATTTCAAGCATACTCTTATTTGGTTTATTAGAACTAAATGAAAAATAAATCATTGATACCTATGCATGGGCTATTCATCACCACATTCTAAGGTGGCTAGTTAAGATAATGTTCTAAGATATTAATTATTTCCCACAGGTTTAATAAATCTCCATTTTTCAAACAAAAATTTTGAGATTGTTCAGGGGCCACACCTGTGGTGCATTACTTCCTGCTCTACACTCAGGAATTACTTCTGACTCATTTCAGGGAAGTTATGTAAGATTCTGAATATCGAACTCAGGTCAGGTGCAAACAAGGCAAACATCTTACTCATTGTGCAAACTCTATAGGCCAAAACAAAATTAATTTTTCAATATTATACTTCTGTTTTTAACACTTTTTTTAAAAAAGCTCAATTTAAACTTACATTGTGCTAATTTGGAATTGGTTGTTATCTTAAGACACATTTTATAATTTGAAAATTTAGTATTTAGTTATAAATTGAGAAAATGTGACAGTACATTATTTTGTAGAACTCATTTTTAAAACAAAATAAGAATTGTGTCATGGAATACTATGCAGGTGTTAGGAGGAATGAAATCATGAAACTTGCTTATAAGTTGATAGACATGGAAAGTATCATGCTAAGCAAATTAGTCAGAAAGAGAGGGTCAGATATAGAAGGACTGCACTCATCTGAGGAGTATAAAATAACATAATATGAGTCTGACACCCATGGACAGTAGATATAGGGGCCAGGAATATTGCTCCATACTTGGAAGCCTGTCTCATGATCAGGGGGAGAAGGGAGCTGGAATAGAGAAGGGATCACTAAGAAAGTGATGGTTGGAGGGATCAGTCAAGATGGGAGATGTGTGCTGAAAGTAGATAAAGGACTGAACATGATAACCTCTCAGTATCTGTATTAAAAAACCATAATGCCCCAAAGTAGAGAGAGTATGGGGAATATTGTCTGTCATGGAGGCAGTGGGAGGGTGGGAAAGGTGAGGGTATACTGGGGATATTGGTGGTGGGGAATGTGCACTGGTGCAGGGATGGGTTTTTGATCATTGTGTGATTGTAACTCAAACATGAAAGCTTGTAACTATATCTCACAGTAATTCAATAAAATAATTAAATTAAATTTAAAATAAATAAATAAAAGTATTCAAAGATGTAAAAAATAATTGTGTCAAATATTCAGTACTTATAGGTTAAAAGAATACAAAGAAGAAACTTCAAAAATCTTAACTGACCTCCTTAAAAATGGTGTTTTATGGTAAAAAATAATCATCTTTATAATTTAGATTAATGTTATAGATTGGATAGTGCATCAGGTGTTGTATCACAGTACCAACATTCAGTCCCTGAGGAATATGACCCTTGAATGCAGGACCAGGAGGAAACCTGAAGTTGTGCTGGGTGTATTCCCTAAGCCAAGTAAGTAAATGAATAAAATTTAAAAGAACAATAAAAATTCAACCTAGCACTATGACCTTTGCATGCCTTGGAATAATATATATTATATGATTCTCTCAAGCAATACTCAAGGGTACTATATTAATAATACTTAGCTAAAAGGGCCATGAGGGCCAGAGATTAATCTAGCTTCTTGCTTATACAAGACACACACTCCTGTCATTTTTAATTATTTCCCTGACCATAAAAAAATATTTGTTTTATACTTATTCAACTATTTAAATGAATTCTTATATAAAGTATGTCATGGTGTAAGGTTGCAATCCATTCGCCCACTGGGATTGTCAAAGACCTTTCTGATGGCTGTAAGGTTAACATTTTTTTTTTAAAAGCACTAGACATTATTGTAGACTATAGTTGCCTTCTATGCTACATGAAGAGTTACATATGCTCCAATTTCATGATGAAATTGCAATTATCTTAGCAAGAATTAAGGAAATTACATTAAAATGTGCTGGTAGTGATTATTTATTGTACTATAGTCCAAGACTGAAGTTTACTATGTAAACTTACTTATTTTTATCTACCTATCCAAATTTAACATGATCATGTCATCTCAGAAAATTATTCAGTTTAATCCAAAAATAATGTACATGTTAATTTTCACTTAGCTCACATTATGAGCCACTCATCAAACTTTTTAAAGAGTTCCAACATTCTTTCAAAAATTTTAATGGAGTGTAGCAGAAAAAAATCCTTGGGTATATCAATGTTACCAAACTCTCAAATCTATGTTAGATTTTATATATTAACCTGAATATTACCCAAATCTGAAAGATTAAGAAACACTATTTACTTTGAAAAATAAAATACTTGGAACTTCTGGAAACTGAGAGGACAGTCAGACCAATAGATATGAAAATAAGGGAGAATCTAAGGAGAAACTTGGCATGAATGAACACTATAACAATGGCCATTCTTCAAGAAGAAGGTCTACAGAGCCAACTGTAGACATGTGAATTGATGTGTGTGAATTTGTGAACTATTTGATTACACATACACTGGATAGTCAGATTCATGATTCAATCTAAGAGGATTATTCAGTTCAGTCTGCTTATTTACCAAATTCAAGAATTATTAAGACTCGACTAAGTGTAAAAGTACTCAAAAAAAAACACCAAAGTAAAATGTTCAAAATCTATACATTTTTGGGAACTTGTCACTTGTCATTCCATTGATCTTTGATTTGCTTGAGCGGGCGCCGGTAATGTCTCCATTTGTCCCTGTCGAGTGCTACTAGTGTGGCCCAATGATATCTGCTCCATCCAGGAACAGGAAGAGCCTCAAGCCATTCATTCAGGGTTTTGATGAAAATGTCTGACCATCTTGTTCGTGGGTGGCCACATGGTCTTTTGACGTCCCATGGAATCCAGTCAGTAACAGCGCTAGTCCAGCGGTCATCTCTGAAATGCATTCAGAAATAATTTTTGTGAAAAGGAAAAATATTAACAGATAAACTGGCAATATTCTGATTCTTGTTGATGGGCATTTTTAAGAACATAATAAATAAATTATAAAATTCACCAAATATACAAAAGCTATTTTATAGACATATACTGAATTGAATATAAAATTCACCTGATCAAAATGTATAACTCAGTGCAAAATATTCAGTGAAATTTTATTTTGCTACATTTTAATCAAGCCCCAAATAAACCATACCCATTATCAGTTACTTTTTCTTTCTGCCATTTTCCAACACAAGACAAATACTTATCTCCTGTCTTTTTTTTCCTCTCTCTCTCTCTCTCTCTCTCTCTCAATTGAATTCCCAAGAGATTCACAGTTACAAAGCTGTTCATGATCACTTTTCAGTCATGAAATGTTCCAATACTCATCTCCTCAACAGTAATATATTTCCCAGCACCAATGTCTCCACTTTCCCTTCATCCAACTCCCCCTCCCCCAGTTTGCTTCTATGGCAGCTTCCCCTCACCTCCCTCTCCCTCTTCCTCTCACTCTCCCACTCCCTTTCTCTCTTCTCTCCCTTTCTCTCTCTTTCTTGCTCTCCCTCTCTCTCTCATTTTTGCTCTCCCTCTTTCTCTCTCTCTCCCTCTCTCTCTCTCTTTCCTTTTGGGCATTACTGTTTGAAATACAGGTACTGAATGCTTATCACATATATTCCTTTACCTACAGTTCTTGTCCAAAGTGATCATTTCCAACTATCATTGCCATAGTTGTCCTTTCTCTGTCTTAACTGCCCTCCCACCCACTGTCTACTTTTGACAAGCTTCCAACCATGGACCGGTCCTCCTGATCCTTAATTCTACTGTCCTTGGGTTCTAGTCTCATACTGTGTGATTTTTTATTATATTATGAAAATGAGGGCAATTATTCTATACCTGCCCCTCTCCCTCTGTCTCATTTTACTCAACATGAAACTCTCCATGTTCATCATTTTTTAAGAAAATGTCATGACTTTATTTTTCCTGGCAGCCGTGTAGTATTTCATTGCCTAGATGTATCATGTTTTCTCTATTATATTTATTTCCTCTCCTTTTTATTTATAATTTTATTTATTGCCATATTTATTTATTGTCTATTTGCTTACTATTTTTGTAAGTGACTTACTTTTTTATTAGAAAAATTGGATATCCTATTTATGTAATTTTTGATTGGTATTTAGTTGTAAAAAGTAATGCAGAGATATCCCTGCACATTGTTTTTGGTTCGCTCACAAGGGCAAAAATTTGGAAAACTATAGTATAATGCCATACCCAGATACTGGCAATGATAGAAGATACTAATGTTATTCAGTTTTCCCTTTACTGTCTTTATTATTTTTATATGAAACCGTATTTCATGTGGAAGGTTTTACATGCACTATCACAAATAAGAATTCAATAGTTCTGTGTGGGAAGGTATCATCCTGTTGCCTTTATATAAATGCATCAGTATCCCTCCCAACACTTTGCCTTCCATAACTTAAACTTGGAAATCTTTCATCTCTTCTCCACTTAAAATGGCACATGAGTTAGACGAAATTTATAAGGTACAACCTTTTAGATAATCTCTTTAATTTAACATAATACCCTGGAGATTCTACCAAGTTGTTCTGTGCTACAACAGTTCATTAGTTTTGATTGCAGATTAGTATTTCACGGAATGAACAAAACAAAGTTTGTTTAACCACTTACATGTTGAAGGACATCTTGTTTATTATGGTTTTGACTACTGTCAATAAAATTTTATAAGGAATTTCATGGAGTACTTTTGTATTTTGAATTTATCATAACTCAAAATAAATATTCAAGAGTGATATTTCTGGGCTATAAGATTGTCTCATGCTTGGTTTAGAAAGAAGTTCAAGGTTTCTGAACATCAGATTTTCTAAAATACATTATTTTACACTTCCACTTTAACATATTATCAAGTTTCTTCATATACTTATAAGTTGATATTTTTAAAAGATTTTAGCTATTAAGAAAAGTGTACATTGCTATTCTTTGTCATTTGTTAGCATTTACTTCATAAATAATTATGTTCAATATATTTTGCATAATTATTCTTCATTTGTATATTTTCTGTGGTATAATATCTACTAATACATTTTAGGAACTTATCAATTGACTTTCCTGTTTCCTACAATTCAGTTTCACAATATACTCTTTAATAGCCTACATTATAGTTATTTGAAAATATATCATTTACAGGTACTTTGTCTCCATTGTACTTTGTCTTTTATTCTATTCCTGTTGACTTTTATAGAACTAAATATTTCAATTTTGATGATATATTTTATATAATTTATAAATTTTACAGATATTCCTTTCAGCATAGAATTTGAGAGCTCTACCTAGTCATAAATTGCAGTGATTCATAAATACAATGTGTTCTTCAAGATTTACAGTTTGAAGGACAAGAAATATAACTCAATGATAGAATGAATGCCTCTCATGCATACTTTTATTACATATGGTTTATTATTTTTAGAAGCACACAATACTGAATTACACATAAAAAATAAAAGGTGTAAGGAGCATAAGACAAGATCTTCAGATGAGATTTAACAAGAAAAATTCCTAACACAAGAAAGTATTTTATTCTCAATCATTAGTGATTTTTGAAACCAAAGTTGGTGGGAATAATATGTGGCTGCAAGTGGGAAATCAAGAACTGTGTTAATGAGACTAATACCCATATAGAAAGACAGGGTGGTGATCTGCTGTAAATCTTCCCTAAAATTCTCTGAGTTTCTCAAGAACCAGAGAGAGTTTACCCAATTTCCCATTCATCTACTCTTAGCTTTCCAGTTTGCCTCTATACCCCGAAATCACTATGTATCATAAGCACATAAACTGCATATATTGAAAACTTGTATAGTTTAAGTAACAAATAACCTTCTGAGTTGGAACAGTTGTATAATTTGAGAAATATGCAGTTCTCAGAAAAATAATAAACATTAATCATAGTACACATGATTTATACTATGGTAAACTGTAAATAAACTTTCAGTGCATTCAAAAATTGCCTACACCATCCTATGTAGGAACAATACCTACACATTTTTCACATGCTGCTAAATTTTATTTCTAAAATCTTAATGAGAAAATTTGTATCTAAACTCATATAAATTTATAATATTTTTGTTTGGGGGGTTTTATTTTCATTACATTAGAGTTATACTGATCTTAGCTAATGCTAACGCATTACAAAGTGTTCCTTCTATTATACTTGAAGTAATTGTTTTAACGTATCAATTAATTCTTCTTAAACATTGGATAAAATTCCAATATAAAACTATATAGGCTTGGTGATTTCTATTTCTGAAAACATTTTATTAGAAGTTGAATTTCTCAATGGTTGTAAGATATTTCCTTCTTTTTCCTATTAATCAGGGTTTTGGGTTAAAGTGTCACTGGGGTGGTATTTTTTAATTGGTTCCACAAAATATTTTTGTAGAAGTTTAAATATTCTTTTTAATTTTATAAAATATTTTATTTAAGTAAAGTTCACTTTTGTCTCCTTTTGTTTTCGTCCATATTACTCCATTTGGGGGGATTGAGGGACATACCCACTGTCGCTGAGGGCTTACTCCTGGCTTTGTGCTTAGGGGTCAACTTTGGCAGTTCTCAGGGTCCCATTGGGCGCTAGGGATCAAACCTAGACCAGCAGTGTGTAAGGTGAGAACCTTATCTACCGTAATAGCCAACTCCATATACTACTGGATTTTAAAAAATTAACGTTAGCAATTTTTATAAAAAATATTTTCAGCTCATTTAAATTTTAAATTTTTATTTTATTCACTCTTTTTCCACATTATACTTCCTTCTGCTATGTTTGCTTCATTATTGTATTTTTATATTCTCTTAAGGTAAGATTATGGATTACTAATTTGACATTCTTTTCTCATTTTACATAAGAGATCTGTAACATGTGCAATATATTTCTTTCTCAAGGCTGTAAATTGTGATATGTGGCACTTTTAGGCTTTTCTCATTTTTATACATTTAAATATTTATATGATTTTACCACTTTTTAATCTTTTTATTTTACCAATCTTACTAGATTAAATATATATCTTTAAAATAGATATACTAAGGTGTGGTTGTTAAGTATGCTTTTTCTCTCCCCATTAAACACTGTTGATTATGTTTTCATGTTATTTAGTGCCCTTAACTTCCAATTAGCTCCCAGCAGCCTTTGCACCTGACCTGTACCATATAAACTGGCCCACACCACAGCTCCTGAAACATGTGGCCACATGTTTGTGCAAAACATGTCTGAATGTGCAACACACATGTAAATGCTCAACATTTCTGCTCAACAAATTACATGCTGGTCAGTTATTCTTCCTATTATTTGGTGAAGATAGGCAGAGAAGACAAAGAACAACCTTTGTTAAATGACTCAGCAGAATCTTACAGGGATTCTAACTATAAAGATTCACACACACACACCCGCCCCCAGTACAGCAAGAATACTAGGAAACCAATAAGAAAGACACATAGAAAACTCCACACTCAATGAATGCAAACATTATCACAGAAGACATAAATAGCATGAGTAAATCCTCATACATTGTCCTTAGTGATGACCCTATGATGATTTTCAATAAGTTCAAAGAAACAATATCATAGGTAGACTTCAAAGCACAAGAAAAGTATGAGTTGAAGTAAAAGAAATTCACTGTTTAGAAATGATAGAAACGAAGACCATCATAGGTGATATTAAAAAGTTAATAGAAGCTCTGAATAGCAGAATAATTGAAGCTGAAACTGAGTAAGAGATAAGAGGAGCTTCGAGATGAGGAGGAATTCACTAGAAAACAACAGAAAGTGGAAAACAGTAAAATGAAAAAAAAAGTCATTGCAGTGAACAATGGGATGAGTTTGAAAGGAACAACATAGATTCATTGGAGTCTTTGAAGAACAGGAAGGCAAATACAATGAAGAAGGATTAGTTAAAGAAAGCATTGTTAAGAATTTCCCAGAGGTGTTGAAATACTGTATGACTGAAATCCAACCATGAACATCTTTTAAAGGGTCTATCTCACAGTAATTCAGTAAAAACATTAAAAAAAAATCCCAGAATTGACCTGGAGAGATACTACAATGGGTAGGACTTGCATGCGGCTGACTGGGTTTGATCCCCAGCATCTCATATGGTCCCCCAACACCATAAGGAGTAATTCCTGAGTTCCAGATCTAGGAGTAATACCTGAGTATTGCTGGGGGTGACACAAAAAACCAAAATCAGGAAAAAAAAGGGATTTTCCCAGAGTAGAGACTTACATGCACTAAGATCCAAGTGGCTTGAAGGATCCCAAGGGAAAGTAGATTCAGCTAGAAAATCTCCAAGACACATTGTACTCTAAAGGACAAAAATCTAATAAAAGAAACAGGATGCAATATAGAAATAAAAGGATAAAGGGAAATAAAAAGGAAATAAAATAAAGGAAATACATTAAAAAGGAAATAAAAAGAAATAAAAGGATAAAAGGATGAAATGTAGAAATAAAAGAGGCAGGGTGTAACGTAGAAAGAGAATGTAGAAATTTTCCAAAAAGGAACTTATATACAAAAGAGAGCCCATGAGATGTCCTGTACATCCATCAAATGAAACTCTTTAACAAGAAGGAAGAAAGTTGACATTTGGGTGGTCAACTCATGTTTTATCTTTATCTTTTTGTTTGTTTGTTTAACTTTCTCTTTTCTAGGTGATCCACCCTTTTCTGAAATGTTATTAAATTTCTGCATCTCCAAAGCTAATACAGCTTTGGATGACTTCAGGACTGGGTGAAAAGGCATATTCACTACAAAGATGTGAGAAAGTGATTGTTAAGGCCCAAAACCCTTTTAGAGGCGCACTATTTTTTTGGGGGGGGGGACACACCCAATGTTGTGAAAGGATTACTCCATGCTCCGTACTCAGGAATTAGCCCTGGAAGTTCTCAGGGATGCTGGGGATCAAACTCAGATTGGACAAGTGCAAGGCCAGTGCCTTACCTGCTGTATTAGTATCACTCTAACCGGACAATACACTTTCTTTAGAACCAATTTTCTTTGACACTTTCAAATTTTGAGGATTCCACTTTCACAACATCATTTATGAAATGTCTTTTTAAAATTATAGTCCTCCTGTACTTAACATAGAAAAATCACCTAGCATAGTTATAAAATTACCTATAGTTGATGAAAATAGAGTGAACACCAAAAAGAAATATGAGCGTCAAGTTATGAACTTGATTCTATGGTTGACATCCTGGGGCTTCTTGATGACCATTATACTAGTCCCAATGATGCCCAAACACTGACAGGAGGCCTTGATGGTCACTGGCACAGCAGTATCTGAGCAGCACCTCATCCTCATATTGATCCATCGGGTCCAGTTTACTAAGTTTTCCAGCAATATCTCCTGGTTCCCCGGACCGCTGCACTGGAGCCTTCCCAACCCCTATAAAACAAAATGAGGTGACTAATATCAGGTTAGGCATCCATCCCCCTCTCTGAAGTCTATGCTCCAGTGTAGGGGGAACTTTTTGTAGATTTTATTATCAAAAAATAGTGAAGAGAGTTACCTTATCCTTGATCTATCATCTTCAATTTACGTAATAGTTCATGGATTTTTCATCTTTAATTCATTATTTTCTTATATAAAATGGAAATCATACTAGTAACTTCAAATCAGAAGTGTTACATAAAAAAATGTGTGCCATGATAAATTAAGAATTTTTTGGCCACTGTTATACAGATTTTCTTTTCTAAATTGTCTCCAAGCAACAATGACTGATAAGTTTTTTTTAAGGAATTTTAATGTTGGGTATATGATAGGGAACAAAAATCTGCCACTTTAACAGCTAGTTTTAACAAAAGGTTGCTTTCGTGGGAGAGGAATAGAAGCCTAGATTAAAGTCAGTTTTGAAACAAATATTTACATATAATCAATTATTTGTAAAGGCATCTCACAGAACTAGGAAAATCAGTTTTCCTTATTTATTTAAAATATAAAATGGTAAGAAAAAAATTTAAATCTCTATATATTTGTTAATGTTCTCTCCGTAATAATCTACCTTATTTACTGTGCCTTTCTCATTTCGAATGTCATCAGTCTTAGAAGAACTAATTAAATTGGTATCTTCTGAAACCATGTGGGTGAGTTTCTCAATCTTACAAGAGGGATATGTGTCATTATTAAACTACCTTTTGAGTGCTCTTTCAATCTGTCTGATGCTTGTTTATTTGTTGTCAGCCTCTAAAGAACCCAGAAGAACAGAAGGTAGTTCTTTTGTGCCAGACAACACCAAGACAGTTGTGGTACTTCTGTATATTCATATTAATTATGTGAATTTTCAAGTAGTGACATTTTTAAAAGATGGAACATATTTTATAACTAAATACTGAAGCAGATTGAACCAATAAAACAACATTGGGCTAAAAGTCCAGTATGATTTGAAATCACTTAAAGCTTTAAATTTTACTTTCCTCATCTGTAAAATTAAGAGGATTTGACTGGATAACCTCCAGGGTTCTTTAAATCTCCTCATTCATGGTTGTGAATACAGTTTGCCTCCTTAAAGAGTCTTATTTAAATCACTCCTACCTCTTGCTTTAATCACATAGTCATGTAAAACATATCAGTTCTTTTGTTATTTTAAATGCTGTCAGAATGCCTGTCAAAACCAGGGAAAGAGACAAGAACTGTCATTTACTAATGACTTACTTTATTGATGAAAAGTTCTACCTTCAAGCAATGCTTGAATTCTTTATTTAAAAATATTACCTCATTAATATATTTATAGCTGAACTTACAGTTAGGAATCAGGAAAGTAGACCCTCAGGTCTACTATTTTGACTCAAAATAGTATACAGTCTATACTATTTTGAAGCTCAATTTGACATATGTACTTAAAATTTTAACAACAAACTTTACTGTTATTTTGTAATTAAACACTACAGATCACTGTATCACTGTCATCCCATTGCTCATCGATTTGCTCAAGCGGGCACCAGTAATGTCTCCGTTTTGAGACTTGTTATTGTTTTTGGCATATCGAATGAGCCACGGGTAGCTTGACTGGCTTTACAGATATTAACCAAAAATATTTGGGCTGGAGAGAATAAACTGGGTAGGGCACTTGCCTGGCATGTAGCCCACACAGATTCACTCTCCGCTCCATGAATGATGCATTGAGTCCTGAACGCAGAATTAGGAGAAAGACCTGAGCACCTTCAGGATTGCAAACAACCAAAGCACTCCCCTCCCCAAACATACACACACACACACACACACACACACACACACACACATCAAAATGAAGCCTAATTCACCCATAAATATTTATTTGTGATAGAAATTAAGCAGAAACTCCAATGAAAAAAGTTGTCAAATAATTATATCTACTAATCAAAATGATTTGTCACTTCATTTCATAATAAAATTATGATGGTACTTAGATATCAAAATGGAGTCGGAGAGTAAAACTAAACATACTCGCCTTCAAGTTTATTATTAATTTTTTTAATCATTGATATTTTATTTATTTATTTATATATTTTTTGCTTTTTGGGTCACACCTGGCGATGCACAGGGGTTACTCCTGGCTCTGCACTCAGGAATTACCCCTGGCTGTGCTCAGGGGACCATATGGGATGCTGGGATTTGAACCCGGGTCGGCCGCGTGCAAGGCAAACGCCCTACCCGCTGTGCTATCTCTCCAGCCACTTATTAAATTTTTAAATAGTTTCTAATGTAAGATTTTAAATGGTCATTAAATATTGGGAAATAAAGAGACAACAGAGCAAGTAGGACTCTTGCCTTGCACTAATCTCATCCATATTTGATCCCCAACACCCCATTATGGTTCCCCAAGCCTGCCAGATGTAATGCTTGAGTGCAGAGGCAGAAGTGAGTTCTAACACCTCTTGGTCTATACCCCCTAGATACCTAGTAGATGATTAAGATAGATAAATAGTTAAATAGAGAAATAGATATAGTTATTGTGTATTGATTCCATTTAGCAATAGGAAAAATCTTAGAACAAATTGTTTGCAGGATAATTATTTACTCAATATTTAATAAACATACTTTAGCAAACAATCTACTGTTTATCTTTGTCCATGTAGCTTCAAAACCATTTTCATGTATTATTTGAAAACTCAAATAATATTATCGCTCTTTACATTTTATATGATTGTTTTCTTATTTCCTTGAAAGATATCTTGTTTATCCTTATCATGCTTACAGAGACAACTAAAAATACATAAATATGTGATATATTAAATCTTTATCTTCAATCATTATTGGTATCTTTTTGTCCCCAGAATTTTCTGATGACAGTATGTATTAATCTGCTTTAATTTTAGCTAAATTATTTTAAATTGTTGAGATACCAATTAATATTCATTTATGGGAAGACATTGGTTTTCATTGTTCCTACATTGTATCTTCGATGCTTGGCAAGCAGAGTGGTACCAACTTCATTAACTTTACAAAAGCAAGTGAAGCCTGCCTCATGAGTCAGGGGAGAAGGCAGCTTGAACAGAGAAGGCATCACTAAGAAAATGATGGTTGGAGGGATCATTTGGGAAGGGAGATATATGCTGAAAGTAGATAAAGGACCAAACATGATATCCTCTCAGTATCTGTATTGCAAACCATAATGCCCCAAAGTAGGGAGAGAGTATGGTGGAAATAGTCTGCCATAGAGGCAGGGGGAGGGTGGGGAAGGGGGTTATACTGAGGAGATTGGTGGTGGGGAATGTTCAAAGGTGGAGAGATGAGTGTTTGATCATTGTATGATGGTAACTCAAATTTGAAAGCTTATAACTGTATCTCACAGTGATTCAATAACATAAAAAAAAATGAATGCAGATCTTTTTAAAATAAGACAACTCTGCCTGTCTTATTTTAAACTCAATAATGCTAACCAATAATTGTGATATTTAGATTTCTGTAGATTGGGACTGGAGCAAGAGTACAGTGGGTAGGCTACTGTATTTGTATGTGGCCAATCTGGGTTCGATCCCTGGGATTACCTATGGTCATCTAAGCTCTTCCCAGAGAGTAATCCCTGAGCATCACGGGGTAGAGCCCCCCAAACCAAGACAGAACAAAACAAGCAACAACAACAACAAAGATTTCTCTATATATACAAACATATTAAATTCTTCATAGAGCATACGTTGAATTACTATCTATCATTGTTTATGTGGTGGTCTGAATGGAATAGCATGTGCATTAAAAGAGTACAAATAAATGAAGCTTGCAAGACTCATGTTGATTCTATTTCTAAAGTTTGTCATTTTCTTAATTTTTCTGTTTTCATTCTGAATGTTCATTATTACTTTTAAATATTGTGCAAATACAAAGCACATTCAACTGGAAAACATCAAACTACAACAGATTAAGACTACTGGCCAGGAACTTAAATTGATTTAAAATCTTTACTCTTTCCAGTTCATTATTTACATTGTCCTCTAAACTCAAGCTATACAGAAACTTTAGTTACATATAAAAGAAATTATGGAAAGAAAAATAATAAGTATTTACTTAAACTCTCAAGGGCAAACACTATTAAATTTGTCTACATCAACTTTTTAATTATATATATTATTAATTATAGATGATATATTATATGCATGATCACAGAAGGAGCTGTTTAAATTTTTTAAATAATTAATTTTGATATTTCAGCTTGTTAACTTTTTCCAATAGAAATATAAAACCAAAATATCAAAATAAGAATTTTTAATTTTTGCAACAACTTCTTTTGGGAACACACTATTTACTACAACATATATAATTTTATATAATTAAAAATTATGTATGCTAATCTAGCAGCAGATAGTTTCGTGGGTAGGGGCTTGTTTTGTATGCAGCTTACCCTGGTTCAATGTCAGACACCCCATATTGTGCCCCAAGTCCCACCAGGGAGTCAAGAGAAAGCCCTGAGTACTGCCCGGTGAGGACCCAAAACAGACTAAAAATCTGTAAGACTAAAGAGAGATATTATCATTTGGACACATCTAATTTTACACTTTTTGTACTGTTTTTAATTTATTTTTTATTTTATTGAATCACCTTGAGATAGTTACAAGCTTTCATGTTTGGGTTACAATCACACAATGATCAAACACCCATCCCTCCAACAGTGCACATTCCCCACCACCAATATCCCCAGTATACCCTCCTTTCCCACCCTCCCCCGCCTCTATGTATCTGTATTGCAAATCATAATGCCCAAAAGTAGGAGTGTGGAGAATATTGTATTTAATTTTATGACAACTTAGCTACATATCTAAATATATTTTGAGCTTATTGAGGACAAGTTATGTCACATAAAAATAATGAGAATGAAGAAGTAGCAAAAAGGGAAGGTAAGGAGTCCAGTCATGGACATTTGTGTTGTTATTCTATAAGTATCACTATTATAACTCACTATGCATTGAAGTAAAAACAGAAACTAAGCAAATTATCCATGCTAATCTGAACACCATGCATATAATTTTTCTATTCTGCACTTTTAGACTACAATACAATAAAACAATGTTCTATTAGTGTGCTTTTGATTTTTTTCATTTCCAATGAACTACAAATAAATTTTCTTAAACATTATCCTATTCTTTTCACTTCAAGAGTACATATAAATATCATACAAATTTACAATATAAATAGTACCATATTTGAGTATCATCAGACTTTGATCAAATATTATTTAAATTTTTTTAGTCTGCTACAAAAAAGTGTGATTTGATCAGGTTATTAAACCGCTTTATTATTTTTTTAAATAGAAGGTTTTATGGAGATATTTTCCTGTGTAATTAATTCTATTGTGAATATGTCTTCATGATATTTAAAATTATTCATTTTCTCAATTGATTAAAGGTTCTATGCATAATTTTATACAATATATTTTGAACATTATATAAATATATTCATCAATAAAATTCTCTAGTACCCAACCATTCTAACAAATATATATTTAATAAAATACATATATATATATTTACATATATATAACTCCCTCCCCCTGGGACCCCTCAGAGGGGATGGGCTCCAGCTTCCCTCCCCAACCTGAGCAGAGCTCCTGGTGGCTGAAGATCACCCGAACCTAGCTACAACCATGCTTGAGGCCCCTCTCCACACGTTCGGACAGGTCTCATGCATGAAGGTACCAGCAGAGGAACCCAGGTGTGTGAAATTCCATCAACGGCCAACATCCAGAGACTTTAAAGCATGCTCCCAGAAGAGAGAGATGCAGAGAGTCTCTTGCCCACACTCCTGGCTGTCTTCGCTGGGGCCCCTCGCAGGGGATGGGCTCCAGCTTCCCTCCCCGCTCCGAGCAGAGCTCCCGACGGCTGATCACCAGAATCTAGTCACAGCCATCCTCAAGGCCCCTCTCCATACTTTCAGACAGGCCTCATGCATGAAGGTACCGGAAGAGGAACGCTGAAATAGACTCTGAGTACTGTCTGGAATGGGCCAAACACAAATGAAAGGAATATTTATACCACTTTCTCCAGAGAATGTTCTTAACTCTGTGTAGTCCAAGTTTAATCTAAGACTGCTGACTAATTTTCCCCCCATGGAAGTCATTAACCACAGTTCCTGGAAGTGAGGGCTGGGGCATTGTTATATGCAGTGCTATAGATTGGATTTAGGGCACCCAACATGCTAAGCCTGTGTTCTACCACTTGGATGATATTCCAAGCCTCCCGCTTTAGAATTTAAAGAAGGCAAGCATATAAAATATGTAGCCTTTGCCTCTACATTTCCATCAGATTTTGAAAGCATATAGCCATATGTGCTATGCCAATTACCAAGTATATGCTCTGCCTATTTATTGTTTATAATTACAAAAATGGTATGCCACATGATACTCTCTAACAAACAAAACTTTAAGGTTATATTCCTTTCTATTATGCTATATATATTTTAAAATTAGACTAAATTTATCTTTCATTGCTTTAAGTATGCTCATTATCTTGCCAATTCCATTATGCTAACAATGTAGTGAAGAGTGATTTTATCAAGTTTCCAAGAGAGAGATTCCAGCCCTTGTCCCTATGTAGGCACACACACACACACACACACACAACCACACACACTTACAACCTTTAAAAGATAAAACTTGTTCATGAGAAACCTATAATCCAAATGAGATTGTATCAGTCAAGAAAAACATAGAAACATAAAAAGACTCATTAAAGAAGGTAGGAAGTGCAGTTTTACCTTACCCATATTCCCCTTCACTAAAATCTGCACAGCACATTTTCTTTAAAAAAATATTAATGAATCACTATGAGGTACAGTAACAGACTTGCAAACTTTCATGCTTGCGTTTCAGTCATACTATAATCAAGTACCCATCCCTCCACCAGTGCCCATTTCCACCACCAATGGTCTCTCCCACCACCCCCACCCCGTCTCCCCCCACTCTGCCCCACCTCTGTGGCAAAGCATTCCCTTTTGCTCTCTCTCCTTTTGGGTGTTGTGGTTTGAAATAGAGATATTAAGTGGCCATCATGTTTAGTCTATAGTCTACTTTTAGTTTGCATCTCCCATCCCAAGCGGGCCCTCATAGCACCTTTTACTTGGTTATCCCTTCTCTATCTGAGCTGTCTTTTCCCCAAGATGTGAGGCTGGCTTCTAAGCCATGTAGTACTCCTCCTGGTACTTATCTCTACTATTCTTGAGTGTTTGTCCCCCATTCTATTACTTTATATTCCACAAATGAGTGCAATATTTCTATGTCTGTCCCTTTCATTCTGACACATTTCACTTAACATGATACTTTTCATGTTGATCCACCTATATACAAATTTCATGACTTCATCATTTCTAACATCTGCATAGTATTCCATTGTGTAGATGTACCAAAGTTTAGCTAGTCATCTGTTCTCGGGCACTTGGTTTTTTTCCAGATTCTGACTATTACAAACAGTGTTGCAATGAATATACAAGTGCAGATGTCATTTCTACTATACTTTTTTTGCTTAAGTGGACACCAGTAATGTCTCCGTTGTGAGACTTGTTGTTACTGTTTTTGGCATATCGAATACACCACTGGGAGCTTTCCAGGCTCTGCCATGAGGGCGGGATACTCTCAGTAGCTTGCTGGGATCTACGAGAGGGACAGAGGAATCGAACTTGAGTCAGCCATGTTCAAGGCAAATGACCTACCTGCTGTGCTATCGCTCCAGGCCATGTTGTAAGTATATAATTAATAAATATTTTACATCTTTGCATATTTGACATTGATTTATCTATATTAAAGTGTGCTTATGTCAAGGTATTCTTTTTCTTGCTGAAATTCCACAAATACTTGAGAAAAAGTTTAATTCCGCTATAATCGTATGAAGTAGTTCATAGATATCAGTTATGTCTTTTTGGAAATTGATGGTATTTTTGAGTTCAATTATTGCTTATTTTGAATATTTTTCTCACTTAATTTGTCCACTGATAAAGTAATATTGAAGACTTAAACTATCATAGGCTGTTTCAGGTACCCTGGCCAAATAACATTTCAAGTAGTTCCTGGATTTCGCACAAAAATTATTGCTCCGTGTCTTATTGCTTTACCATGTTATCCATGAGTGGAAGGAACACTGAGTCTTACTCTTTCACTTTCTTGCTGATGTGCCCAACTTCAATTTTCTAAAGTCTTTGGTTTCTTAAATTTTTCTACTAACATAGTTATTTAATTTTCAATTTACTTCAGCTTAATTGCAATGCAGACAGAGAGCAAACTACATATGAATGTAATCATTTTAAATTTGTTAGCATTTGCTTAATGACCAAGAAGAACATTATAATTTTTTCAATATATTAAAAAAATCACAGGCCATTACTTCTTTAAAAATGAAATATGCTAAATTATTGGTGATCCCTATGTATGATTATTAGAATAATCATGTTCAGAATTTTTAAATATCAGTAATACATTTTTAAAATTTATTTCAATGTAGAAAAATTTCATAGCTGTTGATACATTCTAGAATTAATATTGATTAGATAACAACTAGAATATTAAAATCAATAGATGTAAAAAATCTATTTATATGAACATTGTTTCACTAATACATTTTATCTTTTATTATTTCATTGACTATAAGTGGGATAAATTCTCACTGCAATTTTTCTATTAAAATTTTTAGAGCATAACATATTTGCTTTAATTATATGAAGACAATTTTTTTCAGGATATATGACAATTAAATGTTTTGAGGATAAATGGAAGTTTAAATTATTGTATCTCTTAGGATTTTTGAACATATTCATTAGTATTCTCTTCAGAAATAAATTGTCTTTTCATGCATTCATTGGTAATCTGTTCAGTAGCCAATTTTCTCTTCAGAGGCCTCTGGGACCAGTGGGAGTTCTGGTATTTACATACGTTCATTGTAACCCTAAAGGTGAACTAATTGTGGATAAATACTAAGATGATTCTGAATCTTGTGTCTTTTTATTCCAAACTCCATCAAAACCACATTTTGATTTCACAGTTGATTTAATCCCTGGAAAACTCTATACCAAATGCTTTGTGTACATTCAAATTTTCCTTTTTCTACTTATTGTCTTTCAATTTTTTAAACTAATTTTGAATATTCTTTTGTGGTCAATTTACATTTTGAATTAAGTGTCTTTTGTGTCTCTAAAGTGAATTTCCTTCTATATAAACTTACTCAGATTTACTGGAATTCAGAATTTACAATTTAATTCAATTTCTGTCTTCCATATTGTTTCCTCTAATGTCAGTTGCTTAACTTGGTCAGTCAGTTATTAACTTTTTCTATCAAGCTTGTTAAATTCATATCCAAATTAATCATAATTTAAGTTTTAACAGATAACAAATATAAAGTGTGATTAAGGTAAATTTTAAAGGGATTTTAAATAAGTTAGAAATATGAATACAATTTTCCAGATGTTTCTTGTATAGTTTTAAGTTTATCCCCTATAAAACTAAGCAAAACTATGCTTGATGGATTATAAAAGCTGGTTTTATTTTCTGCTATATGTACTATTTATAGTGGTGATTTTAGACATGCTTTAAAAATTTTCAATATTGTTCATAATTAGCATTTGGCTATAACTATCCCCAAAATATAATCTGTGAACCTATATTTTTCTTCCAACACATTTAGCAGTTTTGTAGTCACATAAAATGTATGTATAGTTTCACAGGTTAAGTTCATTCATTTTAGAAGATACATGTTTTAGTTATTTTCTTTCTTTGAATACAGAACCAGTTGATTTGTGTCACATGTTTGCTTCATTGTGGTCAGCAGCAAGCTCTCAAGAGCTTATTCATTACAGCTAAACCTTGAGGCTGCCAGACTGGACTTTATACATTTAGTCTGGCAATCTCGATTTCTTAAAGATCCTGCCATCTTTAGGAAAATATCGAAAACATCATGTCTCTCTTCTCTAAATTTTTCTCAGTATACTTTCCTTCCCTGTTCTTCTCACCCCTCCATTCCCCTCCACTCCTTACCGTTCCCCTCTCCTCCTCTCCCCTCCTTTCCTCTCTTCTCTCCTGTTCTCTCCCCTCCTCATACCTGAGAAAATGTTTAGTGGTATAATGTTGCAATTATCATGAGAAATAAACAAAAAAATTCAAAAATGACCAAAGGGAACAAACATGTGATTTTAATACCTTCTCAAAATTACATGAAGAATCGCTAATGGGTTTTCCTTGAAAAATAGTCTTGATTTTCTCAATATAAATTATTCAAAAAAGATTAAATGCAGTCAAAATATTTGTATTTGTCCCCTGACAGCTTCGAGTATTATCTTTGAGAAATTTAATAAAAAAATAAACAAGACGATCAATCATGAAAGCAGATAATTGTAATAAACATAGAATTTTAAAGAACTAGATTTAAGTTTATGACTCTGTCATCTGGCAAATCATGATTATAAATTCTATGTGCAATTTTATTTTATTTTTCAAATATTTGAAAAAATTTTACAAATCTTTGAGAAAATTCTCATTAATAAATTCTCTGGCTTTTGAGGTTTATTTAAGTGTATTATGTAGCACTGTTGCACTGTCATTCCATTGTTCATTGATTTACATCAGTAACGTCTCCATTGTGAGACTTGTTACTATTTTTGGCATATTGAATATGCCAGGAGTAGCTTGCCCGGCTCTGCTCTGTGGGTGGGATACTCTCAGTAGCTTGTTGGACTCTCGGAGAGAGATGGAGGATTTGAACTCGGGCCAGCCATGAACAAAGCAAATGCCCTACCCACTGTACTATTGCCCTGGTCCAGCTTTTACTTTATAGAAACCTGTTTCTGGTTTCATTTTTTCTTTTATTGCTTTCCTCATTTCTATATCATTGAATTCTCCTTTCATTTTTATGATTTGATTCCTCAAACTACTTTTTGGGTTCATTTGCACCTTCTCCAAGTGTGTAAGATGAGTATTTAGGTTGCTTATTTCAGTTCTTTATTTCTTTTCTAATGCATATCTGTATTGCTATGAATTTCTCATTTAGTGCAGATTTTGTTCAGCCCATAGTCTTCAAGTTTGTTTCTTCATTCTCACTTATTTCCAGGAATTTATTCCTGGATTTCTAATTTAATATGGTTGTTATTTAGCAGCATTATGTTCAGTTCCAGTTGTTGGATTTTTTCTCCCATCTTCTTTTTATGAACAGCTAATCTCAAAGAAAGATGCTAATAGTGTGAAATGGACCAAGGAAAGCTTCCTCAAAAGACGGTGTCAAGAAAACTGACAGGTCACATAGCAAAATTTAAGTTCATGCACAGAACTCATTTCAAACTGAATTGAAAGGTAATAATAATCAGAATACAAATAGAGTCCACAGAATAGGAGAAACTTTATACAGCACTCATCAACTAAGGGGTTAATAACCAACATATACAAGGCACTGGTAGAATTTTACAAGAAAAAAAATCCAATCCCTTCAACAAAATGGGGAGAAGATATAAACAGACAGAAACTTCCTCATAGAAGAAACACAAATGACCAAAAGGCACATGAATAAATTCTCTGTGTCACTAGTAATCAGGGATATGTAAATCAAAACAAAAATCGTATATCATCTCATACCACAGAGACAGACACAAACAAAAAGAACAAGACTAACTAGTGCCGACATAGATGTGGGAGAAAGGGGATCTCATTCACTGCCGGTGGAAATGTTGACTGGTCCAGCCTTTTCAGAAAACAATATAAACATTTATAAAACATCTCTGAATTGAGCTTCCATTTAAGTTAGCAACCCACTTCTGGGAGTAGACATCAAGCCCTCCACCTCCCACACACAAAAAATAAATAAATAAATAAATAAAAGGAGAAAAGGCATTTGCAACCCTATCTTCCTTGCAGCGTTATCCACAATAGTCAAGATCTGGAAACAACAAGAGTGTCTAAGAACAGATGACTGGATAAAGAAAATATGGCACATATCAACATATAAAAAATGAAATATTACTTGGCCATAAGAAAGGATAAAGTCTTGAAGTTTGCTGCTACATGGAGGAACCTGGAAAGGATCATTTTAAGTGAAGTTGGAAAGAGTACTCAGAATAATGTCTTTTATATGCCAAGTAGAAGGAAGTGTGGGCATTCATGATATTCAAGAATATCATGAATGCCCAAAGACAATGGAAACAAAGAATGTGAGAGCTGATTATCAGAAGGAAATATACTACCTGAGGGGGCAGGGAAATAGAACAAAGAGGGGGCAACAATGATAGTGGACAGAAGATAAACCAGGTGCTGAACTGCGGCAATGTGTTAACTATGAAACCCTATCAGCAACAGTACAGTAAATCACAATGCAAAAACATATTGTTTAAAAAGTCCCCCTCATAGAGGCAGATAGGTGAGGAGAGGGGGGTAAAATGGTGGAAGGAAGTGGACACCAGGAAAAGGATTGATGTCAAAACAATGTATACCTCAAGCCTAATAATGAATAACTTGGTAATTTCATGGAGACTAATTAAAAAATAAAAATTGAAAACTGTGTTAATTAAAAATTATTGAAATCCTCTAATCAAACCCAAACCCATAATATATTTAGTAAAACAAAAGTAGAACTTATTTTAACACTAAATTTAGAGTTATCTTCAAAGATTCAATGCCACTTGCCATTGGCCAAACACATAGAAGCAAAATTAAACATGTGACATAAAGCTTCAAATTAAGAACAGAAAATAAATGGCATTTGGAATAAAAAGACATCCCAAAGATTGGCAGAAATATTTTCCCACCAATTGTATCCAAGTCATATAAAACATGTGTAAATTTTAACAAGAAAAACAATCAGCCCTATTAAAAAATGATGAATTGAACAGAAATTTCCTCAAAAAAATATAAAAATTGCTAATATATATGAAATGTTTTGCAACATTTATCAGGGAAATAAAAAAACAAAACTGCAATGAAATATTACCTCATACCAGTGAAAATGTCACACGTCGAAAACAAAAACCAAAAACAATCAGTGTTGGTGTAAATGTTTGGAGGAAAGAACTCATCCACTGCTGGTGTAATGCCAACTGGTTTAAGCATTTTTGAAAACAAAATTATACAAATATTACAGCATACCCTTACTTATGACATAGTATGTTTTATATTTTATATTTAATTCTCTGGCCACAGAGCCTGGCAAGCTACCCATGGCGTATTCGATATGCCAAAAACAGTAATGATAAGTCTCATTTCCCTGACCCTGAAAGAGCCTCCAATCATTGGGAAAGAGGAGTAAGAAAAGGCTGCTAAAATCTTAGGGCTGAGTATAATAGAGATGTTACTGGTGCCCTCTCAAGTAAATCAATGAACAATGGGATGACAGTGATATAGTGATAAAAATATTTAATTGTAAACCATAACAAATTATTCAATATTAAAATTGATTGTTAATTCTCTAACATCTCATGGCTTCAGTACAAAAATGTCTTTAAGTATATTTCATAATTTTATATATATATGTATATATATATATATATAATTATGGCCTGGAGCAATAGCACAGAGGTAAGGCCTTGCATGGGGCCAACCCAGATTCTATTCCTTTGCCTCTCACGGAGAGCTTGGCAAGCTACCGAGAGTATCTCGCCTGCACGGCAGATTCTATTCTTTTGCCTCTCACGGCAGAGCCTTGCAAGCTACCCGTGTCATATTCGCTATGCCAAAAACTGTAACAACAGGTCTAAAAATAGAGATATTACTGGTGCCCGCTCGAGCAAATCGATGAGCAATGGGATGACAGTGACAGTGACAAATATATTTTCATATTTCAGAGAAACTATGCTCAGTTGATTATCTCTTTACTTCTACTATTTCTGTGTCTCTATAAATGTTAACTTTTTATATGATTGTTCTTTGCTCCTTTGCTTGAACATTCATTTAAAATACTAATAAATTGACTCCTGTAAATTTTTTTAGAAACATGTTAAGTAAAATTGTCCTAAGTATAATGTCATATTATGATATCCATTATAATGTATATTATGATGTCATATTCTTTTCCTATATTATAAAAATCACATATTGAATTGCATATTATAACATCAAAAATTAAGTATTAATATTTTTGGGGGAGCACAATTAGGGGTCACTGGCTTTCTTCTGGCTGAGTGCTTCAGGGATCACTCTTGGCTAGTTTGTGCGACTAAATGTGGTGTTGGGCATTGATCACAGGTTGACCACATACAAGGCAGCACCCTCTGTACTATCTCTTTTGCCTAGAGCTTTATGTTTAATTTATTTTAAATGTAATTGTGAAATGGACACTATTTATAGGAAGTTAATTATGGTAGTTGTATGCATTTAACTGTATCACATTCTCAATGCAGCAGCATTTCAAATTAGGTTTGAATACAAACAGAAGTAAAAAGTAAAACTGTGGCTTAAACTCAACACGTTAATTTTTTTCTATATAATAATTCAGAAATGGGCAATAAAAAAATTCTTTTTAGCTATTATAGGTAAGAGGATGGGATCCAGATATCCGAGTGACAGTAGTCACAGCAGAGAGAGTGCATTTTACTACCCTTTTGCTTTGCCCACCAGGAGCTCACCAGTGAAAGCCAGAGAGAACCTGTATCATAAAAGCTTGAATTAGTTCCCACATGGCATAGAAAATAAAATTATGTTTTCTACCTAGTTTTCTCAGAATTTCATGTCTATCCTTGTAGGAAGAATTTTAAAAAAAGATAGAGAAGTAAATTAGTTTTGTGTAGAAAATGTAAGAAAGGAGAAATAGAATAAGAAAACGGGTTTCAATCATTCTATGCCTGTTGCTCTCCTTCAGACTCATTTCTCTCAGCATGATGCTCTCCATGTCTATCCATTTATAAGCAGACCTCATGTGGGATATACAAAAAGATAATATGAGACTAATACCCAAAGAAAGTAGAAAGTAGGGCCAAGGAGGAATGGCCCATGATTTGAAGCTTGCCACAAGAGGTGTGGGGGGAGAAGGGAAGATAGGGAAAGGACCGTCTGGACAAGAACCAATTGCTGAAAGTAGGTAAAGGAATATTTTGATAATCTTTCAATATCTACCTTGCAAACCATCATGCTCAGAAGGAAAGAGAGATAAAGAGAGAGAGTAAGTTAAAGAGAAAGAACAAAAGTGGCTGCCATAAATTCAGGCTGGGGTGGTGGGGAGTGATGGCAGGAGGGAGACTAGAGACATTGGTGGTAGGAAAGGGATGGGTGCTGGAACATTTTTATGACTGAATTCCAATCCTGAACAACTTTGCAACAGTATATCTCGGGGTAATTCAATCAAAAAAATTTCCTAAGGAAATGTGTAGAGGAAAGAAGAGAAATCTCAGGCATTGTGGAGGGATAGTGACACAGGTGGTGGGTTTGGTGCTGGAATGTTGTATGTCTGAAACTCTTGAGTGATAACATTATAAATAATATGAATTATATACAGAAGTTGAATAAAAAATCAGATTTCAGTGTGAATTCAAGCTTCTCCAGAGAGACAATAAAGAGAATTGTAAAAAACTAAAGCACGCCGAGGGGGGGCGAGTGCACTCGCGGGCTCTCCGGGCGGCTCTGTCTCACCACCCGCGTTCGGTGCTCTGGAACCGCAGTGTGTGGACTGGATCGGGACGGCCAGTGGTCAAGGACAGGCGAAGGAAGAACGAGGACCAAGCTGGTTGCTGATTAGTTACCAATCTTCAAGCTTTCTCATCTCCTGCACTCCCAGCTCCAGCCTCTCTCTGGATCTACTCTGCTTCTCTCTGGCTTCTCTCTCTCCTCCTACCTGTCTCTCCCCGATCTCTCTCGGTGGATCTGGCCCTGTGGATCTGCTACAAAACCAAAACCGAAGCAGAAGCCTTCTTTGGGCTGAAAGCACTCGGATTTACATCCCAAAGACCAGGCTGGGCTGCAAAGAAATCTACATGTCAACTACAAACTAGACAGCACCTGAAATTTGCATCCCAAAGACTAGGCTAGCACCTTAGGTCTGCGGGTCAAAGATCAGCTAGGTTTCTGTGACAAAACTCCAGAAGGCAGCCGGAAAAGGGGAAATATTCCAACATCTCCCCCCTTTTTGTTTAGAACAGATTTTAACCATAAAATAAAATGCTAGGCACAAAAAGTTCAATAACACTAGCAGAACACCTATTCTCTAGCACAGATACGCTTTCAGCAGGACCCATCCAAGGATGAAATCCCATGGTTGTGTTTCTCCTCTCTGTCCAACAAACATATAAGCATTCACAATATTAATCATTTTGTATGGGCATAGCAAGAGATGCATAAAACTTTTTAGAATTGCTCTCCGGGGGTCACCTCATCTCAGACTACAGCGCTCAGGCCAGATTAGTCTTTCCTAGCCCTAGCAGGGTCCAAATCTAGTATCACTGTTTGGATCATGACAGCATTTGTCCATGATCAAGCTCTTAACTGATAGTTAAGCATTAGGCACTTTGGCCAGGCCCATCTCAATGCCAGGGTAGCACACAACTCACCGCTTGCCCTGGGTCCTTCTTGTCCCACGTCGGGACCGTGCTTTGGGGGTGCTAGGAAGTAAGGGCAGCTGAGGCTTAGGTCAAGAGAACAGATGCCCTGGAGGAAAATATCATGTAGAGTCAAATGACTCCCAGGTTACAAAAGCATAACATTTGTTAAGTCTTCCTGTGTCCATACAAAAAGGACTTGCTCTGAATAAACTATGCAAAGGACTCAAGGAGAAGAGAAAAACATTATTTACAAGTCAACAGAACACTAAGAAAGAAGCTACAAATAAACAAAGAGGAATAGGAGCACTGTAACGGGAGTAACCCAATAAACCTAAACTACTGAGGCTATGTTATCCTACAGAGAATCTTTAAGTAAAACAAATGAATTGCATAGCAAAATTTGGGTTGAAATTTTTATCCCAGATAGGGGGTTTGCCCAATAAATTAAAAAGAAGATGCATATCAGAATTAGTGGGATGTGATTGACTTATGAAATGGAGTGCACTCACTTCAGCAATGCTTTTTTCTTATGGTTTTCAAAAGTGCTTTGATGAGGTCTGTGAAGAGGGAATTATCAAGGAAGCACTGCTGAATTATCCTTGCTATGTATTTCCTTGATGGTTTTGAGATGGTGGACTTTGTTTTTGATTTTGACTTTTAAAATTCAATGCTAAGTGGTGTCTTGTCTGCCTGTATGCCTTGGTATCAGTTCCTTAGAAATCCAAATCACTTGTATTATACTTCTCTACTCTCTTCTAGTATTCCATTTATTTTCATGAATAATCAACTTTGGGGGCTAATATTCACAGTTCAAATGTAAGTATTCAACTTAAGAAAGGGGTCATGCCAGATAAATCCGGAGCCGCTGAGCATGAAGTGGACCCTCTGCGCCTAAAGACTCTGCTTCCAGAGATCTAACACATTTGGGCATCCAGCGCAGCATCCAATAGCAATGCACTGGGACTGAGAACTGGGCTACAACTCTGTGCTGCCAGGGGGTGGATTTTTTTCGTCCCCACCCTGTCTTCCTGCATGGAAAACGGCGGGTTGGCGGCACCCACGTGGCAGGCGCCATCTTCTAAGACTCCAAACCCAGAGGTATTCGGTTTTGACTTTTGGGGCTTCCAGGAACTCATGGGAAGGGGGCGTAACTGGCACGCCCTCGGCCCAGATAAATCCGGAGCCGCTGAGCGTGAAGCGGACCCTCTGCGCCTAAGGACTTTGATACCAGACTTCTTACAGCAATTCACTGGGACTGTGAGCTGGGCTATGCAATTTCTGGCAGAATTTTCCCTGGACTTTATACAGAAATCCAAAACCTTAACATTTATAATTGTCAGCAATGTGAAACGGTTCTTTTTGAACAGGTCTGACTTGGGGGGCGAACTCCAAATAATAACAGTAAATTTTTGTTGAAATATTGAAGGTTATTAATGTAGCAGCCACCTCTCTGGACTGTGAACTAAGCAAAAGCCCCACGCTGCCGATGCGGCGTGGCATACACCATACTGTGAGGCGCGGGAAGGGGGATGAGGGGAAAAAAAAAAGGGAAAAGGAAAAAGGAAAAAAAAAAGAGAGTTATGTACTTGTAGCAGTGGGGCTACATATCTCTTTATTTCCAGTAATGGAAAACTAATTATCAAATGCTTCCTTGGTAGTAGGTCTGTCTCTCTTGGATGGAAACTCCAACAACTATAGTGAGTTTTGTGTTGAATTATGGAATGTAATCAAGGTAAAGAGAAAATGAAGTGAAATTCATTAGTTATACAGTAGGGGGTAGGGGGTGGGGGTGAGGGGTATACTGGGGTTTTTGTTGGTGGAATATGGGCACTGGTGAAGTGATGGGTGTTTGAATATTGTATAACTGAGACATAAACCTGAGAACTTTGTAACTTTCCACATGGTGATTTAATAAAAAGTCTAAAAAAAAAAAGAAAGGGGTCATGTTCTACTTGCCTCCCCAGAAATTATCCTAAGAATTATCTCTAAACTACCTCAAACTCATATAGTAAATCACCATTTGACATTCCATATAGTCTACTTGTCAAGATTTTGGTCATTTGGGAGAAATATAAACTAATAGATGGCTTATCTCTTACCCACAAACTCTTAGTTGAAGTGATTGAATAGAAACAACATATAACCACAAAACATCCAATGCCTTAAAAGGGAGAAGACTAAAAGATGGGGAAGTGAATGTATTTTGCACTGACCAAATTGTTTGCATAAGAATGGGGGAGCTGTTAAGATACTAAGTGAGTATAGTGAGTATATTCATTAAGAGACACTTGCTTCTGTTCTAAAAGTTTTTTTTTAATTCTTATATCCTTCTCTTTGTGATCTACAGAGGTTTGTATCTTGCTTCATATGAGAAAATGTTGTTAGCACTGATAATGCTGACTTTATTTTGAATTGGTCAAATAATTGTGGTGACTATATCCAATGTGTTAGTCCACCCAATAATATCCCTATTTAATGGGTATATTATCACTATGGGGCCGCGCGACACTTTATAAACACTTCCTGCTCTGCTCATACCATTCAGGTATTCATCCCATGTCAAGGCTCCTTCCTGGAGCCACGATTATAACCAGACCCCAGGATGGCCAGTTTTCATCCTTGACCTGTGGGAGATGGGAATTGAGGCACACCACACACGTATCCCTAGCTGCAACGTATTGGGCACCCTCTGCTCATCCCATTCAGGTATCCAGCTGTGTCAGTGCTCCTTCTCGGAGCCTCGATTCTAACCAGACTCCAGGGCGCCAGTTTTTATCCTTTAACACATTAGCCAATGACTCATTAAGCCCACCTCAGTTAATGCTACACCATAAGCAGAATAGTAACAGTGAGCGTGAGGACTAATTCACATAGGTCACAATGGTAAAGGAATGCAGAACCCCACCAAGCTTACTTATTGAAGAAGCTAGCTCAGAAGACTCCAACAGCAATGAAGTGCTAGATAACCTCTCTGACAAGGAATTTAGAAGGGAGCTACTGAGGATGCTTAGGGAGCTAAAAGAAACAATGGAAAGCAATGCCAATAAAATACAAGAAGATTTGAAAGTATAAATGCAGAAAATGCAAACAAAATTACAAATGGATGTCAGACCTGAAAAACCTGGTATGTGAATTAAAAAACTCAGTGGAAGGCGTCAACAACAGAGTAACAGCTGTTGAGGACAGAATCAGTAAGCTGGAAGATGAAGTCCAGAGACTCTCTAGAAAAGAACATAAAATGAAAAAGAGACTGACAATCTGGAAACAGATGGCAAGAGAAGATCGTGATGAAGGCAAAAGGAGTAATATAAGAATTATTAGAGTCCCAGAGGGACAGGAAGAAAACCCTGATGAAGAAGAAACTGTCAAGGATATCATTGCTACGATGTTCCCAGAGCTGAAGAAAACATGCTACCACATTCAGGAGGCCCAAGGGGTACCAGTTAGAAGAAATCCAAATAAAAATATCCCAAGACACATCCTGATCAAAATGACCAATACCTTAGTGACAAAATCCTGAAGGCAGCAAGATCAAAGAAAGAAATTGCCTATAAAGGAGCATCCTTGGGATTTACAGCCGACTTGTCTGATGAAACCCTCATGACCCAAAAACACTGGTGGGATATAGTGAAAAAACTAAATGAAATAAATGTCTCACCAAAAATACTTTACCCAGCTAGACTTTCATTCATAAGAGAAGGAACAACACACAGTTTCACAGATAAACAATAGCTCAAGAACTTCACAGACTCAAAACCATGGTTACAAGAACAACTGAATGGGGTACTTTAAGACAAGATAGGACCCTCAAATACACCAACTTTAAGCAGAAAAATGTGACAAAAACCATATCAATAATCTCTCTCAACGTTAATGGGCTAAATGCACCAATTAAAAGACACAGAGTGGCAGGATGGATTAGAAAATTGAACCCAACATTCTGCTGACTGTAAGAAGCACACCTCAATAGTCAGAGCAAACACAGTCTCAAAGTCAAAGGCTGGAAAACAATCCTATAGGCGGAACAACTCCCATAAAAAAGCAGGGGTAGCCATCCTAGTATCAGACCACATGGACTTCAGACAGAAGAATATCACAAGAGACAGTGAAGGTAATTTCTTATTTATAAAGGTATCATTTCAACAGGAAGAACTTACAATACTAAATACATATGCACCTAATGAGGGACCAGTAAAGTACTTAAAGACACTATTCAACTCATAGACTCGAAGAAAGACATCGATAGCACAGCAATACTACTGGAGGACTTCAATACCACTTTATCACCTCTTGCTAGATCAACCGGACTCAAATTTAGCAAACACATACTTTATTTGAGGGAAGAAATGGAAGAAAAGAAATTAGTAGATATATACGAGACACTTCATCCTCAAAAAAGCTGAATACACATTCTGCTCAGGTATGCATGGAACATTCTCCACGATAGATGACATACTGAGCCACAAAACATACCTCCATAAAATTAAGAAGATAGAGATTGTATCAACGATCTTCTCAGACAACAATGTGCTGAAATTAGAAATGCTTCACACAGAAACAGAAAACAAAATCAAACACCTGGAAATTAAACAGCTCACTA
This sequence comes from Sorex araneus, assembly GCF_027595985.1. NCBI lineage: Eukaryota > Metazoa > Chordata > Mammalia > Eulipotyphla > Soricidae > Sorex > Sorex araneus. The sequence goes on from NC_073305.1 coordinate 146,507,411, forward strand.
TTGGACAACGGCTTAGAAAGGAAATCAAAGACAAAATCAAAATATTTCTGGAAATGGACAAAAATGAGGACACTATTTACCAAAACTTATGGGACACAGTAAAAGCTGTGTTAAGAGGAAAGTTTATAGCTCTACAAGAATTCCTCAGGAAGGAGGAGTGAGCCCACATATTCAACCTAAGCTCACAGTTTAAGAGCTTGGAGAATGACCATCAAAAGGAGACCAATCCTAACAGGAGGAAGGAAATAATAAAACTCATAGCAGAAATTAATGAGATTGAAACTCAAAAAGCAATCTGAAAGATCAATGAAACCAAGAGCTGGTTCCTTGAGAAAATAAACAATATCAATAAACTTCTAATAAGGCTCACAAACAAAGGGAGAGAGAAAACCCTAATAAACCGAATCAGAAATGTAAAGGTGGACATTACAAAATTAAGTACAGAAATTCACAGGATGCTCAGAGATTGCTTTGAGAATCTTTATGCCATGAAACACAAAAACCTCGAGGAAATGGATAAATTCCTAGATTCCTGTAGCCTCCCACGGCTGAACCAAGAAGACCTGGAATACATGAACAGACCTATCACCATTAAGGAAATTGAAACAGTAATAAAAAGTCTCCCCAAGCACAAAAGTCCTGGCCCAGATGTATTCACTAGTGAATTTTTCCAAACCTTTAAAGAGGACTTACTCCCAATCCTCTTTAAGCTTTTACAGGAAATTGAAGTATCAAAAACACTTCCAAACATTTTTTATGAAGCAGATATAACCCTGATATGAAAAGCAGACAGAGATACCACAAAGAAAAAGAATTACAGACCGATATCCCTGATAAACACAGACACAAAGTTCCTCAACAAGATATTAGCAAATAGAATCTAACGACTCATCAAAAAGTTCATACACCTTGATCATGTAGGATTCATCCTGGGGATGCAAGTATGTTTTAACATTCGCAAGTCAATCAAAATAATTCATCATATTAATAAAAGAAATAATAAAAACCATATTATTCTATCAATAGATTCAGATAAAACCATTGAGAAGATTGAGCAACCAAGCACCCATTTATGATGAAAACTCTCAGCAAAATGGGTATTGAAGGAACTTTCCTCAATATAGTCAAAGCCATCTACCACAAGTCCACAGCAAGTATCATTGACAATGGGGAAAAACTAAAATCCTTCCCTCTAAGTTCGGGCACAAGACAAGGTTGCCCGCTTTTGCCACTCCTATTCAATATAGTCCTGGAAGTCCTGGCCATAGTAGTTAGACAAGAAAAAGATATCAAGGGCATACAGAGAGGAAAGGAAAATGTCAAGTTATCACTATTTCCAGATGATATGATACTATACTTAGAAAACCCCAAAGACTCTACAGAAAAGCTTCTAGAAACAATAGTTTGATATAGTAAAGTGGCAGGCTACAAAATCAACACCCAAAAGTCCATAGCTTTCTTATATACAAATAATGAAAGAGAAGAGAGAGACATTAAAAAACAATCCCGTTCATAATACTCATCTCCTTGTTCATAGATTTGCTCGAGTGGGCACCAGTAATGTCTCCATTGTGAGACTTGTTGGATTGCGGACAAAGAGACTTCTTGTTGTTATTGTTCACAATAATACCTCAGAAAATCAAGTACCTTGGAATTAGCTTAACCAAAGAGGTGAAGGAACTATACAAGTAAAATTACAAGACACTACTTCAAGAAATAAAAGAGGACACTAATAAATGGAGACACATCCCTTGCTTATGGATAGGGAGAATTAACATGATCAAAATGGAAATAATGCCCAAAGCACTATATAAAATTTAATGTGGTTCCTATCAGAACACTCATGAGATTTTTCAAAGAAATAGACAAAACACTCCTGAAATTAATATGGAACAATAAACCCCCTTGAATAGCTAAAGCAATCCTTGGGAAAAAGAAGATGGGTTGCATCACCTTTCCAACTTCAAACTCTACTACAATGCAGTACTAATTAAACCAGCATGGTATTGGACTAGAAAGAGACCTGCAGACCAAAGGAACAGAGTTGAATATCCTGTCACAGACCCCCCAAAATATAGTCATTTAATCTTTGACAAAGGAGCAAGAAATGTGAAGTGGAACAAGGAAAGCCTCTTCAAAAAATAGTTCTGGGAAAACTGGATAGCTACCTGCAAAAAAAAAAATGAACTCTGACCTCTGTCTAAGGCCAGGCACAAAAGTCAGATCAAAGTAGATTAAAGACCTCAATATCAGATATGAATCTGTAAGTTACATAGAGGAAAATGTAGGCAGAACTCTCCATGACATTGAAGCTAAAAGCATCTTTAAGCATTGACCATGCAGTGGAAGCAAACTTAAACACATAGGACTATATCAAACTAAGAAGCTTCTGCATTTCAAAAGAAACAGTGACCAAAATACAAAAAGAGCCCACAGAACGGGAAAAGATATTTACCCAATACTCATATGATAAGGGGTTATACAAGACACTGGTAGAATTGTACAAGAAAAAGCCTCCAACCCCATCAAAAAATGGGGGGACCATAAGTTCCCTCAAAAAAACAAAAAGAACAAAAGAACAAAAAAACCCCAAATGAATGAAAGTTCCCTCAAAAAATAAATACAAATGGCCAGAAGGCACATGAAAAAATGCTCCACATCGCTAGTCATCAAGGAGATGCAGATCAAAACAACAATGAGTTATCATCTCACACCACAGAGACCAGCACACATTCAAAAGAATAAAATCAACCAGTGCTGCGTGGATATGAAAGGGACACAGTGAAAGGGATGCTCTTCCGCTGTTGGTGGGAATGCTAAACTGGTCCAGTATTTTGGGAAAACAATATGCATAGTCCTTCAAAAAGTAGAAATTGAGCTTCCATATGACCCCTCAATACCACTTTTGGGAATATATCCTGAGGATGCAAAATAGCAGAGTAGAAATGACATCTGTACCTATATGTTCATTGCAGCACTGTTCACAATAGCCAAAATCTGGAAACAACCCAAATGCCCTAGAACAGATGACTGGTTAAAGAAACTTTGGTACATCTACACAATGGAATACCATGCATCTGTTAGGAAAGATGAAGTCATGAATTTTGCTTATAAATGGATAGTCATGGAGAGTATCATGCTAAGTGAAATGAGTCAGAAAAAGAGGGACAGACATAGAAAGACTGCACTAATTTGTGGAGTATAGAATAACATCACATGAAACTGACACCCAAGGACAGTAGATACAAGGGCCAGGAGGATTGCCCCATAGCTGGAAGACTGCTTCATGAGCAGTGGGGAGAAAGTAGATGGAAAAGGGAAGGGATCACTAAAAAAATGATGGCTGAGAGAATCAGTCAGGATGGGAGGTGTGTGCCAAACGTAGATAATGGACCAAACATGATGACCTCTCAGTGTCTGTGTTACAAGCCATAATTCCCAAAAGTAGAGAGAGAGTATGGTGAATACTGTCTGCCATGGAGGCAAGGGGGGTGGAAATGGGAGGGTGTGCCAGGGATATTGGTGGTGGGGTATGTGCACTGGTGGAGGGATGGGTACTTGATCATTGGGTGATTGTAACCCAAACATGAAGGCTTTTAACTATCTCACAGTGATTCAATAAAATGTTTTTAAAATAATATAATATAAACACTTCCTACCTATTTTTTATAATTACTGCGCCATATTTGATGGGGCTCAAATATGGTGTGTACCACAGGAACACCTGTAATGGCAATTAGAGGCCACCCTAAAAGCCTCCATCCTTCTCAGAGAGCCCCACAAGCGACTGAGAGTATCCCACTCACACAGCAGAACCTGACAAGCTACCTGTGGCATATTAGATATGACAAAAACAGTAACAACATTTGGCCCCATTCTCCTGACCCTGAAAATGCCACCAATAAGGCAGCGTTAAAAAGGATGAACAAGGAGAGACTGCTAAAATATCAGGGCCAAATTAGGCTGCCAAGATGAAGAAGGACTAAAGTTACTCTGAACTTTTAACATATGTATGCTGGCATTGAAAGCATCCATTGAGGACCTGGTGGTGCAAGCACAGATCAAGAACCACATCATTGGATTAACAGAGACCAGAAGGAATTGAACACATCATGCCATTTTCAACACCGGAAAAAACTGTTCCTTGGAACATGAGACCATAGAGGCATTGGTGGTGTCAGTGTCCTTGTCAACACAACTTGGCCATGAGCTTTGATGCATTCGAAAGCCTAACAACCCCAATCAGATGCTTACATTTGAATAGATGTGCCTCATTGCTGGCAGTTTCTATCTTCGTCCTCTACACACCAACATCCAACTACAAAGAAGAAGAAATTGAGAAGCTCTCCATGAACCTGAAGAAGTTCTATTAAGAAGAACACACCTTGTACAAGGTCATTGTCGGTGATTTTAATGCCATGATAGGACCGAGAAGGTCACCCGAAGAACCTCATATCGGGACCTAAGGCCTAGAATGGAACAAACAGGGTGAGAGACTGTCTGAGTTCATCATGTTGACCAAGACCAACCCCGGCAACTTGCAGTTCCAGAAGGCCAAATCTAAATGTTGGACATAGGAGTCTCCCAGTGGACAGTTCCACAATGAAATTGACCACATCATATTCAATCGATGGTTTTGCCTGACTGATGCTGCTGTTGTCCCAAAATTAAAAACAGGATCAGACCACCATCTCCTTCATGCGAAATTCTACTTCATGGAGTGGGGAGAAAGGGCTGAAAAGTTTAAGAAGAGAACTCCCAGAATGACCAACAACTGGGAGCTTTTTTGGCAGTATTGCAGCAATATGAGAAGATGCCCATCGTTGACAGCATCTATGAGGAATAGGATCGACTGGTTCAGCACCTTCATGATTGTGAAAGGAATGCTGAGAGAGAGAAAACCAAAAAAAAAAAAAGATGCTTGCCTTCGGAAACTCTCGAGCTCATTCACCAAAGTGGTCTGGCATGAGCCTCAGGCAATCATAAGTTAACATTAGAGTCACAAAGCTGTGCAGAAAAATGATAGAGAAAGACCCCAAAGAGAGAAGAGCAGTAGTGTTGGCCGATGAGGCAGAAGCCGGAAAAAGTATTTACAATGCCCACTTGTTGTATCCCATTGCTCATTGATTTGCTCAAAAGGATACCAGTAACATCTCCATTTGTCCCTGTTGCATGCTAGTATAGCCCAATGGTGTCTGCTTGCTCCAGGAACACAAAGAGCCTCAAACCGTTCCTTCAGGGTCTTGACAAAGAAGTCTGACAATCTTGTAGTGGGCAGCCATATGTTCTTTTGACGTCCTGTGGAATCCATTCCATAACAGCTCTAGTCCAGTGGTCATCTGTAAATTGCATTACTTCTCTGGCCCATCTGAGTTTTGACGCCTTGGCAAATGAGACAGTGTCCCTGATTCTTCATCATCGACTGAGGTTGGAACTCCGGATTCCTTCTCTCACTTGAGTGAAACAAGATACTCCAAACTTATCTCTTTAGATTCCTCTTTGGGAGACCCGAGTAGCATTCTCATCTTGTTTTTGTAGGGCCCAGTTCTCTGAGGCATATGTTAGTGCAGGAAGAAGAGTGGGAGTCAAAAAGATGTGCCCAGAGCTGGAGGTTCTTCGGTTCTTCGTCCTCTTAACCACTTACTTCTTCAACACTCCTGAAGGCGTTCTACGCTTCTCTCTTCCTCCTGCACAGCTCAGGTGTCAGGCCATTCATCATGTTGAGTTCTTGACTTAGGACACAGCTGCATTCGGAAATGTTCATTATGTTGAGGGCAAATGGAATGTCAGAAACTAGTCTGTTTCTCATGAACATTGTCTTTGTGAGATTCAGCTGCAGTCCGACCTTTCCACACTCACAGTTGAAGTCAGCTAGCCTCTTTTGCTTGTCCTTCTCAATACTACTGTATTGGGGACTCTTCCAGAGTCTGGTGATTGAAGCCCATTGTTGTTACTGTTTTTGACATACCAAATATGCCACGGGCAGCTTGTCAGGCTCTACCGTATGGGCAGCATTTTGTAAGGACCTGCACGTTGACAAACACACCACACACCTTATGCATGAATGTGCTGCTTACATACAGAAAGTACTGGCCAGATCGACACTGTCGATGCAAGGAGTCCAGCCCTGCACCTGCCTGCATCTCTGGGCAGCATCTGTTGGTTTGCTCTTTGCCGGTTGGCATCTTTGCCACGTCCTTGCCAGGATGAGGCGGTGAACCATCAAGGTTGGTGAACCTTCCTACTACTCACTTATCTACAATAGCTGGCCCCCTCCCTCCTCCTCCCTTATCTACAGTAGCTGGCCCTCTCCTTAATCCTCCCTTATCTCAGTTGGGTATATGATCATTTTTATAAATAGTATATTGTTTTTACACTATAAAATGTTATCATATTTGACTATTATTGAGATATGACTTAGTTTCCTTTTGCTAACATTTTATTATATAATACAACTTTATATAGAACAACTATCATATGGTACAATTACTACTGATTATGTATTAAAGGAGCATTTATTATTTACCTTTATGAAAGCAAAATTTCACCAAAACATCATAAAAGCTTTGGTTGTCTATCATTCAAAAATAATAATTTGGATATTTTTTAAGTTACTAAAAGCCAATTCTTGTCCTTTATCATACAGTTGACCAATATCAGGGAGGTAAAAATCTACCCCTTTGTGCTATCTCCCTACAAGTTGAACTTTTTATCCAGTTTAGCAACTACCCCTTTCAGGACACTATTAAAAGTGTATGCAAGTGATGAAGGAACCTAATGACATATAAAGTGAAGCTATATTTAGTTAGGATATCACTTACATGTTTTTCAAAATTATAATTAAATTTACTATTATACATCAGCATTCTGACTTATATAAGTCAGATATATATCTTACAAATATAGATAATTTACTATTATAATTTTCTATGGCATATCTATTATATATCCATGTGAGATAGATGATATAATAGTAAATTATCTACATAAATTATCCATATAAATTTAGTTAGGTATAGATATATATTTATATAAAGGTATTTTACGCAATTTAATTTAATATTGAACACTGTTAACTGTAATATTATTTGACCTCACAACTGTATAAGGTATGTTACATCCTATAATTATGGCAGAAATAAAAAGATCCATTTAAGCTATACATGAAATAAATTAAAATTAGTATTAGTAATATAGAACAAAATATCATATATGCCTTGCAAATACATCAAACTGAGGAAAAAGACAATAAAATTGAGTTAGAAATAGAAAAATACATTGCACAATTTCCTCAATTTTTATATTTTAAACAATAATAGGAAAGTTGAACCATTATTAAAATACAATATCTAAAATTCTCAATTTTTATCATGTTAAAGAAAAATGATTAATGATTAGTTATTCTAATGTAATTGCTTCTAAAACTTAGTTGCTAACAACTTAAAATTTTCTTTCTCAACCATCCTTTAAAGTATGGAATTTATCTTTTTATTAATTTTTAGTCTTTGCAATATTTATACATAGCACTTTAATTATAGAGAATTAGTCATTAATAGTCTATGTATCATAATATATTTGTTTTTCTTTACACTAATGATACCACCATTGCAATGAAGATTTATAACGGTAAAAAATTACTGAATTATAATCAGTAAATACATTTTAATGATCCAAGGACTTGAGAAAATTTGGGGCTAAAGTCGGTGTAATGCAATTATAAATGAAGTAATTTGTTAAATGAATGCTTAGAAAGGACAGTTTGGCAACTTTTAAATAATATCATTGAATTTTATGCACAGGTATATAAATTTATGCATTACAGTTTATCTTCAATTTAATGTGGACTCTGAAGTTCAAACTTTGACATTTCTTGGAGGTAGAAAATTATGCAACTATAGAAGAGCTAGCATATATAAAAATTGCAGGATATGATTCTAAATTTGAAGTAATTTAATAAGATAGTAAAGAGTGTAGCTACATCAGGTTCTGCCAATATATATTAAAGATCAAAAGCAACAAATTCCTCACAGATGAATGGAAAAAATTCTCTCATATCAGTATTTTCACTAATTGTCAGTGCATATGTGTGTGTGTGTGTATTATGCAGCCGAGAAAAGATGAAATATTGCAGTTTGTTGTTTCTTGAATAGAATAGGAGGGCATCTTATGTCAGAAGGAGAGAAACAAACATTAAATCATCTTTTATCTATGGTGTTTTGAGAACAAAAAAAAAAACATTACAACATAATGGAATTATGGCAAACCCCTGATCTTTGATTACAGAACTGGTATGTTCAAAATCCTAAGAGAGAGAGAGAGTAAGAGCACAAGTGACAGAAGGACTGTGATGGAAGATCTTGGTTACTTTGGTGGTAGTAAAGCTGTAATAACATTGCACATCAAAGCTATAAAAGGTGATACTACTATAGCCATAATTATCTTAACTAAAATTAAATTGTTTAATCAAATATTAAGGCATATACAGGTATAAGTTTTAACAAAAAATTATTTTGTTAGGGGATAATGAAAATTTTATATTTTATAAAAGATTTATACTGGACCAATATGCTGGGTCCTTCATTTTGTTCTTCGGTACTTAAAATTTAGTAATTTGGGGTCTGATAGATAGTCCTGTTTTAAGACTTTACTTAATATTCAGTGATTGGTCCCTTTAACAAAGGCCTTAGCACAGAGCAAGGAGTAAGCACTGAGCCACCAGGGTTTGGCCACAAAAAAACAGGTTAGAAATTTTAATGACAGATATAATTTTAATATACAACTCTATTGTATATTTTGTTGAGGCAATTTTTTGTTTTGTTTTTAAAATAATTAAAGATTTTTCTTCTTTTTGGGTCACATCTGACAGTGCACAGGGGTTACTCCTGGCTCTCCACTCAGGAACCCCCCAGTGGTGCTCAGTGGACCATATGGGATGCTGGGAATTGAACCTGGATCGGCTGCGTGCAAGGCAAATGCCCTACCTGATGTGCTATTGCTCCAGCCCCTAGTTAAAGAATTTTAATAGTCACTGTGAAGTTACACTTATTCATGATTGAATTTTAGTCATTGTTTCAATACCAGTCCCTTCACTAGTTGCAACTTCCCTCTACCAATTTCCTCCTCTCCACCCCTTTGCCTTCCACCCACAGTCTGTCTCCACAAGAGGCACTTTTCTCAAATATATATATTCATCATTATAATTTACTGGACTGTTGCTACCCATTGTGTATTTTATATAACAAAAACAGTAACGTCTCACAATGGAGACGTTACAACAGTAACATCTCACAATGGAGATGTTACTGGTGCCCCCTTGAGCAAATTGATGAACAATGGGATGACAGTGCTACAGTTGCTGAGAGGGTTTTATACATAACACTTTACCAGCTTTCAGCACCACCTCCTCTTCCATTTGAATTTCCCTCCACTGTAGTCATTGTTTCATCCCTTTCCCTCGTATGCTTAAAATATTATGTTGGAAACTTTAAAATTACTTTAATATTATTTTAATAGTGTTGCATTGATAAAATGAATGTTTTTTGAAGTTATTTAGATTACCTTCAAATAGTTGATAGCTTATGTTCTAAAATATATTTTTAGTGCACTATCATCTGTAATATTTGGTACAGTAAATATTCCACTGTCACTGTCATCCCATTGCTCATCGATTTGTTCAAGCGGGCACCAGTAACGTCTCTCATTGTGAGACTTATTGTTACTGTCTTTTGACATATCCAATACGCCACGGCTAGTTTGCCAGGCTCTGCCGTGTGAGTGTGGTACTCTTGGTAGCTTGCCAGGCTCTCCAAGGGGGGTGGAGGAATCGAACATGGGTCGGCCACATGAAAGACCAATGTCCTACCGCTGTGCTATTCCATTAAAACTTAATTTGCCTTCTATTATTTTTACAGTATCAATACACTGTATCAGCATTGTCCAATTGCTCATCAATTTGCTCAAGTGGGTTCCAGTAACATCTCCATTTGTCCCTGTTAGCATTCAGGGTCAGGGGAATGAGCCCCATTATTGTTACTGTTTTTGGCATAATGAATAAGCCACGGGTAGCTTCCCAAGGCTCTGCCATGAGAGATTCTGCATCGCTTTCTTCTGGGAGTTTTGTTTTATAGTCCCTGAATTTTGTTCATTGATGATATTACATGGGGGGGGCAGTTTGTGGGTGTGACTGCCAAGCTACTGGAAAACGGGAGATTTGGGCGGAGGAGACCTAGTCCCAATCCAAGCAGGCTTGAAGATCTCAGTCACAGGTCAAACATACCTGGGTTCCTCTGTCGGTTTCTTCATGCGTGAGGTTCGTCTGAGCATGTGGAGAGTGGGCTTGAGGTTGGCTGCAGTTGGGTTCTGGAGGTTTTTGGCTGCTAGGCCTCTGCTTGGGGCGGGGAGGGAAATTCAACCTGCCCCCTTCGAGGGGGCCCTGGTGAAGCCAGCCTAGCATGGGGGCAGGAGATTGTAAGATCTAGAGGATATCTTGCGTTCTATGATGTATATTCAAAAAATAAAATACAAAAGGCCACACTGCTTCCTCCACCTGGGGAGGCCGATGGCAATAGGCAGGCGAAGGAAGTAATGAGGGTCAGGCTGGTTGTTATCAACTGCAGTTTATTTCAATCTCATCTCCATCCTTCTCTGATTCTCCTGATTCTCTCTCTCACTCTGGATCCCCCTTACAGTATCAATATAGCATTTTAAATTAAATTTTACGTCAGAGATTTAAATAAGCTTAAGATTCTTACATATTAAAGAAATCTCCATTCTAATTTCAACCTTTGCTTAAATTAAGATGATTTTCTGTAACCTCCAAGTCATTATTTATTTCACAATAATGAAAAAGAAACTAGATTGAAACACCACATTTAGTATTGCATTGTAAATATATTATATTTAAGATTAATTTAGTAAATTGTTACGTTTATAATTGTATTTCAGATTAATTTAATAAATTGTTATATTCTAGACTATATTTTAAGCTTTCATAGCTATACACTTTGGGTATCATAAATATAAAAAGCTTTATATCCTAACTCAACCTCATTTAAGATAAAATAAAAATAAGTACCCAATATTTTAGTAATTTCAAACATTACAATTTTTTATTTTTTGTGTGTTATGTATCTATAAGCTCTAATAAAATATCCAGATGAAAGAGAAAAAACACACACTTGCTTTTATATTACTTATTAACACACAAATTATCAGTATGCAAATATATTCATTTTTCACACATGTTATAGTGCTAAATTGAGTTCTGGCAATAGGAGGGTCATTGATAAATATGTTTCATAGCAAATATTATTGTCAGTTCAATTATAATGTGGACATAAAATATATATGTAAAATATGTAATTCAAGGATTAGTTACATGAATTAAAAAGATAACAAGTTATATAGCTATGGTAGAGACGTATATACTTTAGTGCTATTTTACAGCCAATAGGTTGAAAAATAAAAAAGGCAATTAATACAAGAATAGAAATCATCTGTTTGCCTAGTATCTGCTATTTTTTCATGCTGAAAAATCTCGGTTAACAAGGTAGAGAATTAAATCCTGTGTTTTCATATTCTGTTTTATATACTGATATCTTAAACTTCTCCACAAGTTCATATTTCAACAAAAAAACAAAAAACAATAAATAAACTTCTCCACAAGTTCAGAAGGTGCCTAACGTCCACCTTCTGCTTCAGTAGAGCCATATAATTCTACATTAGGAATAGCCATAACACATGGAGAAAAACAAATTTGTGTGAGATGATGACAAATTTGGTGTGAGATGATCTGAGATTCTCTAAAGATCCTCTGAGGATTTTATTTGTGAGATCATGCTACAGCAGCTTAGCATAATCAACCGAAGAAAAGCGAACAACAAAATCTTCAAATAGATTAGAAACTAAGCTACATATTTGAAATCTCTGTTCATGCTATTGTTGACTAGCAAATGTGTGCTAGTGAGCAGATAAGAAGAAAAATTAAAGTGATTAAAATAACCAAAATTATATTATTTTCATAATAGTAACAAAAAAGAATTTTCTGGGAGGAATGATCAGCAGTATATTACCCTAGGTATTAAAAATGCTTGATAACGTATGACAAAAGACATCATGTACCAAGAAAATAAGTATTAGTAGGAAAATAAACCTAAACATAAAGACTATGTGGATGGCGTAATGGCAGCATCATACCAGGAAGAGTCATGGTGTGCTAAAACACTTACTTAGGGAACAGCATACTGTAATGCATTTCATTCTATTTTTCTTTGAAAAAATATTGCTTTGTATTTTGTTTTGTTTTTTTCTTTTTTGAGTCACTCCCAGCGATGCACAGGGGTCACTCCTGGCTCTGAGCTCAAGAATTACCCCTGGCGGTGCTCAGAGGACCATATGGGATGCTGGGAATCGAATCAGGGTTGGCCGCGTGCAAGGCAAGTGCCCTACCCGCTGTGCTATCGCTCCAGCCCCTATTGCTTTGTATTTTGAAGTGCCACTGCTGAAACTATCAAAAACCATACCACATGTAAGCTACAAGAGTAAAGATAATCTAATAATGTCGATGGATTTTCCTATTACATTAGTTTTAATTTTGATTTTCTACTTTTTATGTGCCAAATTAGATAGTGAAAAAGAAAAAGCAAGAATGAATGCATTTACATAAGAATATAACATAGCTCCAATTTTGTAATATATACTATTTGGGATTCTATGAAAGATAAAATCATTTTTGAGTTTCAAGAAATTCAGTAAAATAATTTGCTACATTTTCCTTAGATACTTTACTTAGGACAAACAATTGGGGACACACGCCGAAATCTTGGATCCAAGCAACTTGTGGCAGAGATGGCCCGGGACTTTGCAATAGGCATTCTCCGCTGGGCAGCTCCAGATGGGGGCAGGTGTTGTCCCTCCACCTGCCCTCTAAGAGCTCCAGTGGTCGCCATTTTCTAGAAGCTGGCAAGAAGCACCAGCTCCCACGTGGTCAGGATCCAGAGACACACACAGGAATCTTGGACCCGAGCAACCTGCAGCAGCAATTTCTTCAGACCCTAAATATTAAAATTGTGTAATTTCTAAACATTATATTATATCCATAACAAGCAATACCAAACACATTGTCTCACAATTGTATTTTCGATAGATATGAGGGGAGGTAGGACTGGTCTTGAAATAACAAAGGTAACTAAAGTAGAGAAAAAATACCTTGCAAATCGTCTGCCACACAAGCAGGGCGACATATGGGTTGCGGTGTGTGTGTGGGGGAATGCTGGGGATTTTGATGCTGAAAAATGTGCACTGGTGAAGGGATGGGTGTTGGATGACCGGATGATCAAAATTCAAACATGAAATTTTTTTACTGTATCTCATGGTGAATTAATAAAAAAATAAAAATTTTTAAAAAGACAAACAATTGGGAATCCATGTTCTTTCGAATTGTAAGCATATCAACTCTGAAGAAAAGCCACAGACTCCTTCAGAGTACATGTTAATCTTTGGCCAGTAGCTATACAAGCTAAATCAGGTTTGGGCATGACCTGAAGTGGCTACTCATAAATTAATTTTCTTTTATTTTCCTAGCCCTCCAATCTTTGATGCAATGTTGCTGTTATAAAATACATTTTCATTCACTACACATTTATCCAATCACCTTATCAGTCAGAAGATAGCAGATGTCCTTTTCTTTTCTTAGACAAACAGTAGGACATAGAAATGTCTCTTAGTCATGCTTTATAAACTCCATATAATTAGATAATAATCATGGAAGTCAATTTTATAACTTATTCTAAACAGAACAGCTGATTTTAAATACAGGTAGAAAAGACTAAAAGCTGCTCATCTTGGTTTTTTAATCTGGGGAATGACTCGATAAAGCAGCTATGGTACATATACAAGATTACAATTACTTGATCATACAAATAAGAAAAGATGAAATCATGTGATCTGTTGCTACACAGATGGAGCTGGAGACTAATATGCTGAGTAAAAAGAGTATGAAGGAGAGGGACATATGCACAATGATTGAGATCATATGTGGGATATAAGGTAACATAGTAGGAAAATAACTAAAGCTCAAAGGTATTACAAATAAAGAGCAGGAAAATTAGTCCTTAATAGGAAGTTTACCTCTGGGGTTGGAGGGAAGAATGTGGGATGGCTTGGGGAAGGAATCACAAGGATAAACGGATGTGGTCATTCTGGAACAGTACTAAGTGATTAAAGGTGATAAACTGATATGAATAGTACCCTATCGTAAAAATATTGTAAACTACAGTGTCTAAAAGGAAAAATATAGGAAAAAGAAAAAAGGGCTACCACAGAGGCAACCTGGGGCATGGGAGGGAAACTGGGGACCATTGGTCTTGAGGAAAGCAAACACATTCACATGCCTGAAAATCAATCATGAATGTTTGTAACTTTTTAATTTATCATGATACTATACTATACATTTTTTAAGTCCAATGAAAGCAGATTAATAGTGAAATTTCTAAAAGTACCTCATGGTAAACTTCCTATAACTCAGATATTGCTTTTAATTTACAAAGTGAACAACAATTGGATAGAAGAATGTAAGCAGAAAGAAAAAAATGTGATTTCTCTCTCCTTCCTTCAAGCTATAGAAAAGATTTATTTTTATTTTATCACAATAGATTTTTTATGTGCTTCCCTAGATCAAATGCTGATAATTAGGAAAGATGTTCTAATTCATTTCATTTACAAAGTTGTCAGTTGCCTATTGTTGTCTCTATAAAAGTACTCTATGATCTCATCCTGAAAGTCTAAAATGAGAACAGCTATATTTTGTAAAGAATATAACCTGTTTAACAGTAAATCATCTATACTCTGCTGAACTCATAGTAAAATCAAGATTCATGATGGACCATTCAAAATTTACTTCACAAGTAATGACATTCAAGGAGGGCCATGAAAGCACAATTTTTCAGAAAGGTACAGAAAAAGTTGAGCATCACACAATTTTCAATTCTCAGTACAGTCATGAATATTCATGATAATATATTCATTTTAACTGTCTGACACTAGGATAAGGATTTCTGAATTAGCATTCCTGATAGAGTACAGTATACTACGGGAAATTGAAATGAATGCTGGACTTCTGTAACCTTTATAAAATCTGTTTTTGAGTCCTTGCCTATTCATTTTGTATCTCATCATAGAGGCCAAAGCCATAAGCTCAATGAAAAGATTGAGAAAATTAAGTCAGCAAATACAAAGAATGAACAGAATGATTGCCAGGAATGGTAATGAGAATTTTCCAAAACCCTATTGAACTGTATTTCCAGGAGAACAAGTAGAGGAAAAGCAACTTTGATATATAATTGCCTTTATAAAACATTACTTTAAATGTATTTTTTTATTTTACTAGATTCAAGACTTAAAAATGTGAGTGGCATATCAGTTACAGAAGGTTTCTGGAAAAATATAACAATAAAGACTGGGGGAAGCAAAGGATAAGGAAGAATGATAGAATTAATAGGAATGAGATAAAATGTTTTATTTCATAAAATATATAAATTGAGTTTAATTCAACCAATAGTCACCAACTACAAATTGGAACAATACACTCAACTAATGAACAGAAACAAATAATTACTGAGTACATTCTAAAAGAATATCAGCCTCAGATAATAAAAACCTAATAATTTCTCTTAAATATTATATATTTGGAGTTAACAAGATGAATACTAATCTATTTTAAAAGAATATAAAGCAATTGGTCATTTTTACTTTACCTGAGCACAGTGAAGTATTACCAAATATAAACATTCACAATGAAGCACACACAAGAGAGACAGAGAGAGAGAGAGAGAGAGAGAGAGAGAGAGAGAGAAGCAGAAAGAAAGGGAAAAAATTCTGATATATAAATTATATACATATCAGAATATCACTATATATATATATATGGTAGGATACTTAATTAGTCTGTTTCACAATTCAGGTTAAGAAAAATAAGTTAAAGGGTAAAGAAAAATATTGGAAGATCTATCTTTTCCTCATGTGGAATATAAAGAAATAATGCAGATAATAGAATCTGATGAAAGAACCCTTCATACTCTGATAACAAACACAGAACTGAAGCTTCCAAATCAGAAAAAGTGAGTGAAGAAGTGGGATTCAACATAGTTTGGGACCAAAGAGTGTCTCTAATAATAAAATATATTTTTGAGGTGATAAATATTATTCTAAAATTTTATATTTTTAGATCTGGTGATTTCACAACTCAGTTCAATCATAGGAAAGCATTAATTGTAAGCTTTTAATTTACCTTTTGTATATAACAAAAGGGTAAAACTAATTATATATAAATTAATCTATAAACAAATATTAATAATACACTGTAATAAAAAACAAGATACACAAAGCAAAAAAATATTATCTTTTTTATAGCCATCTGGCAAGTTTCATAGTCTAAGGTAACAGTTGTTTCAAAACTAAAAACATAAACACAACTAGAAGTCTAGTGAATTCTTTAAGACCACAGAGCCTGCAGAATAGAGGAGGAGATGGGAGGGAACATTCCTTTGGTTTTTAAAATGCAAACAAATTTACATTATAAAATTGCACTACTAGGATAATAATGGACTGGGAATTTGCGTTACACACGGCCAACCTGTGTTCAATTCCTCCGTCCCTCTCAGAGAGCTACTGAGAGTATCCTGCCCACATGGCAGAGCCTAGCAAGCTACCCATGGTGTATCTGATATGCCAAAAAACAGTAACAACAAGTCTCACAATAGAGATGTTACTGATGCCCACTTGAGCAAATTGATGAGCAACAGGACGACAGTGCTACAGTGCTACAGCTACAGCTTAATGGAAATGATTTTGTATTCCAGAAACTCTCAAAGAAATGACACAGAATGTTTTCAATCAGTAACATCAGTAAAACATTTTATTTTTCTAAAATCTTACTAAAATTTCTATATGTGTGATGCTGTGTCTTGCACTATGAGAACTAACTTTCTTCACCTTCAGTGTGTCATTTTCAGTCAGCATCAGGATTCATAAACACTTTACAAATACAGTCACATGCATACATACACACATGTAGATAAAAGCTTACATACAAACTCACACAAATTACAGAGCACACATTTTATGAGATACATTTTACTAATATTTGCATGTTGAACTTTAAAAGTGCCTGAAAACAATATCAGTGGAACTTCAAAAGTAAAATGGTTTCTAAGTGGCAAAACCATCCCCATATTTATTTATTTTTTAAAAGTAAAGAAGCTTTTTTTTTTTAAGACTTGATGGGCTTAAAAAAAGAAAACAGAAGAACAGCACAATCTGAATCTGTACTTGCTATAAATTTCTTGCAGCTATCATACAGAAGTAGCCTCTTATATAAAAGTATTTCCTTAAGTGGTACTTAGATGCTAATTAACTTCACCCAATCTCTGAAATATCTTTCAAACACATTTTCATAAGTGTTTCTGGCATATGGAAGAGATTTTAATTTTACCAACATACATTGATACTCTATTAACTTAATCTTAGGATCTATTACTTAGTTGTTTTAATAACCGTGAACTTGTTAAGTGAACTTCATATTGAGGAACTCATTAAATGCACATACTTTGTACAAACTAAAGGGTAATTTAAAAAATGGATTATATCAGATTCAAACAGTATGCCATGTATCCACTTTGTTTAGACAACCTATTATGTTACTTCAGTTTCTTCAGTAGTGGAGAAAGTTTTATGTTTTTGTTTTGTACATATGCTAATAAAAAATGGTCAAAATAATCCTAGTAATTTCTTGGTAAAGCACCAGTATCCTTTCTACAGAGTGGGAGTTTGCTTTTTCTGTTTGTTGTTGTTGTTGTTGTTGTTGTTGTTTGAAGATGATTTCATACCACTTTGCAGCATGTGGAAATCAGTCAGATTCTTTGCTGACCATTTGGAGGGAAAACAACTAAAGCGCTGGCCCTCTAAGCAACAGATAGGGCTAAAAGGTTTTGGTTCAAAGTCACCTTTGTTTGTGCTGGGAACCAATTCTCTGCCAGGTATCAAGGTTTAAAATTCAGCCAGGTCCAAGAAGAAGCCAAGAATAGCACCAGACTGACATACTAGTAAATTTCAGCATCTTCTACTGCCACTGCTGAAGTTTTGGGGTCAGACTGACATTATATAGGAGAGTAGACAAATTTCCACTTAGAAATCTCCAGGATGAGAGGGCAAATATTTAAATATGAAGGTTTTTGTGTTTAATATAAAATTTAATTTTTATCTGAACAAGATTTTGCTCACAGGTACAATACAAAGACAACATAGTGACTCCTGGTGTTGGCTAACTTAACAAAAACATAGAAATCTAGGAAACTCATGCCATGGAAGCAATGGCCTGGTTAGAGATAAAGTTTAAAATAATCTTCCTGCAAGGGACGGTGGACAAAGAACACATGAGATTCTGTACCTCTTGTGACTTTAAAATTACCGAAAACTATAAAGTAATTTTTAGTAAAAAATTACTAAAAACTATAAATAAGTAAATAAATAAACAAGCCTATATTCCAGTAAATCCATTTGTGTTTGTCATAAGATTGCCAGGGAGAACACAGAAAAAAATAGTTGCCTGGAGCAGAGAACCTACAAGATTTCCAGGTTTTAACAGAAATAGCCTCAGCTGAATAGCTATCAAAGGCTACTCCAGCAAATTTTGTACAGAGATGAGTCATTATTACAAATATATTTTTAATAAATATTTGGAGTAAGAAACCATGGTACTGTCTAAATCTAATCTTTAAGAAAAATTTCTTGGAAATAAAGAAAAGCAGTATCTCAGGTAAAGAAGTCAAAGAAACCAGGGTAACTCTATTCAAAGTCTGGAACGGGGCTTGGGAGTCATCACAGTGTGCAAATCAAAACCAAAGTACAATCCAATAGTCAAGAAGTCAAGTGTTCACAGAGGTTGTCATTAATACCTTTGTAATAGCTCTGAGTATTCCACCTGCCTACCATGTCTGTGTAATCACCAAAGACTAGTAATCCTGAAGCTCTTCCACCTGTGTTTGGAGGTCTCACGCCACTTCCCTACCCAGAGAAGGCCAATGCCATGGGTGGATGAAAAAGGAAATGAAGGCCAACCTGGTTGGTGATCAGTTGCCTTTTATTCCATTCTGCTCATGCACCTTTTTCATTCTCACTAATACCCTCATTCCCATCTCCTGTCTCCTTTGATAGTCTCCCCATGCTTTGACTTGCTGCCTTTATCTCTCTTTAGTCTCTCACTAACCTCCTAGCATTGGATGTAGCAACCACATCCAGGTCTGGTAGCACAATCAACATATCAAAGGCCTTCCTGATTGCTTGCAGCCAGGAGATCCTACTCAAGGTCATCGAAATACTACCTATGGGTTTTTCTCCTTTCCTTGGTCCAGTAACCATTTAAACATTCATTTTAATTCTACTCTTAGTATTAGTCATTTTGTATGGATGCAGTAAAAGATACATGAAATTTGTAGGGTGACTCTCCTGGAACATCTCCGTAGGGATCCCAGACTATAGTGCTCAGGCCAGATTAATCTTTCCTAACCCTAGCAGGGTCCTAATCTAGTTGTTACTGTTTGAGTCATGACAGAATTTGTCCATGACCATGCTCCTAACTTCTTTTTAAGTATTATGATGCTTTGGCCTGGCCCATTTCGAGGTCAGGGTTGCTCACAGCTTGCCCTGGGTCCATTCAGTCTTTCATTGGGACCCTGCATTTGGGGTGCTAAGAAGTAAGGGCAACTGAGGCTTAAGTCAAGAGGACTGATGCCCAGGAATGAATATCACTTGGAGTCAATTACCTCCCAAGTTACAAAAGCATAGCATTAACTGTCTTCCTGTGTCTATACTAAAGGACATTGCTCTGAATTAACTATGCAAAAGACATAAGGAGAAGAGAAGAGGAATATTTATAAATTGTCAGAATCTAATTAGGAGATAAAGCTGATTGACCAGGTGGGGAAGCAGAGCACAAAGAAAAGGTTACAGATAGACACAGAGGAATGGGAGTGTCTCAGAAGGACTGTGAATGGGTGCAACCTAATAAACCTAAGCTCCCTGTGGCAAGGCAGAAAGGACAAACTAATGTTATCTGACATCTCCCCCTTTTCTTTCTACAAAAACACAAAATTTGAAATAGAAAGAGGAACAATTCCAATCACAAAACAGTCTCATTTGTTGTACTAAAGCTTCAATCCACCCCTGAACCCAGAGCAGTGCTTGTTGTAAAGTGTCCAATTGTCCTGCACTGTCCAGGGGTGATGAGAGTCATTTAGGCATGTTTTGAAGAAATGAAGTGTTCGGATCAAATTTGAAGAGTTGTTCTTGCAGCAGCAGCAGTAGTGGTCACATCAATGAGTCTATTAAGTGAAGTATGTCAGCTGTGTGGAGACAAAAGCACTTCACTTGCTGGGTATTTATTGTGGCAGTATACGTCTACCAGTAACTCCAAAACATTTCTAGTGGAAAAGGGAATCTTTATTTGCCTAAAGATAAAGGTTTGTGGCAAGATCATAAAAGGTAACTTACTGGATTTTGGTTTTAGTTTTAACATTTATATGTCATTAGCTTAACATTTAGCACACACATTTAATCACAACTTTCATAATTATAGTTTCAAAAACAAGGTCAAAACATCCCTTTTATTTAACATATAGTCTTTGGGGCTGCCAAAAAGAATATATTAGATATGAGCTCTGTAACGGTTCTTGCTTTACTGTTACATTATTATAACCAGATATAGAGATAGAATGCAGTGCCAAGATGATAGAGTAGGGAATTACAAGATAACTTCATTTCCAAACTTCAGACATAAGAAGCAAAAATAGTGTTTGACACAGAAATTTGCGTGGAACTCCACTGACCAGAGACAGAAGGGATCAGAAAACATGTATGGCCATGGGAAGTGACTAAAGGCTATGGTGCAGATTCCAGAAAGGGAGAAGGAAGCAGGGAGTCACACACAGTATTGAAGCTTTCCACAAGGTAAGGCAACAGGTTTACAACAGGTTGACGCCACAACTTAGTTGAGCACTGAGACTAATTCATACAATCAGGCTCCTTTGCTAGACTAACTAGAGTCTGAAAGTGGACACACAAAATAGATGCTGGAGTGATAGCACAGTGGGTAGGGCATTTGCCTTGCATGCGGCCAACCAGGGTTTAATTCCCAGCATCCCAGATGGTCCCCCGAGCACCACCAGGAGTAATTCCTGAGTGTATGAGCCAAGGGTAACCCCTGCGCGTCGCCAAGTTTGACTCAAAAAGCAAAAAAATAAAAAATAAAAACAAATATGGTACATAAATGGCAAACAGACAAGATGGATGAGAATAGTGACTTTCATCATCATTATCATCATCATCCTATTGATCACCAAATTTCTCGAGCGGTCTCAGTAACATCTCCATTCATCCTAGCCCTGAGATTTTAGAAGCATCTCTCTACTCATTTATTCCAAGGATGCCACAATGGAGGCTCTTTCAGGGTCAAGACAATGAGACCTAGCCTGTTAGTGGTTTTGGCATATGAATACTCCATGGGGAGTTTGCAAGGCTCTCCCATGTGGGCAGGAAACTCTTGGTAGCTTGCCAGTTTCTCCCAGAGGGAGAAGTAGGCTATAAAATACGGTTCTGAAAGCTTGCTTTTAAGTCTCTGGATGTTGGCCATTGATGGGATTGGGGGGGTGCGGGGGGAGGGAGTCCCTGGGTGTGACCGGTGTGACTGCCTAGCTACTGGAAAATGGAAAATCTGGGTGGAAGAGGCCCAGTCCCAATCCAAGCAGGCTTGGAGGTCTCAGCCCCGGGTCCCACACACCTGAGTTCCTCTGCCGGTACCTTTATGTGTGAGGCTTGTCTGAACGTGTGGAGAGGGGCCTTGAGCATGGCTGTGGCTAGGCTCTGGAGGTTTTCGGCCACTGGGAGCTCTGCTCGGGGTCAGGAGGGAAGCTGGAGCTCATCCCCTCTGAGGTGCCCCAGGGAAGATAACCAGGCGTGCAGGCCAGAGACTTTAGCCAAACAAAATTCAAAACTCCGTGGCACCATCTGTCTGGAAAAAGGTGAGTGTGAAGAGAACAGCAGATCAGATGCTACATGGAAATGTCCCAGCCCCCATTTCTCCACCCAAAATGGGAGAAGCAGCCAAGGAGCCTGCACCTCCCCCACACCTTACACAGTAGTGCCTTTCTTCAGTCTAGCCTTAGAAAGCACAGAGCCAGTTTTCTTGGAACAGGAGCAAAGGAGAGAATTGGCTGCTGGATGTAATTCAGGGGGCTCCAGATGTTGACTTTGTCCTGCAGCTTTTACTCAAGTACATGTCATGTGTCAATCTTGGGACAAGAGAGTAGCAGCAGGCACAGCCCTGAGTTAAGGAAGGAAAAGAGAGATAGGTATAGTAATTCAGGGAAAGATGCAGTGACCCAAATGCACTATAGCGCTGTCCTCCCATTGTTCATCAATTTGTTCAAGCGGGCACCAGTAATGTTTCCATTGTGAGACTTGTCATTACTGTTTTTGGCATATTGAATAAGCCACAAGTAGCTTGCAAGGCTCTGCTGTGTGGGCGGGATGTTCTTGGTAGCTAGCCGGTCTCTCTGAGAGGGACAGAGTTATGGAACCTGGGTCAGCCTCGTGCAAGGCAAATGCCCTACCCTTTGCACTATTGCTCCAGTGACCCAAACACCCATACACAAACTTAGAAAGCTCTACTTGCACAAATCCTGAGCAGAACATTGGTAAAGTGTTGGACAGACTGACAAACCCAGGTAATCAGAACTTTGTGACCTCGGGCTCCGGGCTCAACGGGACTAGGAGTGGAGATCCTCTGCCCATTTTTCCTCCCATACACACTGTTTCTGGTGACCCAGGGGTCAGGATGCTCATAAACAACCTCCTGCTGGCACCAGATAATCTTGTCCTTGGCCACAATCCAGATCACACTGCTTTTTCTCCCAGAAGGGAGCAACATGATGCCTGCCATAGCCATGTCACTGGACTGTACACCAGGCTGCTTCATACAGGGTACCCCAGAGGGGGGCAAGTGAAAGTCCTCCCTGCCCCAAGGGACCAAGCCCCGGCAGCTGAAAACCTCCAGAACCCAACTGCTGCCATGCTCAAGGCTCTTTTACACATGCTTGGGCCGAGCCTTATGTACAAGTGAACATATTTCTGCTGCGCAATAAGTCATAAGACACTCCCTACTCATTCTCCATAAGTACCACACCACACTTGATGGGGTTCAAATTGTAGGCAACATATGATAGAGGGAAATATATATGTATATGTATATGTATACAAAATTATGTATATATATGTATATATATGTATATATACATATATGCATCACTGTCACTGTCATCCCGTTATTCATTGATTTGCTCAAGCAGGCACCAGTAACATCTCCATTGTGAGACTTGTTATGGTTTTTGGCGTATGGAATATGCCACGGGTAGCTTGCCAGGCTCTGCTGTACATGCAAAATATTCTAGGGAGCTTGCCAGCCTCTTCGAGAGAGGCGGAGGAATAAAACCCAGGTCTCCTGCATGAAAGGCAAATACCCTAGCCACTAGGCCATCGCTCCAGCATAGTTTCAGATATATATATATGTATATATATATACACACATATATATATATCTCACTCAACCTTTAACATATTATTAATATTCTAAAAAGTGTCTTAATGGCCCCTGCCAAAATAGAACAATTTTCACACTGTCTCCTCCATGGATACTTGTATCATTTTCAGTGGTTTTTCCATAACAGACACTATATCACTGTATCACTGTCATCTCGTTGTTCTTCTATTTGCTTGAGCAAGTGCCACTAATGTCTCCATTCATCCTAGCCCTGAGATTTTAGCAGCCTCCCTTTACTAGTCCTTCCCAATGGTGCCACATTGGAGGCTCTTTCAGAGTCAGGGGAATGAGACCCTTCATAACAGACAATACAAAGTATATTATTTTGGTTGTACCTTGTGATAGGGATTGGAACTTGGGATTGAAACATCCCAAATTTGGTGGTGGGAAGGTATAATGGTGGTGGTGGTGGGATTAGTGTTTGAATATTAACTGCAATCAAATATTGTGAACCACCTTATAAAATAAAATTTAAAAAATGTTGGACAGGATTCCAGATAAGCATTTGCAGTAGGGATCATATATCTGTGACCTAGTAGCGTGGGATTCTAGGCTGAGGGGCCAGTTCAAAGAAACTCCTGAAGAATTTACCATAAAAACTGTTCTTGTCCACCAGCAATCTGAGTGACTGCAGCCTAAGGCTCAGAAAGGTCTGATATGATGTAAAAAATCACAAAGGCGGGGCGCGCTGGAGGGGTAGATGCGATGATGTATCGTGTTGTTTTTTGTCCAAGGGCACTCGGGGCATTTCTCTCTCACATGTGCCACTCACGTTCGGTGTTCTTGTGCCGCTGTGTATGGACCGGATCAGAATGGCCCCTCGTTATGCTCTGCTTCTGTGTGTGCCAGTGTGCTCTCTTCTGTCTGTCTCTCTGTCTCTGTCTCTGTAGTCTCTCCTCTGGTCTCTTCCTACCTCTCTCTGTCTCTGCTTCTGTGTCTTCTTCTGTCCGTGTTGTCTCTTTCACTTCTGTGTCTTCCCATGTGTCTTCTTTCTGTCTCCCCTGTTTCCCCCCACAGTCTTAGTTTATATAGCAAATCACAGAGGTTGATGACACAAAGGTGGGGTGAACATTAACAAATCAACAAAGAAGGGTAAGACCATTTCTCAAGGAGATTAACAAAATCTCATCTAAGGAGAGGAGATTACTAGGAGATCTGCTCAAGGGTAGGGTCCAAACAAAGATGTGTCAGGGTGTGAGCTTAAATAGTTATAGTAAATTTATTTCTAATATTTATAGCAATGTCATTCTATATGAGCACAGTAAGAGATATATCAGACTTAAAGTTTGGTTCTTCCTGAGGACATTCACAATATATTCCAGACCACAGTCCTCAGGCCAGGTTAGTCATCCTAACCTCAGCAGGGTCCTAGGCTAGTCGTTACTTTAGGATCATGACAGTATTTTTCTATGACCATGCTCTCAATTTATAGTTGAGTATTGTGACACTTTGGCCTGGCCCATTTCGATGCCAGTGTAGCTCACAGCTTGCCCTGGGTCCATTCTGTCCCTCATCGGAACCTGCTTTTGGGGTACTAGGAACTAAGGGCAACTGAGTTGAGAAAGCAGATGCCCGGGAGTAAATATTATTGGAGTCAATCAGCATCCAAGTTACAAAGCATATTATTAACTGTCTTCCTATGTTCATACAGAAAGGACGTTGCTTTAAGGAAAACTAAATTCCCTGCAGCAAGGCTAAAAGGACAAACCCCATGTTATCCTACAATATGAGAAATTAAGGAAAGCTGATTCTGGGGTTAAGCATGCTCAAACTTAAGGTCTGAGTTAACAGGGACATGGCAAGGTGCAGGGAACTGCAAACAGGGATACAGTGTAGATTTGTCCTGTGAAACCTCAGCAGGGACTTCATGCAACTCAAAGATAGTCCTACAGGCCCTGTGTGGAATTGGTGACATCAGTCTTGAAATGTAACTCAAGGTTGCAGAAAACCAGCACAAAAGAGAAGACACACTTAGTAGATAAATTTAAAAAGCAGAGGACCCCCACCTAAATTAATGAATAGTTACAAAAGCTGAGAAAAATCCTCAATAACTAAGGCAGGAGTTTAATAACTTACTAAATAATGACTATAAAGGGAAAATAGTAAGACTATTTTTTAATTGAATCACCGTGAGATACAAAGTTACAAAGTTGTTCATGATTGTGTTTGA